>NC_040912.2:65745397-66371747 GCF_004126475.2 Phyllostomus discolor | reverse complement strand
TTGACTTATATGTTTTCTTACATTTTTTGTTTTAGGGTATATTTTTTAATTTTTGTTTTTTTCCCTCAGTCAACATAGCAATTTTAAAATGTAGAAGTAACAGTGTCCCCTGAGGATATGTATTATATTGCCTTCATTTCTTAGAGAAAAACAAAGATGTTTTTGATAGCATTTATTGATCTAAAGTATTGGGTAAAGCTTGCATAAATCTGGTAAATTGTTATAAGGGGCTAGTGTCTCAATATTCTGGTCTAGATATTTTCACTGAAGTTCTATAACTACCTATTTAATGATTTTTAAATGAAAGTATGTTTATGCAGAGTAGCAAAGGGTGTGCTACAGTTAATACTTCAACATTTCCCACAATTAGAGAAAAATAGATATTTAATAGAGGCATAGAATCAGGGATGATAGCTCT
Organism: Phyllostomus discolor; assembly: GCF_004126475.2. NCBI lineage: Eukaryota > Metazoa > Chordata > Mammalia > Chiroptera > Phyllostomidae > Phyllostomus > Phyllostomus discolor. The sequence continues at coordinate 66,371,329 of NC_040912.2, read as the reverse complement.
CCATAATGTCTAACCTATTTTTTTAATTTACTTTCTGAAGTTCTTGTCTTCACTAAAAGCAAAAAACTTTCAAGCAACTTTGTTTTTATAGATAATACTAAATCAATTGGTCAAAATGTTGACTACATTAGTTCTATATTTAAATTAAGTTCTGACTATATTAGTTCTACATTTACATTAGTTTTACTTCTACATTTACTTTAGTAGAAATATTATGCTTCTCAGTTATCCCTGGGTTGCACAGATTCCTGAGAAGAGTGATTATCTTAGCAGTCACTTTGTGTACCTGATTTCTTTTTTTTTAAGATTTTATTTATTTTTCTTTAGGCAGAAGGACAGGGAGGAAGAAAGAAAGGGAGAGAAACATCAATTTTAGTTGCCTCTCATGCACCCTCCCACCAAGGACCTGGCCCACAACCCAAGCACGTACCTGACTGGGAATTGAACTGGCAACCATTTGGTTCACAGACTAGTACTCAATCCCCTGAGCCACAGCAGCCAGGTTGAATTTCTTAATATCAAATAAGATGATTTGCACCAGGTAATTTTGAAGAGAAATTTGGAAAGTATCTGTTTTTTTTAAGCCAGAGAATTTTAAAATTGATTTCCAACTTTGCCATTTAGTAACTGTTTGGAAACCAATGGTCTTTGGTGTATCTCATGTAATAAAATGCTGAGAAAGTGTTATTCAAAAGAATGATTCTCAAAGTGATGGGATTAGAGATTTCTGCCATGTTCCCTCAAAGGATATGGATTTTTACAATCACCTATGAACAAGAGTACCTTTGTAGAAATCTAGGAGTTCAGCAGAAAAGTTCTAATTCATGATTGGAGAAAAAAATTAAAGACTGGTGGCAGTCCTACAACTTTTTGAACCTCACCTATACCTCCTTCAGTGGCCAGTGCCTACTCATGCCTCCAGGAGTGGAAAAAGTCTTTACAGGTGGCTAGTGAGCATGCACAGAAAGCTGACCTACTTCTGTGGGCTTGGAAGAAAACACACAACCTTGAGAATTCAGTAACACCCTAGGGAAAGCAAATGAGAGGATTTGTATAGTGGTCTGACTTTTAAGGACTGAGATAAGGAACACATTCTTAAGAATCTCCACCCTTCAAGAAAAAATAAGAAGTATGGAAGAGGCATACCAGTAGCAAAAGTCTGAGAAAGCCTAAAGATCCCTAACGGCTGACAAAAGGTATTCATCTTTTGAAGTCAGTCAGTAAAGACTAGAGAAGTTGACATCTTCTTCAAAAGCAAAGACAGCAATTCAAGACTTTAAGGAATGAGAAAAAAATCAAAGGAACATGAAACCATCAAAGGAGCACAATAATTTTTCAGTAACTGATCCCAAAGAATTGTAGATCTCTGATTTTCCAAATAAAGAAATCAAAATAGTTGTTTTAGAAAAATCAGGAATCTACCAAAGAAAAAGAAAATGTAATTAAATTGGGAAAACAAAACAAAAACTTTAACACAGAGACAGAAATTATATAAAAGAACCAAACAGAAAATCTGAAGCTAAAAAATATACTAAATGAAATTTTTAAAAAAATGCAATAGAGTACATCAATAACAAATTGGATAAAGCAGAAGAAAGAATCTGTAAAGTAGAAGACAAGTTATTTAAAATTAGTCTGAGGAGAATAGAGAAATAAAAATGAAAGAGAGTGAGGAAAGCCTATGTGAACTGTTGAATATTATTAAGAGAAACAACCTGCACATTATTGGAGTCACAAAGGAAGAAAGGATAAAAGTGACAAAAAGGTGGGGCAGGGGGTGTGGTATGGCAAAAATGGGGGGCAATTGTACTTGAACAAAAATAAATAAAATAAAATAAAATAAAATAAAATAAATAAAATAATGGTGAAAACTTCTCAAATCTTGGTGAGAAATTTGAATATACAAGTTTGTAAAGTTTATCATTCCCCCCAAAAATTTCAACCCAAAAATATATTTTCCAAGACAGTTAAAATACAACTTTCTAAATCCTAAGACAAAGAATCTTAAAAGCAAAAGAGAAGAAAATAACTTCTCCACATATCAGAGAGTCCTCATAAGGCTATCAGAATATTTCTTAGCAGAAACCTTCCAGGCCAGTAGAGAGTGTGATATTGTTATTCAGATTACTAAAAGCAAAAACTGCTCATCAAAAATATTTCACTTGACAAAGCTGTCCTTCAGAAATGAAAGAAATATAGACTTTTCCACACAAACAAAAGCTGAAGGAGTTATTAGCAGTAGACCTGCTGAATGAAGCTCTTAAAGGTGAAATGAAAATATGCTAATTAATAACATAAAATATAAATAAAAACACACCGGTAAAGGTAAATATAGTTCAATTCAGAATACTTAATATTGTAATATGGTGATTTGTTAAGTACTTAACTCTAACATAAAGGTAAAAAAAACAATGTATTACAAATAATTATAATGTGATTTTGCCTATCCAAAGACCTTTAACAAAGTATGAGGACATTTTGGGAGCTGTTGCTGGAATCTACGGGTTAGAGGTCAAGGTGCTGCTAAAGATCTTACAATGCACATAATAGCTCCACAACAAAGAGTTATTCCATTTCAAGCTCAGTGGTACCTAGCTTGAAAAAATTTGCTCTGGAGAATGGTTTGGCAAACTATAGCCATGGGCCAAATCCAGTTCCACAACTGGTTTTGTAAGTAACTTTTCACTGGAACACAGCCATTCACATTTGTCTACATATTGTATATGTCTACTTTTGATCTACAGTGGCAATGTTGAGAAGTTGTTACAGAGATATATTGTCCACAAGCCTAAAATATTTACTATCTTGTCCTTTACAGAAAAAGTTTGTTAGCTGATAGTTGTCCTTGGACCAACATCATCATTTTTATCATCATCACTGGGGAACTTGTTAGGAATACAAATTCTGGGGACTAACCCTAGATCTACTGATTTGGAATTTTTGACAGTGAAACCCACTAACCTGCATTTTAATAAGGCCTTAACAAGTGATTCTAATTTAGGACAAACCTTGAGGTTACTGCTGTAGAGTATCACATTTGATAAAATATTTCTCAGGTTAGCCTTTGGTTTATAACATGATAATTACATCTTTTCTTATTGGCATAGTTAAGTATTCAACAAACATATTATTAGTAGGTTCTGCAATGAAACAGGATGAATCCACCAATCCATTATCTCAAATTTCAAGTCTCTGTTGCTTTTTAATAGACTAAAGTCTCCAAGCACCTGTGTAACTCACAACTATTGTTTTCTTATTACAATACAGATTATGCATCCCATCTTGGACCCAAGGAATTATAATCTTCATTGATAGCCATTGCTATAGGCTACTGTTCTTCTAAGAAACATTCCAAATAATTTGGCATCAGCCAGAATAAGAAAGAACAGAATAATACAAGATTGTTTTGATTTATAGAGTCAAAGACAGAAGTAGAAGTCAAAACTTTTGTTTGTTTACATATAGGAGTCTGAGAGATGAACATGTAGTTAATCAACCACTCTAATTAATGAGAATTCTGAGTTTTCAAAGCATAAACATTCCACAAAATATCATTGTACCAGTAGAGATGAAAGCTCACTAATTTAAGCTTAAAATGATGAGAAAATTTATGATGTGTTTTTAGTTGCACTCCGGAAGTAGATGACCTAGCTTTGGTTATCAATATTATCAAGGATTCAGGCTCATTCAGTTCTTCCCCCTTGGCTATTTCCAGTAAGCCATCATGATGGCTTACTCTCTATCTCTATCTGATTCTAGTATGGCTGCTAGAGCCGTAAGAATTATGCCTTACTCACATGACAACAACATTCAAAATAAGGAGAAAATGACTACTGGAAAAAGATCTGTTTCTCTCATATCCCTCTTGTCATGGAGCAGAAATTCTCAGCAAATGCCCCATCATGCCCTATTTACTGAAATCAAAACCTATGCCAACTCTTAGAGCAGTTATTCACAATTTTAGAGAAGTTCATGACAGACTTCAATTATGATTTGTTCCTTTAAACTGGGTTCATTAACAACCAATCAAATCAGGGACTGGCTCCTAGGTAGGCAGGCAGGTAATCACTGGTTGCTAATGCAACCATGAACACTAATAAGCTATTAAAAGTATGTTACAGTTAAGGTCACCTATATGAACAACATTGCCCTGGTATTTCTCTCAGATACAGAACCATATTTTATGCATGTGTTTTATTTCCTTGGTTCAAAACATTCACCTCCACTTCCCACGTTTTCTTCCAAAACTTAAAATTGTCATTATTTAGTGGAGAAACCTATCTGCATATATTTAATTTATAAAAAATCTAACCTAGGACATTTTTATATCATTACACGCATTTTATTACATGAAAACTTTGGGACTTGCTTAAATATAATCAAGTTCTATGAAAGTGTATTCAACATCATTTATTCAAGAACATGTAGTAGTTTCATTCTTGCAGATATTTTTGATAGTGGGCTCTATCAATTTTTAATAGTAATTTTAGCCCTGGCTGGTGTAGCACAGTGAATTGAGTGCCAGCCTGTGAACCACAGCATTGGTGGTTTGACTCCCAGTCAGGGTATACACCTGGTTTGTAGGCCAGGTCCCCAATGGGGGGCTCATGGTAGGCAACCACACATTGATGTTTCTCTCCCTCTCTTCTCTCTCCCTTCCCCTCTGTCTAAAAATAAATAAATAAAATCCCTAAAAATAATTTTAATCCTTTTATTATAAAACTTGAAAAAATTGTATAGTCAAATGTTTTATATCAAAAATCCTAAAACTATGTTAATTGATTTTACATCACACACTAAACTTAGATTTCAATATTTTTTTGAAATTCCATTACTGACCAACTGCTAAGAACCCAACATTCCATATATTTTCCTAACATGAAGATGGGTTGTAGTAATTGTCACAGGCTCTGTTCTTTTATGACCAGTGTGTCATATCTGTGACAGAGATGACATAATGAAAATGATTTGCCAATAAATACAAAATGGCTTTTCCTTTCAGTAGAGCTATTTGGAACATTTCTGATTACAAATATATTTAATTCCTTTTATTTATTAAAACCTGAAATATTGGAGATAAAGGTTTCCACTTGGGAAATATTAATTTTAATTCACTTCACTTAAAAAGATTTTTCTTTTTAAAATATTTTTAATCCATTCATATTTTTAAAAATGAAGAAGCCGAAGAACTTAAATGTAAGACTTATGGACATGAACCAAAAACAGGGGAATTCTATAGTGATGGGGATGCAGAGTGGAGGCAGATAAAAAGGAGAAAAAAAAATGGGACAACTGTAATAGTATAATTAATAAAATATACTTAAAATGGTTAAAAATAAAAGAACCCCAATGTTCTTGCACCCCAATGTTCATAGCAGCACAATTTCCAATAGCTAAGTGCTGGAAGTAACCTAAGAGCCCATCAATAATGAGTGGATCAAAATACTGTAGTACATTTACACAATGGAATACTACACAGCAGAAAGAAAGAAGGAACTCCTACCCTTCACAATGGTGTGGATAGAAGTGAGAGTGTTGTGCTAAGTGAAATAAGCCAGGCAGCAAAAGACAAATACCATGTGATCTCACCTGTAAGTGGAAACTAATCAACAAAACAAACAAGCAAGCAAAATACAGCCAGATATATGGAAATAAAGAACAAATAATGAATAGTGACTAGAGAGGAGGAGGGAGAAGGATAAAAGCAGATAATAGGGGAAGGGCCATCAAGGAACATGTATAAATGACATATGGACAAAGCCAAAGGGGGTAAGTCTAAGGGTGGGAGGCAGGGATGGGGGGGTGGAGGTCCATGTTGGGAGGGAAATGGAAACAACTGTACTTGAACAACAATACAAAAATAAAATAATGGTTTAAAAATAAATAAATAAAATGTTAAAGAGAAATAAAAAGACAAAAGTTTACCTTTGTGACCAAGAAATAACTTTTTCCTTTCTCATTGTAAATCCTAATTCAAATTTTACTCCACCAGGATCTCCCTAAGGGTTATAAGAGATTTATAGTGAATTAACACTGTGCCTTACATATGCTATTGTTAATTATATTTCATGTTTGTGAGTGTTTCTACTTTATACATTGATAAGCATTAGAATTATGTGTATAAGTTTATAGAGGTTGATAAATATTTTTGCCTTTTCAACTTGTTTTCCATCTTAAGTGTTTTATAAACTTAAAAATATGAAGGACTAATATTTAATGTTCTAATTATTAACTGACTAGAAATCTTAAAACTACTGGTTTTAATACCTCATTTATAGGATTTCCTATTCCCTGGTTCCCGAATGACAAAAACTAATGAGCATAAACAAGTAATCAAACATTATCTGTGCTACAGTATAAAGCAGAACATAGTTTTTGCTGCCATAAATTTTCTTGTCCATATGATAAAGGTACAATATTGGCACTGAAGCTGGCAAGTCCATCTGGACAGAACCTAATTTTTCTGGATAAGGCAAAGCTTTCTAAATCAAGCCATCTGTTTGTATTCCTTTAAAAAAACTGTTAAAAAAATAAGTCAATATGTCCATGTGAAAGAGAGATCAGAATTAGCTTGACATGTATTTATGACAATAGAGAGCCAATGATGATAACATATTGATTATTGTCAAATGTATTATTTTTGATGCTTTGAACCAATAAATGTTTCCTATGACCCATAAAGTATAGCTAATGCATGTATTAATCATCAATGTCAAAAGCTCATAAAGGAAGAAAGGACCCCACATTTTCATCAGTACAATCAACTCTTTTTCTGGGCAATTGAATTCCACTTGTTTCTTTTATCACAGCATTTTATAATTTTTTTCAGAAAAATTTTACTGTGTACATGTAAAACCAGAAAGTATAGGCAAAGGATATTAATGAATTACTCTAGGGAAATATGTGTTTAAAAATTAATATCTGCCCCTTATGTAGTGATTTTAATGTATTGTGGTAGGCAGAATTCTAAGATGGCTCTAATGACTTTGCCCCTAGGTGTTACATGGCAAAGCAATTTTGCTGTTATAATTAAGGTCAACTAATAAACTGACTTTAAAACCAGGACATAAGCCCAGACACATGAACTCTCTAAAAGTAGAGTTTTCTCCACCTGGTAGCAGAAAATAAGGCGAGTTTTGCTAAGTCCATCTTGCAAGAAAGTAAACATGCAGTTTTTGAATTGCGTATGTTGCTACATGGGAAGAAACTGTAGGTGGGAACTGGGAGATGAGAGCTTGATTTAGCTAACAGCTAGTAGAAAAGTGGGAACCTCGGTCATTCGAATGCAAGATTTAAATTCTGTAAGCACCATGTAATAGGTACACACTTTTAAAACACTTTACTCTTCTTGTTTTAGTTCTGATGGAGTATTGAAGTGTATGTACGCTGAATCCTCTAAAAGGAGCCTGAATTTATGCAGAACAGATTTTTTTGTTGTTTGTATGTTTGTTAGGAGAAGATAACTCTAAGAGCATCCAATTGTTCTAGAATATTAGCAGTGATGTCACTGAGCACACACACACATAGTTTATTTTCACAGATAAATTGATACGCATTAGTTCTGTGCATAATAATTTGTACAACGTGATCTTCAGGTATAATACTATTTTACACTCTGTTTTTACATTTCCCAAATATATGTTTCTTAATTTATTAGTTTTTTACATATACACATACATTATCAGTTAGTGTGATAAATATTTATAAACTACAATTAACCATAATCATCAATAATTAAAGTACTCGAGTTCACAGATATATGGACATTCACATTTGTTCTAGATTGGATTCCTCAATACCTGGGTTTCTCTAGAACCCAACTTTTCATGCTATATTTCAGGTTGAGGATTCAACTTTTCCAATTACACATTTTTCTAGGCCTCTTGAGTTCTTCCTGGAATCCTGTTGTTACTAGCATTGGAGCTCTTGGGATTCCCAAGACAGAAATCAAATTTGGAGGACACATGGACAAAAACTAGGGGTGGGAGGTAATGGGGGGGAAAGGGGGCAGGGTTGGGTGGGTGGGCTGGAATGGGAGTAGGGGGGAGAAAGCTATACTTGAACAATGATTAAAATAAGATTTAAAAAAGTTTTAATACCATTCAAAACAAAATATAAAAAATAAAAATATTTAGGAGAAAAAAAAAGAAATCAAGAGGAAACTCCAGACAAATTTTGAGACATATTATTAAATTTATGCTCAAGCACTTCAAGAGAGGCAGCACAGAGGAAAGTTATATCCTCTGAACTGGCTCAGAGGCTGGCTCTGCTTTGCTGCATTTATAAGCTGGGGACAAAGTGGGTTTTTACAAAAAGGCTGGCTGTTTTGAAAAGGGTAGGCTTACAGAATTTTCCATTTCAGGGTCAGGTGAATACCTTTTCTAGCTGTATTGCCTGGTAATTGTGTTCCACCTGTGCTGTGGGGCAAGATGGCAGACTTCATATGACTGCCATCTTAGGAAGGTTGTGTAGAGCTCAAACCATGACCAAATGTGCATACAATTTAAGCAGGCAGTTAAAAAGGACATAAAATCAGCTAACTCTGTGTTTTTGAGTATGAAGAGGAGGGCTGCTGACATTTTTGTGGTCAGCTTATCCTGAGTTTCTTCTGACCACCTGGTCTTAACTTGGCTTCTTGACCATGTGGTATTTTCTATTCACAGATCCAGTCCCTATGCAGTCTCACTGTAGCCATTATCCTTTTTCCCTTAACTGTTATTTGGAAGTATCTAACATCTAAAAGAGATTAGAGATTAGTTACTGCTAAAGCACCACTATATTTTGTGGTGTAATTTGAAAGGCAGAGGTGAAACACAGGATGGCTTCTTGGTATGGTAGAGAGACTGGGAAGAGTTTAAGAAACAGAAGAAGCAAAATGTCTTTTCTTCTCTTCGTTTCAAAGTGGACATCAGAGTCAGGAATTAAGTGCATTCTATGCTTATTTAAATAATCCCCCTGCACCAAAATTTATACCGACCTGTTTAATATTATCTGAGCTTTTTATAATAAAAAGATTTTGACATCATGGTTATAGTCTTTAAAAGGCCAACACATGGGGATTTTAATATTTAAATAAAAGTACATCATCGGAATGACTAATATCATACAAAATCTGTTCACATTTTGGAAGAGGAAAAGTGTTGAAAGTCACCATCATGTTGAACTGGGAGAAACATTCTTATTAAAGGTAATAAAGGAGTGAAAAGTGAATATAAGTAACTCAGCACAGATTTTTTTCCAGCCCTGAGCAATTTTGCTAATAGCTGCACTTTGTATTTTAATTTGTGTGAAAAGAAAAGTTGAGCACTACGAGTAGATAGAAGCCATACCTTGTACATACCTTGCAATGTATGTATCTGAGCAGCTTTGAAGAAGCTGCAGTTCACAATTAACCCACCTTCCACTACAAATCTGTCTTCAAATCAACTCTGAACAATAGGTCACATATACGCAACTTCTACTCTGTAAGGTGTTCTTAAACAATATTGGCAAAGTTCAAAGCTCACATACAATAGGAAATGTAAAATACCATTTTCCCCAAGAGATTCAGTGTTAAATTTGGGATATAATTTTTGGACATCTTTGGCAACACTCCTGGTAATCAGCTCTTGTGCCAAGATGAGTTACAAGAAAGATGCTTAAGAAACATGGCATGATGTAGAATGGAAGAGGTATAATAGCTTTCCTCAGGTTTAGCATAGGATATTTAATCTTCCATGGGAAATGGAGACACTTAAATAAGTTGACAGGGCTCATGATGCCTTGTAGTTTGGAGGGCCCCAATAACAAGTTGCTCTGAAGTTATACTCTATTTGCCAGAACTAAAAAATGTGAAAAGATTGAGCTACAACACACACATGGAAATCTGTAAAAATGAGAGTGTTCATAGGATACTTCAAAGAATGCACATAAGAACCAACAAGAGAGCAACGTCACAAAGAAAGCACTGAGGGTCAACATAGTCATCCAAACAGATGGTGGCATTGAGTTAGGGAGCTATTTGTCCCGTTTCCCACTACTCCTCTCATCTCTTTCTCACTGTAAGACAGAAAAGCAAGTAGGCTTTCAATGGAAAGGACAAAGCAGGGACCTGAGAACCAGAATCATTACCCCTCCCTCTATCCAGTCAGGAAAAGATAAAGGATCCTAAGAGAGTTTAAAGTAGATGGAAATGCAAATTGTGCTTGCAATATTAAATGAATAGATAAAAATGACTAAAAATTGTGTTATATACTAAAATAACAGAAAATAGAAATTCAACACAGTATGATGTAAGATAGCAGCAAGAGAAAATTCATATTTTAACCACACTGAGATAATCTAATTAAAAGTACACTACAGAAAAGTGAAAAGTATTACTTAAATGTTAAGCGCTAGTTGTGTTTTTCAAAGCCTTCTAGATATAACTAGCCAACTTGTGAAATACTGTAAATATCCAATTGCCAACGATCAGTTTTATTTATCACATGAATGCAGGAAAACTCCTTGGCCTCTATTAATGCAGAAGACAAATTTTAGTCTTAAAAATTCATTCATGCTACAATGTTTTCTGTTAAGTCCTGAACTAAGTAGAAAATGTAATTTTGTAAACTTTGTTTTCTTTTAGCATTCTGTTTATTTGAAGTTTGAGAAAACTCAACAAATGCAGAGAGATAATGATTCTTACTATTTTTCTCCAGTGATTCAGTTATAACAAAGATAAAGTTATTTGACAATTGTGATTAGTTTTCATGAAATATTAGAATAAAAATAACAGAATAATATAACATTAAGGTATCTTTAGCGCCTAAATGAATAGCTTTGTTGATTAAAAAAGAATGTTTTGAGGTGACTCCATCAATTGCATTATATTGAGTGCATGTTAAAAACCATAAATGTAAATATTTCAATAAATTTATTATATCTTTGAGATTATGACCTATATTTTCTTTTTTAGCTGTTTCAAAAAATTTTAAAGTTTTCTTTTTTAAAGTATATTTTATTGATTATGTATTAAGGTTGTCCCATTTTTTGTCTCCTTTATCCCCCACTACTCTGCACCCCCTCCCTCCAGCATTACATCCCTCTTACTTCTTGTCCATGGGTTGTACATATAAGTTCTTTGGTTTCTACATTTCCTATACTATTCTTAACCTCCCCTTGTCTATTTTGTGCCTCCCAATTATGATTCTTATTCCCTGTGCCTTTTTCCCTCATTTGCCTCCTCTCACTTCCCAGTGATAAACCTCAAAGTGATCTTGATTTCTGTGAATCTGATCCTGTTCTAGTTGTTTGCTTAAGTTTTGTTTTTGTTTTTTAGGTCCAGTTGTTGATAGTTGTGAGTTTGCTGTCATTTTATTGTTAATACTTTTGATCTTCTTCTTTTTCTTAGGTAAGTCCCTTTAACATTTCACTTAATAAGGGCTTGGTGATGATGAACTCCTTTAACTTGACCTTATCTAGGATGCCCTTTATCTGCCCTTCCATTCTAAATGACAGCTTGGGTGGATAAAGTAATCTTGGATGTAGGTCTTTGCCTTTTATGACTTTGAAAACTTCTTTCTGGACCCTTATTGCATCTCAGATTTCTTTTGAGAGATCAGCTGATAGTCTTATGGGAACTCCTTTGTAGATAACGGTCTCCTTTTCTCTTGCTGCTTTTAAGATCCTCTCCCTATCTTTAACTAGGGTAACTTAATTATGATATGCCTTGGTGTGTGCTTCCTTGAGTTCAATTTCTTTGGTACTCTCTGAGCTCCCTGGACTTCCTGGAAGTCTATTTCCTTTGCCAGATTGGGGAAGTTCTCCTTCATTATTTTTTCAAATAAGTTTTCAATTTCTTGCCTTTCTTCTTCTCCTTCTGGCACCCCTATGATTTGGATGTTAGAACATTTAAAGTTGTCCCAGAGGTTCCTCAGCTTCTCTTCATTTTTTTTGAATTCTTATTTCTTCATTCTGTTCCAGTTAGATGTTTATTTCTTCCTTTTGCTCCCAATTGTTGATTTGAGTCCCAGTTTCTTTCCCTTCACTTTTGGTTCCCTGTATATTTTCCTTTATTTCACTTTGTATGGCCTTCATTTCTTCCTTTATTTTCAGGCATACTCAAATCATTTTTCTGAGCATCCTGTTTACCTGTGTTTTGACTCTGCATCTGATAAGTTGTGTATCTCCTTGTCACTTAGTTTTTTCTCTGGAGTTTTTAACTGATCTTTCATTTGGGCCATAATTCTTTGTCTTGGCACACCTGTTACAGTGTAAGGGTGGAGCCTTAGGTATTTACCAGGGTCAGGCAAGGGGTCAGAGAGGGAACAATGCTGCTTGCTTGGCTCTTCAGATGGCTTTCAGTCACTTCCCCCACTATCCACAAGAAAATTGGGCCCTTGTGGAGATGATCCCTGAGTGGGCGGGCTTGTGTACATTCTAGAATTCTAAGGGACTCTCCTCTGAGACTGGGAGTTTCTCCTGGCACTACAACCCCCCAGGTTTTTACAGCCTGAGGTTTTAAAGCTTTAGCTCTCTGATCTGGATCCCTGGTTTGCATGGTTGGTCTCCCTCCCCATTTGTTCTTTCAGGCTCATCTACACTCAAATGTGGGATATCCCAGTCCACCAGCAACCATCTTGTCTTGTGTCCTCTCCACCCCAACTTCTAGGCTCTGCCCCTTCTACCAGTCTGGATGAATGTTTCTTGTTTAACTCCTTTGTCGTCAGACTTCCATACAGCTTGATTTTATGATAGACCTGATTGTTTTCTGTCTTTTAATTTGTTGTTTTCCTTCTCTTGGTTGTGCAAGGAAGTGAAGTATATGTAGCTATACTTCCATCTTGGCCAGAATATTAAAGCATGGCCTGTATTTTCTTAATATATATTTACTTCCACATTTTAGTTATTCCTGCACACACATTCGCTTTTGTTCATAATGTTTTCTTTAATCCCCACTCAAGGATTTGTTTTTTTTTTATTTTAGAGTGAGAAGAGAGAGACAGAGAGAAAAACATTGATGTTTCTCTCTCCAGCATGCTCCTTGACCAGGTATTAAACATGCAAATTATGTATGTGCCCTAATTGAGAATCAAACTCATAACCTTTTGGTACATGGAATAACCAAGCATCCAGAGTTTGTGTGGAATGTTTTTCTTAAAAGATTTTTATTTATTTATTTTTTAGAAAGAGGAGAAACAGACAGATAGGGAGAGAAACAGCAATTTGTGGTTGCCTCTTGCATACCCCCTACTACAAACCTAGCCTGCAAACCAAGCATGTGCCCTGACTGGGATTTGAACCAGAGACCCTTTGGTTCTCAGGCCAATGATCAATCCACTAGGCCACACCAGCCAAGGCTGGAATGTTTTAACCTTAAATTATAAGTTTTGATATGGAGCCTCGGAACAACCGATCCTAAATTTCCTTCATGTAGTATTAGCACATCTGCTATTTATAACAGGAAGTAATGACTTGAGTTACTATTGAGTGGCTTTGTTACCACAAAAGTGGTACCATGGAAGTACAAAAACACTTTTTTGTTTTAGTGATTTGAACTTTATCTATAATTGACTTTATCTATAACTTGCTAGAACAACCTTTTTGGAAGTTATGCACTCTGCTTTAAAATCAAAACAGTTTTCAAGTAAAGAAAAAATATATCACAGAGTTGTACACTTGAAACCTCTACAGTTTTATTAACCAATGTCACTTCAAAATATTCAATAATAAAAAATACATATTACAAAACATTAAATAGACAACAGCTATTTAATCATAGGGCAGTGGGCTTTTATTTATTGTGGAAGGAAATCATATCTGTCCTAGGCATTCACTGAGTTTTTCATTTTATGAAATGAAGAAAAACTATTCATGTTTCATAATTGAGTAAAAGCAAAGATTAGAATCTTTTAAAACTTCAAATAACTTGGGTAGCACATGTCTCATATTTTCAGGATAGACAGTGATAAGCTATAGAATTTCTCATTATATTACTGGCACCATAAATTAAATGGAACAGACAACAACTATTTTTCTCTGAAAAAAGATCATTTCATGACTAGTGCATTGCAGTGGCAAGACTAATGGCAACAAAGAATGACAGTGAAGAGATAATACTTCCTGACATATGCAGGTAATAATAACACTATCATAGATTCAGAAAGTTTTAAAATATTAAGTGATATGCTTAAATATAAAGGAAATATGCCAACTTATTATTAGTATAAAAGATTTAACAATAACAATAATTATGTAGATATATGTATTATTGACTACAGTATGGTGAAAAGAGGGGAGTAGAAAAGCACACTTTGAAGTTGGTTTTTGTAAATAAATAATGCTTTTGTACTAGTCACATATCCCCCTTTAATGTCAAGTACTTAATTTGTAAAGTAGAAATAATAATGCCAACCTTCCTGATTTATTGGATTAAATTAAATGGATTAATATAGATTATGGCAATTAACATATCTTGAAGTCCAGAAAGATACCAATAAACCTATTTGTGAAAGAATATCTCTCTATACAGTAAAACTAATTTTATTTCTTATATTCTAGACTTATTGAAGTTTAATAATTCTAGACTTATTGAAGTTTAATAATTATTTATATTCACACTGTTTCATAAACACCTAACTTCATTCTTTGTGATAGTAGAGGATCCAGGTTATTCGATAAGCTACTTTGTAATTTGGAGTTGAACCCATAAATCAGACAACATTAAAGGGCTTACATTAGGACAAATTTATGTAAACAGCAATATACTTTTTTTTTTTCACAATCAGCATGAAGCTGTAGTGAACAACTGTTCTTCCTTTACTGATTCCTTTACATGAAAGGAAACAGAATGTTCCAACTTTCCACCTTGAATCTGGCCTAATTTATTCTAGGGAGATGACTGCAATATATATTTCTAATGAAAAGAGTGGTCTTAGATCTGCTAGTTATTCACCATTGCTCCTGTGGCCTATAGAAATTGTGTGATTCATTCCAAAATGAAAGCCATTGCACTATATATTTAATCATTCTGACATACAAAAAGCTTTCTAAATTTAATTCTCTGAATATGTTTTAATCTTCTACTTAGTTAGCACTTGTTACTGTAGATGATTTAGTTAAAGTACATGATAAGAACCCTGTCCTTGAGAGTCACTAAACAAAATATCACTAGAAATTGATATTTATTTTAATTGAATAGGTTAGACAACCAAGGTTCTATGCCATTAGAGGAAAAATAGAGATTAATGTTAATTCCAGTAACCTCTGTAAGCTCTCCTGGAAGAAGGTAGATTAGAGTTGAATATTGAAGAATGGCTATGATTTATATTTGTAAAGAGGGTTAAGAAGATAATTTGAAGGGAGATTCTGAGTTTAGTGAGAAACCATTGCATTGAAGGTGAGTTCTTGGTTCTGTCATGGAACATTCTGCTAATGCAGAGACTTTATGTTAGCTAACAATGATAGTAGGAATTAACTGAATTGGAGGGAAAGACTTGGATACAAGCAAGGCTTTTAAAAATAACTTTACAGGCAATAATAAAGAATTATTGGATTTTAAATTATAAAATTACTTGGTGAAAGCAACATGTAGGATATTGTTCTAATGGCATAGTTCAGAGTAGAAGACTACTAGAGGGAAGTACTTGGGAAATCATTGCCATCATTCAGGTGTACTGTGATGATAAGAGTAAAAACTGGGAAATTGCATTAAAGGAAAATAACCATTGAGATAGATAAAGGAAGAGATACATAATAAATAAATGAAAGAATAAAGAGCTCAGATACAGAGAATTTGAATGATTTCATTAGATGAATGATTAAAAATGAAAATCCAGATACTCTGCCTTCCAGCAGGATATTTATTTTTTCCATTAAATAATAAATCATTCTATGATGATTTGAACTCATTCAAATCCTTTATACCATGGGTGTCAAGTTCATTTTCACTGGGGGCCACATCAACCTTGTGGTTGCTTTCAAAGGGCCAAATGCAATTTTAGGACTGTATAAATGTAACTACTCCTTAAGAGCTAAGCGAGAGCTTGGCTCTGCAGGCTGGCAGAAACTTGGTGCTGGGCCAGATAAAACAAGGTGGAGAGCCGGATTCATCCCATGGGCCTTGTTTTTGCTACCTGTGCTTTATACAGTTGACCGTAAACAACAAGGATTGAACCACATGGGTCCACTGATATGCAGATTTTTTCAATAAGTACATACAGTACTGTAACTATATTTTGTCTCATGATTTTTTAAAATTTTACTATATTTTTCCATTATATTTAACCCCCTTATACTCTCTTCTCCCTGCATTCACCACACTGTTGTCTGTATCCATGAGTCCTTTTTTTTCCTTTTTGCTTGATCCCTTCACCCTCTAACCCCCTGCAATAGTTGTCAACCTGCTATCTATGAATCTGTCCCTATATTGCCTATTAGTTCAGTTTGTTCATTAGATTCCACATATAAGTGAAAGCAATGATATTTATCTTTCTCTGACTAACTTATATCACTTAGCATAATGTTCTCCCAGTCCCTCCATACTGTTGCAAAGGGTAATTCTTGTTTTTTGTTTTTTGTTTTTTTTTACTGCTGAGTAGTATTTCATTGCGTAAATATCCCATAGTGGTTTTGTCAACTCATCTATTAATGGACACCTGGGATGCTTCCATATCTTGGCAATTGTAAATAATAATGCAGTGAACTTAGGGGTGCTTATGTTCTTTTGAATTAGTGTTTTTTTCATATATATTCTCAGAAGTGGGATCACTGGGTCAAAAGGCAGATACATTAATTTTTTTTGAGGTATCTCCATACTGCTTTCCACAATGGTTGTACCAGTCTGCATCCCCACTAAACAGTGGAAAAGGGTCCCCTTTTCTTCATATCCTCACCAGCACTTGTTATTTGTTGATTTATTGATGCTTGTCATTCTGACTGGTGTGAACTGATATCTTATCATGGTTTTAATTTGCATTTCTCTGATGATTAGTGATGTTGAGTATCGTTTCATATGTTTATTGACCATCTGTATGTCCTCTTTAGAGAAGTATCTATTCAGGTCCTTTGTCCATTTTTTAATTGGATTGCTTTTTTTGAGTGTTAAGTCTGATAAGTTCTCTATAACTTTTGTATATTAACCCTTTATCAGTTGCATTGATGAATATGTTCTCCCATTCTATAGGTTGTCATTTTATTTTGTTAGTGTCTCTTTTGCAAGGCAAAAACTGTTTAGTTGGTGTTATAACACTTTCTTTACTATAGCTTACTTTATTATAAAAATACAATATTTAATACATGCAAAATACAAAATATGTATTAATTGACTGTTTCTGTTACCCATAAGGCTTCAGGTCAATAGTAGGCTATTAGTAGTGAAGATTTGGGGTAGTCAAACATTATATTTTGATTTTTTACTGTGGGCAGAGGGTTTTGGTGCCCCAACCACCACATTATTCAAGGTGATGATAAGAGCAAAAAAATGGAAAGTTGCACTAAAAATAAAATAATCACTGAGATAGATAAAGGGTCAATCTTTTGGGGTCAATCAGTATATTTGAAATTTGTTGTTATTAATACTACTCCCCTTTCCTTCACTTAACCTCTTCTTTTCCTTTTGAAAATATTTTTAGAATCTTTATTAAATGTATTATTGAGTCTGCCCTGGCTGGTGCAGTTCAGTGGACTGAGTGTGGGCTGCGAACCAGGCATCTCAGTTTCGATTCCCAGTCAGGGCACATGCCTGGGTTGCAGGCCATGGCTCCCAGCAGCCACACATTGATGTTTCTCTCTCTCTCTCTCTTTCTCCCTCCCTTCCACCTCTAAAAATAAATAAATAAATAAATTTTTAAGAGGTCAGTTCTTTAGTCCTTCTTAACCAAAAACCTCTTTTTGTCTTTAAAAAAAATGTATTATTGAGTCTTGGATAATGCTGATGATGATAAATCGAATTTTTAGCTACTTCAAATTCTGATACATGTTTTCCATAGGATGGTTATGAGTATAAATGATATATAAAACATCTATTATAGTACCTGGCACATAAAGCCCTTCCCAAGAGTAGTGAGTATTATTATTGTGGAGTACTGAGGATCTAGTATTTATAGCTGTGAGACTAAAATACTAAATCTTGTGTCAGTTTCCATCAAAAGCATTTATTTTTCTTTCTATCACTTCCTTTAACATTCTCATGCTTTTCTCTCTTCCTAATACATCTTTTCCCATTGACCCCTCTAGTCCCTTCTACCCAACTAACTTTGGCTTGCCCCTCAAGACTCAGTGTGACTTTGCTTCCTTTGCAGAAACATTTTGCCCCATGAAAAATGAACTATGGTCCCACTTTCCATGGTATATCTTTTGCAGCACCATATTCCCAGGACCTAGCATAGTACCTGTACCTACAGTTGTGAGATAAATATGTGTTGAGTGAATAGTGTGCTAAAGGAATTGAGGTGATATCTTGCAATTTGGCTCTCAGCATACTCTAGCTGACTTTTTGTATTCAGGACATTCTTTTGAAATGATCACAAGGCATTTCTCCAGTATTGCTAGCTGGATTTTTGATTTTCTATTTTGTGCCTCACAGAATCTTTCTGTATTGAACCTACAATGCTAACCTCCCCATTTGATAATGTCACATTTATATTATGTGTACAAGACACCATTGGTGTCTGAGGAGGCAGCCTTTTGTCTTGTAATACAGTAGGGGTACCTGCCACTGACCAGCTAGTTAATTATGTTACCTTTCTAAACTTGTTTCTTGAAGTATAAAATGGGGTAATGATGCTCTTCCTAGGTTAGTGGGGATTAAGTAATCCAAATTAAATGAGAGTTTCTTCTATGATGTTGTATATGTCCATGAAATGGCATTTTGTGCCCTCAACCTTGCCAACTCCAAGACTGAGCTCAGGTGCCCAGAATCAGACTGAGCTCAGGTGTCACCACTGCAAGAAACCCTACCCGATCTGAGACTGGAGTTTTATACCCACCACCACCACAACCATGATGCACCCCCTTATGGCTCCCATGGTAAGAATATTTAATAATGTAAATAACCATTTTCTTAAACCAGACTGTAAGCTCCTTGAAAACAAAGGCTGTGAAATATTCATATATATTTTTTCACAGTGCTGAAACCACATTATACTCAGTCATATTTTAAGAAATCAATGTATAGATAGATAATTGACTAGCTGGGTGGTTGGATGAATTGATGAATAAATGCACAAATAGCCATGTGTTGGTTGACTACTTTACCCATCATCTTAGTAGAGTGGTAGAAAGAGCTATTTTGAGTAGTTTCATTGCTGTTATCATTTTCTGAAAATCACCCGTATCTAAAGTAACTCTTTTGATCCAGCTTATACATTGAAGGGAAACCACTCTAATGCACTCATATGAGAATCACCCATTTTTCTGACATTCCATATCACTTGGATAAATTTGAACTCATTCTCAGCTGCCAGACATATCATGCTAACATATATTTTACTTACTGTCATGAATCATAATAGCAGGAAGACTTGTTTTCACATTGGGAGGAGATGCGTTCTCGATGTATATATGCATATGTGTATGTCCATTTGCTAGGCAGAGAATATATCTTTGTGTTTTAATATCATTACATTGAGTAATCCTCAGGGTTCTACATTTGTTTGAAAATAACTAATGATGTTGAACTTTTCCCAGGCATTGTACATATTTAGAATGCTGGTTTGTTTGTTTTTTCTTCAGGAAGCAATATGAATACATGGCATCCTTTTTTTCTGAAGCAAACAAACAAAAAAGCTGTCTGTCTTAGTTCATCTCATTCTTCAACTTAATACATTTTCCAACAATAAAATGTCAATAAATGTTGATTATTGCTCTGCACCATTATAGCACCCTCATTAGTTTCATTACACAGCTTGAACTGGTTTCTTGCCAAATTAAAAATGTAGGTATCCAAAGGATTAAGTTTGCTAGTTTAACATAAAGAAATTTCAAGCTTACCCATATTAAGATTTTCATTTTTTATCATTCTACTGCAAACCATTTTGTTATGACATACAATAATATATGCTACCCTTTTTGGAACACTTATAAATTGTTGAAAATATATACTTTGCTCATTCACTAGACAATGAACTTTTAAGACAATAATTGTTATTGACTGACAAAGTACTTGAAAGTTTCAGTGTCATAAAACAGTATTTTCCAAAAAATGCATTCCAAAGAACACAAATTTACTTGGTTATTAATGAATAATATTTGAATAATTATTCAATGATCAAATTGGAAACATTGAATTAAACTATTATTGAGTTTTATTAATGCAGTTCTCAAAGTTTTTTTATGTACCATGAAAATTAAAATTAGCTCTCACTGAGGGCATCAAAGAGAGTAAAAATATTTGACACTGCTTAATCTTCAATTTACTTTCCAGCCCCATTCAACATCACTTATTGTCACAATTCCAGCTTTTTTTTTACTTATAAAGTGGTTATGCATTTACAATTATCACAATGTGTAATCAAGTTAAAGTGAACAGTGTTCTTCAGCCAACTTCACGTTTACTCATGCTTCCTTCCCAGATATTCAATGTCAACAGTGTCTAGTTTATATTTGTGCAATTTTATTATGCATAGACTAGTATATACATACATGATATTTATTTTATAAATATAGCATAGTTGATCTAATGTGTTTCCAAAGTTGGATATTAAGTAGCTTCAAAAGTATTGCTACAAAAGACAACATATTATTTTGCATCTGTGTGGGCATACCTTAGTCATTACTTTACCAAAGTGAAATTCCCTACTAAAAAGCACTACAGTTATATTTTGGATAGACACTGCCAAATTGCCACCCATAAGGGTTACACCAAACACATAATACTAATAACACAGTCTGGCCAACAGAAGGTGGGGCTAGTTATTTTGTTTGTATCCAATCTGATAGGTGGAAAATACAATCTCTGACATTTTGATATGGATTTTTCTTAACCTGAGCATACTTGAGTATCTTATCTTTCCATTGGTTTAAGGGTCTTTTCTATTTCTTTTTCTGTCTCTTCATATGCTTTGCCCATTTTTCTACTAGATTTGTGTTAATTTGTTTCTCATAACTTGATGGACACTTTCAATATATTGAGATTTACAAATCATATCACATATATATAGATATAGATCTTATTAAAATTATTCCAAGCTATTTAATCTATATTACCATATTTAAATGGTAGGTTTTTATTCCCCTATATTTATCCTCCAGTTTTCTAAAGTCGCTCAGGGTTTATGGCTGTTTCTCTTTCAGAATTTCTTTTATATGTTAGTTCATATAATCAACACAAAATAACTAGGGTCAAAATTATGATTGTTCTATAATTATAATAACTAAATATATTTGTAGAATATTGATTTTATTAATGTTATATTGATACATATTAGTAGTATAAAATTAGAATATCATATGCATCAGGTCATTGAATGTCATTTCATTACAATATTGGTGAAATGCCAAAGGAATTTGAATATATAATTAAGAGAATGTAGGTGAAGCCTCTATGATCATAGTTGAAAAAATTTCAACTATGGGGAAACAGATGAATTATAAAAAGATTTACTATTTGAAAAAATCTTCAGTTAAATACACATTCAGCATAAAATGCAAATTATTTTTATTGAAATGAAAGACTTCTCACCACTGAAGGCTGACATTCTCTCTTAAAAATCACCACCACTTTCTATACAGAGTAAAAAATCAATTTATTTTTTCTATTTGTACATTTCAGCTTGATGTATGAATCTTGGTTAGTGAACACTCCCATGAAATCTTTAGAATAAAAGCCTAAAACACTCTTAAAACAAATACTTATATAGCCCAGTGGATGTATTGTAGCATGCAATGACAATCAAGTTAAAAGAAATTTTAGGTTTCTAAATTCAAATTGGTTTAATTAAAATTACAGGTTATTTTAATCTCCTCAAAAATTGTGGAGTGGCTATGTAAAGAAATCATTGGCCCTAACAACAATTCAAGATTAATTGATAACTGTGCCATCTATTGTTTCCACTTGGCTGTGTTAACCTGTTCTGGGTCTGAAACCAACTGGATATGTTTTCATCAATCTTATTTGGCTTATGCAAAGTTCATTTAGGCACAGATGGGTTGGATATAATATCCAAAGATATCTGATGTTCTGGTTGTGTCTACTTTCATTATGTGTAATTATATTAGCATAAAGGAGGAGAAATAATTAGAAAAATTAGTTTTTCTAATCTATTTACACACATGCATACAGGTATTGATATTTATGTATATACACATATATACATCACATTTACATTATATTATGTAATAAACACCAATTTCTCCTAAATTTTTGCTAAAATATTTATTTTCATATGAATATTGTAATTGCTTGATGTTTATATATTTTGAGTAAAATCACTCAACTTATGTATAATTTCTGCTATCTCTCAAAGACTATGAATGGCAGGTACAGGTTATTGTAAGTGGAGGATAAGTGTTTAATATTCACTGAGAATTTTAAGAATAAATATTCACTTTGAAGTTGGTATTGAAAGTGATTTCTGTATAATAAACTAATCAAGTTATTATTGACACCAAATAATAAAGAATTTTTGTAATTATAAAATTCATGATAACAGGGAAGATTAATTTTATTGAATAATATGCTGCATTACTAAAAGCATTTTTTTTATTTGAGGGCTGTTCTTTTATTTATTTTTATTTTTTAAATATTTTATTATTTTTAGAGGGGGGAAAGGAGGGAGAAAGAGGGCAAGTGAAACATCAATGTGTAGTTGCCTCTTGCACACCCTCTACTGGGGACATGGCCTGCAACACAGGTATGTGCCCTGACTGGGAATCGAACCAGCAACACTTTGGTTTGCAGGCCCACACTCAGTCCACTGAACTACACCAGTCAGGGCCTACTAAAAGCATTTTATGTGAATGACAGATTCATCTGAAGAAAGCAAATATCTTCATGTTTCCTGTCCTCTCTGGCCAGTGGGTTTTTTCTCAGATAAATATAAAATGTTTTATGCACTACTTGCATTCTGTCAGGGGATTTCAAAATTTTTCCCAGCTTGTAAGGGTGGTATGAGTGCTACTCTTACTACATTTATTTGTTTATTTAAAAAAACATTTCTGTGTGACTTGGAGGAATAATTTGTTTAATAGTAAAACTGTTTAATAGTGAGCTTTATAAAGCGTTGCTACTTACCCATGAATTTGAATGAGGTTTCACCATACAGTAAAAAGAAGCCAGTATCTTAGTCTACATGGGTCCACTGGTATATTTGCCCCATATTTAAGGAAGGTATTATACCAGTTCTTTATAAGTTCTTCTAGAAAGTAGATATGGTAGGAATCTCTCCTAACTCATTCCAGAAGAATGATGTTACCCTAATAACAAAACCAGGGTAAGACATTAAAAGAAAAAAAAAAACAAACTACAGGCTGACATCTCTTTTAAACATGAATGTACAAATCCTCAAAAAATATCAAAGCAAACTCAATAATGTATAAAAAGAAGTATACCATGACCAAATGAGATTTATCTCAACTTTACAAAACTGGTTGAACAATCAAAAGTTAATACAATCTATCACACCAGTTAGCTAAAGATATAAAATTACATAACCAAATCAATACACTCAAAAAGTACTTAATAAAAGTATACACCATTCATGATAAAATCTCTCAGCAAATGAAGATTATAAAGGTTCTTTCTCAATTTGATAAAGAACATGTAGAAAAATCCAACAGGTAACTATATGTAATGGTGAGAAACCAGATGGTTTTCTGCTAAGGTTGGAAACAAGACAAAGATGTTTTATCTCACACTTCATTTCAACACCTTGTGGGAAGTCCTAGCTAATGTGATAAGAAGAAAAATTATATAAAGCTAGAAATCAACTGCAATAAAAAATCTGAAAAACACTCAAACACATGCAGGCTAAATAAAGTTATTAAACAATGAATGTGTTAACAATGAGATCAAGGGAAAAATGAAAAGTTACCTGGAAACAAATGAAAATGCACACTCAATAACCCAAAATCTATGAGACACGGCAAAATCAGTCCTATGAGGGAAATTCATAACATTACAGGCTTACCTGAATAATCAAAAATATCTATAATATACAATCTAACACTATACCTAGAAAAACAACAACAAATAAAGCCCAGTGTAAGTAGAAGGAAGGAAATAATAAAGATCACAGCAAAAATAAATTACTTAGAGACTAAAAAATATAATCAAAATATCAAAGAAACTAAGAGGTGTTGTTTGGAAGAGTTAAAAAAAGACTGACAAATCTCTAATGAGACTGATCAAGAAAAAAAAGGAGAGGACCCAAATAAATAAAATCAGAAATGAAAGAGAAATAATAACTGACAATGCAGAAAAATACTATGAAGATCTATATGTCAACAAATTGGACAACCTGGGTGAAACAGATAAATTCTTAGAAACATTCAACCTTCCAAAACTGAATCAGGAAAGATAAGTAAACCTGAGTAGACCAACTACATCTAATGAAACTGAAGTAGTATTCAAACCTATAGCACAAAAAAAAAGTCCTGGAACAGATGGTTTTACAGGCAAATATCAACAAACATTCAAAAGGAACTAAAACCTATCCTCAAACTATTCCAAAAAATCCAAGAGGAGTGAAACTTCCAAACTCTTTTTTAAACTATTGTCCAAGTACATATTGTTCATGTCTGCATTTATGAGGCCAGCATCATTCTAATTCCAAAAATAGGTGAAGACACTACAAAGAAAAAATGTGTAGGCCATTATCCATGATGACCATAGATACTAAAATTTTCAAGAAATATTAGTAAATACAGCAATATATTAAAGATATCATACAGCATGATCAAGCAAGATTTATTCCATAATATTCACAAATCAATAAAAATGATACACCATATAAACAAAATGTAGGGGAAAAGTCATAGAATCATATCAATAGATGCAGAAAAGCATTCTATAAAATCTAACACCAATTTATGACAAAAACTCAGCAAAGCAGGAATAGAAAGATCATACCTCAACATAAAAAAGGTTATATGAGTAAAAAATCTACTACCAGCATTACACTCAATGGGTAAAAACTACTAGCATTCCCCTTAAGTTCAGGAACAAGTCAGGGGTGTTGACTTTCACCACTCTTATTCAACATAGTACTATAAGCCATAGCCAGCATGATCAGACAAAAGGAAAATAATGCATCCATATTGGAAAGTAGAAAGTAAAACTGTCATTATTTTAGTAATAACGTGCTAACATGATATTCTGCACAGAAAAGCCTAAAGATTCCACAAAAAAACAATCAGATCTAATGAATGAATTTGGTAAAAAAGCAGAATACAGAATTAATATTTAAAAATTGGTGACAATTTTATACACCACTTATGAACTATCAGAGATATTAAGAAAATAATCCCATTTACTATTAAAACAAAAATAAAATTAAGATACCTAGAATGAAATTTAACCAAGGAGGTAAAAAACCTCTATTTGGAAAATTATAGCCTTAAGACAGATATTGAGAAGATACAAATAGGTGGAAGCATATACCATGCTTATGGAGTGAAAAAATTTACATCATCAAAATGTCCATACTACCAAATGCTACACAGCAGAAAAAAAGAAAGAGTTCTTACCCTTCATGACAGTATGGATGGATCAGGAGAGCATTATACTAAGTGAAATAAGCTGAGCAGTAAAACACAAATAGCATCTGATCTCACCCATGAGTGAAATCTAATCAACAAGACAAGAAAGCAAAATATAATCACAGACATTGAAATAAAGAACAAATTGACAGCAACCAGAGAGGGTGAGAAGAGGAATAACATAGGAAAGAAGGGCAGGGGTCATCAGGGAGCATGTAAAAAGGACACATGGACAAAAAGCCTAAAGGGGGTATGATCGAGGGTGGAAGGTGGGGATAGGAAAGAAAGAAGGAGTGATGGAGGAAGAATGGAGACAACTGTACTTGAACAACAATAAATAAAGAAGTGTCCACACTATCCAAAGCAATCCATGGATTTAATGCCATTCCTATTAAAATACTTCACAGATCAAGACAGTATTTCACAGATCAAGAATAAATATTCCCAAAATTTATATAGAACCAAAAAGTACCTCAAATAGCTTCAGCAAATTTGAGAAAGAACATAGTTGAAGGGATCATACTACTTGATAACAAATACCACAAGATCATTGTAATTAAAACAGGCTGGTACTGGTTTAAGAATAGGCATATATATCAATGAAACAGAACAGACAGCCCAAAAATAAACCCATACTTTCATGGCCAATTAATATTTGGCAAAGAAGACAAAAGCATACAATGGGGTAAAGACAATCTCTTCAATAAATGGTGTTGGGAATATTGGACATATGTATGCAAAAAATAAATAAATAAAATTGGGCCACCAACTTACAGTATACATAAGAATACCCTCAAAATAGATAAAAGACTTAAATGTAAGTCATGAAACCATAAAAATCCTTGAAGAAAATATAGGCAACAAAATCTCTGACATCTCTCGTACCAATCCTTTAGCCAATATCTTCTCTTAGGGCAAGGTAAACAAAAGAAAAAAATAAACAAATTGGACTACATCAGTCTAAAAAGCTTTTGCACAGAAAGGAATCAACAAAATGAAAAGCTTCTGCACAACAAAAACAATCAACAAAATGGGAAAAATATTTGCCAATGATATATCTGATAGGAGGTTAATTTCCAAAATATATAAAGAACTTATACAAATCAACACCAGGAATACAAATAACCTAATTTAAAAACAGGCAAAGGACCTGAACAAACACTTCTCCAAAGAGGATTTAC
This sequence comes from Phyllostomus discolor, assembly GCF_004126475.2. NCBI lineage: Eukaryota > Metazoa > Chordata > Mammalia > Chiroptera > Phyllostomidae > Phyllostomus > Phyllostomus discolor. Next base: position 66,344,492 of record NC_040912.2, on the reverse strand, counting down.
AGATGACCAATAAGCATATGAAAAATGGCCCACCACTAATCATTAAAGAGGTGCAAATTAAAACCACAATGAGATAACATCTCACACCACTCAGAATGGCTGTCATCAATAAATCTACAAACAAGTGCTGGGGACGATGTGAGGAAAAGGGAATCCTTGTGTACTGTTGGTGGGAATCCAGACTGGTGCAGCCACTGTGGAAAACAGTATGGAGTTTCCTCAAGAATTAAAATGGAAGTACAATTTGACCCACTGATCCCACTTCTGGATGTATATCCCACAAAACCCAAAACACTGATTGAAAAGATTATATGTACCCCTATGTTTATTGCAATGTTATTTACAATAGCCATGATCTGGAAACATCCCAAGAGCCCATCAGTGGATGAGTGGTTAAAAAAAGCCATGGTACATTTACACAATGAATACTACTTGACAATTAAAAAGAAAATTTTACCTTGTGCTACAGCATGGAAGGGGGGAAGTTGTGAAATAAACAAACACACACACACATTATATATATATATATATATATATATATGTATATGTATATACATATATATATATATAATATTGAGTTGGCCAAAAAGCTCATTTAGTTTTTTCTATAAATTAAAAGACTTTTTTTTTTTGCATTTTCTCAAGTAACTTTATTGACTTGGATATTTTGAATATGCTGGGTATCTTTCTCATGGTATAATGTTGATTGTTGTCAATTAATGCCTCAGTTTGATGGCTATCAGCTTTGACCAGTCTACCTGACTGTGGAGCATCACCCAGTAAGAAATCTCCAGCACAAAAATTCTCAAACCACTTTTGACACATTTGATCAGTCACAGAACCTCCTCTACACATTGTACAAATCTTATCTTCTTTGTGTTTCAGTTGTGTTTTTACCTTTCCTGAAAAAAAGCATAACATACCAAAATATTGCATATTATCTTCCATCTTCAGTATTAAAATGGCCACACAAATTCACCAATTTTGATTTTTTTAAATACATGCTGTTATGACAGTTGTCACAATACAATCTAACAAAATTGTTTCAAATGATGTTAAAGACAACTAAGAACTACTAGAGCCATCTTACAGAAAAAAACACATGAATTCTTTGGCCAACTCTCTGTAAATATACAAAATGTATAGACACAGACATAGTCATAGGCAGAGGGCCTGGAGGTAGGTGGAGGCTGGCTAAGGTGGGGGGAAATTGGGATGGAAAGACTTTGCTTGGGTTGATGGGTGCACAATACCAAGTGCAAGTAATGTTATGTTGAGTTGTATAGTTGAAATATACATGGTATTGTGAACCAATGTCACCCCAATAAATTCAATTAAAAGTCAATTACTTTCCTATATATCAAAAATAAACAATTAGAATTGGAAATTAAATGAATATATTTATAATAACACTAAAATAAGTTATAAATCTAATAAAATATGCATAAGATGTATATGAGGAAACCTACAACGCTATGATGAAAAAAATCAAAGAACTAAATAAATGAAGAGAGATTTCATATTCATGGATAGAAAGATTTTATATTGACAAGATGTCAATTCTTCTCAACTGACATACTATCAAAATCTTAGCCAGGTGTTTTGTGGCTAAAGTTATGGAACAGTAACAAACAGCAACAAACAGATGCTAAAGTTATGGAAAAGTAAATGATTCAGAACTGACAAACAAAATCAAAGGAGAAGAAAAACATTGGAAGACTGACACTGCCAGATTTCTAGCCTTACTATCATAATTAAGATAGTGTGGCATTGGCAAAAGAATAGACATACAGATTCTCTGAACAGAACACATTATGGTCAACTGATCTTTGAGAAATGAGTAAAGGCAATACAAGGGAATAAAGAGAGTCTTTTTAACAAATGGTCCTGGAACAATTGTTTATCCACATGAAAGAAAATGCAAGTAGGGGCTTGACCCACATTATCCACCCAGAGACCCAGTGGCTGATTGGAGCCTCGTGCCCTGGCTTGACTTCTGTTGCATGCCCAGAGACTGAGTAGCTGATTTGAGCCTGTCAGCTCATGGAGGACCTCAGCTGGAGGCTGAGGAACTGTGAATATTGTGGCCCAGACCTTTTCCCCATCTTCACAAAACCATAGGAAGAAAAGTAAAGCCCAGCCCCTCTCTTCCTGTGGCATCCAGGAAGACCAGCAGAACTCGCTCAATGGGTTTAAAGTCAGCAGGAGGCTTTTTTTTTCTTGCCTCTCTCTTTTTTTCCCCTTTTTTCTTCCCCCAAACGAGGCAATAAGACATGGAGTTATGAAAGATCCAAAGGGGGAACACAAGGCTAACCCCAAAAACTGAGAAACTGAGACAATGTCACTATACTATCCCACAGATCTGGCATGTTGTTGTTTATGTGTATTATTATTATTTTTTCATTATTTTTACTACTTTCATTTTATTAGTATATTTTTAATTTCCTTATGTTTAGTTTTCTTCATTTAATTTCTGTTTAATTGTATTGTTCGACTGGTTTTCCTTATTCTCTTTTTAATGTATTTTAATTTTCCTTCTTTCACTTCACTTGTATTCCAAGAAATGCAAGTAGACATGGAATTTATACCCTTCCCAAAAAAATAACTCAAAATGCATCATAGACCTTAATAAAATGCATAGCGATAAAACTCCTAGAAGATAACATAGGAGGAAATGTAGATGACCTGGAGTTTGGTTAAGGCTTTTTAGATACAACCCTAAGGTCATGAAGATGAAAGAATAAGTTAATAAGCTGGGCTTCAGAAAAATTAAAAACTTCTGCTCTGTGAAGACACTGACAAGAGAATGAAGACAAACTACAGACTGGGATAAAATATTTGTATAACACATATCTGATAAATGACTGTAACCAAAATATAGAAAGAACTCTTAAAACTCAACAATAAGATTTAAAAATGGGTAAGAGATATGAACAGAAACCACACCAAAGAAGAAATGAAAATGACAATTAACCATATGAAAAGATGCTCAACATTATACTTCATTAGGGAAATACAAATTAAAACAGCAGTAAGATAGCACTACTCTCCTAGTAGAATGCCTAAAATTTCAAACACTGACAATGACAAAGGCTGACAAGTATGCAGAGCATCAAAAACTTTCATTCATTGCTAAACTGAAAAATGGTACAGCTACTTCAGAAAAGAGTTTTGCAATTTTTGAAAAATCAATCTAAATATAAACTTCCTGTATAATTTTGCATGTGTGTCCTTTGATATCTACCCAAATTAATTGAAAATTTATGTGTACACAAAAACCTCTGAATGTTTACCAATGATTTACTCATAATCCCAAAACATGGAAGCAAATAAGATGTTCTTCATTAGGTAAATGCATAAATCAATTGCACTACATCTATTAAATGGAATATTATTCAGTGCAAAATAATTAGAGATATGAAACCACCAAAAGACATAGAGGAAATTTAAATGCATATGACTAAATAAAAGAAATGTAACCTGAAATGACTACATACTGTATAATTCCAATAATATGATATTTGGAAAAGATAAAACTAGAAACAATAAAATGATCAATTATTGCAAGGGACTTGAAAAGGGTGGGATGAATAAGTAGAGCCTGGGGGCTCTATTTATTGATCTTAGGTCAATAAATAAGACTATTCTATATGATACTGTAATCATAGGTACTGTCATTATACATTTGTCAAAACCCATAGAATGTACAACACACACAGTGAATGTAAACTGTGGACTTTGATAATGATGTGCCAATGTTGTTCCATTCATTGTAACCAATGTGCCACACTAGAGCAGCATGTGATGATTGTAGAGGCTGTGGGTGTGGAGAGGAGGGAAGATATAGATGGGGACTATATTTTCTGCTCAATTTTACTGTGAACCCAAAACTGATCTATAAAAATAAGCCTTATTTTTTTTAAAAAAAGCAAGTAGTGTTTTTTTTTTCTCTGCTGAAGTTGGAAAACAGAGTAAAATATTTTTGAGATTCACAACTTCATATGCATTGTTCTTTTTTTATATGTAAAATTGTGCTTCCGATGAGCTAGCCACAACTTAATGTTTTATTCACAGGATGAGGTTCTGCCCTGTTAATCCATTTTCATGAACTTTCATTTGTTAATATTCATTTCACTTCCTATACTATAGCCTGTATATCTATATCTATATGTCTTTCTACATATATTGATAATATATGAAAATGTGTTTACTTAAAACCTAAAATTACCTAGCTTAATGAGGTAGTGACATATAATTGTTGAGACTCTGTTGTACCTTTTTTGCCCCTGGAATAAGTCCTGTTTAGTTTATTCCAATGTCCAAAATCTTAGAGGTTTTGAGAAAAACAGAACATGTTTCCTCTTCCTGACTGATATTCAGCTTCTATAACTTTTCTGTAAGTTTCTAGAAGTGGACAATTGAATAAATTCCTAATATGTTATTATAAATTTTAAACAAAGCATTTAAAATTATTTTATTCTTGAAAAAATTTTGAAACTTTTGTTTTATGATTAATGACAATAATTTTAGAGTTTTATGGCCTTCATTTTAAACATCTCCACAGATGAATATATCTAAAATACTCTTTCTAGAGTTAGGAATTATGAATTATGAATTAGTGCCAATTGGAGAGGATAACCTTTCATTTTAAATTTTTGTATAAATTGTCATGTAAAAGCTGAGCCTTCAGAACAAAAATTAGTCATATGTTTGTTTTATGGAACATGATTATAGACAATGCATGGGCATGATTTTTTAAGGAAATTTACTTGTTTTTACATCTAGCATAAATTTTGCAGGGCATTCTTGAAGCATAGCTTTGGGGCAGTGACCAGTTTTACTTTTGCAGTCATTTGCCATCTAAAATGGAATACGCAGCCTATGAATAATTAACAATTTACTAGGTAAAACATGTATAATTAGACATATCATAAATAAAATACATCCTCAAAGTATAAATACAATTCACAAAAAATGAGGGTATTTGATCAAATGTACACATTATGGAGAAACAATAAATAGCCTGTATAGGGTTAAAACATGGACTCTGGAGCCAAACTTCTGGAATTAGAAGATTTCTGTTTCTTACTAGCTCTGTGGTTTTAACTACTATGTGCCTCAATTTCATTCATAAAACAAAGATAATGATGTCTTTTCCCTACCTTAAAGGAAAAGTAATCATTAGGATTAAATATGCTGCCGTCATTACCTTAATGATGATGGTGGCAATGATTAATTATTAGATAAATTCACTGATGTACAAGGCACTTTATCACTTAGAGTTAAGCATGGGGACTGTGCAGGCAGGGCTGGCTGTGGTCAGGCAATGTACCAAACAGGCAGGGCTGGCTGAACATGAAACTGAGACTCAGAGCTCACTGTGGACCACGGCAGTTGCCACAGAGGGAGAATCTCCCAGTCTCACAAAAGAGTTGAGAGATCCTTGGAAAGTGGGTTAGAGACGAGAAGGCCAGCTGCATTGTTCCCTCTCTGGCCCCTCCCCAACAGGCAGCACCACAGCACACCAAGGAGGGTTGCTCTGCCCTGGTGAATACATAAGGCCCCCACTCCTTAAAACTTAACAGATGCACAGAGACAAACAAATATGGCCCAAATGAAAGAACAGAGCAAGACTTCAGAAAGAGAGCTAAGCAATGAGGAGATAGCCAACCTATCTGATGGAGAATTTAAAGCCCTGGTAATCAAAATGTTCACAGAACTGGTTGAGCTTCATCAAAAAATGAAAAAAAAAAAAAAAAAAAGCAAATGGAAGATACCCAAAATGAAATAAAGCAAAATATTCAGGGAACCAACAGTGACAGGAAGGAAACCAGGACTCAAAGCAACAATTTGGAATAAAAGGGAAAAATAAATATCCAACTGGAACAGAATGAAGAAACAAGAATTCAAAAAAGTGAAGAGAGACTTATGAACCTCTAAACAGCCTGAAACATTTCAATATCCGAATTATAAGGGTGCCAGAAGGGGAAGAGGAAGAGCATGAAATTGAAAACTTATTTGAAAACATAATGAAGGTGAACTTCCCTAATCTGGCAAAGGAAATAGACTTCTACGAAGTCCAGGAAGCTCAGAGAGTCCCAAAGAAGTTGAACTCAAGGAAGCCACATCAAGGCACATCATAATTACATTACCCAAGATAAAAGATAAGGAGAAAATCTTAAAAGCAGCAAAAGGAAAGGAGAGAGTTACTTACAGAGGAATTCCCATCAAGACTATCAGCTGATTTCTCAAAAGAAATCTTGCAGGCAAGAAAGGCTGGAAAGAAGTATTTGAAGTCATGAAAGGCAAGGAACTACATCCAAGATTACTCTATCCAGCAAAGCTTTCATTTAGAATGGAAGGGCAGATAAAGTGCTTCCCAGATAAGGTCGAATTAAAGGAGTTTATCATCACCAAGTCATTATTACATGAAACGTTAGAGAGATTTATCCAAGAAAAAGAAGGTCACAAATATGAACAATGAAATGACAACAAACTCACAACTATCAACAAATGAATCTGGAAGAAAAGACAAATAATGAAAACAAAAACTAAGCAAACAACTAGAACAGGAACAGAAGCAGAGAAATGGACATCACATGGAGAGATTTCAGTGGGAGGGGAAAGGGAGGAGCGGGGGGGGAAGGTACAGGGAAGAAGAAGCATAATTGATAGGCATAAAATAGACAGGGAGAGATAAAAATTGTATAGGACACGGAGAACTCTAAGAACTTATATGTACAACCCATGGACATGAACTAAGTGGGGGAATACTGGAGGGTTGAGGGGGTACAGGGTAGAGAAATTGGAAAACCTGTAATAGCATAATCAATAAAATATACTTAAAATATTAAACATAGAATTAAAAGTGTCCTTGACACATAGTGATATGTTTTTGGCATCTATATTTAATTATCCTGACAGCAAACACAAGTTTTTTTGTACCAGAAGCAAACCAGTTATAGTCATGCACTCCATAACAAACTGTCAGTCAGTGATGAACTAAATAATGTGATAGTGAACCCAAAATATTATAATGGAGCTGAAAATTTTCTATCACTTAAATAAATTGAGTGCAGCCTAAGTTTACAGTATTTTAAATACTCATAGATAGAGAGCAAGATAACAGCTATTGGGAAGAAGGAAGTTACGAGGTTAGGAGAGGGATCAAGTAAAAAGGAGAAAGGACTTGTAAACATGCACAATAGTTTGGTGATTGCATAGGGGAGAGGGGTACAAGGAGTTAAATGGCAATGGGAAAATACAATAACAAATTAATAAAATAAATAAAGTTTACAATAGTGGACAGTAATGTTTTAGACCTTCACATTCTCTCACTACTCACAGGCTGAGTCAACCAGAGCAACTTCCAGTTCTGCAGTTTCTATTCTGGTAAATACCTATACAGGTGTTATCATTTTTACCCTTTTATACCACATTTTTACTATAGCTTTTCTATGTTTAGAAGTATTTGGATGTACATGTACTTCCCATTTTGCCTAAAGTATTCAGTTCAGTAACATGCTGTACAGATTTGTAGCCTAGGAGCAATAGGCTATATTATTAGCCTAATTAATAGGTTATATAATAAGGTTTGTGTAAATGTGCTCTATGATGTGTACACAATGATGAAATTTCCTAACAACACATTTCTCAGAATTTACCCCTGTTATTAAGTGGCACATGAGTGTATTTACTTACAGAACATAACATTGGTTCCCTATGCTTCATTTCTCCATTAAGTGACATGATCAGTGCAAGTGTAATTAATCTGCTATAGGAGAGAAATACTGAAATTTTGACTTTCAGAGCTTCTCTAGAAATGGCTGCACAGCTCTATTTTCTCCTGAGGAAAGTTCAGGAACCTTTATTCTCTAATTACGCTATTTATGGGTAGAGAAGAGAGAGATCTTTAGATTGTCATAACAAATTTTATGTACTTGAACAACAATGAAAACATAATAAATAATAAAAAAATAAACACAGTAAAAATAATAATGTAAAAACCTGGTCCTTTGTGTGTGTTTGGGGAGGATGGGGTTGAGGGGTTGTTTACTTTCTTCCCTTTAGAAATGTGAACAAATGGCTCCAGGGAAAAATAAACCTGTAAATTTGTGTGGGGCCATTCACTATCTTTAATATCCAAGACTTGTTTGCCATACACTCATCCTTTAATCCAGGCTTCCAATAATTTTTGCTAAAAAAGCCTTTATTATACAGTAACATGAACATACCCACTTTGTTTCCTGATATATAACACATTCTCAGTTATGGCTGACTAACTGGAGAACTGAGGGCTAGAACAGATATTTGTGATGTTGCAGAATAAATGAAGAACTTGCTGAATCTATACATGGATAAAGTTTTTTTCCTATCTGTCCCCAATCTATCACACTAACGACAGTTTCTACCAACACCCCATCGATTCCATGTTCCACCCAAATACCTTACCAACATTTTAATGATTCAATACTTTACTCCCAATCTCTTGTTTTTCTCATTTCTTCCCAGGGAATCTCATGTATTTTAATCCAGCTCACAGTCTAGTTCTCCTGTGAATATCTTCCATATTTCTCCAGGATAAATTCATTGCTTTTACCTTCATTCTCTCATAGTATTCTGTTTATATAGTAGAAAATCTTTAGACAGGACATTGTAATGTGACCTGTTGTTAACTTCTATAAAATTAAAAATTTTACACATAAAATATATAACAACCAAAAATGTTTTTTCTCCCAGATGATATATTTGAATTTCTATGAATGTTTCATACCTTAAGTGTCACCAGTGTGCTGTATCTTCCCTGGAATTGTTAAGCAAGTTTTATATCATCTTCAAAAAAGCCCTGGTTGGTGTGGCTCATTTGGCTGGAGCATTGTCCCATAAGTAAACCTAAAGGTTGCAGGTTTGGTCCCAGGCTGGGATGAATATTGGGGGCAACCAACTGATGTTTCTCTCTCCCATCATTGCTTCTCTTGCTTTTCTCTCACTCTCTCTCTCCCAGTATAGAATACTAAAGCTGCTATTAACAGCCAGCATGCTTACATTAATATTACACTCTATCCTCTATAGTTAATCATTTCTCATTGCTAAAAATGGTATGAAATTTAAAATAAATAACCATAAAATTGAGAATAATTATTTTTAAAAATATATCAGTATTTAGTTCTCCTGATGAATAATATTGTACTGTACAAGTGTTACAATATTAATCATATTACATTTCTTTGTTTTCTATTGTACAATCTAGTATATAGGGAAGGTAATGAAAAATAAATGTAGAGATCAACTTTATTAAAAAATCACCAACTATGAATACTTACTAATTTAAGATATAAAACTTATACCAGTTTCTCTTTGAACACTCTAGGCTTTATAAGTTTTTTTAAATCTCACTAGTTTATTGCATGTTTTTCTAGAATTTCTTGCATTACACCATTACCAAAATAGACAAATAAACCAATACATTATAATAAAGAGTCCAGAAATAAATAAAACACATAACATTACATGATTTATGGCAAAACCAACAATATAACTTAGTAGGTAAGATAATGTTTTAAATTTAAAATTTTGGCTTCCAGCCAAGATAGAGGCATAGGTAGATATACTGTGCCTCTCCACACAATCAAAAGGACAACAACAAATTTAAAAACAACAACAACAACAAAAAAAAAAACAAAAACTAACAGAAAATTGGACCCTATGGAAGTCCGACAACCAAGGAGTTAAAGAAGAAATATTCATCCAGACTGGTAAGAGAGGTGGAGACAGGCAGATGGGCAGAGAGGACTGGTGGCAAGGTGTGGCTAGAGGGCCTGGTGACCTCAAATGTGCCTGTGGATAAACCAGAAGGAACAACTTAGAAGTGAGATAGACCACACAACCCAGGATTCCAATGCAGGGAAATAAAACCTCAAAACCTCAGACTAAAAATATGTGTGGGGCTTGAGGTGGCATAAGAAACTCCCCACCTCACAGTAGAGTTCATGGGAGAGACCCACAGGGTCTTAGAATGTACAGAAATGCTGGGGTCCACCCTGCCTGGTCTCAGGAAGCTATAACTCCCCACGATTTAGGCTGAGTGAGAGACCTCTGAACCAGGAGTCACTAAGGAGACAAAACTTACTTCTCTGGCATGAACACTGCCTGTTCTGTGCCGGCCACCAATACTTGATCAGTTAGCCAATGATGGGTAAGATTTTCCAAGGGAAAGAATTGCCTAATACAGGCATGATCACGTGCAGGCCTCAGGGAAGACACTCAGGGGGCTGTGGAAATGCAGGGGTGATCGACATCGACCCCTCCCCCCTCAGCTTTGTCAAAAGCCTGAGTCCTTGTTCTTAGTTGTGAGAAATCCAAGTCTCCTGGCTGCCTTTGTCTCCTCTGCCCTACTCAGGCCTGTGGAAATAACAGGGATGGTGCAGTCCAGACCAGAGCCAGCGAACCCCCAGGGTAATCAGGCCTGGGGCATAGAATATGCAAGATCCTCTGAGATCTGCTTGCTGGAGGATGCTCTTGAATTACAATATGAAGGCATGGGCATGAAATTAAACTAGCCTTTTAGGTCCTGTAGTCTTTTTAAGTGATAAAACCCAAAACTCTGCCCAGAATCCCAGCGGGAGATCTATCAGCCTCTTTGAAAATTACCTACTTGTTTGATCTTCCCTGCCAGACTGTAATCCACGTACTGTATCTGCATTCTTAATAAAAGCCTGCTCAGGTGGCGACTCAGGGCACTCTCTACTAGAGCGTTTCCCACCTATTTCTCCATAAGACTCGGTTGTCCACATGTATGTTTTTCTCATATTTCAATGAGCATCTGCAGTGATGGATACTGCTGGCTCACTATCGGTCTCACAGAAACCCACCCAACCCAGAATCAGCACCACAAAGTCCCAATTTGCTTGTGAGTAGCAGAGGAAGTAACTGAAGGCTGGCAGAGAGCTGAATAAGCAGCACTGTTCCCTCTTGGACTGCTCCCCTACATTTAGCACCACAACAGAGTGACATGCATTGCCCCTCCCTAGCTAATACCTAAGCACCCCCCCTTTACTATGTAACATGCACCTGAGACAAAAAGAAAAAAACATGGCCCAAATGAAAAAACAGATCAAAGCTCCAGAAAAAAATACAACTAAGTGATGAAGAGACAGCCAACCTATCAGATGCACATTTCAAAATACTGGTAATCAGGATGCTCACAGAAATGGTTGAGTATGGCCGCAAAATAGAGGAACAAGTGAAGGCTATGAAAAGTGAAATAAAGGGAAATGGACAGGAAACCAACAGTAAAGGGAAGGAAACCTGGAGTCAAATCAATGGTTTGGAGCAGAATGAAGAAATAAACATTCAACCCAAACAGAATGAAGAAACAAAAATCCCCCCCAAAATGAGGAGACACTTAGGAACCTCCAGAACAACTTTAAATGTTCCAACATCTGAATCATAGGGGTGCCAGCAGGAGAAGAGGAAGGGCAAGAAGTTGAAAACTTATTTGAAAAAGTAATGGATAACTTCCCCAATCTGGCAAAGGAAACAGACTTCCAGGAAGTCCAGGGAGCTTGGAGAGTCACAAAAAGTGTGACTTCCAAGGCACATCACAATTATTTTACCCAAGAATAAAGATAAGGAAAGAACCTTAAAAGCATCAAGAGAAAAGGAGACAGTTACCTACAAAGGAATTCCCGTAAGACAATTAGCTGATTTCTCAAAAGAAACCTTTCAGGCAAGAAGGGGCTGGAAAGAAGTATTCAAAGTCATGAAAGGCAAAGACCTACACTCAAGATTACTCTATCCAGCAAAGCTATCATTTGGAATAGAAGGGCAGATAAAGGGCTTCCAAAATAAGGTCAATTTAAAGGAGTTCATCATCACCAAGCCCTTATTATGTGAAATGTTAAAGGGACTTATCTAAGAAAAAAGATAAAAAATATGAACAGTAAAAAGACAAACTCACAACTATCAACAACTAAGCCTAAAAAATCAAAACAAACAGAAAAACAAAAACTAACTAAGCAAACAATGAAAACAGGAAGAGATTCACAGAAATAGAGATCACACAGAGGGTTATCAGTGGCAGGGGAAGAATTGGGGAAAAGGTATAGAGAATAAGAAGGGCAAGTGGTAATACAAAATAGACAGGGGGAGGTTAGGAATAGTATGGGAAATGGAGACATCAAAGAACTTATATGTACTATCTGTGGACATGAACTAAGGTGGGAGAATGATGGTGGGAGAGGGGATACATAATTGGAGGGGAATAAAGGGGAGAAAAAATGGGACAACTGTAATAGCATAATAAATAAAATGTATTAACAAAATAATTAAATTAATAGACTAAAGTATAATTGATTTTTCCTAAATAGTGTCACTGACTGTTTTATCCATTTAATGTATATGATATGCATATATTCAAATATATATTCATATATAAGAAAATATACTTTTATATATTATTTTTAAATGACTTTCATGACTTTGAAACTTCTTTCCAACCCCTTCTTGCCTGCAAGGTTTCTTGCAGGCAAGAAACCTTGCCATAAGACAATCAGCTGATTGTCTTACGGGAATTCCTTTGTAGGTAACTGTCTCCTTTTCTCTTGATGCTTTTAAGGTTCTTTCCTTATCTTTATTCTTGGGTAAAATAATTGTGATGTGCCTTGGAAGTCACACTTTTTGTGACTCTCCAAGCTCCCTGGACTTCCTGGAAGTCTGTTTCCTTTGCCAGATTGGGGAAGTTATCCATTACTTTTTCAAATAAGTTTTCAACTTCTTGCCCTTCCTCTTCTCCTGCTGGCACCCCTATGATTCAGATGTTGGAACATTTAAAGTTGTTCTGGAGGTTCCTAAGTGTCTCCTCATTTTGGGGGGGATTTTTGTTTCTTCATTCTGTTTGGGTTGAATGTTTATTTCTTCATTCTGCTCCAAACCATTGATTTGACTCCAGGTTTCCTTCCCTTTACTGTTGGTTTCCTGTCCATTTCCCTTTATTTCACTTTTCATAGCCTTCACTTGTTCCTCTATTTTGCGGCCATACTCAACCATTTCTGTGAGCATCCTGATTACCAGTATTTTGAAATGTGCATCTGATAGGTTGGCTGTCTCTTCATCACTTAGTTGTATTTTTTTTCTGGAGCTTTGATCTGTTCTTTTTTTAGAGCCATATTTTTTTTTGTCTCAGTGTACCTATTCTGTAGGAAGGAGAGGAGCCTTAGTTATTCATCAGCGCTGGGTAACCCACGTCACCACATTGTGGTGCAGTATGTGGGGGAGGGGTCTCAGAAGGAACAGTGCTGCTTACTCAGCCCTTGGTGGGCTTTCAGCCACTTTCTCTGTTACCACACAGGCAAATGGGGCCCTTTTGGTGCTGATTTTCAGGTTGGTGGGGTTTGTATATGTTCTAAGACCCAGTAAGTCTCTCCATCAAACTCTCCTGTGAGGCTGAGAGTTCCTCCCACTGCCTCAACCCCCACAGATTTTTTCTTTCAGAGGTTTTGAGGCTTTATTTCCCTGTACTGGAATATTGGGTTGCTAGGTCTGACTTGTTCCCCAGTTTTTCCTCCCAGTTTATCTGTACGTAAATGTGGTACTACCCACTCTGCCAGCCACAGCCTCCACTGCCCCAGTTCTCCAGCAAAAGCCTTGCTGTGAGTCCTCTCCACCCTGGCTACCCATCTACATACCTCCTACTGGTCGGAATGAGTGTTTCTTCTTTAACTCTTTGACAATCAGACTTCCATACAGTTCAATTTTCTGCAGTTCTGGTTATTTTTTTGTTTTTAAAATTTGCTGTTGTCCTTTTTTGGTTGTGCAAGGAGGAAGTGCATCTACCTACCCCTCTATCTTGGCTGGAAGTCATATATATATATATATATATATATATATATATATATATATTTATATATATGTGTGTGTGTGTGTGTGTGACAAATATTTATATAATTTATATATAAATTTGAATATATATTTTCAAATTTGCTCTAATGGCCATATTTTAAATAAAAATCACAGTGCTTTTTCAAATGGACAATAAATTTAGCCTCAGCCATTTGAAAATCAAAAAAGTGTTTCTGTACTAGATCAAAATTTATATGGAAATTTAAAAGTATAAAATAACCATCAAAAGCATAATAGAACATACGTGTAATGATTCTTTCTTTAAAAGTATGAAAATCATTTAAAATTTTATGAAATTATGAAAGCTAATTAATTGTGAATAAGTTGATTATTTGAACTGAAATTAAATTGTCAACAATTATAAGCAAGTTGATTAATTGAACAGAAATTAATTGAAAGTAAATCAATAAATAATATTTAGCTAAATATAGTTTATAGAAGAGGATCATGTTTTTCCCAGTAATCATTGTCAAATGCATTCTTTAGAGAATGTTGATGAGATAGCCAATTTTTATTAAAACATAAACTATGTAACCAAAATGAAGTTCATGTCTGAACAGAGGGTAAAACAGAATTGCTCGGATAACATCGCCTTATAGGTAATAACAGCAAGTCTGGAGTGGAAAATATTACAGTAGTAACACTAATTTAATGAACAGGTTTACTGTTTGTTAGTCATCCAGTTAAAATTTATTATTGAAATATTGTAGTAAAGTACCACCCATTTAATTTATTTGCAAGTTTTGTCCTATCCTCAGCATATTTTTTTCTCATAAAGATGAAATAACAACAGCACAGTAAATCTGAAGACAAAAAATATATACTTTTTAAAGATGAAAAACATAATAGACACACTCACTCATGACATATAACACAAACTCATAGGTTTTGAGCTTTTCTTTTTTTAGAACTTTATACTATAAATAACATTTAAAGCTGATTAAAAGTAGAAGTTATTGTGTTTATCTAACCCACTCAGTATATACTGAATTTAAACCGCAATGATATGTAGGAAAGCATATTATTAGTGTCATAGTAATATACCCACATGATTAAATTTAATGAATCTCGTCTCTATATGAATTCTACACAAGAGAAATTGATTAAATTAATTATATTGCCTGGGAAATATTTGGTTTTCTTCATTTAATAGAATTTTCATTAATTCTTTTAAACTTAATTTTTTTGTTTCCCCAAATACTTTTAAAAGGGTGTGTCATAAGTGATGCCAGCAAGATGGCAGAAGATGTACTGTCTTTCCTTCTCCCAGGAATGCATTGAATAAACAGTTACACATGGAACAGTTTCTCCTGAGAAAAGTACAGGAAGTAGATGAGAGACTCCTAAATACCAGGTGACTGAGACAATACCTATATTGAAACATGTATGAAAAGCTGAGACACACTCTTGCCACAACCCCATCACTAAGACTGCACCTTATGATTGGAAGGGAATCCATTACCTCCAGCTTCTCCCTGAGGAGTGAAGGGCTTGAACCCAAACCTAGTCTTCCAAATTTCATGTCTGCCTTGTGAGGGACTGGCTCCCAAATAACCACAAAGGAAGGAGGCTGTTTTAAAGGGATGTCCCCCCAGGCTGAGTGTAAAGGAAATATGCAAAAATGGCCACCTTCCAAAGAAGTTATTGAATACATTATCAACAACAACAACAACAAAATACACACACATACACATACACACACACACAGATGTGGGTGAAAGTAGGTTTACAGTTATATGTGAAATAGTTTATTCTTGTATTATTTATTAAATATTGTATTATTTTCTATATGAACAACTCTGTATGTTTTCTCACTGCTATATGTGTGTTTGTATATATAACATATATAAGTAAATATATATTATATTATATATATATATGATCTTTCCTCAAGGTATCCAGCCATGTACTATGAAAAATAGAGACATTTATTGAAGAAGATACAAGAAACATTTTATATAGCACAATGACACATCAGTTCAAAGTAGGCACCTTGGGACCTCACACAGTTCTCCCAATCACCATCAGTTGCCCCGTTAGTTTTTTCCTGAATCTCATCAACAGTCTAAAATCTCTTCCCTTTCAAGGGTGATTTTAGTTTTGGGAAAAGTCAGAAGTCACAAGACACCAACTCTGGGCTGTAAGGATCTGTGTCACCTGGGTGATTTGGTGTTTTGTGAAAAAACTCTACATGAGACATTTTGCATGAGCAAGCATGTTGTTGTGATGAAGCTGCCAATCACCAGCTGCCCATAGCCAAGGCCTTCTGAATCATCTGAATAGATGTTTCTGTGGAGGAATGTTAAAGCTTAATGAAAAATTTGATACAGATTTGTCGCTCTGCTTGCTCAGTCATTTTGAATGTGACAGCCACACAGTACATATGCTCACTGAATGACATCTACAGCCCCCTTGGTTAGTACATTTAAGTTGTCATTGTTCATGCCTGTGCATTCGAGTCTACTCTCCATGGCTGCCAAGTTATATCCATGTCACAGAAACTCTTTTCTTTACCATTCTTTAAAAAATGCATTAGACAGGCTTCTGCCAAGATGGAGGCATAGGTGGACACACCATGCCTTCATGCACAACCAAGATTGGAACAACAACAATTTAGAGGCAGAATAACATCCAGAACTGACACAAAATTTATCTGAATGGAAGTTGGACAGCTAAGAAGTTGAAATAGACCCTTCATCCAGACCAGTAGGAGGGGCAGAGTCAAGCAGACCAGAGCAGGTCGAGGCTGGGAGAGCAGAGAGAGTTGGGCTCATAAGGCATCCGAGGGTGCGCAAGATCGCATCTGGTGGACCCTGAGCACACAAGCAGCAGCTGGCAGACCCAGTGAGGCAGCGATTGTGGAGCAGGGCAGAGCGCTCATCCCAGGAACCCAGAGAAGGGACTGAGGTTTTACAGAGAATGGAGCAACTGCCATTGTTCCCTCTCTACCCCACCCCCACATACAATGTCACAATCTAGCGACTGGGGTGTCCAGCCCTGGTGAACACCTAAGGCTCCACTCCTCATTGTAACAGGAGCAACCAGACCAAAGAAAAGAGAGAGAGAGAGAGAGAAGGAGGGCTCAAACAGAAGAACAAATCAGTGCCCCAGAGCTCATCTTTTTAAGCGACCAAGAGATAGCTAACTTATCAGATGCACAGTTCAAAACACTGGTGATCAGGAAGCTCACAGAATTGGTTGATTTTGATCGCAAATTAGATGAACGAATGCAGGTTACAATTAAAGAAATGAAGGAAAATGCACAGGGAACCAACAGTGATGGGAAGGAAACTGGGACTAAAACAATAGAGTGGACCAGAAGGAAGAAAGAAACAACCAAACAGGAAGGAATGGAGAAATAAGAATTAAAAAAAAAAAAAAACAACCAAGGAGAAGCTTAGGAACCTCCAAGACATCTTTAAATGTTCCAACATCCAAATTATAGGGATACCAGAAGGGGAAGAGGAAATGCAACAGATTGAAATGTATTTGAACAAATAATAGAGGAGAACTTCCCCATTCTGGCAAAGGAAAAGGAATTCCAGGAAGTCCAGGAAGCTCAGAAAGTACCAAAGAAGTTGGACCCAAGAAGAAACACACCAAGGCACATCATAATTACATTAGCCAAGGTAAAAATGAAGGAGAGAATCCTAGAAGCAGCAAGAGATAAGGGGACAGTAACCTACAAAGGAGTTCCCATCAGACTGTCAGCTGATGTCTCAAAAGAGACCTTACAGGCAAGAAGGAGCTGGAAAGAAGTATTCCAAGTCAGGAAAGACAAGGACCTATGTCCCAGATTGCTCTATCCAGCAAAGCTCTCATTTAGAATGGAAGGGCAGATAAAGTGCTTCTCAGATAAGATCAAGTTAGAGGAGTTCATCACCACCAAGTCCTTATTTTATGAAATGTTAAAGGGACTTATCTAAGAAAAGAAGATAAAAAAAACATGTATAGTAAAAGGACAGCAAACTCACAATTATTAACAACCACACCTAAAGCAAAACCAAAAGAAACTAAGCAAACAACTAGAACAGGAACAGAACCACAGAAATGGAGATCACATGGAGGGTTAGCAACAGGGGAGTGGGAGGAGGAGAGACGGAGAAAAGGTACAAAGAATAAGTAGCATAGATTGTAGGTCGAAAATAGATAGGGGGAGGGTAAGAATAGTATGAGAAATGTAGAAGCTAAAGAACTTATGATACATGGACATGAACTAAAGGAGGGGAATGTGGGTGGGAGAGGGTGTACAGGGTGGAGGGGAGTGAAGAGGGGAAATGAGACAACTGTAATAACATAATCAATAAATATATGTTAAAAAAGAATGCATTAGACAATGCTTTTCTTGTTGAAAATATATGGTATATATGACACACCCCATTAAATTACATGAGTAAACAATAAAAAGTAAAATTAAATGCTCATGAATATAATTTTATACTTAAAATATTAGCTTCCAGTTTTAAAAGATTAAATCAAAAATTAATATATCCCCTGGCCTGGTGGCTTAGCTGGTTACAGAAAGCATCATCCCAATACTTCAGGGTTGTGGGTTTGATCCCCAGTCAGGGTAAATACAAAATTAATCAATGAGAAAGTGAACTGATGTTCTCTCTCTCTCTCTCTCTCTCTCTCTCTCTCTCTCTCTCTCTCTCTCCCCCCCCCTTTCTTTCTCTTTAATCAGTAAACATTAAATTAATATATATAATTTAGTAAACTTTGGGGTCACATTTGGCATTTATATATATATATATATATATATTTATATATATATATATATATATGTGTGTGTGTGTGTGTGTGTGTGTGTCTTACATTTCTTTCATATATTTTTTGTTTCCTCTATTTCATATTCAGTGAACCAGAACAGAGGACTCATGTTTTAATTTATTAGTATATGGCATATGATTAGATCTACTTATACTGATGATAATCAATTTATGTCAATTGTTAAAAAATAAATATTTCATATTTATGAAATACTACATACTATTATTGGTATCAACCATACCTAATATTCTTTTTACATAGATAACATAAATACTTGAGACTTAGGAGGCAAGTGAATTTATTTTGTGCAAATACTTATATTGCTTTTTAAAATTTTTCTTAAATCCTGAATTTTTTATTTTATATTATAATGATGGTGGAAGTGTTTGTGAAAGAAGAGAGAATTAATATTTCTTTAAATCTTGGGGCATTAATTCTTTAAACCTATTCAGCTATCATATGACAAGAGTTCTTTATTTTCCATATATTCCACTAATATCATCTACTTTTAAGTGTAGTTTAGTAGTGCAAATTTGCCTAATTTGTTCTATATGTTTGAGAGTTCTAAAATAAATACCTTAAAAAACATAGTCTAAGAATTTACAAATATATAGAGAAGCATCTATTTAAAACATTTGTGTAATTGAAAATGCTATATCATAAACAGAAAATCTATGTAAGGATTCATGTTCAGTTAGTTAGAATCAATCATCATGCATTAAGTGTACTCTCACTTTTTTTCTTTTTTTTTTCTTATTTCTGACTTATGCTTGCCCTTGAAGATCTACTTTTTGTTGTTGTATTTTATAGTCTAGTTTGGGAAGGTTTGTGTGTGACAGTAGAAAAAATTTAACTGGCTCATTTTTCTATGTCTTACTATGTTCCTGGAATACAAAAATAATGCTAAATGGACCTAATAAATACTGAAAGAAGTTAGTGCTTCCCTGTTAGTTTTTATCAGTCAGACCCATACCAGTAACTTGAACAGGGAAAACATAAAAAAATGTTAATCACAAAAAGTTGGTTAACTACTAAAAGACATAAGAAATCCTTCTGAGATATGGCAGAAGGAGAAACTGTAGAAAGGGACTTGGACACCTAGAGCCACTAGGGAAAAATAAATGATGAAGAATATAGAGAAGGGTGAAGGGTTTGCAGGAACAAATATAAAGGACACATAGACAATAACAAGAGGGTGGAAACCTCGGAGGAGGTGGGAAGGCCTGGGGAGAAAAGGCAGAAAACTATACTTGAACAATTAAAATAAAAACCAAAACAAAAAAAAAGAATATAGAGGAGGATCCTGAAAGGCTGAGATTCAGATTATCTCTAAGAGGATATTGCTGCCAAAAGGAGACACCACCTAGCACCTACGGCGAAGAAAAATTTGCTAGAGTTTGCCCACTGTTACACTAACAAGACTGTTGCCACTATATTAATAAAGAAACTGTCTGGAGTGCATTAATATCAGAAGCACAAGATTTGCCACCACTGCAGTAAATGATTCCAGGGCCCAAAACATGTCAGTAATCTTGCTTTCACACTGAAAACTATAAAAACTGAAGGAAGATAAAGTTGCTTCATTCTCCTTCAGGCAGGCAGTATCCCTTGGACTCTGTATTGGCAGAGTACAACATAAAGATGGCTGAGACAGAGAGATCGAGAGAGGAGAGGGAGAGAGAGAGAGAGAGAGAGAGATTGAGAAATGCAATTTGCAGAGTCCCAACTCTGAATACTCATTATAACAAATTAGGAGAGTTATGAGTTTGGAACTGAAAGCCGTAAATTAATACATAGATTGTTCACCTTTTGACTTTTTAACATGCATTCACACCTTTTTATACATATTTAAACTTGCATGCACAACACAAATCTATGTTTTCATCTCAATTATAGCTATCCTTTGTACAATTGGTAAAGGAATTCTCATCCTGTTCTCAAGATGAAGAGACACACAATCCCAAAAGTCATTGTACTCATCAATGAATGTATTAATTACACTTTCAATTTATTCAATTTAGTCATGGTTTTATTGAATACTTTAACATCTAATACTTAATTGTGTTTAGTATTAAACACTAAATTTGCAGCAAACATATAAACACAGTGGTACCTCTGTACTCGTCAATTTGTTCCAGAACCATGATGAGTGCCAAAATCAATGAGTACTGAAGGATGAATCATTTTCTCTTGGGGTTGGGGGCCAGAGGAAAGGAGGGACATCATGACTCATACAAACTCTAGCAAATGTGATGAATGCTGAGACATTTTTTTTGGTTTTTTGTTATTAAAATGTGATGAGTACAGGGTTTGAGGAGTTCTGAAGCCAGTGAGTACTGAGGTATGACTGTAATAGGAAAATAGTGATAAAGGATTCAATATATATATATAAATAAATATGTACACATAACAAGCCATAACTAAATCTTCAGTAAAGCAGTTGAGAGACATCTTTAAATCTGGCCAGTTGCTTCTGGTTGTTGGTATATATGACTAAATACCTCCATGGATACAGAGTGAACTGTTGCTGTAAAAACAGTTTCTTGATTAAAAATAATTCTGTGTGAAATATCATGGTGGTAGATAAGTCATTTACCATGGTATAGATAAGATGGATAGTAGTGCTTCCAGAGCAGTTGTCTATTCCACTGGGAATAAATCTTCACCAGCTCTATGACAAAAAGAGTTCATGTCATCAACTTACTAGCAAACACTTTGCAGTTTCCCCAAGAATAGTGCCATATTGAAAGCTCAGTCTTGAAATTTTATGTTGAAAAATTAGGTACTTAGCTATAGTGGTAGTCAAATGAGCTTTTGTAAGGGACATCCATGTTTTTTAGTCTATGTATAACCTCCATTCCTGCCCAAATGACCATTTTGTCTCATGAGGTACTGAGTGGACAGCAAGTAGCAGACATTTTGGGAAAAGAGGCTGGCTGACAAATAAAATATATCATTTTTCAACATGATTATTAAAACTTCCTCTACAGTTGTTGCCATGTGTTAGATTTTCAAATAGATAATTAATATCTTCACACATTGTCAATTTTGAGACATCCAATCCCTTGGTGACTTTACATCACCACTCTCCCAGTCCTTTCCCTTCCAAGTACCTGACTTCCCAGGTAATCCAGTAGAAACTGTATGAATCAATATTATGACAATCTCCTTGTTCAAAGAGGAAAATCAAAAGTATCATTCACATTTTTTCCATCAGATAGAATTTCCTCTACTATAATACTTTAGTGTAATACCTCATTGAATTATAATTCTGTAGCTGTCCTTTTGAAATAATGCCAGTATATCATGCAAAACCATTGTTTCTTTCTTTTCTAATAAACTGTTTATAACAATTTCAATGTGAGCTCTCAAGTGTCAATTGAGGGAGTAAGCAATGTAGAAGTAGCCAGTGTCAGAGAAGTCTTAAACACATCTATATTTCATGACCCTAGCCCAGTCTCTTAAATAAAGTTTGTACTTACTAATGCACTGCTGTGCACACCCACTTTCACAGAATTGCTTTTTAAGTTAGTTTAAACTTTTACTTTTTAAATTTTGAAAATATTTTTTCTTCTTTAAAAATTATCTTACTGTTGTTCAGGCACAGTTGTCTGCATTTACCCCCTACTACCCCTCCCCACCCCAGCCATCCCTATCTCCTTCCCCTGATTCCAACCTGCCTTGGTTTTGTCCATGTGTCCTTTATAGTTGTTTCTGGAAACCCTTCCCCCTTTCTACCCCATCATCCTCTCCCACCTCCCCTATGGTTATTGTCAGTTTGTTCTTAATTTCAATGTCTCTGGCTATATTTTGCTTGCTTGTTTGCTTTGTTGATTAGGTTCCACTTATAGGTGAGACATATGGTATTTGTTTTCCATTGCCTGGCTTTTCATGTAGCATAATGCTCTCCAACCCCATCCATGCTGTCATAAGGGATAGGGGCTCCTTCTTTCTTTGTGTCATGTAGAATTCCATTGTGTAAATGTTCCACAGTTTTTTGATCCACTCATTTACTGATGGACACTTAGGTTGCTTCCAGTACTTGGTTATTGTAAATTGTGCTGCTATGAACATTGGGTGCATAGGTTCTTATGGATTGGTGTTTCAGGATTCTTAGGATATAATCCCAGCAGTGGAATTGCCAGGTCAAAAGGAAATTCCATTTTTGGTTTTCTGAGGAAATTCCATACTGTTTTCCACAGTGGCTGCACCAGTCTGCAATCCCACCAACAATGCACTAGGGTTCCCTTTTTTCCACACCCTCTTTAACATTTGTTGTTTGTTGGTTTGTTGATTTGTTTATGATGGCCATTCTCACTGGTGTGAAGTGGTAATTTTTTAAAATGTTTTTATGTAATAAAAAGTAGAAGTCCTTGTCCATCTGTCATTGTCCAATCATTTTTGTGGGGCATCTGCCTTTCAGATCTTTTGTCTCCAGCATGGAATAAAAGGATGGGAGGGCAAGATGGGGTAGAAATGCACAGGGGCATAGCAGGAAGCCCCTACTCAGTGGACCCTGGCCACTTTGAGGCCTTCCCATTCAGGATACTTGGCAGGAACCTCCCAGCTCCCCCAAGGGAAAGAGGAGATTGGGGGACTGGGGCTGGTCCAAGCTGGTGGGAGAAGAGACATAGATCACTCTTCTCTCTACTCATGGAGGTCTCAGGGCTTGGCCAGGACAGTTTTCCATTCCCCAGGTTGGGGTTGAAGGGGAGCTTGTGGGAGGGAAGAAATTGAACTGGTTGAAGGTAAAAGAGAAGAAAGCAGGAACATTAGAATCCAAACAACTGGTTTGTTATAGGAACTTCAGGTTGCATAATCATCTGATATTCTATGACTAGCCATTAGTTTCCTACCAAGGCCCACTAGCAAGCCAGAAGTTTTTCATAAAAGGATATTTATTTACTTAAGAGGATATGTTTTTGCTATAAAATCCAGAGATCTGAAATTATTCTCTTATTAGAGCTTGAAATTTGTTCCTCACAAAATCCAGTTCCCATACGGACACTTTAAATATCATTAGATCTGCTAGATGATAGATCCCAAGGAGAAACGTACCTTGTATAGTAGTCTACATTTGTTGTAGAGTTTTCTTGTTTCTCTGGCACTTCTCAATATTGGCAGTCTTTTGAGTAACTTAATGGACAGGTGGAGGTAACACATTATTTTTTTTATA
This sequence comes from Phyllostomus discolor, assembly GCF_004126475.2. NCBI lineage: Eukaryota > Metazoa > Chordata > Mammalia > Chiroptera > Phyllostomidae > Phyllostomus > Phyllostomus discolor. Next base: position 66,320,647 of record NC_040912.2, on the reverse strand, counting down.
TGTTGCTACAAAAAACCCAACATATAAACAATAACTAACGAGTACTGTGCCTCATTTTGTGTGGCAGTGGTATGAAATTCACTAACTTTTATTTTACCATAGGAGACCTATCTTGATATACTCCAGACCATTTTGTCTTTAGACATTTCACTGTTGTGACAGATTCCTGGCATTTCATATGATATATCTACAAATGTCCAGTTTGAATGTCTTATACATTAGTGGCTACTTCCTGGTCATTAGAATTAATTTTAATTTTGTTGTCAATGTAGTGGAGTAGCTTGATAGTATGTGGAAGGTAAAGATGGACACTTGGCCTTACCAAGTGAAAAGAAAAATGCTTTTCATGACCTTTCTAAATTGAATTGGAGAAAAGCTATTATTTGGGTCCATAGAAGCATACCACATGTATTAATTTGTTTTTGCAAAGATATTACATCCAAAAAAAAAGCTGCACTTTGATTCACTGTTGGATGTAGTTTATTATAATCCAGTGTCATAGTGCAAGGTGATCTCAATTACTGCATGTATACAGAGGAAAGCTAAAAGGGAATGTGGTAGGTTATAATATCCATGCCTTGTTCAAGTTTTTGATAGGGACATTAATCTCTGTAATAATTGTAATGATTGTATTATTACTTTTTGTTTACTCTCCTGGTATCAATGGATATTTTGGGGTAGTTCCCTTGATCCCTTTCTACAGTAGCTTTACTCTATGGGTTAGAGATCTATATGGGAATTTTGCCATTTGCCAAGAATATCTATTCCAAGAATATATTCAAGAACTTGGGATAAGCGAAACATTAATCAGTGGAACAAGGCCCACTGTGAGTGGAAACTAGCCCATACCATCTCACCAATTAAAGCCCCCAATTTGAATTGTAGACTAAAACAGCATGCTTGTGTCCCCAGAAACTAATATCAACTCAGAGTCAGTGTTCTGTAATCCCTGAATAGTCTGGCTACTTTATTTCTGTTGTTTCATGTTTGTTCTTGTAAATGGCTACCAATTCCTTTAAAAATTTTTGAAAGAATACTTAACTTATGTGATGAAAAAAGTGCATATACTAACCTGACAAGCTCAGGGGAGGCCTACATGGAAGCCTTACAAACTCAGAGACCTAAAGTATCCACAAAGAATGGTATGAAATGAAAATAACTAAAAGCAGTATACTGCAGGTATCCCTGGATCTTCCCTGACACAAGTCAATCTTTTCCTTAAGTAAGTTTTTCTATTGTCTTGTTGCATCTATGATAATATACCTTTGGATTGTCAATTAATTTCCTTTTTCTGGACCCCCTCAAAGCATAAGATACCACCCAGAGCACCAAAGTGGAGACCATAAATCTCCTCATTGTTGTTATTATCCTATTAATTGTTGACAGTTACTATTCTATACACATTTATGTAAAAAAAAAGTGTCTATCATTTTACTTTTTATTCAATCCCAGAATTTTCCTTATTTTTCTTTCTTCCACCTCCCTAATCTATCATTGATGGATTTTATGTAACCTATTTCTGCCCTGTCTTTTGACTGAAATATATAAAGCAAGGTGCAGAACTGCCATTCTCTGGACCATTTTCTCAGTCCATTGAGATTTTGCTTCTCAGCAATTGTCATCAGTTCAGCTCACAAAAATTCTCTACAGGTTTGAATGTTTCTTGTGTTGACACTTGTATGTTTGTATTAACTTCTGGCAGTGATAGAGGGTTCACCCCCCATAAGGAACCCAAGTTTTACTTTGATGAATAGGCTCTTTATTGTAGAACTGATATAGACATGGACATTGCATTAAAGAATAGGAAAGTCTGCCCTGGCTGGTGTGGTTCAGTGGATTAAGTGCCCTTCTGCAAACTAAAAGACCGCTGGTTCTGTTCCCCGGGGAACATGCTTGGGTTGTAGGCCAAGTCTCCAGTAGGGGGTGCTCAAGAGGCAATCACACATTAATGTTTCTCTCCCTTTCTCCTTCCTTTCCTCTCTCTAAAAATAAATAAGTAAAATTAAAAAAAAAAACAAAAGTCTGTTGTGGCAACTAATTTGATTTTTGATCAAGCAGATCTTTATAAGTTTTTGTGGTTTTTGTTTTGTGTTATTTTCTTCATATTTAATCAAGCAGTATTCTTGTAGGCTGCAAATCTATTTGACTCCTGTAGAAAGTATGACCAATTAGCCACTGTCAAAAAATACCAGTAGGTAAAATATTACAAGTATTGATGTATTCCTGCTTACACTTATAGAGAATGTACCTATTTTATTTTTGTCAATAATGTGCTTGCACTCTGCTATGTGGTGATCACATTATCTTTCAGATCAGAGAGATCACTCATGGTGATCTTTCTCATGAGTCCTAATCTGGCCTACACAGCAGACCAAGAGGAGAGTATTTTAGAAATAAAGGTGCTACTTTCTGTTCCAGGTCAAGATGAGAAGAAAGAATGCAACTTACCCTCTCAACTTAAAAACATTAAAAAAAATAAACTACTGTTTTGTAATTAAACATCAGGCAAGCAGGACTATTATTCCAGAGAGAGGAAAAGCAAAATAAGCCTTATATTTCCCCTTATATTATTGCTCAGGAAAGATTTTCCATAATGACATAAGGGACTCAGGTGGAGTCTGGCAGTCACTCTGAACTGAAAAGAGAGAGCTCAGACATCAGGGAACCCAGGGTGGCAAGAATTCACAAGGCATAGAAGCAGAAAGGACAGAAATGCATAGTGAGGGAGAAAGCTCCATAAATCTGCCTAAGGCCCTTCACATACCTTTAGCTGAGTATTGATTAGCATAACACTCATGTGAGGAATTTCCAGAGGGATAGACCATGCCAAAGAAACCAAATAAATTAATCCCAAAGAACTGGGAATTGTTCATGTTTCTTCCAGCTACAGCAATAAATGTTGTAAATTTCCAGGATGGTGGTAGATTACTTGGCAGGATATTGCCTTTGTAGAGGGACACCTTTAGACCTAAATCAAAGGCTACTTTTAATCAGCTTGACAAGGCTTAAAATTAAAATTTAGAAGAATCAAAGCACTTTTTATATCAAATTTTTATTTTGTATGAAGTTAATTTTTGAGAACATACAGCACACTAATATTTCTTACTAAAATATTAGTAAGGTTACTAATTAGTAATCTTACTAATTAGTAAGATTACTAATATTTTATAATATAATTTTGCTACATTATAATCATAAAGATGAATCAAACCCAGAAAGAAAGAAAAAAATTAAAAATTGAAGTAACTAATCCTTTAGGTTCAATTATTGAACTTTGTTCCTTTCCAACCTGAAAAATCTAAAGTGGAAAAAAAGGAGCACTTTTTTAACACTCAAAAATAATTGTTAACCTGTTCATTTACTGCATGTTTTCAGGCTACAACTGCTGAATGAAATCAAAAGAAAGTTAAAGGGCAATGTTGCAAAATAAAATACAATTAGCCAAATGAAAGCCTAGAAACTATGTTAGTCCTAAATGTGATGTGTCAGAAACTAAAACTTTTTATAGGATTTAGAAATGTTTTTATCAATATCCACAAACTATATGTTTTTAACTTTAAGTTGATAAAGTAAGTTGGCAAATTTTCTGTAAAGTATACAACTGTTTGTTTTTCATCTCTGTGGAATTAAACCAGTGTCTTTATTTAATCTATCTGCTACCAAGAAAGACAGCATTATACAGGAACCTTAATATGTGATTCTTTGGAATGTGTTAGAAATACTATCAGAGAGAAGTTTTCCCTGCCAATTGTAATAATTGGTATGACCTTCTCCCACAGAATCCTGGAGGCAACCTCTAAAGAGCCCTTTCAGATTTCCTAAGAGAATGTCTTCTCTCTGTCAAGATAGCCCTGGAGTCACACTAGAGAATATCCTTCCTGAAGCCTGCAGCCCACAAGGAAAATACCTTCTGGGGACTGAATTGTTGAAAACACACTTCCCCATAGAGGCAGAAAAGAGGAAAGATATTATGCATAATTCAAAAACATTTCTGTAATACAATGAGTGTTGAGATCTTATAACCACTTTTAAATAACTGTGTCCCTATAATGGAAAGAATGATTGTTACAAAACTTGGCTTTCTGAAAGTAAGGGAAATAATAAGGCCATAAAACAATAAAAACCAGGTAAAGTTTGCCTAATTATCAGAAGTTAGGGAGAGAAGTATAATTATTGTAGTAATCAGCATAAAAACTAACACATGTGGAGTAGCAACCAAAATTTGCCCAGACTCTTACCACTGCTATATTCTAAAGTCACGTCACTATTTTTAGACCCTTACATCTGTATTAGTCTCCTATTGTTACTGTAACAATTTATCAGACACTTAGTGGCTTAAAACAAACAATTGTATTATCCTACAGGTTTGCAGTCAGAAGTCTGAAATGGGACTCACTGAGCTATAATCAAGGTCCCAGCAGGGCTGTGTACTGTTAGGAGTCTCTAAGGGAGAATCCATTTTTTTCATCTTTTCCTGTTTCTAGAAATTATCCTCTCTACTTGGTTCATGGTCTAATTCCTTCCGTGTAATTCCTTTATCTTTAAACTGAACGACTTCTAGCCAAGTTCTTCTCACATTTTTATGTCCCTGGTTCTTCTTCTTCCCCCTACTTCTTTTATTTTTAGGACACTTGTAATTAGATTGGACCCACCCAGATAATTCAAGATAATGTTCCTATGTGTAGATCAGCTAGTTAGCAACATTTTATCTGTAACTATATTCACAGGTTTCAGGAATTAACACAGGGGACTCTCCAAGGGGCCAGTATTCTGCTATTACATATGATAAGAGTTAGCATACTATGGAAGACCATTTGGAAACATCTCAAATTGCTCTCCACATGGCTAATAAATACCACATCAATACCACATCATAGAAGGGATATGGTGGAGATTAGTGTCAAACTTAAGGATGAAAAAGGATGTAGGTGTTTGTTCCTCGTTATACCCATATTCAGTTCATCAGTCTGGCCATTGTAGAAGCTGGATGATTCATGGAGAATAACTACAGACTACTATCAGTTAAACCAAGTAGTAACCCAAATTTCAGTTGCTGAGCCAAATGTGATATACTTGTTAGAGCAGATACATATGTTCTCAGGTATATGATAAGTAGACATTAATTTGGTTAATTCATTCTGCTTCAATCATAAATAAAAACCAAAAGTTTTCACATTCACATGAAATAGACAATGATATAAATTTCCACTAATGTCATAGGTTTATAGTAACATTCTTGTTTTCTATAATAACACTGTCAAAAGATATCTGGGACACCCTGCCATTCTTCAAAATATCACATTGATCAGTATTTCACAAGTCACATTATATTTATTAACTGAATGATCAAGAGATGAGTAGCATGCTGAAGGCATTCTGTAGAACTCAAATGCTTCAGGATGTGGATGTTAAAGCCTATGTGTTTCGAGTCTTTCCATAATTATTGCATTTTTAGGGTCCTGAGAGTCAAGGACTTTTACAAGACATGTTTAGCAAAATAAAATACAAATTATTTCATCTTGAATGTTCTTCCAAAAAGAAGGAAGCACAACATCTAGTTGATTTCTATGAGTTTTGATGTTACCATATAACAAGGACTAAGCATTATAGCTTATTGAATGAATAAAAAACTGCCAGCTTTGTGTAGAACCCAGAGCATGGAAAGCCACACAGAAGGTCCAAGCAGCAGACTCTGTTGTTAAAAGTATTAGTGATGGGGAAAAGTTCATTTGTATTGTGTGACAAGTACCAGTTAGAGAATCATAACACAGCCTTTAAGTTTCTGGAGCTAGGCCATTTCTCCTGCAGCACAAAATTTTTTTTTGACAAACAATTTCTAAAGTGACACTAGGACATGGCAGAGATGTTATGGCTCACTGTTGGATACTAAATGTATGCAGCTGAAATTGGTCACTATGAGCTGAGTTCTGTCAAATCCATCAAGTCATAATATTGGATGTATCCAAGAACAAATCATAATAATGTGAAAGTGATTAATTTGGAGTAGAAGATTAGCAAGACCAGGCTGCAAAAGACTGGTGTCCTGGATACACATAAATGTACACAGAGAGCTCTCCCTCATCTCATGACTATAGCTTAATGCAGGAAGTCACTGTCTGGGAGATGCAGAATAAGATTCAAAATAATATTTGTAAGTGCCATCCTTTCTGAAAGAGAAATTTTAAATCTCCTTAAGGAGTGTAGTTTTAGTTTTCCCTTGCAGTATCAACAGCAGCTACAAGACTGAGATCAGCTCGGACAGTGCATATTTTATCTGTGCATAGTGGATTAAAAGCTTGATTCCCATGAGCTTTAGAGGAGAGTGTTGTCAGCAGGACATCATAGAAACTGGTCCTTTGTTCAGCTAATTGCTGTTCAGGACATTGAGTCTTCCAGTTCTTTAGTAAGATTAGATCTGCCAGCTGGAGGGGGTATAAGGGCCTGTCAAACAGGTAGATGGTCCTGCAATGAGCAAACTTTTACAAAATTGTTAGTATTTGCCCCAGATGCTGTATATATTCTCTGATTTTTTAAATTAATGTTTTAAATTTAAAGGGGGTATTACTAAAACAGAAACTTGGAAGGATCTCCCATAAACTGTTTCAAAAGAACTTAATTTAAGCCTACTTTGGGATCCTGTCCTAATCTGGACCAAGGCAATGAAAAGTGTCTGGTCTCATTTCAAATGTGTTTCCTGGTACATTTATGCCAGGATCTTATTTATTATGTGATTCATTTTCTCAGTCTCTTCCACAGATTGGATGAACTACCAAGTAGTCCTTTGCACATGCAAGTCCTTCAAATTTTATCTAATGTGGTCTATTAAAGCATCCCTTCCATAACGGGTTCCTTCATTTATCAATATGTGGTTGAGGATGACATATGCTAGAGCTTCAGGGAATAAGATCATACCATGCAGGTTGACTTTCCATATAGAATTAGGATCAGTGTTAGAAAATACTCTTTCCAGGACCATTCTTCACCTTTTTCTAAGTAACAGGTCTCAAATTCTGAAAAGTCCAAGAACGTAATTAAAGCCCCAAGAACTGACTCTTGGGCTGTTTGTCTTACTGCTTTACTGGCAGCATGCTTTCCTTGGCTTGTTTGGGCACCATTCGTCTGGTATTCAAAATATCTTTTGCATGTTGATATATGCATTCCCCAAGTTTAAGAGCCCTCTTTCTTTTCATATTGTTCCATGTGCACAGACTACCACAAGGGCATATTTAGAGTCAGTGTAGATGTTGACAGTCTTTCTTTCATGCCTTCAAATACTTCTTTCCAGCCTTTTCTTGCCTGAAAGATTTCTTTTGAGAAATCAGCTGATTGTCTTATGAGAACTCCTTTGTAGGTAACTTTCCCTTCTCTCTTGCTGTTTTTAAGATTATCTCCTTCTCTTTAATCTTGGATAATGTAATTACATAATTATGTAATGTCATTATGATGTGCCTTGGTGTGTGCTTCCTTGGGCCCAACTTCTTTAGGACTCTCTCAGCTTCCTGGACTTCCTGGAAAACTATTTTCTTTGCCAGATTAGGACATTCTCCTTCATTATGTTTTCAAATAAATTTTCAATTCCCTGCTTTTCCTCTTTTACTTCTGGTACCCCTATGATTTGGTTGTTGAAACATTTAAAGTTGTCCTGGAGGTTCCTAAGTGTCTCCCCATTTTTTTGAATTCTTGTTTTCCATTCTGTTCTGGTTGAATGTTTACTTCTTCCTTCTGTTCCAAACCATTGATTTGAATTCTGGTTTTCTTCCTTTCACTGTTGGTTCCTTGTATATTTTCCTTTATTTCACTTTGCATAGCCTTCACTTGTTCCTCTATTTTGCAACCATACTCAACCATTTCTGTGAGCATTCTGATTACCAGTGTTTACAACTGTGTATCTGATAGGTTGGCTATCTCTTCAATGCTTGGTTGTATTTTTTCTGGAGCTTTGATCCGTTCTTTAATTTAGGCCATATTTTTTTGTCTCACTGAGCCTGTTATGTAGTAAGGGGCTGAGCCTTAGGCATTCACCAGAGTAGGGCAACCTGTATCATTGTGTTGTAGTGCTGTATGTGAGGGATTGGTGTGAGAGGGAACAATGCCATTTGCTCAGCTTTCTGCTGGCTTTCAGTCACTTCTTCTGTTATCCACAAGCAAACTGAGCTCTTCTGGTGCTGGTCTGTGGGTAGGTGGCTTTGTGTATGTTCTAGGACCCTGTGGGTCTCTCCAGTAAAATCCCCTGTGAGGTTGGGAGTTCCTCCTGCTGCCTCAACCCCCACAGGTGTTTTCAGTCAGAGGTTTTGAGGCTTTATTTCTCCATGCTGGAACCCTGGGTTGTAGAGTCTGTCTTGCTCCCCAGTTGTTCCTCCCGGTCTATCCACACACAAATAAGGGACCACCCACTCAGCCAGCCACCACCTTGCCAGGTCCACCAGCCACCGTCTACCCTGCCCCTATCCTTCAGCCACTGCCGTGCCTGGAGTCCTCTACACTCTGGCTGCCCATCTCTGCCCCTCCTACAGGTCTGGATGAATTTTTCTTCTTTAACACCTTGGTTGTCAGACTTTCATACAGTTCAATTTTCTATCAGTTCTGATTAGTTTTTGTTTTTAAACTTGTCATTGTCCTTTGTTTGGTTGTGTGAGGAGGCAAAGTGTATCTACCTATGCCTCCATCTTGGCCAGAAGTCCTCACAACTTTTCTTTTTAAGAAGGATGCAATCTAGCAAAAGAAGGTGAAATATTCAGTGCAAGAATATGTAAGAAAATGTAACTAAGCCAACATAAATGTTTCAAAATAATGGGTATGCAGTAGATCAGGAATTAACTAAATTAAATTAGAATATTATAACCCAGACCTTCAAAATGGAAGTTAATTCTATTCAACAGATGTTACAATTAAAAATCTAAAGGATACTCATAATATAAATAAGTCATATCTTTTCTGAAGAAAAACAACAACAAAAAATGAAAACACTCAAAGTAAATATTTCCTATTGTTTTTTAATTTTTAGAATCTATCAGAGACAATATTAAACTACTATTTTATTGTTTCTATAATTGTAAGCTAATGGTAAAACAAAAAAATTAAAAAGGGAATGGAAATATAGAGGTTTAGGATAGTGCAGGAGCATCAATTTCATCACCTAACTTAAAGTATATTAGGATATTTTTATTAAAGTTGATGAAATAAAAAATTACTCAATATATATATATTTAAAATTATTCAAATATAAGGCACATCTCATTCTGCATGATAGTTTGCCACATACTCCCAATGACTGTGCAAACTAAAATTGCACAAAATAATATTAATTATCATTGGGGAAAATGACATTTATTCCACAACTTCTCAAAGGTTTTTATCAAAATATTAAACACTCCTTATTTTTTGTTTATAAATGTATCAGAAAATAAAAAAAAAAAACAGTAAAAATAGTTTAAACACTATAGTTTATAACATAAGAAAACACCTCCAGTCACACTGGTCTCTTTGATATTTTTATTTTTTAAACTTTTTATCATATTTTATTTTTATTTTTTTAAACTTTTAACATTTCAGCATTTATGCTCTTACATTTGTGTCAATTTTTCCCCTTTGCTCCCTCCATGCAGACTTCCTCACACCCACAGACAACACCTCCATTGTTGTTCATACCCATGGGTTACGCATATATTCTCTTTGACTAATTCCTTCACTTTAATTCAATACAATCACTACCTCCCCCACCCCCTTTTACAGCTAGCTATCTGTCTGTTCTATGTTTCTATGCTATTGGTTTTACTTTGCTCAATAGTGTATTATGTTCATTAAATTTCACTGATAAGTGAGATCATATATTATTTGCATTTCACTGACTGCCTTATTTTACTTAGCATAATAGTTTCCAGTTCCACCCATGCTGTCACAAAAGGTAAGAATTCCTCCTTTTTTATTGCTGTGTAGTAGTATTCCCTTGTGTTTTTTTTTTTTATTTACTCATCTACAGATGGGCACTTTTGTTGTCTCAAAATCTTGGCTGAATAATTATGCTATGAACATAGGGGTGCATATATGTATTTACATTGGTGTTTCAGTATTCTGAGGATGTGTTTCCAGAAGTGGAATCACTGGGTTGAAAGGCAGTATCATTTTTAATTTTTTGAAGAAACTCTATACTGCTTTCACAATGGCTGCATCAATCTGCATTCCCACCAATAGTACAAAAGTGTTCCCCTTTCTCTACATTCTTGCCAGAACTTTCTGTTTGTTTATTAATGCTATCCATTTTGGCAGGCGTGAGGTAATATCTTATTGTGGTTTTAACTTGTATCTCTCTGATGGCTACTGATGTTGGGCATTCTTTCAAATGTCTATGGGCCATCTGTATGTTCTCCTTGGAGATGTGTCTATTCAGGTCTTTTGCACATTTTTTAATTGGAAAGTCTTTCTGGGGTTGACTTGTATAAGTTCTTTATATATTTTGGAGATTAAACCCCTGTTCAATATATAATTAGCAAATATGTTCTCACATACAGTGATGATTCCTTTAGCTGTGCAGAAGCTTTTTATTTGATATAATCCCATTTGTTTATTTTATTCTTTGTTTCTATTGTTCTAGGATATATATTGGCTTAAATTTTTTGTAATAGTTTGAGGATAGGTGTTTGTTCTTATTTCAATGTTTGGTAAAATTCACTTGTGGAGCCACCTGGTCCAGGACTTTTATTTGCTGGGAGCTTTTTGTTTGTTTGTTTTTATTACTTATTTAATTTCATTAGTTGTTATTGGTCTAGTCAGGTTTTCTGCTTCTTCCTGTTTTAGTTTTTGAAGATTATTTGTTTCCAGAAATATATTCCATTTTGCAGGTTGTCCAGTTTTATGACATATTTTTTCATAATATTTTCTTACAATCCTTTCTTTTTCTTTGATATCTATTGTTACTTTGCTTCTTTTATTTCAGAGTTTATTTGGGTCCCCTCTCTTTTTTTCTTAATGAGTCTGATTAAAGGTTCATCAATTTTGTTAGTCTTTTCAATGAATCAGCTCCTAGATACATTAATCTTTTGTATTGTTTTTCTAGTTTCTATGTCATTTATTTTTGCTTTAATCTTGATTATTTTCTTTCTTCTACTCCTACTAGGATTTGTTTGATGTTGTTTTTCTAGTTCTTTTAGGTGTAGAGTAAATTGCTTATTTGGGATTTTTCTATCCTCTTAAGGCAGGCCTGTAACATTCTGAACTTCCCTGTCAGGATTGATTTTACTATGTCCCATACATTTTGGGGTGTTATGTGTTCATTTTCATTTGTTTCCAGGTACTTTTTGATTCCTCTTTGATCTTATTGATAACCCATAATTATTTAATAACATGCTATTCAGCCTCCATTTTTTTAGTGTTTTTGATTTTTTTATTGAGGTTGATTTCTAGTTCCATGCCATTGTGATCCAAGAAAATACTTGATATGACTCAATTTTCTTGAAATTGTTAAGACTTAATTTACATCCCAACATGCAATCTATCCTTGAGAATGGTCCATATGCACTTGAGAAGAATATATCTCATTCTGCTGCCTTGGGGTGAATTGTTATGTAAATATCTATTAAGTCCACTCAATATAGTATGTCATTTAAGCTTGCTTTTCTTTGTTGTTTTTTTGTCTGGAAGCACTATCTACTAATGATAGTCAGGTGTTAAAATCTCCTATCATGACTGTATTCCTGTAGATGTCTTCCTTAAAGTCCATCAAGATTTTCTTCATATATTTAGGTGTTCCTGTAATGGGTACATATGTATTTACAATGTTTACATCCCTATAGTATTATGTAGTAACCTTCTCTGTCTATTGCTATAGCCTTTGTTTTGAAGTCTATTTTGTCATATATAAGTATTACTACCACAGTTTTTTTTAATCTCCATTTGCATGGAATACTTTTTATTTATCTTTACTTTCAGCTTCTGTAAATCTTTTGTTCTGAGGTGGGTCTCTTATACACAGCATATATATGTTTCATGTTTTCTTATCCATTCAGCTCTCCTATATCTTTTGATTAGAACATGTAACCCATTTATATTTAAGGCTATTGCTGATAGGTACTTATTCACTGCCATTTTTTTCTTTACACATATGTTCCTCTCTCTCATTATTTCTTCCTCAAGCAGTTTCTTTAACATCAATTACATTCTTTTTATTACTTTTATACTTCATGTCAATCCATTCTGGTCTGAAGTGTTTTTATTGAGAAATCAATGGACAGTCTTATGGGAACTCTCTTGTATGTAATTAACTGTTTCTCTCCAGCTGCCTTAAAGATTCTCTGTTTTTAAACTTTGACATTTTAATAATGATGTCCTTTTTTTCCCAAGTTTTTTATTGTTGTTCAAGTACAGTTGTCTTCATTTTCCCATAATGATACATTTTGTTCATCTTGATGGGGACTCTCTGTGCTTCCTGAACTTGTGTGACTTTTTTCTTCACCACTTAAGGAAGTTTCTGTCATTATTTTTTCAAAAGGTTTTTTGTATCCCTTGCTCAAGTTCTTCTCTTTCTAGTATTTCTATGATATGGATATTGTTATAGTATTTGTTGTCCCAAAGTTCCCTTAACTTTGGGGCCAGCCCCTTTCCCATCCCAACCCTTTTTATTGGTCCCAAGATGGTTTCTGCCCATCCTTGGTTAAAAGTCCCCTCTTCAGTTAGCCTGTGGTTGGTTATTTTGGGTGTCTGTTTTCCTCTTTAGTTTTATTTCCAATTTTGTTCTGGGAGAAGGTGTGAAAAAGATCCTCCTATTCCACTACTATATTGAAACCTCCTATTTCAAGTGTCCAAACTCTTTACTATGTATTTTCTCTTAAATATTAATTCTGAATATAGTTTTAAAAAGTAGATTTTTTTCAGAAAAACAGATAAGACATTGAATTTATTCAAGATTTATTGTACTTAGTATCCTTATGAATATACCTAGCACCTCAATGTCTAACAGAAGAAATATGTTTTCAGGAAAACAGTTAAAAGATTGAAGGGTAACCTTGAAGAGGGACATTAATTATTTTTCTATGTCATGAATATTCTACCATTGTTTTGAAGAGCAACATATTTCTACTAATTTTGTAATTCATACAAGAAATTCATAAACATTAAAATACTACAATTGGTATAACTTAATTTGGAAATACTTGCTATCTATAACACCATAAATACTAATTTGTTGCCCTGGCTGGCATAGCTCAGTGGATTGAGTGTGGGCTGTGAACCAAAGTGTCGCAGGCTCGATTCCCAGTCAGGGCACATGCCTGGATTGCAGGCCACAGCCCCCAGCAGCCGCACATTGATGTTTCTCTCTCTTTCTTCCTCCTTTCCCTCTCTAAAGGTAAATAAATAAAATCTTTAAAAAAAAACACTAATGTGTTTTCATTATGTAGAACTGCAAATATTTTGAAAAGTACAATCACATAGTAAACGAAACACTATTAAATCTATTGGGCTTCTAAACTTTCACATTAAAACATTTGTAATATTACAGATCTTTAAATATGTTTGTTTAAAAATTAATTAGCATTTCCTATTGAATTTATGGTTAGAATGTGCATTATTCTAATTTATTTTCTATATTTGCCTAGTGTAAGATTGACTTGATTCCAATAAACATTTAATAGGGAAAATGAAATGTAAAGTGCTAAAGTTCATTCATACAAGGTCTGTTCAGAAGGTTTCCAGCCGTGTAATATGAAACATGGAGACATTCATTGAAGAAGGTACAACATATAAGAAACATTGTTAATAAGACAATGACACCTCAATCCCGTACAAAATAGGCAACTTGGAACCCACACAGTTCTCCCAGTTGCCATTAGCAGCCTCATTCTGTTTTCATGAATCTCATCAATGAAATCTGAAATATCTTCCCTTTCAAAGGTAAAAGCAAGAAGGGAAAAGCAAGAAGTCCCGGCACTGACTCTGGGCCATAGGGGGGCTGAGTCACCTGAGCGACTTGATGTTTCACAAAAAACTCTGCACGAGGTGTGGTGTATGAGCAGGCACGTTGTTGTGGTGAAGCTGCCAGTTACCAATTGACCATAGTTGTGGACTTCTGAATAACCTGAATAGTTTCCACAGAGTAATGTTCAAGCTTAATGGAAAATTTGATGCAGATTCATTGCTCTACTTGCTTCAGTCATTTAAATGTGGTGGCCACACAGTACACATGCTCAAGCAATTGCAGCTACAGCATTCAGTAACTAGTACAGTGAAGTCATTGTTCATGCATGTTCATTCCAGTCCATTCTTCCTGGTTGCCAGGTTACATGAATGTTGCACAAACTGTTCTCATTACATTACATTACATTACATTAACAATGGCTGGGCTTTCTCCATACATATGTTGTAGATCTGAAAATTGGAAGTTCTGTAGGTCAGTATCATATTTCAAAGCCTGCCTTTGTGCCAGGAGAGCAAATTTGAATAAGCTAATTATTCAAAGCAGAACTTTCCAGGAACATCAGAATCTCCCTTCATAGCAGTGCTCTATTTTCAAAACATGAAGTTTCTTGGAACTAAAAGTGAATATAATTTAGCCCATATCAGTAAATTGGCATTTTACCCTCTATGGCTTGATATTAAATAAGTTGGGTTGAGATTGGTAAATAATAATAAGGCAAATATCCTATATTATTTATCACTATTCTTATTCCTTATAATATGTGAAAGCACATATACATGCCCCCAAAATACATGAATTGTAGTGATTATATAACTTATTTCATATTTAATTAACCCAAGGAAATCTGTTTAGTGAAAAGAAGGGAGCTACATTATGGTAGATGGTGACTACATTTGCCAGCATCAACTAACTATTACATATTGAAAAAAAGGTGTGTATATATATATATATATATATATTCAACTTTATTAGTTACTTACATTTTGTTTCTGAAAATTGTCCTAAATTTATTACCTGGTAATTGCTATTTATAATGTCCCTTAGCATCATTTTCAAAGGCTGATGTTATTTCTTCATCTTTAGACATTACCATTTGAAAGTAGCACATTACATAAAATGTTCTGTAAAATATCTATGCTTTGCCCTAACTTTTTCTATTTCTGATATTTTTATAGTTCTCCAATTTATCACTGTGTGCTAACAATTATGTATTATTTGATTTGCTAACAAAGTCAAAATTTTTAAAAGACTGACTTCATATTGTTGTAAGATCCTACCTGTGGTCAAAATCTTACTGCAAAATTGATCCAGCCCATTTCTTTGTTTATATCTTAGGAAATATAGATTTTATTGTATTGTCATTATATTACCAAGCTGGATAGCCTTATATGCATTTTTCTTTCACCTTGTCCAATAGCTCCTACATTCCATGTCTTTTCTAACTTTAATTTCATTCTCCACATGATCTTTTTATTTCTAATTCAAACTATGTAAAACATTTCAAAGTCCACATTTTTTAATGTAAATTTAGCTTATCCTCATCAAGGGTTTCTGGAAATCACCATTACTGGATTTGTTCTTATATGACATTTACCATGTTCTGTCTCCTATAAAGTGGTCTAATTTACCATGTAGATATATAGATAATCAGCTCTTTAAAGACTGGCTCTGTCTTTTCCTCCACATGGTACTTGTGGGGATTTGCACACAATAGAGTCTTCATTAGATATATATAATATTTATGTATAATACATATATAAATATATTTATTTAAGATTTTATTTATTTGTTTATTTTAGAGAGAAGGTAAAGAGAGAAAGAGAGAGACAGAAACATCAATGTGTGTGAGAAACATTGATCAATTGGTTGCCTTTCTTAGGTCCTCAAATGAAGAATTGACCAGCAACCCAGGCACATGCCCTTACCTGGAATCTAACCAATGACCTTTTGGTCAGCAGAATGATGCCCAACCCACTGAGCCAAACCAGTCAGGGTACAGTCTTTATATTTTTTCAGTTGAATTGTACCTCCATGTTTGCTAGTAAAATTCAGTTATTAATATATTGTAAAAATTAAATCCTTCATCAAACAGTTTCAAAACTTCTTTTGGGTTTTTATATTTGTTTTTCACAGTAAGCTTTTGAGTTATTACTACTCTGGCTTAAAAAAAATATTCATACATATTCTTTTGGGGAGTGCATTTTTAAACTTGTGAATAGTATGGACACATACACTTTGTGTTACTTAATGCCCTGGGCAACAACACCTCAAAAACAGTTAATTTTGAAGAAAATACTTCTGAATTTAGGACTATTAATATTATATTTTTAAATAAATTTAATGTTATTGTTTTATTTTTAATTTAAAAAATTGTTGTTCAAATACAGTTGTCCCCATCTTCCCCCCACCACTGTCCCCTGCCCCACCCACTCCCACCTCCCATCGTCAATCCCAGCCCCCTTTGGCTTTGCCCATGGGTCCTTTATACATGTTACTTGATTATCTTTCCCCTTCTTTTCAACTTTATATGAAAATAAGGAAGAAAGTTAACAATGTCAATGATCTTTGCAGACTTGCTTTAATAAACCAATGTAGAAAAATCCATAACAAATACGTCAAATGTAAATGACTATTTCTATAGTGTTAAAAGGTGAAATACAAGTATTTTGTGTTCTGAAATAATTTATATGACAGTGTATACTTTTTATAGCTTTCTATCTAATTAAAGCTTAATAAATGGATATTATTTTTATCCATATTGTCTTTTTTTATTCTTAGCATAATTTATTGGGTAGGCAGTGTTTTTAATTTGCCTTTTGCAAAGAAGGGAACTATGTTTGAGCAGGTAAAATAATTAGCCAAAATTCTCAGAAAACAGAATATTGAAACTGAGTGTATGTAATTTTTAATACCTTATCATTGAAAGTATGACCCATAGACTGGAAGCTTTGGCATCACATTGTTGAAAATGCAACTCCCCACTTCAGATCTATTGACTGCGATTTACATTTTAACAAGATGTCTAACCATGTGATTCCTTTGCTTATTAAAGTTTGAGAAAAACTAATTAAATGTCTTGTCACGCTTTTAATGTTTTAAAATGTAGTTTTTCTTATTAATCATGTATGTTGAGGTCAACAGATGAGGAGACAAACATAGTTTGTTACGCATAGTTCCCAAGAAGAGGGAGCATACCATAGCATGCAGGAGTCACTCAGGGAAGCACCAGGGTCAGTCAAGAGGCACAGGGAGTGAGGAGAAATGTAGGCAAGAACATTTATTGTGGTTTCCCTGGGAAAGGCAAGGCAATGCAGGATAAGAAGTATTAGGACTGACTAATTTGAATATGTCAGTGGACATCATGTATAGAGGGTAGAGATGTAGAAGCTGTCTATACTTGTCTGGTATCTGGCCCTGGCTGATTAAGGCAGGAGAATAGTGGCCTGGATTATAAGAACTCTTAAAAGCAGTAGTGGGGGTATGGGCTCTGTATTGGTTAGTGTTCAATTGAATTGGCTAGCCCTGGGAGGGGCAGCCTCTTCAAGTTCAACAAAGCCCCAACATGTCAAAGCATCAGAAGAAAATGACAATAAAATGCGTGATTAATATATTATCACAGAGTAAAATCTTATCATAATGTAATAAGTAGAATCCAAAAGCCTTCATCATGTAAAATATGGAGATGCAATATCCTATAAGGTTAATGGGAGGACTAAGTGAGCTTCCTTAGCTAGCTCCTGGAGTTTCTAGGGGTCTGTCTGGACAGATTAAATCCATTCAGGCACTGGCTGTAGATGGGAACTACCTGTAGTTAATATTCTTTGGTGTATTTCTTTATGAATGGAGATTATTCTGATTTCTATGCGTAGCAAGAACATCTATGGGTGCAGTAGCAATTCTGGAAATAACTCCATGAGTAGGAATCTGACTCAATACCAGAATGTGGGCACAGAGAATACTTTAGGCAGAGGACTTGCCCTCATTTACCTGGTTTTTGCTTCCCACCCCCATTTTTACTTCAATCCCACCATTTCTCTTCCCCAAGATAAAAATGAGAAGGACTTGTGCCACTCCTGTTTAAAGATGTTGAAGAAGAATAGAAAGTAATTAATTGACAATTTAATTTAATAAAACTTAATGAGGTTAGGAGGGACTCTAGAGATAATTGGTGCCAGCTAAAGAAAAATAACAATGCCATCCACGTACCTAGGACCTATTATTATGCTACGTAATACACAGATGCTAGCACATTTAATCTTACCATACAAGTATAATTGAGGATCAAGGGAATTTAGTATTTGACCAAAGTTACATATTGGAGAGTTAGTATTAAATACCATGCCCATATGATTGAAAGCCGAAAGTCACAAAATGGATGACAATGATTAAACAATTTACATATTATAAGAACTTTTCCATCCTTATTAAGGTAAAATCTGATCTCTCTGTTCATCAGTTCATTGTGATAGCACCAATAAAAGATAGAACAATTTCCTAATGTTTCTGAAATGTCCAAGGTTCAACATTTTTAGGTCAGTGTACTTTCCTTTTGTCATACTCATTACAGGTGGGCACAAGTAACCAGGTTCTTATGATTGGGACAAAGAATTGAACTGAACAGACAGAGTTTATAGCAGAAAACATGGGAGCAGGCCAACTCCAAGCAGAGATTGACCTCATGGGCTGGAGGGACTCTATTCTTATAGGGCAGATTCTTCTTGGCTAGTTTTGGTGGGCTTTTACTGCACATATACAAGTAATTGTTTTACTTTAAAGCTACTGCACATGTGGTCTCCCATGACTTTCCATGATTGTCTACTCTCTTACATACTCAAAGCTAAATTACTTATCAAATCTGGAATGTTGTAACAGGGTACAGCCAGGGGGCTCCCAAAGAGGGATTTATAATGGGATACAGAACTTAGGGTGTCCAGGAAGTATTAAAAATATAGGATGTCCTCACCCCCACAAGTTTGAACTGGGGATGGGACACATGGAGTAAGGTCATTGAGAGTTGTTCTGCATAGCAACAGTTTTACAGCTAACCTCAGGCATGGTTATTTAACTTATCAATAACTTTTAACTGGTTTCATGGATATGTTAAATAGCTGTGGCCATGCTTTGAGCCAGGGAGATGGGAGTGACTTCAACCCATGACTAATGGGGAAGCAACTCTCCCTGGTTACAACCCCTGTATGAAAACTTGGAGATGATTCACTCCACACCACAAGGCCATGCTTGCCCAGATTTACTATAGGAGCCTAGAAAAGCTGGAAAAATATGGGAATGCTGGCAGGTATAACCAGTTATGTGAGAAGTCGTAAATGGGGCTGCAGAGGAAGATTGGTGCTGGGATTCATACCCAGGTGCGGCAGCCAAGCAAGAGGGGAAACCACACATTTGGGGCTCCCTTTGCCATGCAGCTTAGGAAGCAGAAAGCAAGATGTAGCAGTGATGCAGAGCTCTCTCTTAGCAGTTTGGAAGAATGCAGGTGAGAACTTGAAGGGAAAAAAGGGGTAAAAGGACTCTTGCTGATGGGCCAGGAGAAGGTGCCACTTGGTTTTGGATTAAACTGGAGTTCACTGCAGTGACATAGCTGATGGTGCTGGGAACCCAGGGAGGCTGGCCAGGCAAGCACAGATTACTGGAAAGAACCAGGTTGGGGCTGGGGACTACCTGAGCCATGGGCTTCTATTTGTTTTCCTGAGATACGGTACCCTGGACTGGGTAGAAGGGGGAAGGACGGACTGTGGGCATTTGTGGGCATTCTAAGGGACTTTGGGATCTCAATGAAGACATTAAGTCACTACTCTTAAGTCCATATAACTTTTGAATAAATAATTCCTTTCCTTTCATTAATCTCTGACATTGAGAGCTATAATTCCCTGGCAGAGGACAAGGTGAACCTGGTACAAGGGAACCCTGGGAAGAGAGGGGGTGTCCATTCAGTAATAGTATATGTACCCACCTCCACAAGTTCGTTCCGTAACAATGTCACCAGGACTGCCTTTGCCTGGCTTATCTAGGTTGATAAGTCTATGACATAATTTAGATATAAATAGCATTTAACTCAGGATAATAGGAATTTTGTAGAAATGCATAAATATGGGAGAGAGTTTAGGTGGAATTGTAAAGTGATGTCTTAAGTTTTTGTTACTTTTATTGAGATATAATTTACATACAATAAAAGTCACCAATTTTAACTATTTAATTCAGTAATTTTGGCACATATATCTTGTCAGGTAGAGTTGTTTCTCAGGTTTTTGGTCTATAGGTGAAGGTAAATTTTAGATTAAAGGTAAAAAAATTCCATATATATTCCATACATATTTATATATTCCATATTTATATATTTAATATATATTCCATATATATACATGGAATATATATATGAACTATACATATATACATACATATATGGAATCCCCCCAAATGGAATTATTTCTGGAGGATGAGCCCCTTGTAATATAGGCTCCCCTGTCTAGGTGAGTGTTCTAGGAACCCACCTGTATCAGTGTACCAGCTGGCATTTTTGTGAGAAGCTGTGTTCGGCTTCAGTGAATTTTTCTTCTTTTCTGGGAAAAAAATGTTGAAGAATCTTTAAATGCATTTGCCCTTTTCATGACAGGTGATTTATAAGCACACCTATCAAGACTGCACTGAATGTTCAGCAGTTTTTGACCAAAAACAGTATGAAACCTGTGCCCCACCCTCTCTCTCTCTTTACCTGATCCTACTGAGTGACACTTTTGTTTCCCCAATGAAAAGAGTCTCAAAAAGATACATTTTGCCAATGTGGAAGAGGTGAAACAAAAAACAGCAAAAGCACTAAAAGCCATCAGAATGGATGAGTTCAAAAACTGTTTTTGAGCAATGGATAAAAAAATATTGATAGTTGAATTGCATCATGTGGAGAGAACTTTGAAAGTGACTGAAGTTTAAACATGTAAGAATAAATACACAATTTTTATAAATTAATTCCATTTTTGGGGTCCATCTTCATAAAACAGTCCATAATTCACTAGCAGATTACTATCATAGTAAGATATTATTATTCATCCATTTTCCCTCTTATTTATTAAGATATATATTAAATGCAAAATTATAAGTATCTTATTGAAATAACACATAAATATCCACATTAAATTAAGCTGTTTTCATATTTTAACCTACATCAGAATCACCCTAAAACCTTGTAAAATCAGTCTGGTGAGTCCTATTTCCTGAGTTTTCCATCTAGCATTTCCCAAGTGAGGTTGATATAGCTACTCTTAGGAACATAACTTGAGCTGATCTGTTTGAAACATGATCATTTTTGAACCATTTAGTAATGTGTCAAAATGTATTTCTGATTTCTTTATTTAAAAAGCCTAATTAGTGAGTTTCATTTTTTTGCATGTAGCTGTCCAGATCTCCCAACACCATTTGTTGAAAGGTCTATTTTTACTCCATTTTATGCTTCTGCCCCCTTTGTCAAATACTAACTGACTATAGAGACTTAGGTTTATTTCTGCGATCTCTATTCTGTTCCATTGGTCTATGTGTTGCAAGGCTAAGATGGAAGAGAGGGGAACACTGATGGGAGATAACACCAGATATTTTCAGAGAGAACCTTAACTCTCAGTCAAAACATTTCCCTCCCAAGTTAGCCTTGGACCTGTCAGGATGCCCTATACACACACATTCATGTTCTTGTAACCTGACTCTTCCCCTGTGTCTTTATTCTTTATCTGAGTCATAGAGAAATAAATGATATATGAGTGGAGATGTGTTAAACCATATTTAACTTTGCAGAATGTTTTCGTGTTCCAGAGATTGGGGTGTGGAAGTAGCCACACTTTAATGCAGCATGTACTGACCCCTGAAATCTTGTTTGAGTGTAATGGATGATAACCTAGGAGAAAGTAAAATTCACAGGAGGGAAAATGGGGTGAATCATTTTTGCCTTGTTAAATGTTAAATGTTTTTATGTGTATATTCTTATTTAATTTAGACTTGGGCCAGTCATTCTCACACATTCTCACTTCACCCAGAGAGGACATATTTGGCATCTAGGTTTTTGAGCCTGAAAGAGGAACAAATGATGAAAGAGCTCATTTCTGCTCTGTAATTACTGAAAATTTATGTTTATTTAGAATTTATCATGCTACTTAAAAGTATCAGAAAAGATCCTTTTTAATAATCAGTTTGGCTCTAATCTAAACTGCTAAAATATCAAGTCATACAGGTTAAAATTGAGCCTACTTCTGGCTGAACCTGGAGTTCTGCAAGGTGTTCACTAGCCTTAATAAAGGCACAATTCCTAATTTTGTGGAGACTACATTCTAGTTGGAGGGGAGAAAAGAAAAAAAACAAAGACATGTAAATTATCTGCTAGGTTAGTCAATACAAATTGCTATGGAGAATAAAGCAGTATATGGAGAACTGAGATTTTGGAGTGCGAGAAGCAGAATTTTTAGTTTAAACAGTGGACAAAATCAGCCTCACTGGGAAGGTGAAATTTAAATGGTCTAGAGGGAGGCAACTGAGTCAAACATCTGGGGGAAAACATTCCAGATGATGGGCCTGCAAAGGCCCAGAGGAATGATCCCTTGGTTTTTCAGGGAACAGTTAATATGCAGATGTGGGTGGAATACAATCAAGTGGGAGCAGGGAGAGGACAGAGATGTGAGTTGAATTCCCTGCATCATTTACTGGCTCATAATCACAGAAAACTCAACCCTCAGGTGTCTTGGTGAATTCAGGGCTTTTTCTATGGCCTATTTACCTTCCAAGATTTTTGGAAGAATAAAATAATGTAGGGAAGCAAGCAACTTACAAGCCATCTTGTTATTGTATTATACATAAGGATAGATGATAGGTAGGTAGATAGTTAGATGATAGATAAATAGTAGACAGATGAGAGAGAGATAGATAGATAATAGATAGATAGATGATAGAACATAGACTTAGAGACTGAAATTTTACATCTCCTTCAAAAAGATCCAGGTGTTGGAGCCCTGACTTCAAATGTGATGATATTTGGAGATGGGGCCTTTGGGAGCCAATTGTCTTTAGAAGAGGTCATGAGGGTAGAGCTGCCATGATGGGATTAGTACTGTTTTTATAAAGAGAGAGAGAGAGAAAGAAGCCAGAGCTTTCTCCCTCTGCCATGTGAGAACACAGCAGGAGGTGGCTGTCTGCATGACAGAAAAAGGAATCCATTATAAATTAAATCTTTCTTGATCTTGGACTTAGCCTTCACAACTGTGAGAAAGAAACGTTTGTTTTTTAAGCCCTCCAGTCAATCTATTCTTACAGCAGCCTGCACAGACTAAAACCAGTGGGCAAGGAGACAGATATAAAGACAGATAGACAGACAGACACATGATAGGTACATAGATGCATAGATGATGTATGGAGATAGAGTATATACACATGTGTGTTTGCTTAATCAGTTTCTTAAGCAACAGTGTTTTGATTGCCTTCACTGAACAAATAAGAGATCCTCATTTTAAAGGGAGCATAAAAGTGTTTGCTTTCATGATGTAAACATACGAAAAAATCTAACTTGAGTCTAAAAATGCACAGCACTGAGCCTAGTACAACATTTACCAGATTAGCCTGGCATGCTGAACCCTTTACTGTAGGTTGTTCACTACAGTTCTAGATGATCAAAGCTCCTGCTCCCAAAGAATAGCCTGTCCTTTGTAGTCAGAGGTGCCTCTCACAAGCAGGGCCGAAGTCCAATTTGATTCTAATAGTCCAGCATCCTTTCTCTGTCATGCTTGACAATATTATTAAGGATACATTCTGAACATTCTTAGTTCTTGACTTTTCTTTTTTAAAGGGGCTTTGAACTAGTCATAGCCAGGTGGATCAGCTGGTTGGAGCATTATCTTGTACATCAAAAGGTTGCAGGTTTGATCCCCTCTCAGGGAGTGTATGGGAGGCAACTGATAGTCATTTCGTTCTCACATAGATGTTTCCCTCCCCACCTCCTCTGTCTCTCTCTCTCTCCCCTTACTCTCTGAAAATATCAATAAACATATCCTTGTGTGAAGATATAAAAAAGAAATGAGCTAAAAATAATTATCCTGATAAGGCAAATATTTAACAAGTACATAAGAAATGTAAAGGGGATTTTTAATTGTATGTTTTGATGCACTCACACAGTTAAAGCTATTTCTAAACAAATAGAAGTAGTCTTTTATTTTTATAAAATAAAATGTAAACATGATAGGAAGTTGAGCAATACTGATATTCAACCCTTTTAACCCCATTCCCCTCTCCAGAGATCATTTTTCACTACTTCAATTTTACTCCCTTAATTCTAATCATTATGCTTATCCTGCTGTATCATAGTATATTTACTTTAGTCATTTTACCACATTAACATGGGGAGGAAGATAAGCTCTCACTCATGCTACTGTTCCCCTCTCTTCTTTTCCTGTATCTCATATTCATTTTATTATTTTGCTGTTTCTTTTTGGTAACTTCATGCAATTCCACTAGCTCTATAAGGAAAGTGATAGCATAGTAGCTAAAAGTACTGGGCTGAAATCCTTGTTCTTTAGCTTGTAAACTCTGTAAAGTTCCTGTGTCTCTGTTTCTCTTCATCTGTAAATGAAGGGAGAGAATATCTATTTTATTAGGTTTCTTATGATGATGCAAATAATAATGCATTTGTAGAGGATACATTTGATAAGGGGTTAATTTCCAAAAGTTGTAAATAACTCATGCAACTCAACATTAAAAAAAAAAATTAAAAAGTAGGCAGAGGACCTGAATAAATCTTCCTCATAGAGGACATACAGATGACCAGTAGACATGTGAAAAGATGCTAAACATCACTAATCAAGGGAAATGCAAATTAAAACCACAGTAATATATCACCTCACACCTGTCAGAATGGCTATCATCAATAAATCAACCAACAACAAGTGTTGGCAAGGATGTGAAAAAAGGGGGCCCTTGTGCATTGTTGGTGGGAAGGAATACAGACTAGTGCAATTACTGTAAAAATTAATGTGAGGTTCCTCAAAATATTAAAAATGTAACTGCTTTAGGACATATTGATTTCACTTCTGGATCTTGTATATCCAAAGAAACCCAAAACACTAATTTAAAAGAACATATGCACCTTTATGTCCATTGCAGCATTGTTTACAATAGCCAAGGTATGGAAGCAACCAAAGTGCCTATCAATGCATGAGTGGGTAAAAAAATTGTGTTATATCTATACAATGGAATATTACTCAGCCAAAAAGAATGAAATAATTTGTGACAGCATGGTTAGACCTAGAGGATATTTTGCTAAGCAAAATTAATCAGTCAGAAAAAGACAAATATTGTATGACTTCACATATATGTGGTATGTAAAGAACAAAATGAATGAACAAACAAAAGAGAAACTGAGAAATAGGTACAGAGAACAGACTGATGGATGCCAGAGCAAAGCAGCGTTATGGGGGTTGGGTGAAAAAGATGAAGGGATTAAGAAGTCCTAATTATCCCTGGCTGGTGTAGCTCAGTGGATTG
Source organism: Phyllostomus discolor (assembly GCF_004126475.2). Taxonomy (NCBI): domain Eukaryota; kingdom Metazoa; phylum Chordata; class Mammalia; order Chiroptera; family Phyllostomidae; genus Phyllostomus; species Phyllostomus discolor. Next base: position 66,295,218 of record NC_040912.2, on the reverse strand, counting down.
AGTGCAGGCCTGAGAACCAAAGAGTTGCCAGTTAGATTTATAGTCAGGGAACATGACTGTGTTGCAGGCCAGGTCCCCAGGATGGAGCACCAAGAGGCAACCACACATAGATGTTTCTCTCCCTCTCTCAATCTTTCCAGACCCCTCTCTCTAAAAATAAAATAAATAAAATCTTTTTAAAAAGAAGTACTAGTTGGTAGTTACAAATAGTCATGAGGATGTAAAGAATAGGAAATATAGCAAAATATATTATAATAACAATATATGGTAAAAGGTGGTATTTTGTAATGTACTTGACTAACTACTCTGCTATACACCTAAAACTAATACAAACTAATGTTGAATGCAAACTGTAAGAGAAAAATAAAATTTTAAATAAATAAATTTTAAAAATAAATAAAATAGCAAGATATTACAAACACTTTCAAGAATGTTTTGACAATGACTATTGAAAATGTGTCTATCTTGAGAATTGAATATATATACTACTATCATATATACTATATATTCTACATAATATATACTACATATATACACTAAAAGATACACACAACATGTTTATAGTAGCTTTATTTCTCATTGTTCAGGTTGAAGTCAAACCATTTGCTTATGTACAGTAGACTGGTTATATAAATTGTGGTATATCCATATAACTGAACATTATGCACCAACAAAAAAGAGCAATTACTGCTACATTCAAATCAGCAATGAATCTCACAGTCATAATGATAAACAAAAGAAACCAACACAAAATTTGCATCTGCATGATTCCATTTATAAGAAATTTAAAAAATAATTTATATGAAAGAATCAAAGATACTCTATTCACATTAAAGAAAAATCAAGAAAAAATTTACATATTTGGTTTAAATTTTTGAGAAAGCCCACATAAAATATTTCTATATTTATTTTTTGTATATGTTATTGTTTTGATGTATATACCTGTAGAGGCTAGCTTTAATCTTTTGGAGAAATCTGAAAAAATAAATTTAAATCCCACTTTTCTCAAGTAATATACAACAATGATTTCAGAGCAGGTGATAACAGAAAGAAAAAAATTAAGAACTTATAACTCATTAAATGAATGATCTGACCCTTCATCTTCTGAAACTATATAATTTTGACAATGCTCCCAGACTTTGAACATACAGATATATTTTAGATTTTGCTTAAGCATAAAAAGGATCTCTTAATAATTAACATTGATTGATAATTGCTTCAATTTAGATTTGTCCTTCATCTCAGGTAAAATTCATTGTTGTCTGTTAATGAATACCTGCTCTCTCAGAGAACCCAGGCAAAGCTACCATTGCTGGAAAAATGGTTTTCTGTAGGGAAGCTTTCCAGGCTTAAGAGCTATCTTTCTATCTCAAAAGCTCACCCAGAGCAACAAAATTCTTGTACTCAAATGATTCTACACATTTTATTGCATGACATTACAGCAGATATACATCCTTAATATTTTCTCATGGGACTTAGAAAGAGGCTGCTTATGCTTAGTCTTCTGAAACTCCTTTATACTCTGACTTAAACTAGTAGAATGAGTACTTTCAACATTTATGTTGTGTTCCACCTATTCTTAATAGATTTCTAGAAAAATTCAGAACAATAATAATAAATAAAAATAATTCAGTAACAACTTCTTATGTAAACTTTATTTTAAAGGCAAAGAGATCAGTTTGGTGAAAGTTTTGTTATTGATATCTACAAAGTGAACTCTAAGAAACATGTGTATCATCATTTTTAGTATCTTTCATGAATTTATGAATTAAGAATGAAATGATTAGGCTACTGGTTCTGTACCTGTAACTCTCATTCACTTTTCCTATATAATCTATAAGACTATCATTAAGAACACATCTAGTAAGATGCTATTGTATTTTATTTTTCTGAACTTTGTTTTATAAAATGTATAATTATTTTCTTCATAGAAGTTCACAGAGATGTAGATTTTCCTTTCTTCTTTTCTACTTTTTAAAACTTAGCTTTAAACTTAGTTTTCCTGCTAGAAGCAGAGATGTTTCTGCAGGAAAGCACTAAATCAAGCTGTTACCTCTGCCCCATTATTTTCTACACAATCAATTGCAATTGAAAATATAGAGAAATTTTTGTGGTAGCATTTTGAAATAATTTCAAAGTCTATGTGTTTTTTAAAGGATGAATAAAGTGTCACTGCATGTGACACAATAGTCATGCAGAAGCACTTTTAAGATACTTAAAGGTTAAGAGAACATTGAGACCTCTGGTTTTCAGTGTTTCTACTGAAAGTTTTAGTAAGGACAAAAATGTTCTACTAAGTGCATTGTTTTTTATAGCTTAATTTTTCTAAGAGTTGTATTGACCTAAAGTATTTTGGCAGCTAAAACTGAACAATAGAATAATGTTCAAGTCCTTTCTTGCAGCCAAACGATGTACTGGTGTAATAAATGAAAGCCAAGATGAAGAACTCTAAGGGGCACACATATTATAAGTATTACAAAATATTAGCTTCATCACAAATAGTCAGAAGCATAAGTGCAATATTAATACAGAGAGTTTGAAATTACAAACTGCAGGGGGACCCATGCAGCTTTGGTGAGAAAGGGAGACCCAAGTGGCTTTGGAGAAGGGAAAATCATGTGGCTTTGGGGTCCCTTTGCCATGCAGCTTTGGAGGCCCGAAAGCAAGATGTAGCAGTGATGCACAGCTCTCTCTTAGCAGTTTGGAAGAATGTAGGAGAGACACTGAGGGAAGGAAAGGGGTGAAAGAACTCTTGCTGTGGGCCACGGGAAGGTGCCACACAGGTTTGAATTAGGAACTGGAGATCCCGGCAACATAGTCAAGAGTGCTGGGAGCAGAGGGAGGCCTGCCAACAGAGTAGGAATTACTGGGAAGAACCTGGGTGTGGGGGGTGGGGCTGTGGCCAGGGAGACAGGCTATCTGAGGCTTTGAGTTCTATTTCTTTTCCTGAGATAGGGCCCCTCAGACTGGGAAAGGGGGGAAGGAAGAACAGTGTGTTTGTGGGTATCCTAAGGGACTTTGGGATCTCAATGAAGACATTAGTCATTACCCTAAGTCTGTATAACTTTTGAATAAATGATTCCTTTCCTTTTCACAAAAAAAAAAGAAAGAAAGAAAGAAAAGAAATCACAAACTGCAAAACATTAATACGGTTCCTACTAATGATTTCCCAAGGGACAGCTCTAGAATCTGACTGGGATTTATGTTTAACTAATATTACACCCTGGCTGGTGTAGCTCAGTGGATTGAGCACTAGCCAGAAATCTGAAAGGTCTGATTCCCAGTCAGAGCATATGCCTTGGTGATGGGCCTGATCCCCAGTTGGGGGCATGCCAGAGGTAACTGAGCCACGTTTCTTTCACACAACGTTTCTCTCACACACAAATGTTTCTCTCCTTCTTTTTATCCCTCTCTTCTCCTCTTTTTAAAATAAGTGAATAAATAAAAGTAAACTGTCTTAAAAAAATAAAATCATAAAAAAAGAAAAGAATAATTTTATATCCTTACTAACTGCCCTTCATGGTTTGTCCAAATTATATACAGAGGGATAATGCTTAGAAAAAATATTTTTCATGAAATGCACATCTTTGCAGAGTATTTCTGAAGACAACCTTTCAACATGACACTGTGATTTTAAAATGGCCTATGAATATATTAGGTATATTGTAAAATGCAAAGTGAAAGCAATCACTGTGCATAATTTATATATTTCTAAAATGCAAGATTGAAAGTTTCTGAGTTTATGTTGGCACTTGATTATTTCTGCAAATACTTTGTAAGTGTAGAAGTGACTAATGCAAATAAAACTTTGGTAAAGTCAGTAGGATAAATAAAACCCCTTCTCATATAGTATACAAGAGCAGTTTATGTCACCCCAACATTGTAAAAAGTCATGGCATACTGAATTTATGAAGTCAATGTCTTTATTTCGATATCTTCACAGAGGCCAAGAGGGAAGTATTTTATCATTGTATTTAAGTGGAAATATGGTAATCTGTATTATGATTTGATATATAGGTTGTTTCAAATGTTTTGAAGTTTTAACTCAAATCTCAACCCTTTTTCCCAAATGCAGCCATTTCTGTAACATGTCTGTAACATGTTGCAGACATGTTACACTCTCTGAAAGTACAGTAGGAAGAGACCTAGTTAGAAAATCTGTGTATCCATACTTACCTGAATTTTACTAATATTCATGGTTCAGCTCCCACTTATAATTCTAATTTCCACATGGCCTTTATAAAATACTAAAGGCCTGAATTTAACATGGTGAATGATAGGGTTTTTAAAACATCAACCTCGCTATCAATATTTATAAATATTTTGTTAAAATCAATATTGAGAATTTAAATTAAATGTATAGAAAATAAGCTATCATCATTTAACATTGTTAATTATAGTGTACTTATACACTTATAGAAAAGTAAATTAGCATAGCTATCATATATGGAATGGCACTTTGATTTTCTAAGATATTAATAATATCTTCTGGCATTTCTACAGGGTGAAATCTCCACTATGCATAATTTTTAACTTAATCTAAACTGTAAATGTTTTCCTTTGAATTATTCATGTAGAGATAACTAAGCCAATTGTACATAAAAATAGCATGACTTTAGTGCATGAGACAGAATGCATTATTATGATAAATTTAGCTATTTCTTTTGCATACAAAAAGTATTATGTGATTATTATCTACTTTGTACATCAAAACATTTAGCATTTAGTGGGGTGTCCAACCTTTTGGCATCTCTGTGCCATACTGGAAGAAAAAGAGTGGTTTGGGCCATACATTGAATACACTGTAACACATAATCACAAAAAAAAATCATAGTGTTTTAAGTAAAATTACAATTTTGTGTTGAGCCTCATTCACAGCCATCCTGGGCTGCATGTGGTCCATAGGTCACAGGTTGGACATCCCTGACTGAACATTGGTTTCTATGTGCTACATTATTTTTAAGAGAAAGGGGAAGGGAGGGAAAAAGAGAGGGAGAGAAACATCTATGTGAGAGGGAACATGGGTTGGTTGTCTTTTATAAAGCTTCAACCATGGACTGAATGCACAACCCTGAGAAGGAATTGAACCAGTGACTTTTGGCTTGCAAGACAATGCCTAACTAACTGAGCCACAGCAGCCAGGGCCCAAAGTGCTACGTGTTATTGAAAGAAATGACAGTAGTTTTCTGATTATTATAATATGGATTATCCTTTTAATTAGTAAGGAAAATTTAATTACTAAGGAGATTAGTAATCATTTGTATACAAAGATATCTAATATATTGAACTCCATATATGTGTTTACATAATTCCAATTCTATAGTAGTTTATATACATTAACACATATATATGAAAGTAATATGTCCATAGAAATCATGAAAAGACTGAAAAAATAATCAATGTTAACTTTCACAAGACTAAAGGAAAGTATAATTTTTGGTATAAATATGACCAAAAAATCTGTTATAGTTTTATTATATATTACATACATATCACATGATTAGATTACACATCAGAAGTGTGCTTTGATAAACTATAGGTAGTATTAAATACATGCATTTAATAACCTGCTTGGATCTCATTCAATTCAATATATTCATCAATTTTAATTATGATATTTATATACTGATTTTTAAATATAGATTTTTGACCTTCATTTTGTTTATGTGGTGTATTACCTTTATTGATTGGCAAATATTGTACAATCCTTGCATACAAGGAATGAATCCTACTCAATGATTTTGTATGATCCTTCTAATGTATTTCTGAATCTGGATTGCCGGTATTTTGTTGAGGATTTTAGCATCTATGTTCATCAGAGATATTGGCTTGTAATTTTCTTTCTTTGTTGTGTCTTTACCTGGCTTTGGAATTAGGATGATGCTGGCCACTTAAAAAGAGTTTGGGAGTCTTCCCTTTTCTTGGATTTTTGGAATAGCTTGAGAAGGATAGGAGTTAGTTCTTCCTTAAATGTTTAATAAAACTTATCCGTGAAGACTATCTGGGTCATTTTGTGCCCCAAGATTTTTTTGACTACTGCTTCAGTTTGATTCATTGTTATTGGTCTATTCAGGCTTTCTGCTTCTTCTTGATTCAGTTTTGGAATATTATATGTTTCTAGAAATTTGTTCATTTCACTCATGTTGTCCAATTTCTTGGCATATAGTGTTCATAGTAATTTCTTACATACCTTTGTATTTCTTTGTTTTGGTTGTAACTTCTCTTTCATATTTTTTTTAAAGATTTTATTTATTTAATTTTAGAGGAGAAGGGAAGGAGAGAGAGAGGTAGGGAAATATCAATGTGTAGTTGCCTCTTGGTGCCCTGTCCTGGGGACCTGGCCCACAACCCAGGCATGTGCCTTGACTGGGAATCAAACTGGCAGCCCTTTGGTTCACAGGTCGACACTCAATCTACTGAGCTACACCAGCCAGGGCTCTCTTTCATTTGTGATTTTATTTATCTGGGTGCTCTCTCTTTTTTTTATTGATGAATCTGGTTAAAGGTCTGTCAATTTTGTTCATCTTTTCAAAGAACCAGCTCCTGGACTTATTAATCCTTTGAATTGTTCTTTTAGTCTCAATGTCATTTAATTCTTCTCTGATCTTGATTATTTCCTTCCTTCTACTCACCCTAGGGATTATTTGTTGTTGTTCCTCCAGTTCTTTTAGATATAGAGTTAAGTTATTTATTTGATATTTTTCTATCTTCTTTAGGTAGGCCTGTATTGCTATGAACTTCCTTCTCAGGACTGCCTTACCTATGTTTCATAGTTGTGTGTTCATTTTCATTTGTTTGTAAATACTTTTTAATTTCTTTCTTGTTCTCATTGTTGACCTATTCATTATTTAACAACATGTTATTCAATCTGCATATATTCAGATTTTTTTTGTTTTTTCCTTGGCATTAGATCCTGGTTTTTATCCATTATGATCTGATCATGTGCTTGATGTGATTTCAACTTTCTTTAATTTTTTCAGGCTTGGTTTGTGTTCTACCATATGGTCTGTTTTTTAAAATGTTCCATGTGCATTTAAAAGGATGTATATTGTGCTTATTTGGAGTGAAAGGTTATATATATATATATATATATATATATATATATATATGTAAATTAAGTCCATTTGATCTGGAGTATTGTTTCATGCCACAATATCCTTGGTGACTCTTTGTTTGGAACATCTATCAATTGTTGATGGTGAGGTATTAAAATCCCCTACAATGATTGTGTTGTTGTCAATATCTTTCCTAAAGTCCTCCAGGATTTTCTGTATATGTTTAGGTTCTCCTATTTTGGGTGCATATATGTTTAAATCACATGATCATATCAATAGATGTTGAAAAGCATTTGATAAAATCCAGCACATATTTATACTAAAAACACTCAGCAAAGTGGGAGTAGAGGGCACATACCTCAACATAATAAAAGTCATATATGAGAAGCCTATAGCCAACATTACCCTCAACTGGTAAAAACTAAAACTTTCTCCTTCAGATCTGGAACAAGACAAGGGTGTCCACTCTCACCACTCTTATTCAACATGGTATTGGAAGTTCCAGCCACAGCACACAAATAAGAAATAAAAGGCACCCGAATTGGAAAGGAGGAAGTAAAACTTTCATTATTGGCAGATGACATGATAGCGTACATAGAAATTCATATGGAGACAATTTATCTCATGCCCCAGGTGTTTTAATCTGCATGCATATGATCATCAATATGGGAATTATTTTAAAAATAGCCATAACTGGTTCTTGCCCCATACCAATTTAATTAGTATCTTTAGAGACAATTTAATTTATACAATTATGTAAATTAAAATAATTCATGACATCAAATTGTATAGAACTATACAACAATAAACAATACAATATAAAACAGGTATTATTATCATCCCCATTGCTCACATGTGAAGATTACACACAGATGTAATAGCTTGTCCAAGTAAATACAGTTCAAGAATTGAAGCCAAGCAATCTGGATTCAGGGTTGAAAACTCTTTGTGTAAACACGATTACACTTGCTGCTTAATCCTTGTTAATACTTTATGTGGTATTACTAATGAAACTATGTTATAAATAAGTAAATTGAGAACAAAAGACTCAAGTAACTTCACTAAATCAAGCAGCTAATAAATGACACAGCTGATATTTCTTCCAAGGCATGAGAGACTTCAAATTCCATCACACTTTACTACCACGGGATTGTATAAATTTCCTTATAAGTGCTCATTAAAGTTACATTAAATATGTTTTCTTAATATAACAACTTTTGGAAGACAAATTCACTTTTAAGTGCATTTGTCTGTTATTTGATGTTATATTGATTCTGGGTATGTCTAGAAAAATATACTTGGCAATACTAAAAAATTAAGATAAAATTTAATGAAAAATTTATTCACTTTAAATCATAACATAAAATAAAGGAATTTTACATTTATTAACTTTGGCAACATTGACTTTTTCAGAATGTTTAAAGACCCAGTGGACTTTTTAAGATTCATTGTATATTAGGTTGAATTTCTCTAATTGCTAATGAGATAACACATGTGTAAGGAGAAACCTATTTGTGTCGATCTTTTCTGACTTTGTTTTCAAAAATATTTTTAAGTATAAAATTTTTATTATGTTTTCCATTAGTATTTAGTCCCCTTATTCCTCCCCAACAATCACCACACTGTTGTCCATGCCCATAAGTTATTTTTCCTTTTTACTCAATCCCTCCACCTACTGACCTTCCCAATCCCCACACCCCACTAGCTGTCATCTGTTCATCTATGAGCCTGTCTCTGTTTTGTTTGTGACTTCAGTTTGTTGATGGACCTGGAGCATTCACTTATGTTAAGTGAAATAAGCCAGCCAGAGAAAGACAAATACTATATCATTTCACTCATATATGGAATCTATTGATCAAAAATATTTTTTGAGTAAATAGCATTTCCCTTTTAGTAAGAAATGACAAATAGTAAATGTTTTGTGAAAACATTTACTTTTTCCTTAAAGAGGAATTTCCTAAAAGAGGAATGCAGGCTCCTGTGAATTCTACTGAAGATGTTATTTGTTTATTCATGGGTATTTTTCATAGAGTTTGACATAAAATTATTTACAGTGGAAATAATTGTCTAGTCTCTGGTTTTATACACACACACACACACACACACGCACACACACACACACAGAGTCCTGTATATATACACCGAGTCCGGTAGAGGAAAAGGGACAGCAAGGCATCTCTCTTAAGGGGAGAGCAAGCCTTGGAACAGCTCAGTCACTCTCTCAAGAGGAGAGTAACCCAACACATACTTTTATTGGGTTCAATTTGCGCAAAAATAAAGCTATCAATCATTATCAGGCAGAAATGATTAAACAATAGATAACATTCAAACAACTCTGAGCACCTATTTTGAGTCAGGGTCAGATAGTTAAAGGGCCATAAAATTTGGGGGAAAACAAACTTATTTCAGGCTTGGACCCTTATCGTTTAAATAGAGGTCATTAGCAAGGTAGGTTTCATAGGATTTTATGCATTCTTTCTTAGGCCTGATCGCCCTGGGAAACTCAAGTCTTTCCAGCACAGGTGGCATCTACCTCCAGCATTGTTTCAGGCTTAAGTCAGGCAGGGGAAGTAAGGCAGCCAAGAGATTAGGAGACTTCTCGCAGACAGAATGAGGACTCAGGCTATGTCAAAGCCAAGGGGCGAGGATCCATCACCCCATTTTCTGTGGCCCTCAAGTCCTTCCCTGGGGGCCCCCCATGATCATACCTGTCTTAGGTCATCCCTCCCTTGAGGAATCTTACCCATCATTGGCTAACCAATAAAGCACTGGGAACCAGGAAGGGTGAAGTAAAAGGGACAGAGGCGTCGCCCCTGCCAGAGAGATAAGCTTTGTCTCCTTAATGGCTTACGGTCTGAAGGTCACTCACTCAGCCTTAGCCTTGTGGTGGTGTGGGGAGTGGGTTACAGCTTCTGAAACCAGGCAGGGCAGTTCTCAACAGAGAAAAGGCACAATGCAATGACTTCTAAGTAATTTCCATGTCTCAAGATTGTATAATTGTTAATTCAAAAAAACATGTTTTATGTTCAACAATTACCCAACTTTCGGATAAGAACTCAGGGTCATAACACATTTGTAATCTTTCTAAAGATACTATAATTTGAAATGCAAAGAAACCCAAATCTTAGGAGATTTAACACAGATTCAAAAAACATATATTCACAATGTTTTTGATTAGTTATGTGGGTTGATGTGCTAAAAATCAAATGGAATTCTTGATTAAAAATATAAATATTCAGAAAACAGCATTTGAGATTGATTCCAAATTAATGGAGTTTGGCATGAGACACTATATTTTTTAAGTGCCTCAAGCTTATTTTGATACACAATGACTTTCAAATAACATCATGTCAACTGTTTATAGGGTGCATTGGCATAGAATGATTAAGGAAATGTAAAAACTGAAGATGAGAATTTGCATGTTCTTAACTCTAATGGATCTGTTCAGTGGGGTAAAATTGGTCAATTCTTCTGTTATTTTGGTAGTAGTCTTACAGCTTTAGAGGTGATGAAAAGATTTGTAACAGATATGAAAAATTAGTATATGTGTATATGAACAAATAAATACAGACTTTTCAATCAAGTTGAAGGAAGCAAAATAATTGCATCAATTTCATGGAGGGAGGGATAATTGAAATTTTTCTTATATCTTTAAAGATTCAAATTAACCATAATGGTAAGATGTTTATTTTTTTGCATTCACCATGACGTTATTGGACTACATATTTGACTTCTAAGTGGAGTCCATTAATAATGAACAAGACATTTTAGTGAGTATTTAGATAATTAAGGTTACAAGGACATATTTCTTTTAATATATATTTAGCAGAAGGATTTAATATTAAAGAATTAAAGGCCTAAGACTGGTTTCTAAGTCTCTAGTTACTGTACATTAGTACTCTGGTGTATCTCTTGACAGTATACAAATGGTATCTTATTTTTGATGGAATACATTAAAATGTATGGTATGAATGGTACATTCATTTTTGATGAATATACAAACCCTTTATTCTAGCTTTTCTTCCTGTAACACTACTGTAATTATACTTCCTACAATCATAAACTTTCATAGGGCTTATTTCAAAATAATTTTTAGTGTCATTAATTTTGAATTATCGGTAGTATTTGTCTCACTGTTCACTTCTCATCTTTGAAAGATTTGCTTCACTTAATTTCCAGTATACCACCTTCTCTTTGTTTTCCTTCTCCTTAGAAATTTCATTTCAACTCCTTATGCAGATTACTACTCTCATCTCATTCTTTTAAACAGCAAAGTTTCCAAGGTTTAATGCTTTTATCTCTACCCTATTTTTATTCTCTGGAAACATTATCCACTCCCTGGACTGAACTAACATCTACCTATATTCCCCCAAAACCTAGATTTACATTTCCTTCTACACTACCTTTCTATATCTGAATTCATTTATCCAATTGTTTACTCAACACTTCAATTTAGAGGACTAATAAATGAACCTAACTAAAGTCTTAATCTTGCTCCCCCAAGTTTACCTTCCTATAGTCTTCCTCTCATTTTAAGATGACAACTCTGTCTATCCATTTGCTCAAACCACATATCTTTTTTAATGATTACATCATTATTTTTAACTAAATTTATTAATAAGATAATATTATATAGGTTTCAAGAATACATTTCTATGACACATGCTCTGTACAAACCCCTGACTAGACCCACTAGTCAGACCCACTAAGGAAAAAAGAGAAAAGACACATGTAAATAAAATCATAAATGAAAAAGGAAGTTACCACAGACATCACAGAAATATAAAGAATCATACTAGAATACTATGAAAGACCATGCACCACCAAATTAAATAACCTAGAAGAAATGGATAAATTCCTAGAAATATATAATCTTTCTAGACTGAATTGTGAAGAATTAGAAAATCTAAATAGACCACTGAACAGTGAGGAAATTGAAACAACTATCAAAAACCTCCCTAAAATGAAAAGTCCAGATGGTTTCACTGGTGAATTCTATTGAACATTCAAATATTTGTTACTTATCCTTCTCAAATTCTTCCAAAAAACATTGAAGGAGAGGCAGTACTTCCTAAAATGTTTTGTGAGGCCTTAATAACCCTGATACTAAAACCTGGCAGGTATAAAACACACACACACAAAAATACAGACCAATATTGCTGATGAATACAAATGCAAAAATCTTAAACAAATTTTTAGCAAATCAAATGCAACAATATATTTTAAAAAATAATACCAGGGATTCATTCCAGGGCCAAAAGAATGGTTCAACATACACAAATAAATCAATGTTAAAAAAAAAATAAAGGATAGAAATTATATGATATTATTGATTGATATAGAAAGAGCATTTGATAAGATAAAACATCCATTTATGACTAAAACACTCAATAACATGGGCATGGAGGAAAAGTACCTGAATATAAGAAAAACTGTATATGACAAACCCTCAACTAATACCATACCCAATGGTGAAAAACTGAAATCTTTTCATCTAAGGTTAGGACCAAGTGGCATATCTTGATGTCATTACTGACTCGGCTTTTTTAAGTCAAAAACGCCACATGCCATTGACATGTCACATCTAACCCAGCCAATCCATGTTTAGCTTTCAAATGTACTGGAAATTCCAGCCATTTTCATTACTGCCAACACCCGAGTCTGAAATACCATCATTGTCACTATATTACTAACAGGTCTCACTCTTTCTGTTCTTCTTCTATTGACATTTTACAAAATAGAAGCTAGAAAGTTTACTTTTTAAAAAGATTTTATTTATTTATTTTTATACAGAGGAGAAGGGAGCGAGAAAGAGAGGGAAAGAAGCATCAATGTGTGGTTGACTCTCACATGCCCCCTCCTGGGGTTCTGGCCCACAACCCAGGTATGTATCCTGACTGGGAATTGAACTAGTGACCCTTTGGTTCGCAGGCCGGTGTTCAACCCACTGAGCCAGGGGGAGGCAGAGCAGAATGTTTACTTTGAAACTAAGTCCAATAATTCATTATTCAAAACTCACCAATGGTTCCTATTTGTCTTCTAAATTAGGTCTATATGACCTCCTTATATCACCTTTAGTCATTCCACTTTAGCCACACTGGCTATGGAATACTAGCACAAACTAGATACTGTCCCCCACTAAGGTGGTGCCCTTGGTTTATCAGTTTTCACTATTTCAATTACTCTCCCCCCGATGTCTCCATTGCTAATTTATATCTCTCAAACCATTGCTCAAATCTCACCTGCTTGATGATGAAAATGGTGACTATTCTATGTGATATGCAGTATACCTTACCTCAATTTTCCTCAACTTTGACAGTCCTTATATTTCTTTCTGCTTATTTTTCCCTTTTTTCATTACTCTTATCACCTTCCTACACAGTGCATAGTTTACTTGTATATCATGTTTACTCTTGATAATGTTTCTCTTTCTGCTAGAACAAAAACATTGAGAATGAATAATTGGGGGTTAGCCTTTAACCCCCAATTATTGTAAGCAATTAATTGTATGATCTTGGAAAACATTTTTTACCTTTCTTGATATTGATTTTCCCATTTTGTTAAAAGCAGAGATTCCACTCAGGATTCTCTAACTCCCTTAGAACTGTGTTTAACTCTACCTTCTTTTTTGGTAAAACTCAATTACATTTTTAATCTTAAAGCTGAATTTTATCCTACAGAGAGGATATGAAATTAGCTGTTGGAAACACAAGTGTCCAGTGTAGTGTCAGCAATTAGTTGCCTCACTGAAAGTACATTACTTTTTCATAAAAATTTCCCCATTCTCCCAGAGATGACCGAATTTCTTAACATAAGCTGCCTTTTCAATTTAATGAGTTGTTAAAATGCAAATAAGTATAAAATATTTTCCCATTGTAATTCATGCTTTATTTTGATACAGAGTACAGCTATAGAATTGCTGTAAGACTCTCATTCTGTTTTGAAAGCAGGTGGGCTTACAGGATGAAATGTACCTTTACTGTACAAATAAAGAAGGTTGTACAGTATGTACATGTGATTGTGAGATGCAATTACAAGATAAATTTAATTTTTAATCACTGGTTTATTTACCTAATTTTGAGTGGAAAATTGTAGTTTATCTGAAGATGTTACTTTAATTATCTAAACATGAAATTTGTTTACTATTATACACTTCTAATTTTGTGTTGATTGATCTATTTTCAGTTAACATTCAGGATTTTTTTCATTTATAGGATATTATTCTTTCTAAACTGTCATCTCCAGGCAGAAATCTTGTTTGGAACACAAGAAAAGGATGGCTGTTTCTGTAGGTCTGGTGTTTGCCTCTCAGCACCCAGTGACAGAATCCAATCCTCAGAGGTCACAAAGATGCTGCTCCTGGTGGTATGTTACAAGCTAGAGTCCTGTCATTGATTGCAGCCATAATTTCTATCAGAATTACATGTACAACCAATAGCACCAAGAGAATTAAAGGTGGACCCATCCACCTACATCCCAATCTGTAGATTGCTACCAGTTCACAAGACTCTGAGGCTCACTAAAAACTGACTTGTTAAAAACCAGTTATTTATAGTAAGCTATTTAACTTTGAAAGCATTGTCAGCAGACCCTTCCCACTTCAGGTATCTTTTATATGTGAAACTTATTTTGTTCTGATGAAACACAGGCATGTGTGTATATTTACTTTGTACAGTGTGTTCTCAATGTAATTTGAAAGATTTATTTCATGAATATAATTTGTGTGTGTAGTAATTCAAATATCTGAATGTCAGTATAAAGATGAAATAGAACATTTGCATTATAAAAATACACTTGAATATTTTCCTTATCACTCAATGCATAGAAGCAAATTTATTTTTAAACTACATTGATTTTTTAAGTGAAATAGTTACTTCTTTTCATTTTATAACTGACTATAGGCAATATTTATTATGATTCACTTGAAAATAGGCTAATGAAGCATAAAATAAAAATCTCTGCCTGTAATACACATGACTACTGTAAAATATATGACTTAGAGCTAAGAGACATTGCCATCTTTATTTAAGTATTGATTAAGAATCTGATGAACTGTAATTTATCTGTCCATTATTTTTGCAACTACTCTTTAAGACCTACTTTGACCAGTGTATTTCACGAGCAACTGTCATCTATTAAAATTTGAAATGAATTTGCTAATGTAATTTGTATTAAAAAACTAATATGTTTAAAGCAACTGACATTTTTGCCTATTATTAATACAAAAAATTACCATTGTTTAAATCTTATGGAACTTAGACCTAAACACAATGGTTGGGACAATAAAATGCAAATAGTTCAGCAGCTATTATAACATAGCTTATAACAATGAGGTGTCTGCAAAATATGCTTAATTCTATTTTGGAAGACATCAGAGTGAGAAAGCAAATGTTACTATAAAACACTAAAATATAGAATTCTGGTAACCACAATACTGCTGTCTATAAATTTTTGTGTTTTTTTGTATTTATTGCTTTTTCAGGGGTAAAAAGCAAACAATTTTTTGTTGGGAAAAGGGTAAAAGGGGTTAAAATATATGGTGGGTGGTGGGCACACAATGCAAAAGACAGATGATGTACCATAGAATTTTACACTTGAAACCTATATGATCTTATTAACCAATATCGCCCCAATAAATTTAATTAAAAATAAAAAGGAATAAATAATCATATAATACTTAATGTGCTGATTGTGCATCTTCATTAACAATATATTTAATAATTGCCTCTTAATCTGAGGTTTACTTCTACTTTCTCTAAATTAAACAAACATTCAATAAAGACATTTACCAAATACTAGCAAAATTAGTTTAGTAATTATTACTAATTATCTACAGTATTACTCTGTGAGCTCAGTTTAGGTTTAAAAAATGCAAATACTTGAAATAAGCAAATTAGCACTCATATGATCTGTAACCTCTTACTTTATAATGCTGAGACATATTTTGTAAAGATCATTGGAGGCTTCTTAAATGTAGACATCATTAGAATTTAGTAATTAAAGAATTTTAAGGTTTAAGTGTCTTGCTTTAAGAGTAATTTGACAACATTATTATAGAGATAGTCATTTAGTTGAGATACATGGATAGAGAACAGAGTTGGCTAATTATAGCAATCTTAACTTGGAAATTATTTGTTGAAAACATAGTATTATAAAACACCATATTCTGTCATTCTAACCTAGATTATTTGTGATCTATTTTCATTAACTGTAATTATTCATGCTATCTACTGTTCAGCACATTAATAATACTTTTCTTTGCATGTAATCATTAGTGACAAGCATTGGCATTCATCATATTTTAATGTAGTTATTAATATCACTGTAATACTGGCCTCACGGAAAGAGTTTGGAGATATGTTCCCTCTTCCAGTATTTTTCTGAAATAATTTCCTAAGAACTAGTATTATTTCTTCTTTATACATTTGTTTGGACTGACTTTTGTGGAGTGAATTTTAGTTACAAGTTCAAATACTTTACTTGTAGATCCGTTCACATTTTCAATTTTTGGCTTCCATAGAGAAAAATGGAAAACTAGTATGAAGCAATAAAAGTATAGAAGCATAGATTTTATGATTTGTTCAAATTTATGAAGTTGTATCAATATTAATTTAAGATACAATTTTAGTGATTTAGTTTTTCAATGTATTTCCAAAATATTAAACCGAGTATCCATAGAAACAACTGTCTCAAGCTCAGAGTTTATTGTGCTTTAATCATAATAGGTAATCAAATTATGTGATTATGACAAGAGGTAGAACTAGGATAAAAGACTTTGGTGACAAGCACAAATGAACTTTAGTCTTGCTGATGGGAGCATATGGAACAGATTACTCAGAAGTTCTGTACATTATGTAACTGTCAGTGATCATATTTTCAGAGAAAATGATTATGCTTTAACCTAGACAAACATTTAACAAGTGACTAATTAAGAAAACCTCTATCATATTTATTTATTATACTACCAAAATGATTACTTTAAAAACTGAAATGAATTCACTTTAGCCTATTATACTAAAAAATATTTACATCATCTGGAAGCACTAGCTCCTCCACTTATGTATCTGAAAGACAAAAAAAAATGCTATTTATTTTATGGTTGTTTATAAATGATACAAAATATGTCACATAATAATTTAATAATCATCATTTATTACAAGATTGGCAAGCAAATATCATTGAAACTATAATTATGAATCTCTTAGATGTTTTATCTAAAATATGCATTACTGGATATAAATTCTGCAAGTGGCCATGCATAAGGACTCCTTAATCTTTTCATAGCAGGGAATAACTGCTCTATATAACTTCTGAGATTGACAAGATACTGTGAAGTTGAAAGAAGCCTGAAAGACAGTTCAATGCTGTAAAACTGACTGTGATCTTTTCCTTCTACAAAGCATAACAAAACCTAATTACCTAGAGTTACTCTATGTTGACAATATACATGTTTCAGCACATCATTCAGGAACCTCCTATAAGTCTTTAAACTCCATGATATTTTAGAGAAACACTTAAATGTTGTTGACTGAAGTGTCTTCCACCAAAATTTATATGTCAAAGCCTTAACACCATATGACTGTATTTGGAGGTAGGGCCTTGAAAGCAATAATTAAAGTTAAATGAGATCACAAGGATAAGATTCTAATACAATGTAACTGTTGTTTGTGTAGGCAGAGGAACAGACACCATGGATGCAAAGGCACACATAAAAAAAATGCCCAGTGAGGACACAGCAAGAAGATGTCCATCTGCAAGCCAAGGAGAGTGCCTGTGGAGAAATAAAACCTGCTGAAAACTTTGCCTTGAAACTTCCAGGCTCCAGTCTATGAGAAAATGCATTTTTGTTTTTTAAAACACCCAGTGTGTGGTATTTGTTATAGCAGACCTAGAAAACTAATACAATAAATTGTTCTGATTAAAATAATGTAGCAAGCTCAAAATTAGTTATGAAAGTTAAACATATTTATGTAAAGTTTCTTTGTTATTGTTTTTAAAGAAAGCATTACAGCTGAATGTAATTAAGTATTATGGTTTATGCATATTAATGCAGTTTTGTTTAGAATAGTTTTAACCTTAGTTTAGAGCTCTACATTTAATTCTTTGAAAGCCTTCACTAATATATAAAATATCCAGAAAGTTGTATGTACACAAAGAGTTTAGACTAACTGTAAAAGCAATTTTACAGAGTAATTTTTGAAACATGTTATAGGGTTATAGAATCAGTAAAGAGTTACAAGATCTCCTGCTAGGTGGAGAGAATCATAAAAAAAAAGAAATTTAGCTAAGAAATAAGAGATTAAATTTATGTACCATTCTCTTAAAATCATCAGTTTTATGATATCCTGCTGGTAGGAAAAAATTAAATTAGACTCAAATATAACAGTGACAGTTTTATATTATTATGTGTCACTTTTGCTTGCTGGACAGGCTTATATAACTTTTGTTACAACAATCACAATTTTTAAATTTGATGATCTATGAAAGGTCTTTTTTACCTATTATCAATGCTGAAGTCTTCAACACTCTGGCAGGAGAATCTAAATTAGTGTGAAGGTTTTATATTTCTTGTCTTGGAAAATTTTCCTTCTTATGGAAAAACACATTGATTAGTTTTGCTCCTAATTGTAGGGGATCTCAGGTATAAAATGGCTTTTAACTTTTCTTTGTTTAAATTTTATACATTACCTTAGATGAGAAAAGAATAACAACTCGGAAATGTGGAAACATACCAAAGTTGGTATCTACAAAGTGGTGTCTACACAATACCAAAGCAGTTAGGGGGCCTGAAATGTTAGTATTATGCATCTGTAATACCTCCTATTCATTGAAAAGTGAAGTGTTAGGCAAATAAGATCATTTGAAATTATGCAGGTAGCAGACTTAAGTAAACTTGCCTTTAATTGGCTGACAACTAAATGGAGAAATCTTATGACTCAAATATTTAACTCCTTAACAGACCTTAAACATTTACTGTATTTTGCTTTGTATAATGTGCAGCACATTTTTGTGTGCATTATACATGGGATTATTATACCCATGGCGTGTATTCATTATGCCCATGTATAATGTGCATCCTTATTTTTCCCTAAAAAATTTGGGCAAAAGAGTGTACATTATGCACCACAAAATATGAGTAGCTTTAATTCATCCACTTGTTTAGGTGAGAAATACACTTGAAAATATTAAATGGTTTATCTAGATCTAAGTATTGAAGGATAATTAGTTGAGAACTCTTTTATGAAGTGATACCATACATTTATATTTAGATTATGTAAATATGTAGATGTATTTATGAAATTTATAAAATCAATACTTTATAAATATATAAAAACATTAACTTATTTAAAAATTATTGAGGTACTTTATATATTTCAAATGCATTTTGTACCAGTAGATATTGTTTCATTTTTTAAATACAAGGAAATAATTTGTCTTGACATGTTCCATTTGTTAAAGTCCATTTAACCTGGCTGGTGTGGCTCAATGGATTGAGTGCTGACCTGTGAACCAAAGGGTCACCAGTTCGAATCCCAGTCAGGGCACACGTCTGGGTTGTGGGACAGGTCCCCAGTGGGGAGGTACTTGTGAGGCAACCCCACATTGATGTTTCTCTCCTCTTTCTCCCTTCCCTTTCTAAAAACAAATAAATAAAATCTTTTTTAAAAAAGAAGAAAAAAGTAAAGTCCATTTAAAAAACAAATATAACTTTACGTTTTTTATTGTTGTTCAATTAGAGTTGTCCCCATTTTCCCCCAGTACTCTCTCCCACCCAACTCACCCCCACTTCCCACAGTCAACTCTCCCCCCCATTGTCTTTGTCCATATGTCCTTTATCCATGTTCCTTGATGACCCTCCAGAAATGTAATACTCAGAGTTAGTTTAGAAGAGTGACTGTGATTATGGAAAAATGAACTAATAATATTGTAAGAGCCACTTTAAAACCAGACTGATCAACCCTGTTTCCTTCCTTTTTAAATAAATTTCTAAACCTGTAGAAAACAATAACTACAGCAGGAAAAAATACTGGATGTTATTTTAAAAATTAAAAAAAATATTTCAGAGATGTATCAGTAAAATTATAAAAATGCATTTAAAATTCCACTGTTTAGCATGAACCTGTTTGCACTGATAGCATTGGTGCTGCTGCACAAGACTAGCACTGAAACTGGTCTTGGCCATCCAACAATTAGGTTTTCTTGGGAGCAATGTAATTGAGCAAATGTTATTATTGGTTTTAAAATGTGCATTTTCTAATTTTGTGTGAACCTTTTTATCCTTATTAATGTATTTAATCAATATTAAAAACTTTGTTCTAAAATTTTGAAAAATAATTGAGGAATATTTCAGGTTTATACTTTTAAATTACCTTGGGACATTGAAGTCAGTTTACACTAAAGTGGAAGCTGTTACTGAAACAGGGTGCAGCCAAGAGGGGGGCCCAAGTAGGAGTTTGGAATGGGGTCCAGAACTCAAGGTGTCCAGGAAATATTAGAAAGATATAAAGGATGTCCTCACCCTTTCCCCCAACAGATGTGAGTTGGGAGAAGGGACACATGGAGCAGGAAAATGCAAGGCTGTTTTGTATAGCAATAGCTTTGCAGCTAACCTCTGGCATGGTCATTTAACATATCTATAACCTTTAACTGGTTGCATAGATATGTTAAATAGATGTAGCCATTCTTTGAGCCAGGGGGATGGGAGTGACTTCCACCCAAGATATAACTAGGGGGCAGCTCCCCCTGGTTACAGAGGCTGTGTAAGAGCTTGGAGAATATTGTCTCCATGACATGGGGCCACACCTGCCCAGTCTCACTATGGCAGTCCAGTAAACTTCGAATAATACAGGAATGCTGGCAAGTGTAGCCGGTTGTGGGAGAAATTGGAAATGAGGCTGCAGAGGAGGATTGGCTTGGAGATTTAAACAGAGACGCAGCAGCCATTAAGAGGAGAACCAAGTGGTTTTGGCAGAGTGGAGACCCCCGCAGCTTTGGTGGAGAGGAAGAACCACGTGGTTTTGCCAGAAAGGGGACCCCTGCAGCTTTGGTAGAACAGGATCCTGCAGCTTTGGTGAGAGAAGAACTGTGCTGTTTTGGCCAGAGTAGGGACCCCTGCAGCTTTGGTAGAAGAGGACCACTCAGCTTTGGGGTGCTCCCTTTGGCCACATGACCTGGGAAGCAGGAGAGACTTTGTCTGGAAGAAGGGTGAAAGAACTCTTCCAGTAGGCCATGAGAAGGTGCCACATGGCTTTGGATTAATTAGAGATCCTGTCTGGACAGTGACATAGCTGAGGGTGCCGGCAGCCTGAATCATAGACATTTGCTTCCCCCACCCCCACCCCCACCCCAGATATGGTACCTCAAATTAGGGCAGGAGGAGAAGGAAGCACTGTGAACATCTGTGGGTATCCAAAAGGACTTTGATATTTTAATGAAGACATTAGGTCACTACTTTAAGTCTGTATAGCTTTAAATAAACATTTCCTTTCCTTTTCACAAATCTCTGGCATTGAAAGATGTCTTTCCTAAGGCAGAGGACAATTGAACCTAGTGGGGGGTCCTTTCTGTAATTGTATATCATACCCCACTTTGGCTGTGTTCTGTAACGTTACCATTTCTATTGAATTACTTATTATATCAACCTTAATTTTTCAGAAGTAAAGTGACTATTATGAGAAAACTCTGATAATGGGTTACAAATCTTTTAAAAGATATGAAACTTACTATTTATAAAATGCAAAGTATTTTATTTTCATAAAGCTGGTAATGTTATCAGTAGAAGTGGGGTTCTTGTGGTATCTAACTAAAAAGAATTTCCTGAGACCCAGAAGGAGGATGTGACTCCATGGTATGGCTTATTGGTGATGTACAATTAATGACATTCCTCTCTTGACTTTCCAATATCCCATCTCCATCCATCTTGCCATGGAAAAAGCCCAATCTTATCTTCTACAGGGACTGATGAAGACCACTACCAAGAGTTTATTCTCCATATCAAAGTACATTCCAGTCAAGCATCCAGCCAGCTTAGTGTGTGTTTCTAGCTGCAGTTGGTTGCTGTACTGCAGTATTCAGGCTCCCTCTTGGAGCCTGTATGTAGAGTTACACAGGCATGCACCACATAGCTAGCTGCTAAGGGCACATGGCCATGAAAAGAACAGGCAAGTGCACTGTGTACATGCAGCTCACAAGCAAGATAAAGAGCTCCGTTGTTCCTCTGGGGTGAAAATCACGAGCCTGGGCTTGGGAGAGACCAACTGTTTTCTGAACATGACCAATCAACTTCCCAAACTTCTGTGATCCTTGATTGGTCCACATCCTAGTTAGACTGGCAGGTCTCTATGGTCCAATACCTCCCACTGTGCCCCTTCAACAATCATTTACTGGAGAGGGGAATGGAGGAGTGTTAATCCCCTGGGGTGTGAAGAGCTGCAGCTTCCTGGTGAAGCAGACAAGTACCTGCTCCCCATTTTACTAAACTTAATGTTTAGTTCCCTTTGCTCTCTTTTCTTTTCTAAATAACTAACTAAATACTGATGGTAACAGGAAGATACTTACTGAATAATTTTCTTATACCTTATTTTCTGTCTTGGCATTAGGAAGTATATGTACATTTCAGTGAAACCCTAGTGTCTGCAAGGTTCTGAGCCGCGATACCAATTTTATTAATGTAAATATATTACCTTTTGTTAAAGATGTATTCAGTTGCTCATGATGTCATATTATTTTCCCCTTTGTTGTATATTTTAGGAAGATTCCTTGTGGCTATATATATATTCTTGTGTATGATAATTTTATTTTTGCTCTTATTAGTGGCTAGCATGTACAACAGTTATTGCTGTGGTATATTTTATATCCTGTATTTAATCAACATTTTAAACTTGAAATTCTATGGAAGAGCTGTATCTTCTATTTTTACATTTCATTCGATTATTTATTTGAGAATAAACTCATACATACTTATTTTATTGTATGGAATATATGCTCTTTCTACAGTTATTTAAGTTGTTGCTCAAATTTCCAAAGTTTGGCTTTTGGGACCTATTCTGAAATTGGTCCCAGTGCCTTTTTCCCATATTTTTTATTTTTTATTATTTCATGTAAGATTCTGGAATAGATTCTCATAATTTTTTTCTATTAGGCATAAACAAAGCATTTCTTCAAAGAGCTGTGTTTCCTATTACTAAAGAATGGCATTTAAAAGCTAAGATCTGAGTACAAATGTTTTTATTGTTACTTGCTTATTTTTGCTTCTAGGACCTCTAGCCATAGCTAAGAAATACATGCATAGATATTAAAATATATTAATACACACAAATTGCTATTTATGTAGATATTTTTCTCTTTAATGACAGATTCTTATTTAATATTATTGTGACCAGAGAATATTTTTATCTTTTAAAACTTATTTTTTTAATTGCCTTATGACTCAGAATATAGTCAGTGTATTTATTCTGGGATATAGTTTCAAGAAAAAGTTTTGCACCCTGAAGTAATATATTTCTATTCTTTGTCTTTTATTTTCTTCATCTGTGAATAGCAGCAGTAAAACTTTATTTCTGACTCTGACATTTAATATTTGTATAAATCATGTAATTCACATAATTTCTCACTGAAGTTGCTTTGTGTACCTTAAAATGATGGTTATAACAATAAACATTTTAGAAATGTGAGGATGACAAGAAGCATAACAATGTTTCTGTCAACAACAGACCGCATGTATGAAAACGATCCTGTAAGATTATAATGGAGATGAAAAATCCCTATCACTTAGTGATGTTGTAGTCATCCTAAAATCTAGTGCAACATGTTACTCATGTGTTGTGGTGATGCTGGTATAAGTAAACCTACTGCACGGCAAGTTGTATAAAAGTACAGCTTGTACAATTTCTATAGTATATAATAATAATAATAAACAACTATGTTACTGGTTTATGTATTGGATATACTATACTTTTTTAAAATATTTTATTTATTTATTGTTAGAGAAAGGGGAAGGGAAAGAGAAAGGGAAGGAGAGGAACATCAATGTGTAGTTGCCTCTTGCACGCCCCGTACCAGGGGCCTGGCCTGCAATCCAGGCATGTGCCCTGATTGGGAACCAAACCATTCAGTCACCCTTTGGTTCACAGGCCTGCACTGAACCTACTGAGCTATACCAGCCAGGGCTATACTATACTTTTTATTATTATATTACAGTGTGCTTTAGTACTTAATTTATTTTTTATTATTTTTATGAGGAAGGTAGTTATTGTTTTATTGTTGTTCAAATACAGTTGTCTCTAATTTTCCCCCCACAATTCCCCCATGCCCCACCCATCCCCACCTCCCACCCTTGATCTTATTCGCCTTTGGCTTTGTACATGGATCTTTATACATGTTCTTTGATGACCATTCCTCTTCTTTCTCCCATTGTTCCCCTTTCCCCTCCCTTCTGGTTACTGTCAGTTTGTTCTTTATTTCAATGTCTCTGGTTATATTTTTTAGCTTGTTTGTTTAAAAAGTTTGCTATACTAGAGCATTCTCTATTAAGTGGGTAGTAACCTCATACATCTCATGTTTACTGTGTCTCTTGATTGCATTATTTCCCTGTGCCTTCTTTGATCTCACTTTGTTTTATAAATTTAGTATAGCCTAAGTGTATAATGCTTATAAAGACTACAATGGTTTACATACTTCTGGTCATGATGAAAACATAGGTAGATACATTTTGCCTCCTTGCACAAGCAAAAGAAAGACAACAACAAATTTAAAAACAAAAATAACCACAATTGCCAGAAAATTTAACTGCATGGAAGTCCAACAACCAAGGAGTTAAAGAAGAAACATTTATCCAGACTGGTAGGAGGAGTGGAGGTGGGTAGCCAGGGATGAAAGGATGCACAGCAAGATGGCAGCTAGAGGACCAGGTGGGCAAGGCAGTGACTGGCAGCTCCACATTTGCATGCAGATAAACCTGGAGGAACAGCTCGGAACCTAGACAGACCACACAACCAAGGGTTCTAGTGTGGGAAAAGAAAGCTTCCAAATCTCTGCCTGTAAAAACCTGTGGGGTTGCAGCTGGGGGAGAAACTCCCAGTCTCACAGGAGAGTTCATTGGAGAGACCTACAGTGTCCTGGAACATACAAAAAAACACCAACCCAGACTCAATACCAGAAGGGCTCAGTTTGCTTATGGGTAGTGGGGAAAGTGACTGAAAGCTGGCCAAGAGCCAAACAAACAGTATTGTTCCTTCTTTGACCCGTCTCCCACATATAGCGCCATAGTGCAGGGATGTAGGTGGCCCTACACTGGTGAATACCTAAGGTTCTGCCCCTTACTACATAACTGTCCCACTGAGACAAAAAAAGTATGACCCAAATGGAAGGAACAGATCAAAGCTACAGACATAGAACTAAGTGATGAAGAGATAACCAACCTATCAGATGCACAATTCTAAACACTGGTAATCAGAATGCTCACAGAAATGGTTGAGTATGGTCACAAAATAGAGGAAGAAAGTGAAGGCTAGGCAAAATGAAATAAAGGAAAATATACAGGAAACCAACAGTGAAGGGAAGGAAACCAGGATTCAAATCAACAATTTGGAGCAGAAGGAAGAAGTAAACATTCAACCAGAACAGAATGAACAAACAAGAATTAAAACACACACACACACACACACACACACACACACACACAACAAGGAGAGGCTTAGGAATCTCTAGGGCAACTCTAAATATTCCAACATCCAAGTTATAAGTCTGCCAGAAGGAGAAGAGGAGCAAGAAATTGAAAACTTAATGAAGGAGAACTTCCCTAATCTGGTAAAGGAAATAGATTTCCAGGAACTCCAGGAAGCTCAGAGAGTCCTAAAGAAGTTGGACCCAAGGAAGCACATACTAAGGCACATCATAATTACATTACTCAAGCTTAAAGATAAGGAGAGAATCTTAAAAGCAGCAGGAGAGCTCTGGCTGGTGTGGCTCTGTGGAAGGAGTGTTGGCTTGCAAACCAAAAGGTCATGGATTCAATTCCCAGTCAGGGTACATGCCTGGGTTGCTGGCCAATGTTTCTCTTCCTCTGTTTATCCTTCCCTTCCCCTCTCTCTAAATATAAATAAATAAAATCTTTTTTAAAAGCAGCAAGAGAAAAGGAGACAGACAGTTACCTACAAAGGAGTTTCCATAAGTGAACAGCTGATTTCTCAAAAGAAAACTACCAGGCAAGAAGAGACTGAAAAGAAGTATTCAAAGTCATGAAAGTCAAGGACCTATATCCAAGATTACTCTATCCAGCAAAGTTATCACTTAGAATGGAAGGGTATATAAAGTGCTTCCCAGGCAAGGTCAAGTTAAAGGAGTTCATCATCACCAAGTCCTTATTATATGAAATGTTAAAGGGACTTACCCAAGAAAAAAAAGATGATTAAAACTATGAACAGTAAAATGACAACAAACTCACAACTACCAACAACTGAACCTA
Source organism: Phyllostomus discolor (assembly GCF_004126475.2). Taxonomy (NCBI): domain Eukaryota; kingdom Metazoa; phylum Chordata; class Mammalia; order Chiroptera; family Phyllostomidae; genus Phyllostomus; species Phyllostomus discolor. Next base: position 66,268,698 of record NC_040912.2, on the reverse strand, counting down.
AAAAAAAAAACTAAGCAAACAACTAGAACAGGAACAGAATCACAGAACTGGAGATCACATGGAGGGTTATCAGAAGGGAAAGGGAGGTGGTATAGTGAGGGAAAGGTACAGGGAATAAGAAGCATAATGGAAGGTATGAACTAGAGAGGGGCAGTTAATAATAGTACAGGAAATGGAGAAACTAAAGACTTATATGTATGACCCAGGGACATGAATTAAGGGGCAGGGAATGCTGGTGAGAAAGTATTACAGAATGGAGGAGAATAAAGGGGAGAAAAAAATGGGACAACTGTAATAGCATAGTCAATAAAGTATACTTTAAAAAAAGGAATTTTAAAATGATGCACCCTGGTGTCTGGCTAAAATAAAACATCCTCCTCCCACCCATCACAACTGAAAAGTCACAGAGAACAAGAGTGTTTACTATTTGAGATTCATATTGTGTTTATTGAACGAGATGAAGTATAAAGTTATCAAAGCTTAAAAAAAGACTACAGTGGTTTGTGGTAACATCCTAGGCCTTCACATTGACTCACCACTCACTTGCTGACATTCAGAGCTGCTCCTAGTCCTTCAAGTTCCCTTCATGGTAAGTCTCTAAACATGTGTACCATTTTTAAATATTTTAAACCATATTTTTATTACATATTTATATCTTTACATATGTTGAGATACACAAACCCTTACCATTGTGTTATAATTGCCAGGAGTATTCAGTAGAGTAACATGCTGTACAGGTTTGTAGTCTAGGAGCATTATCCTATACCAAAGAGCCTACGTGGATAGTAGGCTGTACCATCCAGGTTTGTGTAAGTGCATTCTATTATGTTCACAGTGATGAAACTGCCTAAGGACACATTTCTCAGAAAATATCGCCACCATCACATGGTCTATGACTGTATATCTGAGGGCAAAACAGTCAACCTCTGCTTAAGAAAATAAAGATAATAAACTGAAGAAACAGATGTGATATAAAATAATTGATATTTAAAATATGAATGTTGTTTATAAATAATGTGAAATCAATAAACAAAATTTAAATATCCTCCAAGAGTATAATTGTGAGCAATGGAAGAAGTGAAAGTCTCTGTTCAAATGGTATTAAAACAAATACTAAGGACAATTAAAGAATCCAAAACCAATACGTGCCCTAATAAAAGGCACTAAAGAAAAGAATAAGGACAAGGATTGACCTCTGTGTGTGTATGTGTGTGGTGGTGGTAGTGCTGGGGCAGGGGTTAAACAAATAAGCATTAATTAAGAATCTTTTACTAAATATTATAGCAATTTGGAACCGCTAGAAGGACTCTTGCTTCTGTGCTGTGCCCTTTATAATGAAAATTCTTTTAAGTTTTGAAGGGATGTATCTGTTAGTCACCACTGACAGCAATAAACATTGGTTCAAAGATATTTGTGTAGTTCTGGCTATAAAAGCAGAAAAGAATGGCAAGTGGCACTGGTGTTGTATATGTATATGTATATGTATATGTATATGTATATGTATATGTATTTGTATATGTATGTGTGTGTGTGTGTGTGTGTGTGTGTGTGTGTGTGTGAATGTATAGTTGTGGGGGGAAAGGAAGAAAAAAGAAAGTGGATAAGTAGACAAGAAATTCTAGGTTATACCATAGTATAAAAAGGGAAAGACATTTGATATAATTAGATCAAAGGTGCTAGATACAATTATATACTAGAAATAGACCACACCAGGTATGATGTTCAAATAAAATATTGAGGATGTATTGTGGACTGAATAGTTGTATCCCCTGACTTCATTTGTTGCAGCTTAACCCCATTATAACTGTGTCTGGAGATAGGGCCTGTTAGGAGGCACTTAAGGTTAAATGAGGTCACATTTATGGGTCTCTATTGCAATAAAATCAGTGACCTTATACGACAGCAAAAGAAAGGGAAATCTCTCTCTCTCTCTCCGTCCTCCTACCCACCTCTCTGCAAAAATAAAAAGTCATGTGAATGCACAGCACAATATAGGCCATCTGAAAGCCAAAAGAAGAGACCTTAGAATGAAAGCTACCTTGCCAGCACCTTTACCTTGAACTTCTCAGCCTCCAGAACTGTAAGAAATAGATTTCCCTTTTTAAGCTACCCTGTCTATAGTATTTTGTTATAGCACCTGAAGCAGATTATGACTAATTTTAGTAATCAAAGGTGGGCTGCTGCTGTAATAAATAGCTAAAAATGTTAAAACCTCTATGGAACTGGAAAATCAGTAGAGGCTGGAGGAGTTTTGAGGTCCATGAGAGAAAAAAACCTGGATTTCCATAAAGGGACAATAAGTAGAAATATGAACATTAAAAGCAATTCTGGCAAAGGCTAAAAAAAAAAAAAGAGAGAGAAAAGCTGGACCAAAAGCCTCCATCTTTTTAAATCATACCTAAATAATGAACAGAACACTGGTAGAAATATGGACATTTATAGGTTATTCCATGAAGTCTCAGATGGAAATGAGAAACATGTTATTGGAAAAGGGATGAAAAATGATCCTTGTAACGAAGTGAAAAAAGAATTGGCTGAAATCTTTTCTAGTGTTTTGTGGAAGGTAGAGTTTGTAAATGATGAGATTGGATATTTAGCAGAAGAGATTTTTAAACAAAGTATTGAAAGTGCAATTTTGGTATTTTGTACTACTTACAGGAAAACATAAGAAGAAAGAAAGAAATTGAAGAAGAAATTGGCAAGCAAAAAGGAATAGCTTGGAGGGTTGAAAAATTCTCGGCATATTTATATTGCAAATAAATGCAAAAGCTTGTTCTGAAGAGAACACTAAGGCTATGGCTTGGTTGAGCAACCATTTGATAAAGACACCATGGGCGTAACTCAAGGTCTTAACAAAAACAGAAAAGTTGCATTTTACATTATAGTAAATTGAATGTCGAGTGATTGTAAAACTCTAAGATTCTTCACAAAACTTAGCTTATGTTTAGAAAGAAATCTAATTATCAGTCTGTTAACAGCCATCAGTGAAAGCTCAGCTCAGGGTCTAAACCAAGATAATGGATGTTTCTTCAGTGCTTTGGAACTAATTGGTCACTTGAAGCCCAGGGAGTTTTCAAGATTGACACCTAGTAAATGAAAGCCTTTTGCTTATTCACTGTGGGTAAAGTGGAAAAGGCCAGAAGATCAACCTTGCTCCTTGGAAAAATTCAGAAATTTCTGCAAAAACCATTTAGAAATAAGTACCTCTAAAATATATATGTGACTTTGTTTGCTTTTTCTTAAACCAAAGCAAAACAAAAGTATTAATGATTTTTATATAATACAAATTAAAGAGTACTGTAACGGTGGGAAGTTGTAATCCACCCCTTGTTTCTGTAAGTGCTGACTCTGACTAATGTGTAGCTTGTTTGTATTAGAATCCAAGGAACTGATTGAAAAGGTACAGATGCCGACCCTCAGTCATCCAAGCTCTGGGAGATTTGCTGAACTGCAACTGGAAAACCAGAATGATGAAAACCAGGATGACAAACACCAAACCATCACTTCACCAGTTTTGAGGTCCTTATTGGAATGGACTATGCTAAGTCTGCAGGTAGAGAACTTTTTAACCCCCTTACTTAATGTCTTTGTTCTTCTTTCCCTCTCCTTCCTCATAAAAACCTCTGCCTGCACTGAGATGTGCAGATGAGATTTGAGACAAAAGTCTCTCATCTTCTCAGGCGTCCAGCACTTGAATGATCTTCTTCTCGCCAGCACCTGTCTCATGAGTTTGGCTTTTGTTATGGCAAACAGCTGAACCTGTGTTCAGTTACAGATTTTGGTGACTCTGTTAGGGCAATGTGGACCCTGGTAAGACCTGGAGGACCCCAGCTGGGATCTCAGGTGCTTGTGTCAGGCTGACCCTGTGGCAGGAATTGTAGGAATCTCCCAGAAACTGCCAAGAATTCGTTATCTCAAGGACTCTCCCTGCCCTCCCTCTAATGGCATCAGCTGTCTGAAACCCTTAGCTGGTGAAGGGTAATGGGTTATGAGTGGGTTGAAGAGACTGAAACAGGGCAAGTCATTGGTGTGCATAATCAGAAGCCCTCTACCCCACCATCTGTATTTTTGGACCACTCTGGAATACCATGGGAATCATTTAGTAGGTGCCAGTTAGTGAGAGGAAAGACTTTGTGGTGAGAAAAATCCCAGTTTCCTGATGTGGAATTTGGTTAGAGTACTCTCTCTGGTCTGATTACATAGATTTCTCCATACTAAATTCTCTCTTAATTGCTTCTGTGTTGTGGGCTACTCTTACCATTTTGTTTTTTTACATTGGTATGATTGCCTTGAGAAATTTGTACAACAATACTACTCTTCACCTGTCTGTTACTTTTGTTCCTGTGTACTAATCCCAGCTCCTCTGTGGAAAGAGGTCAGTTTCTGCTGATATCTCACATCTGTCTGTTCTGTTTAAGAGCTCTCTTAGAGCTCATATTTTTCTCTCCTCTACATGAAATAAAACTTTGGTTACAGTTGTCCTTTGCTTGCTTTCTCATATTTTGGGAACTTGGTTTGATCTTTGTTGTTTTGAACACACTGAGAATTCTCTCTGTTCACCATTTGAGCTCTGTGCCACTTGGACCTTGTCAGAGTCATTTGTGATACCTGCTAGTGTGAGATAAGATTCTAACAGTGGTCTTGCCCAGCCACCTGGGGCATGCAGGCAGACCTGGACCAGCCCCTGTGTCACTGTCCTGGTGGTCACAGAGTATTCTGTCCACCAAGTCCTCAGTGTGGGGAATGGGACAACCTACCTCCCCCTGCTCTAGTTGGGGTGGTGCAGTCGGGGAGAGGAACCCTGTGCCCAAAGGATATCCCACACCCATTAGGACTCACTCCTCATCTGTTCTTTCCCAGCCTTGGGCAACCACATGCCTGCTCTCTGGCTCTGCATCTGTCCATTCAGGACATTCCATGTCAGTGGAGTCACACAATTGTCCTCCTGTGACTGGCCTCTCACTCAGTCACCCTTGTGTTTTAGGGTCCCCCAGGCCAGAGAGTACTCATCTGTTTGAACCGTCTTTGCTTTAGATGTTGTTTTGTTTCTGTTTTGAAATGGGTGGTTTGGTCTTGATCCCATCAGAAATTCCATTAGGTTGCATTTCAGACTAATTAGAATTGTTTTGTAAATGGTCTACTAAATGTGCTAAGATCTTTTATGTTCAAGCTTTCATGTTGTTACAACATAAGTGTTCTCCTCAGATAATATTAAAATTAATGGCTCAAAGAGAGGGAAAAGATTGCACTCCCCTCTCAGACAGTAAAACTCAGAAAGAAGAAAGATGAGAAAATGAGGTGTTTTTTTGACACTCTAAATCATCCTCCTGGAAGTCCAGTAGATGCTACAGTTCTGGGAACAATGGTAAAAGTAAATGTCACCCCAAATTCTGTGTGGGCTATAGAAACCTATCTTTCCTGCCTCTTTCCATGCTTTCTAAAAGTTGTAAAAGACACTAGATAATTAAACAGCTCACTTCTGAGCACACTAAAGAAATTGACTAATTATCACGAATCCAACTATGTCTTTTAAAGTTATTAATATAAAATATGTTTGCTTTTGTCTTGGTTTACAAAAAAGTTCATGTTATCTGTGTTATGATTCTTAAAATGTAAGTGTATTTGCCTGTTCAAAAGAATTTGCTTCTGCAAGTTAAGAAATATATTCATAAATTTGCCAATCTAAACCATGCTAATTACTTACTTTTAGATTTCACTAAAAATTAAGGTTTCTAGAAAATAAGAATTTTAATAAGTTAGAAATGAACTGCACAATAATTGAAGATAATTTTTCTAAAAAGGATTATTTCTGAATGAGTTTTTTAAAAAGGATTAGAAAAGTTATAGTCTATGTGAGTGGCAGGGGGTCTGTGTGAGTGGTGGAAAATTTGTGTGAGTGGCAGAGGGTTTGAGTATACCACAGAGGGTTTATGAAAGTTGCAGAAGGATTGGGTAGAGAGAAATAACAACAAGATAAAGAATTTAGAAAGTTAAAAAAGGTGGGGAGGGGTGAAAGAAAGGGATATACATATTATCTGAAGGAAAGACATTGGAGAAAAATTCTGAAGAAAAGAAATGAAAATGGGAAAAAAAATAAGTAAGAACAAAAAGGAAAGGTGCATAGATAGATGGTAAGGTGGAATGATAATTTCATAAAAGGCTGGGAAGCTCCCTTTGATTTTTTCAAAACCAATTGTAAATTCCCCTCAGGAAACTCAGATACAACTTACAGTGGGGAACAAATTAATTGATTTGTTAATAAGATATAATTTCCTTTGTAATTCTGAATGTTATTTTAAAATACTGTTACAGAAAAATAAAATTCCTTTGTCAATTGCATTATAATCAGATCCATAACTATGTCATTTTAAGTAATATTTGTCACTTAGAGTTAGTCATTGTTTTACTTTGATACATGTGCAAAAATGTTACATTTTCAGAAAGATCCATGGAAATGACTCTGATTTATTCTAATATATTAATTTCTGAGAAAAATTTTTAGATGATACATTTATACTGGACAAAGATTACAGAACTCTAAAGAATAACTAGATTCATATAAATACGGGAAATCTGAATAAATAAGAATTTACCATGGGACTAAATGATAATATATAGCTGAAACAATATATAGCTGATGAAAAAAACCTGTTAGTTTTTTAGAGCAACTTAGTAAATTGTACTTTAATAAGCAATGTTGAAGCATTTATATTTTTCTTCCTACTTGACTCCTTCATAATGTAAAAACTCTCAGTGAGTATTATTGTTTTCATGGCAATGTATTTGCATAAATCCAAGAGGAATCTAATTTCTTCATAACAAGACACATAAAGCCAGTTATCAATTGTGGTTTTATTAACCAAGACTTTGACTGGAATATCATGTTTCAGAGAGATATGCCTAGACTTTGGATGTCAGCAAAAAACTTGAAAGGATTAAGATTGATTTTACAAGCAATAAAAACCCCTTGGGTAAATTACCTGGTACCTTACTTATTCATATGGTTCATGGCAGTCTTCCCAGGTAAGGAGTAAAGGTTGCTTTCCTAGGAGATGACAAGTAAAGAACCTCAAGACATTTTGGGGATCTTGAGAACTTGAGGAACTTACCCAAACCTGTAGGCACTCCAAGCAGAGCCTGATGGCAGTTGTGAGGCTTGGTTTCTTACCCTGAGCAGCTATTAAAATTCAATAAAGAAATTCCTTATACAATTCTAGCAAAGCTGATTTAGGAAAGCTTATGTGATCAATTGCTGTTCCTGTTGTGTTTGTGTAAATAATCAAGCCAAATTGAAACTGGACTTAATGTAATAAATGAATTGATGTTGATTTGACTCCTTAATAAAAATGAGGGTGATTTTAGGACAAAACTGTGTTTCAATAAAATCTATTAAACATATTTATGGAAATTAAACTATAGTTCAGTTAACTATCTATAAAATTTTATTTTTCATCTATAAACTAGACTGCATCCTAAATGTTTCTCATTTTCTTAAATGTTTTGGCTACAACCGTCTTTCTTCCATGGAAATTTTAACAGTGGGGAATTGTAAGCCACTCTGCCATTCTATTGACATTGTTTCTGTAAATGCTGACTCTGACCAATATGTAGCTTATAGATAAATAGCATGTTGGTATAACAATCCTGGAAACTAACTTCAAAAGATACAGACCCCAACCTTCAGTCAAGCCAGCTCTGGGAGGTTTGCCGACCTGCAATCACAGAACCAGGATGCCATAAAATCAGGATGAAGAAATCCAGGATGACACACCCCGGACCCTCACTTGACGGCTTTTGAGGTCCTTATCAGAATGAACTGTGCTGATCTGCACGTAGAGAACTTTTCAACTCCTCCCCTTGATCTTTTTGTACTACTTTCCTTCTTCCTTCTTACAAAAACCTTGGTTTGCACTGAGATGTGAGATGGGTTTTGAAACAAAGGCCCCCCTTCTCAGGTGGTCAGCACTTGAATAAACCTCCTTCCTTTTCCTCAGCACCTGTCTCATGAGTTTGGCTTTCAGTGTGACAGGAAGTCAAACCTGGGTTTGGTTGCAGTGTTAGTATTTCATTTCCTGGAATTTTTATTTCACAGTCAATCAAAAAGGAAAATACAAATTTTCACAACAGCTTGTGAGGTGGACCAGCCTGGAAATAGGTTCTTGTAGTGTCACGGTGAAAGACATTTCAGAGACACTTGTGAAGGAAGATTTGAATGATAGTGGCAAGACTTATTAGAGCACAAAATTACCACCTGAGAAACTAAGGCAGCACAGGACACAGATGCCCTTGAAAAGGCCTCCACACTCAATGAGGGGCTTCCCCAGCAGGCCCAGCAGCTGAAGCTGGGCAACATTGTCAATCTGCTCCCAGACACATCATGCCTGACACCTCATCCACAACCAGGTGGTTTAGCTCCATCTCATTGCAGAAGTGTAGCTCCTGGGGCATAGACCTATGCTTGCCACCTGTGTTCACCAGGCCCAGGAGGGCCAGAGCCCAGAAATTCAGTGCCATCACCCTGCCCCCTGAGCTCCAGCTCAGCTGAGTGTCAGCCTCTGCTTCCATCTAGGTCCCACAGCTGCCTTTCCCACTACCTTCACCCAGATGAGCTTTTGTTTGTTTTCTCACTACATTTCCTTGGGCTTGAGAAAAAGAGCGGGCTTTCTGTTAAACTATCATTCTCCTTCCTGGCTTTTCTCTGGCCTGTGTTTGTGCCTACACCCTATCCAATCTCTTTCTTGGATTTCCCCAGGCCAGTGCCCTCCCACTCTTATTGTTGCCATCCTGTCTTCTACTGAGCATGCATTTAGTGAAAAGACTGGCCCCTGTGCCTTCCTCTCCCTCTCCCTGTTAGTGGGGCAGATTCCCACGGTGCCTGAGAAACTTAATCAGGCTTAATCAGACCTCTGGTTCTGTTCACGCCTTCCCCTTTGGTTAATAACTAACTGCCTACTGTAAGATGATGGCATTTTCAAATTATATCAATTTGAATAGTCTTAAAATTATACATGTCAAAATATTGGAAATGTGCTTCAAATGTTTAGTTACTACTTATCAAACCCCTTTCAAAACTTAAATGTACAATAAAAAAGTGAGTGAATATTCTGGGAACTGACCTAATAAATAGAATTCAAGTTAACCTTATTAGGCAAGATTACGTCCCATGAGCAATTTCTGTCAACTATTAGATATTAAAAGATATTAAAACCTTATATTTTTCTGAGGTACTACTCACCCTGAGAACTCCTCGCCTGACATTCTAAAAATAATGGAATTAAAATTACATCAAATTATTCAGTGTTACTATATGTCATCAAACTGGGTCACATATTTTCACAACAGATATATTATTTATAAAACGTCACATTAACTGTCTGATTTAACTGCTATTAAGCAGTAATTTGACTTTTCTAATAAGTAAGGAAAATGATTGCTTTAGTTTTCATCTAAAATATTTACATAGTTGTATGTAGATAGAATTCCAGTGGCAACTGTAGTAGATAGTAACTTATAGCTGTCTCTTCATAATTTGTTTTAATGAATTCTGTGCTCAGTCTCCTCTTCTGCCATACATTTCCCCTTCCATGGCCTCAATAATCATTAGTAGTATAATAAGTTAGATAGTATGATTGATTCCAGATTTATGTATCAAAGTCTTTTTAAGCAACAGAATCTCCTTGTATCTAAACTGTTTCCTGGGACAAATCTGCAGGTGCTTTAAGATCAACATCTGTACCTGCACCTATTAGCACTGTCTTTCTGCTGTATCCAGTACCTACATGAATAACACCATTATCTATACCTTTGCATAAAGGCAAATAAACTGGACATCAGTGCATATTAACGATACCTTCAAGCACAAATATAATTTTCAATTTTTTGTTGGATCCAAATATCACAACATTTTTAAATTACTTGCATTTTATTTACTATTCAAAATACATAAAAAAAACACTGTGTATATGGGTGAGGAGGGGTTATTGTTTATTTACCTTACATTTAATGCTTACTTTGAATAATGCTCCATCAATGATCCAGAAATCCATGATCCACCATTAAAAACCATAAAACTTCCTCTTAGAGTATAAAATACATCTCATACTGATATATTTTAGACATTCATTATGTATTGTCAAGCTTATTGGAATAACCTGCCAAAGGCCCCTTCTCCCTGGTATTGGGACTGATTCTAACATTGTTCAATATGAGAGTTTTTTTTCTAAAAACACAAATGTATTTGATAGCTCTTCCCAGGTGAATTTCAAAGATGTACCATCAAATATAGGGTACATTTTGAACATTTATTAGAACAGTAAGTTTTGGTCTGGTACTATCTCATCCATTTTTCCCATATGTAACGATACTGTTCTCACATCAAGATGCTTGTAATTTGACAGTTTGACATGTTTTTACTTCTTCCTTTGGGAAGTTGCCCACATTATGCCCTCTAGACACTACTGAAACGTCACCATCTGTCCAGCTTTGCCTAATCTTCCCAAGCAAATATCAGACCATCCCTTGATAGAACCTTGCTAATACCTTAATATGACATATCCAGTTTCATCAAAATTGCCCAATTATATGTTTAACTTCCAACTAATGTGCCAGCTCCTTGAGAAATGATTCACCCTTATTTATCTTTGCATCTTTAGCAGCTAGCAATGCAAGAAATGAGAGAAAAACATGTTTCTAAACCAAAATTTCTATCTTCAACTTCAGATTCGTATAACTATTTGCTTACTGATAATTTTTACTGCAATGACTGGCAGATTCTTCATAAACAAACAAGCCAATTTTTGAAGCTGTTTTCTCCTTTGCTTTTGTATTTTTACCTTTTATTATATGGACCTAGAATGGTGCACACTAACATTTCTACATCTATCAAAAATCTTTCAATTTTTAATTCCTCTGGCCCACTTTTTTCACAAGGCATTTCCTGAATCCCCTAAGTAGTAAAAGCTCTCTATCTCCCTAGAGCCTTGAAGCCACTTTCCTCATTTTTTTTACTTAGGCCACATAAAATTCTTTATGAAAGGAGACCTTTTTATATTCACCATGTCATTTTACTAGTTATCAAATATCTAAAGAATAGGTCCTCATCACTTTTCATTTCCTCAGTCCTTCTAGCATGCCATACACAAAATAGGTCTGTTCTGTAAGCCAAATTTTTTAAAAAGTAATATTCTGTTGTGACCAAAGTTATAAAGACATTGGCCTACTATTTTTCAATGGTATATCATCTTAACCTATATCTTTCTTCAAGATATTACTTAAAGTGGAAAAGATAGCCCTGGCTGGCATGACACAGATGTTTGGGTGTCTTTCCATGAAGCAAAACATTGTCAGTTCAGTTTCCAGTCAAGGTACATGCCTCAGTTGTGAGCCTGATCTCCAGCTGGTGTGCATGTAAGTGGTAAAATATTTATGTATCTTTCTTGCATGGTGTTTCTCTCCATCTCTTTCTCTCTACCTTCCCCTTTAAATAAATAAATAAATAAATATTATCTTTAAAAAATAAAGTATAAAAAGATAAGATACTAAATCTAATGCTATACTGTAAAAACATGATTATTTTTCAAATAATTTTGGCTCTGAACATGAATTATTAAGGAAAATACTACCAAAAATAATCACTTTTAGGTTTCTTTGAATTATTAAACTACTATTTTAACATAGCATATCAAAAATAAATGAGAATTAAGAAGAGAGAAATTTATGTTTTGGAAATTATTTTTCGAGAGTTTAATTCTTCTAGGATAAACAAAATTGCCTTTTCCTTGAAATAATAGAATAAAGGAGTAGCTTAAATTAGTCTTTTATGGAAATAGATATGAGACCCAGAAGAGTGTCTTTCAGCTAAAAAGACTTAATTTCAGGGGATAATTATGTACTTTAATACCAATATATAAAAAAAATTGTAAAAATTCTTCCTTTTCCTAAAAGTTTCCATCAGAATTCCATATATACATTAGGTAAACAAAAATAGCTATTGTTCATATATAGATAGATAGATAGATAGACTCACCTAAAACCTTTAGTTCAATAAATTAGAATGCACAAATGTCTTAATGCTAAGTAAGTTACAATTTCATGTGTAAAAATGTTTTTATATTACCATTGAATTTGTGGACATGTCTTGGATTATTTGAGAAAAATGGCAAAAAATAATAACACAATTAAGAAGTATTTTGTGAAGATGATGGCACAGGAAAACATAGCTCACCTTGAACAACCACAGCAAAATTACAACTAAACTATAGAACAACCATCACTCAAAAATATCAGAAATCAAATTGAATGTAAGTTCTACAACTACAGAATTAAAGAACAAACTATATTATGACTGGTAGGAGGGGTGAAGACGAAGAATGGTCTGGTCCCACACCCACGTATGGCAGTGAAAAGTCAGCAGGGTTATCTCAGGAGCGAAGGGTCACAGACCCACAACAGGTGACTCAGCCCAGAGTTCCAGTACCAGGAAGATAAATCTCTATACTTCTGGCTGTAAAAACAAGTGGGGATTGAGACTTTGGAAGACAGAAACAGCTGGAATCCCTGGAAATTCCTTTTAAAGGGCCCGTGCACAGACTTACTCAGACTCACTTGCTCTGAGCTCCAGTGCAGGGGCAGCAGATTGAAACACATCAGAGACATATAGGGAGAAACAAATTGTCTGGCATCAGGACAAGAGCTGGGGAGTACCTTTCTCTCAGACAGAAGTGCCAGCAGAGAGCATCATTTCTTTTCTGAGCCCTCCCCACAGAAAGCCAGAGAGCTGGCAGGTGGTATCCATATCAGAGATTCTACCAACCTACCTCACAATATTTGCCCCACTCGATGTGTGGGCCAACACAAGCAGTTTCCAATGGCTCTCCCATACAAATGGCTTGCTTGACTCATGCATCAGATTTTCCTAAATTCTCTCAAACAAGCAACATCTGGCTTCAGTGAGCCCCCAGGCCTGGCACTAACAGCAGGTAACCTTGGTTCACAGATTGGCTTCTCCTGGGCACCTCCAAGCCCAGCACAATTAGCAGCCATCTGTAAATAGCTTTGTAGATTATGTTGTGTGACCCTGGACAGAACACAAGTGGTGGTTGACCTTGAACGGAACAAGACCAATCAAGCCTAAACTACAATTGGACAGTGTACACAGCCCCTATAGTGCACCTCAAGTGCCCAGCTTGGGTAATAGGGGAGGTTGTGCCACTGGACCCTACAGGACACCTACAACATGAAGCCACTCTACCAAGTGTGGGAGACATACAAACTCTATAAGGCATAGAAAGAAACACAGGGAGACTGCCAAAATGAGGAGATAAAGAAACATGATTCAAATGAAAGAAGAGAATAAAACTCCAGAAAAAGAACTAAATAAAATGGAGACAAGCAAGCTACTAGATGCAGAGTTCAAGACACCTATCATAAGGATGCTCAATGAACTTAGGGGAAGAGCAGATGAACTCTTAGAGAACTTCAAAAGCATAAAAAAGGACATGGAAACTAGAAAAAAGAGTCGGTTAGAAATTAAGGATATATTAACTGTAATGAAGAATAATATACAAGGAATCGACTACAGAGTAGATAAAGCTGAAAATCAAATCAGTGATTTGGAATATAAGGAAACAAAAAACAACCAATCACAACAGCAAGAACAAAATAGAATACTAAAACTGAGGATAGTGAAAGGAACCTCTGGGACAATATCAAGTGTATCAATATTTGCATCATGGGGGTGCTGGAAGGAATAGAGAGGAAGAAAGAAATGGAAACCCATTTGAATAAATAATGAAGGAAAAGTTTTCTAATTTGGTGAAAGAAACAAACATATAAGCCCAGGAAACAACAAGAGTCACAAACAAATAAACTCAAAGAGGTCCACCCCAAGACACATCATAGTTAAAATGCCAAAGGTTAAAGACCAAGAGAGAACCTTAAAATCAGCAAAAGGAAAGCAGTTAGTTACCTACAAAGGGAGTTTTTTTTCTCAAAAGAAGTTTTTCAGGCTAGAAGGGAATGGCAAGAAATATTCAAAGTGACAAAAAGCAAGTACCTACAGCCAAGATTACTCTACCAAGCAAAACTATCATTTAGAATTGAAGGACAGATAAAGAGCTTCTCAGACAAGAAAACTAAAGCAGTACATCACCACCAAACCAACATTATACGCAGTGTTAAAGGGTCTTATTTAAGAAGAAGAAAGAAGAAGAAGAAGAAGAAGAAGAAGAAGAAGAAGAAGAAGAAGAAGAAGAAGAAGAAGAAGAAGAAGAAGAAGAAGGAGGAGGAGGAGAAGGAGAAAATGAAAAATATGGTCAATAAAATGGCAACAAATGCATGTCTATCAACAATTGAATTCAAAAAACAAAATAATTAACCAAACTGAACAGAAACAGAATCACAGATACAAAGGACACGTTAATGGTTGACAGATGAAAGGGGGTGGGAGGTTAGGTGAAAAAGATGAAGGGGATTAAGAAGTATAAATTCATAGTTACAGAATAGTCACAGGGATATAAAGCACAGCATAAGAAATAGAGTAGTCGAAGAACTGATATGCATGACCCATGGACATGGGCATGCACATATGGGCTGGGGATTGCCTGAGGGAGTGGGGTTTACTGGGTGTAGGATGGCAAAGGAGAAAATATCGGGACCACTGTAATAGCATAATCAATAAAATATAATTTTAAAAAGAAGTATTTTGAGCTGTACAGACTACTTGTTCAATATAACATATCCAAGATAAAGGTGAGTAAAAATAGACAAAACAAATTCTGATACCGAGCTTAATTTTCAAGAGTTTATTGCATCCAGGGGAAATAAAAGCCACTTCTTATTTAGAGTACCTGATAAAAGAGCAGGTTAAGTAAATCAGCCCATTATGGAAATGGAGATGAGGCCCAGAGGCTTCTTCACTTTCAATTAAAACTTAATTTCAGGGCAACATTATACTTTGCAATCATAATATATAAAAAGACTGGCAAGAATTGTTTATTTCTTAAACTCCATAGTCTCTTTACACAGGTTTTTCTTTCAGTGGAAGTTTTTGTGTAAATGACAGTATATTTGAGCTTCATCTCAGATTCTGACACGTCAGGCTGGCATGTTGACACAGTGATCAGAATCACTGTAGGTGTTACTGATGGAGGGCTTTTGTTTGGAAGAGATCTTGCTTAAAGGAGTAAGGGGCATGAAGTACTGTTGAGTTCCCCAAGAAAAGTATGAGTGTTTGTTTCCAGTACAGAGCCCGGCCAGACTCCACAACCTTGTGTCCTCTGGAGAGAACTTATGGAGACAGTGACTATAAACAGAAAAAAAACAGACAGTTTTCATTAACATTCTATGAAACACAAACATATCTTCTTTAGAGCAAGAGTACAAAATGTGAGAAAAGTAGGAGAAAAAGTAGTTTTCTCATCACTTCTATGTAGCACACAGTACTACTTTGAGATTTGTCATCTTAGGAACCCCATGTCTTTTCCTAACAGAAACTTTGTGTGGAAGGTGAAAGCAGGTGGTCAGTCAGTCACAGGAGATATGACTATGGCAATGCACTGCCTCAAGTAACTTCTAAGGCAGGGAAGGTCTGTGAGACACTCAGAGATACAACTTGTGTAACATACCAAGAAATATTTTAGGAGTGAGTGAGGATTTTGCATGGATCTAACGTTCTTCAAACTTATGCTGATAAAGGAAAGATTCAAGAAATATTATTCTCTACTTTTAATCAAATAAAATGATACTTATATATAGTGATCCATAGATTACATTGGTAATAAAAACTAACTTTCATCAGGAAAGGTTTCACTAAACTGAATATAATTTTTATATTATAAACAAACAAAAACAATGGCAAATACCATCCCTTCACATGATTTTTCCCATCTACCATCCTGACAGTTACTTATTGTGTTTCATGATTGTAAAATAAATATTATAATAGTGACTCAATTATTTTTGTTAATGTGACTAGCAAAGAATATATAATAATATGGTAATATTTTTGAATTACTTAGATAAAGGTTGTTTCATGAATCTGGTAACTAAATTTGTATATTCAACTTAATGAAATAATGAAACAGCTCAATGAAAATACTTATTTTTGCAAACATTCACTATTTTACTTTCTTTATTCATTTACCTGTCAAGCATAGTACTTCTTTAAAATCATATATTATCTTATGGTAAGTAACTACTAATAGTTTTGGTATTGTCTATTCATTAAAAAGTAAAAAGTTCAAAATAAGCCTCTAATCTCCTGAATATCCTCTTTGAAATTCCTCTTAGATTAACACAACCTTTTTATCTGAGTGATCCAGGTTCTTACTTTATACTTTCTTTTGTTAAATATCTAATGTAGTAGAAATCTACAACAGAACACAAAAAGCTAACAAGTTAATTTTCCATGAATTTTAATACCATTTCAGGGAGATGTTACTTAACATTTTGCAATTAATAATATATCAAACAGATAGCTTTAATAGTAATATTTTATTAAACACTAATTTTATGTATAATTTATAAGTATGAGGTTTTAAACAAAATAGTCTCCCCTATCCACGGTTTTGCATTCCTTGATTTCAGTTACCCATGGCCAACTATGGTCCAAACATCACTAAATGGGAAATTCCAGAAATTAACAATTCATAAGTTTTAAATTGTACATCATCCTGAATAGCATGATGAAAGCTTGCACATTCTACTCTGTCCCACCTGGGAATGGATCATCCCTTTGTCCAGCTTATCCACAGTGTATATGCCACCCTCTGGTTAGTCATTTATTGGCCATCTTGAATATTAGATTGACTATGAAGGTGCCACTGTGATTGTGCTTAAGTAACCTTTACTGAATAATGGCCCCCAAAGGTCAACAGTGGTGTTTTACTCTGCATTTAGTGCTAACTTTAGAGTTACAAAATGCCACCTTGACTTATTACTTTACCATTTATTAAATAATGTAGTAACTTAGATCACCTTGCCTCTACATCTCCTTCACTCAGAATGTGTTACTTTAACACACATTTAATTTCTCTATATATTTTAAATACCAAAGTATAGTATGTTACTAGAAAGTCAGTATTACTTTATATTTATCCATACAATTTTTGTTCTTTAATTATTTGTTGTTTTCAATATTTTTGTGTATGTAACCTGGAATATTTTATCTTCTGTCTAAAGAACTTTTTTAAATGTATCTAAGTTTTTCTTTACCTGAAATAGTTTCTTTTTGCCATTATTCTGAGAAGGAATATTGAGTTTAGAATTGGTATTAATTTATTTGAACACTACACAGTATTACATTATTTTTTGTCTTCCACTATTTCTGTTGAGATGCCACATTGCAAAGCCATTGTTTTTCATCTTAAGGAAATCAGTCCCTTTCTTCTAGTTGATTTTACATTTTCCTGTCTATATTTGTCAATTTGATGATAATATTTTAGATATATTTCTCGTTGTATTTTTTATGCTTGGATTTGTAGAGTTCTGAAATATGAGAATTAATAACTTTCATCATCTTGGATAATTCTGCTTTATTGTCTATGTGAATCTATTGTTTGTACATTATCTTTCTCTTCACTGTTCCCCATTTCATTCTCTCTCCTTCTCTCTCTTTCTTTCTCTCTCTAACACACAAACACACACACATATTTTCACATTTTTCTACTTGTCTTTACTTTAGTTTGAATATGTTTTATTGACTTATTTTTCCAGTTTATAGCTCTGCTTTTCTACTGAAGGTGAGCAGCCATTAAATCATAAGAAATTTTAGTATTTTAGTTCCTAAGAGTTTCAGAATTTCAATATTTATATAAAATTTACATTTAGATTTAGTTTGTTATTTTTAAAATGTATGTTATATTTCATTGGTGAAAGCTCATTCCTCATATAATGAGTTATTTTGAAGTAGTTAAGGGAAGAAAAAACTATGCTAATCCCTTTGCAACATCTTTGGAAAAACCATGATAGCCATCAGCCACCTAAAAACAGAAAAGAAAACTGGGTTCATGGAGATAGCACCACTAATTATAAAGAAGAAAATTGTCAATAAAGGCCTATTTTGAGAAAACATTATTGTTTAAACAGCCAGCTCTAAAATTGCTTTAACAGAGCAGTAATAGCCTCCTAGTAAATCCATAGAACTGAGGAGCAATTACACCCTAGCCATTATGTAACCGGAAAAGACACCGGCGTTCAGGCTGCCTGTCACTACCCAATCCAATAAGCAATGACAGTGATTGAATCTTTTATAGGCACTTTATTCAGATGGCCGGTGATCCGAGAAGATGGCAGGTTCATACCCTAACAAACCATCTTGCCCTTTCTTTCCCAGCCAGATCTTTTATAAGGGGGTTGAGGGAGGGCAAACAAGGTGTCAGCAAAAGCCTTTGAAATTCAACAGTTGCCTCCAAGGGGGAAGGGTAGTCTCTTGCTTCTTCCTGGTACAGACGTCTCCAGATGAGGTCATTGCCAGCCAGTGACCCAGGAGGTCAACTGCTGAATCCCAGGCACCAGGATGGGCCTTATCTGTAGTTACTGAAACAAAAACTTAACATACACATTACTTGCTAGACCTTAAGCTAAATTTTCCCAAGTCTTAAACCCCTATCATTCCCCACCATTAGTATTAAACTATCTCATTTCTATGAGATCAGCTTTCTATGGAAGTATTCACTTTGTTGCCCATGCCTGTTGCTGGACACTGGATGGTTCAGCGGGGGTTTTAGGAACACACGAAGCTGTGGACTTACATAAGGGGGCAGACTGTATACAACAACAAGCTATCATACTGAAGAAAATAACAAGGATAAAAACAATAAAAGCTTCTTGAAGGCCAGATATGCTGGGCAGCCAGGAGGTTAGTTTAGACCAATCAATGCCAAAGAATCTTTCTCCCTATTTTATATTGGACACCACATTATTTATTTGTTTTACTTTATGCTCTATAAACTGTGAAGTATTGTTACAGAACAAAACACGGGGAGGGGAGGCCTGGGACAATATACTATTATTGAAAGAAGGCCCGGGTCTGTTATGTCTGCCTCCCTAGGAAGGACATCTCTCAATGCCAGAGATTCGTGAAAAGGAAAGGAAATGTTTATTTAATGCTATACTAACTTAAAGTACCGACCTAATGTCTTTATCAAAAATCCTAAAGTCCCTAAAAACACCCACAAACACACACAGTCCTTCCTTCCTTCCCCCTTTGCCCAGTCCAGAGTACCGTATCTCAGGAAAGGAAATAGAAGTTCATGGCTCAGGCAGTCCTCTGGTTCTTAGTTAGTACTCCATCTCAACTGGGAGACCTCCCTGGGTTCCCGACACCCTTGGCTGAGTCGCCAGGATCTCTGCTAAAACCAGGTGGTGTTTCCCCCTTCTAAAGCTGTGGGGGTCCCCACTCTGGCACAGGCACGTGGTCCTCTCTCCCAGGGCCACGGGAGTCCTCACTCTGCCAGGCCACGTGGTTCTCTCTCTCAGGGCTGTGGGAGTCTCCACTCTGTCAAGGCCGCGTGGTTCTCCCTCTCTCAGGGCTGTGGGAAGAGAGAGTCCCCACTCTGACAAGGCCGCTTGGTTCTCCCCCAATGGCTGCCGTGTCTGGGTTTAAATCCCCCGCGCCAATCTTCTTCTGCAGCCCCATTTCTGACTCCTCCTACACTTGGGCACACTTGCCCTCAATCTGCTGTCTTCTCCAGCTTTTCTGGTCGCCATCGTGGGTCTGGGCAGGTGTCACCCCATGTCATGGAGCCAATCTTCTCCCAGGTCCCACGCAGGCACTGTAACTCAGGGGACCTGCCTCCCAGGTCCCATCTTGGGGGGAGGTCCCTTTCCATCCCCCTAGCCTTGAGCATGGCCATAGCTATTTAGCATATCTAAGTGGCCAGCCAAAGGCTATAGGTATGCTAAATGACCATGCCATGGATTAGCTGCAAAGCTGCCCTGCACGTTCTTGCTCTGTGTGCCCCTTCCCCCAACTCACACCTGTGGGGGAAGGGGTGAATACACCTTAAAATCTCCTGGACACCTTGAGTTCTGGACCCCATTTCAAATGCCTATTTGGGGTCCCCCTTCTTGGCTGCACCCTGTAACAGTATTAGTTAGGTTAAAACAGCAAAGTCCCTTAAATTCCTCACATCCATGATTATGTCTCAAAAGAAGGCAGTCTAGAGCTGCACAATTTTTCAGTACTGCTTCTTTGATTTGCCTTAGTTCTCGACTAATGGCACTAATAGTTTGAGGAGTGGCATTTAAGGCTTTTACCATAGCGCAGCCTAATCTGCTCATTTTTACATTAAATAAATTACCGTGGTTGGCATTATAAACATAATTAAGGACACATATTCAGCAGGGCTAAAAGGTGTAAGTTATTGATACAATCAGGTGTAAGAGAGACATCCCGTCGAACCCGGCTTAAGTGGGGCTTCTGAGGCATAAATACCGTTAGTCTTCCCAGAGAGCACAGTCCCCCAGAGCCGTTTGCTGAAACATAAGAATAAACTGTTATTCCACATATCGGGAACCATCGTATTCACAGCTTAACATGGGCATAAGCATAAGATACATCAGTGGTGGTGGTGCAATTCATCTTTACACCTGCTGAGAGCACAGGACAGTTTTTAGTGCAGTTGACAAAAATTACATATTCTCTAGCTGGGGTTACATTAGCAACCTTCAATGAAAACATTTCTCTATCTTTTTTTTTACCACTGGTCCCCAATTATAAATGTCAGAGTAGGCCGTTTTCTTTTCAATATGCTCAAACATAGTATAGTTTCTAAAGCTTTCCGAAGGGGCACAGACGCCTATAAGACATGAAGTGAAAGTTTGTTCTACACAAGTTCTTCCTGCAAGACAAAAGTCAGAAATATTCAGGACATTTTCCCCCAAATATACCCAGATGTTTTCATTCCATTTGAATGGAATAAGTTGTCCATAACAAGGGGTTAAACAGGAGGTAATGAAGAGAACATAAGTCACTGTTTTTTAAAGATGACTTTTAGATCTTCTTTCTGTGCTTTCTTTATTCTGCTGTGATGAATCTAAGGTTTTATTCCTGCCAGCTTAACTGTAGTTGGGGTGGTGAGGAGTATATCCCAAGGTCCAGTCCACTTTTCCTCTAGTTGATTTTCTGGGGATCCTGTCCTCCAAATCTTGAGCAGCACCTTATCTCCTGATTTGAATGAATTCAATGGACCTATGGGAGAGAAATCCCTAATACAGGCAAAGTTATTCATCACAGCTAAGGTCTGACTTAAATATTGCACATATTTTTTTCTTACCTTCAGATTTTTATCTATCTATCTATCTATATATATATATATATATATTTCACCCCAATTGTGACCTGAAATGGCTATCTGTACACAATTTTATAGGGACTCAACTGAATCCCACTTCGAGGAGCCACCTTTATCCTGAGCAGGGCAATAAGTAAAGCTTGATCCCAATGAAGATGAGCTTCTTGACACTTTGGCTATATTTTTCTTCAAGGTGTGGTTCATCTTTTCTACTTTCCCAGAAGCCTGGGGTCTCTATGCTGTGTGGAGTCTCCACTTAATTCCTAGGATTTTACTAACCTTCTGTGTGATTTCTGAAACAAAAGCAGGTCCGTTACTGCTCTGAATGCTGTCAGGGAGACCAAAGCGAAGGATTATTTCCTCTAATAATGCTTTTACTACTTCTGAAGATTTCTCTGTTCTAGTGGGATAGGCTTGTCTACCCATCCTGAAAAGGTGTCCACAAAGGTTAACAAATATTTCCACTCTCGGAGCTTTAGCATCTGGGTAAAGTCTATTTGCCAGTCCCCGAATGGGCACTGTCCTTAATATTGCTTTCTTTCTTTCTTTGGTGGGGTTCTGTTTTGGGGTTGTTCTTTTGGCATACAACACATCTAGCAGTTATATTTCTTATTGCTTTAGAAATTCCAGAACCTGTGAGCCATAGTTGACATAGATGGTTGATGAGTCTTTTCCACAGTGCGTGGCCTCGTGCAAATGCTTAATGACTGGCTCTACTAAATGCTCAGGAAAACAGTATAGCTTCTTTCTTATTCTTTTCTATTGGCTATCAGGACCTTCTTCATTAAAACTCCATTCCTTAACTTTTTCTAAGTCTGCAGTCAAATATTCAGGGTCAAATTTTGACAAGTTCAGAACAAGTACTAACGGCATCATAAATATTCCTTTAGCAGCCTCTTTTGTTGCCCGTTCAGCCAGATTGCTTTCTCTGGCCACTTCAGTTCCCTCTCCTTGATGCCCCAGGCAGTGCATGACTGCCACCTGTAAGGGTGCCTGGACAGCCTCTAATAACTTTAGAATTTTGGCTGCATGCTTAATTTCCTTTTTATTGGAGGTTAACAGTCTTTTATTTTCTCAGATGGAACCATGTGCATGCAAAATCAAAAAGCTCACCTTGAGTTGATACACACATTCACTCTCTTTCCATGAGACAATTCCAGCACCCTTGTCAATGCAGCCAGTTTAGCCTTCTGGGCAGAGGTTCCTGGCAGCAAGACCTTGGCCTCCACTATTCCTTGAAGAGTCACAACTGTATATCCAGCTTCTCTGCTTCCTTTGTCCATATAACTGCTTCCATCTGTACAGAGGGTTCAATCTGCTTCTTCTACAGGATGGTTCTGTAAATCAGTTCTGCTAGAATACCCTTCATCAGTTATTTCAGCACAGTCATGTATTAGTGCAGCCGAGTCAGGGTCTGGGAGAAAAAGGCAGGAATTACTTTACTTACAGTTTTGAGGGA
Source organism: Phyllostomus discolor (assembly GCF_004126475.2). Lineage (NCBI taxonomy): Eukaryota > Metazoa > Chordata > Mammalia > Chiroptera > Phyllostomidae > Phyllostomus > Phyllostomus discolor. The sequence continues at coordinate 66,245,946 of NC_040912.2, read as the reverse complement.
GACATTGGGATTGTTGAGAAGAAAGGGCTTGGTACCTGCCCATTCTTTCAGCAGTCAGCCACATATTTCCCTTTTGCTCCAGCAGGCTCAACACTTGCTGCAACACATAACTAGCATAGGCTGCCCCAAGGCAAACTTTTTCAGTTTCCTCCAAGAGCTCGCAGGTGGTTGCCACTCTCAAGCAGGCTGGCCACCCCTGGACAGTGTGATTTAATATCCTTGACAATTATGTGATGGATTGCAAATGCCACTAAGCATTTGGGTGAGGAATTCTAGGGCAACCACCTAGTTCTCACACACATATCATTGAAAGGGCTCTAGTAGGCTTGAAAGCCCCAAGGCTGGTGCTGAAGCCAGCTGCACTTTCAGAGACTCAAAAGCCTGAGTGCGCTCCTTTGTCCACTCTAAAGGGCTATATTCCGGTCCCTTCAGAGCCTCACACAGTGGATTAGCATTGAGCCCAAAGCTTGGAATTCAAATGCAGCAGTCACTTGCCATCCTCGGGAATCTCCTTAACTGTTACTTAGTGTTGGGAGGAGTCCTCTGTGGACTTTTGTTGCATGGCCTGCACTTACTCAGACTTTCTGTTCAGGGATGCCTTTCCCATTCCCTCAAGGAGGCATCTCTTATAATGCTCTAAGAGAGAAAGGCCATCCCCTTAAGGGTTGCAGTTGGGCTCAGTTATAGGTATTGCCCTGGGAAGGCCCAGAGCCCCATCTGGATTTTTTTGGCTTAACCTCCGAGCCTCTTCATTTGCCTTATCCAACAACAGCCTCTGCTCATCCCCCTTACTGAAGCAAAGAACTCAATAAGGCTCCTATGTCTGCCCAATTGAGATAAGTGGCAAAAAAACTGGTGTGATCAAAGCAGTCATTTTAGCAGGGTTATGTCCATAAGAAGGGTTTGAGCTTTTCCAGTTTAACAGATCCAATGTACAAAACAGGGTATGTGCCAGATAACATCTAGCAGACTGGCCTTCTGGCCTTGCTCTCACAGAAAAAAAGTCTTCAAAAAGGATATTGCCCTGCCCCAGTAGGGGCTTTTCCTCCACCGAATCTGGTTTCTTGACTGATTCAAGATAGTGATGCCAGTTCAGGCACATTTTTCGCATTTCACTCACAGGAGTGGATCCCCTGGGGCTGCAGGAACTTTGACCAGTCTGCAGCAGTCTTAATACCTAGATCTTCCTGGCCCCTCTCCTCTGACCTTCTATCTTTCATATGTAAATTCCCTTTTCTCTGAGCTATTAACTGACTTTCCTCTCTTTCCTTTTTAACTCTGCATGCATCTTTATCATGTAAACCCAAACACTTCTAGGTAAGGCAATTTGTCCTACTTCCCTGATTTTGACAAAACAACTTTAGTTACAGTATAATACAGTAATTTAAAGACCCACTCAGTGACCAGCACTCTCCTGAGTCTAAATTATACAGGACACAAACAGAACAGTACTACAACAAAACAACATATGCCTTCGATACATGCTCATACGTCGATCAATTTACCAGAACCCACCCCAGCGGGCTGTTTTTTGGAAAGGAGGGTTCCCCCCCCCATATTACCAGATGGAACTCCACAGAGCTCCAAACAGATGCCCTTTCAGACCAGAACAGATGTCCTTTCGGACCAGACAGAGCTCCAAACAGACACCCCTTTCGGGACCAGAACAGATGTCCGTTCGGACCAGACGGAGCTCCAAACAGATGCCCCCAAACAGAACAGATGACTTAAGTTGTGACCCAGTGTTACAGAACACAACAACGGGGGCCTGGGATGATATACTATTATTGAAAGAAGGCCCCGGGTCCGTTATGTCCGCCGCCAGAGGAAAGACGTCTCTCAATGCCAGAGATTTGTGAAAAGGAAAGGAAACGTTTATTTAATGCTATACAAACTTAAAGTAGTGACCTAATGTCTTTATCAAAATCCCAAAGTCCCTTAAAACACCCACAAACAGACACAGTCCTTCCTTCCTTCCCCCTTTGCCCAGTCCAGAGTACCGTATCTCAGGAAAGGAAATAGAAATCCATGGCTCAGACAGTCCTCTAGTTCTTCTCAGTTAGTAATCCCTCTCGACTGGGAGACCTCCCTGGGTTCCCGGCACCCTTGGCTGAGTCACCGGGATGTCTGCTAAAACCAGGTGGTGGTTCCCCCTTCTAAAGCTGTGGGGGTCCCCACTCTGCCAGGCCACGTGGTTCCCTCACTCTCTGGGATGCAGGAGTCTCCACTCTGGGAAAGACACGTGGTCCTCTTCTCCAGGGCTGCCGCGTGGTTCCCTCTCTCTGGGATGCGGGAGTCTCCACTCTGCTACAGACGCATGGTTCTCTTCTCAGGGCTGCGCATGGCTCTCCCCCTCAAGCAGCGTGGTTCTCCTCCTCAACGGCCGCCAAATCTGGGTTTTTAATCCCCACGGCCAATCTTCCTCTGCAGCCTCTTTTCCGACTCCTCCCACACTCGGCTTCACATGCTGGAACTCGTATCCTTCCAGCTTTACTGGGCTGCCATCATGAGTCTGGGCAGGTGTGGCCCCATGTCCTGGAGCCAATCCTCTCTGAGCTCCCACACAGGCACTGTAACTCAGGGGACCCACCCCCCCAGTTACATCTGGGTGGGGAAGTTACTTCTGGGTGCCGAAGTTACTTCCATTCCTCTGGCTTAGAGCTGATCACAGCTACTTAACATATCTATGCAACCAGTCAAAGGTTATAGATATGCCAAATGACCACACCAGAGCTTAGCTGCAAGGCTGTTGTTATGCTAAACAGCTCTCAATGGCCCTGCTCCATTTGTCCCTTCCCCTAACCCACACCCTGGGGTGGGGGATGGAGACATCTTAAAATCTCCTGGACACCTTAAGTTCTGGACCGCATTTCAAATGCCCATTTGGGGTCCCCCCTCTCTTGGCTGCACCCTGTAACACCAGGATTTCAACCTGAAACAAAGCGCAACGATTCAATCCAGTGTGATGCACAATGAGAGGTGCTAGGAGCAAGGGGTGAGAATCCCCAAGTGAAATCACATGGCAGCTGCTTGGGATTCTCTGACTCCAAGCCCCGAGGGCCCCTCAGTCCAGGCAGACAATGGGACTCCCTGCCAAACACCCAAACTTACCGGAGAGTCCCAAAGTCTGTCCCGGCGGAGTCACCAAAATATGTAACAGGAAAAGACACGGGCGTTCGGGCTGCCTGTCACTACCAAATCCAATAAGCAATGACAGTGATTGAATCTTTTACAGGCACTTTATTCAGATGGCCGGTGATCTGAGAAGATGGCAGGTTCATACCCTAACAAACCATCTCCCTCTCTCTTTCCCAGCCAGATCTTTTATAAGGGGTTTTGGGGGAGGGCAAACAAGGTGTCAGCGAAAGCCTTTGAAATTCAACAGTTGCCTCCAAGGGGGGAAGGGTAGTTGCTTGCTTCTTCCTGGTACAGATGTCTCCAGATGAGGTCATCGCCAGCCAGTGACCCAGGAGGCCAACTGCTGAATCCCAGGTACCAGGATGGGCCTTATCTGTAGTTACTGAAACAATAACTTAACATACACATTACTTGCTAGATTTATGACTATTTACCTTAAGCTAAATTTTCCCAAGTCTTAAACCCCTATCAATTATGCCAAATAGTCTCTTAGAGACTCTATCAAGCTTATAAGTACTCCAAGTCTCACCATGTCAAACGCAATTCAAAGATTTGAGGTCATAAAGGAATAAAAGGTCCTCTCTGCCTACTTACAAATAAACACATAGAGCACATAGAATTCAATCAGAACAACTTGATTGGTGGGACTTTCAGAAAGATGACCTAAAATACATCACAAAATCTTCATTAACTGAAATAACAGTGCAGCTTATAATAATGAGTACTTTAAAAATTATTTTAAAAATACCAGAAGTATCTTCAGAGGGCTGAATTTTGTCTCCTTCCTCCTCCCAAATTCATATACTGAAGCTCTAACTCTCAATGTAACTGTATTTGTAGATCAAGCTTTTGGAGGTAAATAAGGTTAACTGAGGTCATATAGCTAAGGCCCTAATCCAACAGTTTGATGGCATTGTAAGAAAAGAAAGACAGAGAGAGAGAGAGATTTCAACCACATAAGGACACAATAAGAAAGAAGGCAGCTATCTACAAGCTGGGAAGAGAAGCTTTATCAGGAACATTAGCAGTCAGCACTGGGATCTTGGAAGATTAGCTTCTGGAAAGGTAAGAAGACTAATTTCTGTTGTTTCACCCAGTCTATGGTATTTTGTTATGGGAGCCTAAACTGACCACTACGTACTCTAGCTAGTTTTTGGCACTTGCTTAGGTGTGTTATGGCTATTACCTCATGCAGCATCATGCTAATGATAAAAATATTTTCCCTCCATTGTTAACAATGAGGAAATTGATTGTCTGATAAATAATGTTTTGAATTTCTCACTGAAATTTTTGGCCCCAGTGATCTTTACACACCACATAATTAATCCCTCATCAAATTAAAAATTCTGGCTGAAAACAAAAGGTATTGTAAATAAACAAGGAGTCTCTGAACTAAACATCCTGGGCAGAGAGGATATGGAGTTAGTAGGCCCTGAATTTAATTAAATATTTTCCTCATTATTTAGATACTTTGTATAAAATGATCTCTTTCATTTTCCCCAATTTATGATATGGTATTATAAATATAAAGACTATGTATAGAATTTCCATCATCAAAATAGAAAAGTTTAAGAACACTCCAGATTGTGCTATTTTTAGATGGATTATAAACTTACTGTAAAGAAAGGTAGAATTTCATTTTCATTTGTAACATTCATAATCTGTGTTCTAATATTATGAATGTAGAAGATTCTAATTAAGTAGTAAATCTTTTTTTTCCAGTGTTTTTGATATAGCAATGTTAGGCATTAGGTTTATTTTTACTGAGTGTCTCTGGAATACATCAGGGTGGATAATTCACACATAAGCATGATGTACTATTTGAAGAATGTGCTATCTGCCTTTATAAATTTTTTTGACTTATGAATTATCTCTAGTTTAACTTACTTTGTTAAAATTCTAGCTCCAGCACTTACTGTATAATGCTAGGCAAGTTACTTAGAATTGCTCAGCCTCTGATTTTTCATCTGTAAAGTGGGAAAAATATAACTGAATTTACTTATTATATAATTATAAAATAAGTATAACAATGGCTAAGTGCTTGGTAAATATTTATCTCTCAAAAATACTCATTTACCGTGTATTTGCTGCTATATTCTAGAATTTCTCAAAATCAAGTGCCCATAGTATGTTTGACAAATATGTTGAGTTTAATTCTTTTAATGACTCAGATGCCTACATCAGATGCAATTAGGTATTTCACATTCACCATCTCACCAAACTAATCAGGACATCTATTTTGCTATATTTTAAAGACAGAACAGAATTATTTGCCTTAACATTCCAGCTTACATTTTAAAAGACCTAGGTTATATAAAATAAAAGTCTAAAACATAACAATTGATTTGTTAGAAATTAGAGAAATCCACTTAAATGGGAAAACACTGACTTAGCTTTTCCATGTAACTACTGAACAAGATCCATGACTGCGAACATGTACCTGATTATGTTTCACCCCTTTCACTCAAGATCATTTGAGGATGTCACTCTCCCAGGTGACCACACTGCATTCTGCCCTTCTTGAGCTTATGGGTACCAGTATGTGTCAGTAGCTGTTTTTTTCTACAACAGTATGTACTGAAGTAAAATATTACTGCAGTTTAAATATTTGTGTTAAATCATTTTGACATTTTAGAGTTTGTAGTTTTTTTTAAAGCAACAAGACTTAAAGATATGGAGAGTTTATTAAGCACAGAAACATAAACTTTTAATGGCAACTCACTTGTACCCATTTAATTGTTTTTTTTTATATCCAGAGGATGTTTTTGTGAATACTCCTCCATTATTTACTAGAAAAAAAAGTGCATCATGAAAGTTACCAAAATTAATTAGATTTTGTCCACTTTGGGGGCCAATGAGGCAGAGAATTAACCTCCAAGTAATTTCCAAAGTCATTTACCAGCTGATGACTTAGTGCATTTACTGCCACAGGCATCAGGAACTTTGGAACATTTGCAAAATATATGCTGTACAGTGCAGGGAACGTGTCATCTGGGTCATGACAAACTCATGAGCCATGAGTTTTTATTTATTTTACACTCTTAAAATCCCCCGAGGACCAGGAAATACACAATTTAATCTGATTATTAAATACATTTCTCAAGTCGACTAGAAATTCTATGTCTTCTAACACAAACTAAAAATATTCCAGTCTCTTAAATTATTCTAAAAGGCACAATAATGATATGTTAATAGGAGTCCAAATGAATTTCATGTTTAATTTCTTTTGTAATATATAAAGAAGTAGGAACCAACTTCAGACATTGTGACTTTCATAGATGATGAAATCTCTTAAATAAATTGATTATTTAAAATTAAAAAAGTATAATGAATTCATAGAAACTGTGGTCTAATATCCTTTTAGGTTCTAAGTTATTGGAACAGATAATAAAAACAGATCAACTCTTCAGGGACACACTCCTTAATTGTTTAAAGAGTTAGTCAAAATATATATTTTCTATTTTTACAATGATAACTGTTTATTTCATTTAAAATTCTAATTTGTATATTATCTTAAGATTTGTAAAATTGTTACTTTCTATTTAAAGGCTTATATGTATTACCCATAGTGACTAATAAATATTATTCTCTATAAAAGTATCAATGAATAAGAAATAAGCAAGGAAGAAAATTCTCCAAAGACATAAGGATAACAGGATGAGAAATTGTAAATGCTCTGAATATCAACATGTCTAAGGAAATTCTCTGTGTGCATTCATCTACATTATCCTCTTAGAAAGATAACCTAATAAAGATTCAGTATGAAAGAAAATTGATATTGGGTCAGTAGGTAAAGAACAAATGAAGTATTTGTTAGGATGTATTTAGAGTACCATTTGCAATACTATGTGATCAAGATACAAACATGTAAGTAGAAGAATATACCATGTTCATGGATAGGAAGAATTAACATTGTTAAAATGTCCATGCTACCCAAAGCAATCTATAGAGCCAACACAATTCCTATCAAAATATTAATGGTGCATTTCCTAGAACTAGGACAAATAATCCAAAACATTTATATGGAACCACAAAAGATCCCAAATAGTCACAGCAATCTTGAGAAAGAAGAATGAAGTTGGAGGAATTATACTACCTAATATCAAACTATATTACAAGGCCATTATAATCAAAATAGCATGGTACAGGTATAAAAACAGACATAGAGATCAATGGACCACAGTAGAGAGCCCTGAAATAAACCCATGCCTTTATGGTCAATTAATATTTAACAAAGGAGGAAAACACATACAATGGGATAAAACAATTGTTGGAAAATTGGACATATACATGCAAAAAATGAAACTAGACAACCTTCTTACACCGTATACGAGAATAAACTCAAAATAGATTATAGACTTAAATGTAAGACTTGGCAATTAAATGAGACTTTAAATATGCACATTTTTCAAAAAGTTGTAGACAGCAGCATTCCTTTTGCTTCTCTGCTGCAGAGTCTAATCAGGTACTTCCATGCTTCTTAATTCAATCTTGTTAATATTTATCTCATTAATTCAAATGACTTTGTCTTGTAATTATTATGTAATATACGTAGGAAGAGTTCTCAAGATATTTATGTCATATAAATATATTCAGAGAGCTAGTTAATTAAATTGGCAATACCCAGAGAAGAAAGAGGCAATGTGAGGATTTTCCATGGAACAAAATGTGAGAATATCTTCTCCATGGAACAAAATGCCCACTATTAAAGTTTTAATAGGTAAGTAAATAATCTTGTGGCCTTAAGTCCTGAAAACAAGTCTTGGCAATCCCTGAATGTGGTTGCTACTTCATGAATTCTGGGCCATGGAGCAGGTGGGTGGACACTGGAAAAGCAGAGTATAAAATGAGGAAATGCTGGAGAAAGCTGGGTCATTCTAAAATGAAAGGAAGGGCCAGCATTTTATATACTATTTTTCTCATATATCTTCACTGTGATTTTTTAACTTTTTTTATTGTTCAAGTACAGTTGTCTCCATTTTCTCCCCACCACTCCCTCCTACCCCAGCCATCCCCACTTTCCACCCTTGATCCTACCCCCTTTTGGTTTTGTCCATGTGTCCTTTATAGATATTCCTAAAAACCTGTGATTTTTATTGGTTTTAGTTTTCTTTCAAATAATTGTTTATAATTTAGTAACATAATATCTAACAGAACCATAATTGTAATATCATGTTGTCCATGAATAAGAATTTATTATATTCCAGACATTGTACAAAGCATTACTTTTAAAGTCTCTTTGATAAGAAATCACTTACAAAGGTTGATACTGGGACTTTCTCAAACTAGGGTAATTAGCAACCTGTCAGAAGAATCTAGGTATAAACTAGGGTACAAGATTCTTCACTTTTTTGTTTAAATAGAAACATCAAAAGAAATTTTCACTTACAGTGGACCACTGGGACATATACTCACCACTCCCCTTCCCCCGTCAAGTTCTGTTGTGGCAGGAAAAGAAAACTCCAAAAGTTTCTTATGCTCTGTAACTGTAACACTTGCAAAATTTCACACAGGACTGTAGAAGCTGACAAGTCGTAACCAAAGCAATGGCCAGTCACTCAAGGTCGTACACAGACTCCCATGATAAGCTCCTGTGCTCTGTAGCTTCTGCAAATTCCTCCTGTGTTTTCCCTTTGTCTCCCATATAAGGTAGCTGGACCTAACTTCTGCATTCAGCTTCTGTAACCTTGCTTCGCCACGTAGGTAGGGAGCCCGGGACTATTTAAACCCCAGGAGAGTGAGGATTGGTGCTCAGAGGATTTGGATGTTAACCACCCCCTCTGGGCTCCTGGGTAATAAAGTTTGTGCTTCGTTATCTCCCCACATGTGGGTGGATTTTCCACAACATTTTGGTGCATTGGCCAGGAAATCCCTCATGCGAGCAGGTATTTTGCCGCCGGTGAAGGTGACCGGGGAAGTCAGCGGGGGAGCCCTGCCGCAGAGGAGGAGCATGTGCCCTGTTGATTCCAGGCTTCCCAGGGCAGAGACTCCCGTGTCGCGTCCCTGACTGCTCTAACACCTGGGCAGAGGGGAGAGATGAACCACGGACTGTCGGGGGTGCCAATCAGAAATCAGTAAGTGCCCTAGGGACATGACCTGAGAGTCTGAGAGGAACTGATCACTCCTTGACCGGAAAATTCAGGGGTCTGGGCTTAGACCCAGGCCATTGGGCTACTTCTCAGGGGAGGGACAGCTAACTTCTATGTGGCTGTCTGTGCGGCTGTCTGTGTGAATGTGTTTGTGACTCCACGAGCCAGCCAGGCTTACGGAGTCTGGTTGGGCCCCCCACCTGCGGCCGGCGTGTGAAAGATCCCCTTTTTCCTCTGTTTGTTTGAGTCAGTTGGGAGAATTCATCATGGGTTGGGGGGGTGTTTCTGCCACAGTACTATATTGCATGTATGTGGGTGTGCCGCCATTTTGCATAAAATGGAGGACGAGCCATGTGAGTGCCCCCCCCAGGGTGGAGGTGCATGGTTGTCATCATCTTGGATGATGGGTCACGTGAGAGCCCCTCCATCTTGGAACTGGGCAAGGTACCAGGCTAAGGGCTCTCTCCAGACTGCATCCGTCTGGTTCTCTGTGTAACTGGTTCTGATAAGAATGGCTCTGAAGGACATGTACTGAGGTTTAAGGAAAACATCTGGCCTGTAGGGTGTTTGCAGGGTCTGATCTTCAGAAAACTGCAGCCTGCAGTGCCAGGGACTTTTGGCTGTCCTTCCCAGAGTGGGAAAGGAACCAGGATTAAGAAGAATAATGGTTAAATCTGAATGAGTAAAATTATGTATAAAGAATATAAAGTTTCAAACCTAGAGTAAAGGAAACCCCAACTATTTGTTTTCTGGTTTTATGGGAAAAAAGCAGTGTTGTTTCTGATCAAAAACCCTCTGTACTTAAAAACTGCTTAAGGTTGCCTGTAACTGGTTGGGGAGGATGCCTTTGCCACTCGGGACCCAGGAAGGGTCATTTGGGGCTGATGAGTGCTTCAGCCAGAGGCAAAGCAGCATGTCTCTGCCAAAAGACCGGGCCTGAAGGAGCATGTCTCTGTGTGAGAGAATGCCCCTACCTGTGTACTGCTCTGGAAACTCTGTGTTTTGGGTTTTGCTCTGCATCTGCTGTGAAGAGGAAATAAAGGATTCCAGGAAAGGTTAAAACTTCACACTCTGTAGAAAAGTAAATAATTTAAATATGTATATATATATATATATATATGTATAAATGAAGAAGGTCTGTGGGAAACTGTAAAGATAAATGAAAAAGTAAGAGTTTTAGAATTATATAATATTAATTAATAATAAAAAATATAAAGCATGGAAATATACTCTTAATGGATATCAGAAAATATATGAAAAATAAAAAAGTTGTAAATGTTAGATAAGCCTGTAGCAGTAAAGGTTTTAAGAAGCCTGGTAAATATCAGAAGGGAAAAGTTTTTCCTTCAGGCTTTGTATTTTTCTCCCTACCTGATCCCTCCAGAATTTAGAATTCTGAAGGAGTAAGTAAAAACATAAGGTTTCTTTGCATAAGACCAATAAGACCAGTAGTTAATAGTGGTTTTGTTAACCAAGACTTTGACTGGAACGTCACGTCTAAAGGAGGCATGTATGGGTTCTGGTCATCACCAGAAAGCCCTGAGGAACTGGGATTGACTTGTGAAGCTAGTGTAAACCCACGAGAAAAGCCTAGTACTTTGGTTGGTTGTGCAGTTTATGGCAGTCTTTCCAGGGAAGGAACGAAGGTTGCTTTCATGAAAGATGGCCAAAAAGGAACCTGTAAGCACAATGAAAAACTCAAAAATCTGAGTGAAACAACTGGTACAGACGAAGCCAGATGGCGGATGTATGGCTCTGCTTCTGTGCCCTGAGGGGGAGGACTGAGAAGTCAATCTGAAGGTTCCCTGTGTGAGTTCCAGCAAAGCAGAATCAGGATTCATAAGTAATTCAGGCTGCTCTTGGTGTGTTTATGCAAACAAACAGTCAAAATAAAAAACAGAACTCAAAGTAGTCCCTTTAATAACAGTGAGAGTGATCTTAAGGAGAAAAATTATGATTCAAGGAAAATCACTGTGCTCAGTATTAAACATCAGAATAACTCAGCTAACTGTCTTAAAAGTTTGTTTTCATTTGAAGGATATAACTGGTTTTATAATATCATCAAAATGTGCAATTTACAGGTATGAAGCACCTGTCAAATTGCCATTGCTGAATGTCATTGCAGGAAAAAACCTACAACTGAATGCCTTCCCAAAAGACAGTCTCACAGGCACGGAGACTGGTTTGGAGACTATTGTGTAAATTAACCTGTGTGTTCTGTTTTCAAGGACATATGCCTATGACTTCATTACCTGAGTGATTGGTTGCAATATAGGCCTCACTTAAGGAGCCCATTTTCATCATCGCCCCCTGGAGCTCAATGGTTTGGCTAAACTAAGTGGTTGGGTTAGTAAGCAGTTTGGGCAATCTGTGGGCTTCACTTTAAAACTGATTTTCCCTTTTCTGTCTTAGTGGCTTGAACAGGAAAGGTTTAGATATCTGAAAAGAGGGAAATCATAATATATTCCCTTCAATAAAGTATAATGGACCACAAAAACTTTGGATAGGTGTAACATGCCTTGTACAACTTCCTCCAGATAAGCCATACCTAAGCCCCTGCCTTTGTCATTTAATGGTTATGATTTAATTGTGCCTTCCAACTCTTTCTAAATCTGTCACCCCCAGAATATAACCAGGATGCCAATGGTCCAGTAATGCCAGCCTTTGGACACCGAGCCTGCAACTTTCTGGTAATAGCCAACTGACCAGGATTCTGTAAGGTCCTTCCCCTTACAGGAAGGACTTTCTCCGTGCTGCACCCACTTTCAGGGTACCCCTGACCCATTTCTAGCCGGAAGCAGTTACAAGAAAATGAGACCTTCATCCATTATCCTTTAAAAGAATTTAAAGTGGGTATCTAAAATGAAAAATTGTTACAAGTTGCAGCCAAGGTGGGGGACCCCAAATGGGCATTTGGGACGGAGTCCAGAATTCAAGGTGTCCAGGAAATTTTAGGATGTCTTCACCCCTTCCCCACAGGTATAAGTTGGAGAAGGGACACACAGAGCAAATATGCGGGACTGTTTTGTACAGCACCAGTTTTGCAGTTGACCCATGGCATGGTCATTTAACATGCCTATAGCCTTCAGCTGGTCACTGGGATATGCTAAATGGCTGTGGCCATGCTCTGGGCCAGGGAGATAAAAAAGACCCCCCTGCCCAGGATGTGACTGGGAGGCAGGTCCCCCGAGTGGGAGCTTGGAGAAAAATTGGCTCCATAACATGGGGCCACACCTGCCCAGGCCCATGATAGCAGCCAGACAGGAGCAGGTACTGGCCTGTCCAGGATCTGTGGGCTGTGTACAAAGCAGCCGACAGCCGCCACCCAGTGGTCCAGAACCCCTGCACCCTCCTGAGCCAGCTTCCCCCAACAGCAACATGGTTTACCTGCCTTAATCTGAAGGATGCCTTCTCCTGCATTCCTGTGGCACCTTCCAGCCAACCCATTTTCTGCACACAGCGGTTGAAACTCAGTTGACCTGGACTAAACTGTCCCAGGTGTTTAAGAACTCCCCAGCCCTGTTTGCAAAGCCCTAGCAGGAGATCCCTTACTAAGGGGGGATAGACCTAACAATTCTGCAGTACATGGACAACCTCCTCCTGGCAGCCCATCCCTAGAACGGTGCCGGGAGGGAATGCACACGCTGCTGAAGTGCCCCCCTACAGCCGTCTGCGCAGTCCTCTGTCATAGCCCTTCACAGTGCTCTATCGGGTTCGCCTGCCCCAGTGGCCTGCAAGCTTCCTTGGGGCTCCGGCAATGTCACCAGGTGCAGAGCTCAGCAACCAGGCTTGCTGGAAGTACTCACGGTGTGATCAGGGGCGCTGACAAAAAAAAATGGCAAAGTTGCCAACGCCCTCCAGAAACTTGTCTGATTTCTGAGGAAAATGCTCGTTCTCCTGAGAAAAAGCCAGCCTGCCCCCTGCGGCTGTGGAACTCGGCCCTACTACCAGGCTTTGAAGGGTCCGGATATTAAGAAAAAGCCTTCCAAATATTAAGGAGTGCCTCAGTAATGTTCCCACCCTTAGACTGTCAAAGCCGGGGTGTCCTTTTAATCTGTACACCCACAAGAAAGACAAGGTAGCCCTTGGGTCCTGACCCAGCCTGTCCCACCATGGCAACACCCGGTGGCTCACCTGTCTAAGCAGTTGGACATATGCTGGCACCACTGGCTGGCCACCTCATCTGAGGGCAGTCACTGCTGCCATAACCCTCTTACAAGAGACATAAGTAGCTGTCGAACCCCAGACTGACTCAATACCAGGGTATCCTCCAAAGAAACCCGAGAGTGCATATTAAAACCATGAAACAAGTCAATCCAGTCACCTACTTACCGGCAAAACTTAGAAAGCTGAACCATGACTGTCTTAGAGTAACTAAAAAAGTCCATGCCAGCCAGCCAGACCTCCAAGACCAGCCCCTGGCCCAACATGATGTTGATGTCACCCACTACATGGATGGAAGCAGCTATATGGCTAAGGGCAGGAAAATCGCAGAGTATGCAGACCAGAAAACTAGACTGCCCTGGACAAACTTACTGCTGCAGGAGTCACCCCTTGAATCTACTACAGCCGGGCCAAGACAGCAGCAGATCCCGAAGACCCTAGAACTACGCTTGTGCCAAAACCCACGCTAAGACACTAAAAGACGCCAACCAGTAAAAAAAAAAAAAAAAAAAAGACGCCAATAAACTGTTGTTCCACAGGGTACCTGACTTTAATTGACACCTTTGCAGGAGCATTGACTATTAGACTAGTGACTGTGACCCCTGAGGAATGGAATCCCTGCAAAGCAGGTCACCCTGAAATAGTTTGTCTCTGTTTGATCTCTGTATTTGGATTTATTGTATGCTTTGCTTAACAAATGCGGCCCCTGTCTCAGCCCCAGCCTGCAAATGTAGTACCCCCAGGCACAGGATTATGCTCAGCAGTAAAGTGGTCTCTTACTATCTCCCAAGGTTAGCTTTCAGCTCCTCCACTGACATGCCATCGGGTTGCATTCAGTCACAGCAATCCCTCTGCACTTGGAGAGGGAAAGTATACTAGACTGAAATAACATCCAGGACCATGAAGTACCAGACCCGGAGGTGTCAGGCATATAGGACCCTGCATCCTCCGGACATAGGACCCTGCATCCTCCGGACCTTAGTCCTACACCTAGGGCTACAGTGACTCATAAAGCAGCCGCCCCAGTGCTAGCCCTCCAGTGGTACCAACACCAGTATCAGCAGTTGTAACCCTCCCAAAGACCTCAGCCGTATAGCCAGGTATTAGTGATGCTAAAAGGGATAAAACACCTTATAGCATCAAAGGGGGAAATGTGGCAGGAAAAGAAAACTCCAAAAGTTTCTTATGCTCTGTAACTGTAACACTTACAAAATTTCACACAGGACTGTAGAAGCTGACAAGTCGTAACCAAAGCAACGGCCAGTTACTCAAGGTTGTACACAGACTCCCATGATAAGCTCCTGTGCTCTGTACCTTCTGCAAATTCCTCCTGCATTTTCTCTTTGTCTCCCATATAAGGTAGCTGGACCTAACTTCTGCATTCAGCTTCTGTAACCTTGCTTCGCCACGTAGGTAGGGAGCCCGGGACTATTTAAACCCCAGGAGAGTGAGGATTGGTGCTCAGAGGATTTGGATGTTAGCCACCCCCTCTGGGCCCCCCAGTAATAAAGTTTGTGCTTTGTTATCTCCCCTCGTGTGGGTGGATTTTCCACAACACTATCAATACAGGTTCTTAACCTCCAGCTACAAAGTTACTATATAAAAGAGTTGATGGGTATTATTAAGGGAACTAAAGCTAGAATACTCAATTAGTGGATCTGAAAAAGGAATTTGCCATGTGTTTAAAATGTGTATGTCCTCATAAATAAAAATTGTGGCCTCATACAATGATTTCCCCTTTATAAATTATATACATACACAGCCACACACATTACAATTTAATTATTATCAAATCCTAAGTAAATCAAGCACTGTCTATCTTATTCAAATCCCTCCTCTTTGACAGTAATGTCAGTGAATTAAACCTTACAAGTGAAGCCATGGCATAAATAAGCTGCTATGCCAAAACATAGCATGTGCTAAAGGTTAATTGAACTACCTCATCATGAATTACATATTTTCTTCAGTCTAGCAACATTTAGAGCACAATGATTTATTCCCATTGTTCAATTAGTGTGATAGCATTAATCATAATCTTAACAATTCTAGCACTTCTGCTAAATATAAACCATTAAACTATTCATGTATTTTTTAAATCAAATGTTATTTGGACCCCTTAAACTGTTATGTTCATGGCATTGGATGTGGCATTCAAATACTGTTCTTTGAAAACTGAAGTCATACTAACCTAAAGATGATGGCATTCTTCTGGATAGTGTTTTGGGCAAAATCCAATGAAGACTGCATGCGCCAGATGCTTGCTCAAAAATAATTTTAGCAGAAAAGTATACACTAATTTCAAAACAGTTAAAGAGCTTGTTCTACTGTTGGCTTTCTCTTGTTCTCAAATATATAAAAACAGGTTTGAGAAAAAGGTCAACAGAAAATCATAGATTTCAATTCCATAATCCTAGATATCTCTGTTGCATAAGCTTTTATCTTTTTTTTTCATTTTTAAAGTTGTTTTCTTCTCCTTTTCTCTATTGCATATGTTATTTTAGTTAATTTAGATCAGAATTTCTAAACTAGCTTACTGTAAAAATCGCTTGTTTAGGGGTAAAATTTGAAGGATGTGTAACATTTGGGGGAGTGTGCACTTGAATGTACACATATGAGCCTACCTTTCTTTAGGCTCATTATGAGCAGTGTCCTTGTCTTGGTCATATTCATCTCTCTGGTCTAGTATAGGTACCAGATATGGTAAATGTTTGCATATATTTTCAAGGAATAAATTGGACTTTAAATTATTGAAACTTAAAATGTATAGAAATAGTTTACATTGCTGTTGTCATAAGCCACTAGGTCACAAGTAGAAGTCTTTTTTATTAACTCACCAGGAGTGTGTTAGTTTTTCATATCATTGACTGAGACTAGCTATATCATTGACTGAGACTAGCTGAGATTTGTTGTCAAGTGTTGTAAAATGACAATAACAACAAAATGGCAAAAGGATCAGATGTTCAGTTTTCTCTGTTCAGTTTTATTGAGCTATCAGTGACATATAACAGTGTTTAAACTACTTTAAACAGTAGTTTAAAGTAAAAAACATAGTGATTTGATACATGTGTATATAACAAAATGATTACCACAGTAAATTTAGTTATTAAGTTATTTCCATGTCCTGGCTATATAAATAATGCTACAATGATACTGATACCTTTTTAAGACAGTGCTTTCATTTCCTTCTCATATATACCCAGAGATGAAATTGCTGAATTATATGGTAGTTATTTTTTTAATATTTTTGAGGATTTTTCATCCTGTTTCCATAGTGACTATACCAATTAACATGCCCACTAGCAGTACACAAGGATTCCTTTTTCTTTGTATTTTCTCCAACACTTGTTATTCTTGGTTTTTGTTAATATCCATTCCACCAGGTGTGAGACAATATCTTATTGTGATTTATACTTGCATTTCCGTGTTTATTACTGATGTCCAGCACCTCTGCATGTGCCTATTGGACATATGTATTTCTTCTTTGGAAAATTCTCTATTCAGTTTCTCTACCCAAGTTTAAATCAGATATTGAGTTGTATGAGTTCTTTATATAGTTTGCATAATAATCCTTTATAAAATGTATGATTCACAAATATTTTCTCCCATTCCATTGGCTGCATTTTATTTGGTGGATGGTTTCCTTTGCTGTAAAGAAACTATTTTAGTTTTGTGTGGTCCCACTTGTGTTATTTCTTGCTATTGTTGCCTTTGCTTTTGGTATTTAAATCCCCCAAAATTGTTATCAAGATCAATGTACCCTATGTTTTCTTCTAGGAGTTTTATTATTTCAAACCTTGTAGTCAAGTCTTTAATCCATTATAATTTTATTTTTGGTATAAGATAGGGTACTTTAAGTTTTATGTATATGACTATCCTATTTTCCCAAAATGATATATTGAAGAGACTGTTTTTTTCCCAATTGAATATTCTTGGCTATCTTGTCATACATTATTTGAACATATATGGGTGTGTTCATTTCAGAACTCTATTCTGTCCAAATGGTCTGTGTTTGTTTTTATGTCAATACCATATTGTTTGTATTACTACTTATATTTACAGTTTGTAACATAGTTTTGAAATATACTTTGAAAAAAATTTGATGTCTCAGTCTTTGTTTTCCTATCTCAATATTTCTCTGGCTATTTAGGATATTTTGTGGTTCCATACAAATTTTAGCATTGTTTTCTTCTATTTTGGAGGAAATATCAGTGTGATTTTGTTTGGAATTGTGTTGAACTGTAGACTTTTGGGGGGTGGTTTGGATTTTTAACTATATTAATTCTTCCATACCATAAGCACATAATATTGTTTCATTTGTGCCTTCATTCACAATTTTATTACCTGCTTTTGCAAATTTGCTTTTTGTCATTCTTTTGGTCTTCAAGCTTAAATAATTAAACTCATCTACTGTCTTAGTTGATAATCTTGTCTATATTCAACTACTTTGCAAGTTATTGACTTAAACACAAATCTTTTCAGTCTCAAAAGATTTGCTTAAAATTTTGGTGGTGCACATTTGATAATAAAGCAATGCTTAAAAACCTCTTCAATTTGACCTCTACAATTTTTCCTAGATACTCTTTGCCTAACTCCAACCAATTTCTGACACAATAGCAGAAATATTTTTTCTTCACATAAAATATATCAGATCTTCACTCATTATTTTAAGCAGTTTCAATAACTTCTCAATGCACCAAGAGAAATGAAAAACTCTTAATTTTTTTCAACAACCTCCAAGGCCCTGGATAACCAATTCCCTTCCTAGCATTCTAACTGTGATCTTTGCCAGTCTCCCTTTTCTCATCATATACTCATTATATTATTATTTTTCAATTAATTAAAAAACTCTGTTCTTTCCCATTTTGAGTTCTCTATATACGATGAACTGCCAACTTGAATACTATTTTCTCTCTTGTTTCACAGGCTTAATTTCTCTTAATCTTTGGGAGCCCTTTCCTAGATAGTCTAGTTAGTTTTTCCCCCCTTCTATCTCAGCTCTTTTCTTAGTAACACCGATTTTAATTTGTAATTATTTTGCAATTTTATTTCTGTCTATGCCCAAAATTAGCAAAAAGTGAAATAAGGACAGTTAAGTTCCTTGCCTTCTTCATCAGTGCATTTTTTAAAATATAGTTCTTTGAAACTCGGCAGGAATCTAACCTTGGGAATGAACAAATAATGAATACCAGGTGCTCAATAAATATGTCCAAATTGTGTGTCAATCCCAATTGAATTCCAAGAAAGTGATAGCCATAAAGGAAAGTAAAAAAATATTTCTATTAAAAAATAGAAAATTTATTTTTTATTGTACAATTGTTACTTTATTTTCAAAATGTCTCCATTGGGTTATAGTTTTTACTTAAAAAAATATTAAATGACTTCATTTTGATGTATCACTGTATACATTTATAATGTCAGATATCAGAAAACTTTTTGTGCCAGCAGATTTTAATATTTTTCTTTTTTAAGATTTTATTTATTTTATTTTTTAGAGAGGGGAAGGGAGAGAAAAAGAGGAAGAGAAACATCAATGTGTGGCTACCTCTCACGTGCCCCCAACTGGGAACCTGGCCCACAACCTAGGCATGTGCCATAGGCTGGGAACGGAACCAGAGACCCTTTATTTCATAGGCCAGCACTCAACTACTGAGCCATACCAGCCAGGGTGATTTTAATAGTTTTGAAGATTTTTCTCAATTTACTTTTTCAATTAAATGACATTAATGCAGAACAAATTGGTAATCTATAATTTCTATGATTGTGCAATTATTTTAGCAGGTAATTAATTTCAGGCATATAGTATAAGAGTTTAAAAATGTTCCACTGTGGGAAACAGTATGGAATTTCTTCAGAAAACTAAAAATGGAACTTTTTACCCAGCAATTCCATTGCTGGGAATATACCCTAAAGAATCCTGAAACACCAATTCAAAAGGACCCATGCACCCACAATGTTCATAGTAGCACAATTTATAATAGCCAAATGCTGGAAGCAACCTAAGTGCTCATCTGTAAATGAGTGAATAAAAAAACTATGGTACATTTATACAATGGAATACTACACAGCAGAGAGAAAGAAGGAGCTCCTACACTTTGCAACAGCATGGATGGAACTGGAGAGCATTATGCTAAGTGAAATAAGCCAGGGGGTAAAAGACAAATACCATATGACAGGGGTGTCAAACTCATATTCACCAGGGATTACATCAGCCTCACAGTTGCCTTCAAAGGGCTGTATGAATAAATGTAACTACTCCTTAACAGTTAAGCAAGATCTTGGCACTACTGCCAGATAGAAAGAAGGTGGAGGGCCGAATTCAGCCCACAGGCCTTGTTTTTGCCACCTATGCCATATGATATTATGTATCATAAGAGGAACCTAATCAACAAAACAAGCAAGCAAAAAAAGCCAGAGACATTGAAATAAAGAACAGACTGATGGTAACCAGAGGAGAGGGCAGAGATGGATAATGGGGGACAATAGAGAAAGGGCCATCAAGAAACATATATAAAGGACACATGCATAAAGCCAAAGGGGGTAGGATTGAGGGTGGAAGATGGGGATGAGTGGGGCAGGGGACAGTGAAGAGGGGAAAATGACAACAATTATACTTGAAAAACAATAAAAAATAAAATAAAAATATGTATTTGTATATTTACATTTCTATATGTAAATACACATGCACAAACATACATACATACATAACTGTTCATAAAAGTCATTAACTATTCCAAATCATGAAAGGCGATCTCAATGTGATCTCTATTTCTGTGAATCTGTTCCTGTTCTAGTTGTTTGTGTATTTAGTTTTTTTTTTTAAGTTGGTTTGTTGATAGTTGTGAGTTTGTTGTCATTCTTCTATTCATAGTTTTTACCTTCTCCTATTTCTTAGATAAGTTCCTTTAACCTTTTATATAATAAGGGCTTGGTAATGATGAACTCCTTTAACTTGACCTTATCTGAGAAGCACTTTATCTGCCCTTCCATTCTAAATGAAAGCTTTGCTGGTAGAGCAATCTTGGATGTAGATCCTTGCCTTTCATGACTTCAAATACTTCTTTCTAGCCCCTTCTTGCCTGCAAGGTCTCTTTTGAGAAATCAGCTGACAGTCTGATGGGAACTCTTTTGTAGGTAACTGTCTCCTTTTCTCTTGCTGCTTCTAAGATTCTCTCCTTATTTTTAATCTTGTGTAACTTAATGATGATGTGCCTTGCTGTATGCTTCATTGGGTCCAAATTCATTGGGACTCTGGGTTTCCTGGACTTCCTGGAAGTCTATTCCTTTCTCCAGATTGGGGAAGTTCTCCTTCATTATATTTCAAATAAGTTTTAAACTTCTTGCTCTTCTTCTCCTCCTTCTGGAAGCTCTATGATTCAGATGTTGGAACATTTCAAGTTTTCCAGAGATTCCTAAGCCTCTCCTCATTTTTTTGAATTCTTGTTTCTTCATTGTGTTCTAGTTGAATATTTATTTCTTCCTTCTGCCCAAAACATTGATTTGTGTCCCAGTTTCCTTCCTTTCACTGTTGGTTCCCTGTACATTTTTATTTATTTCACTTTACATAGATGTCACTTTTTCCTCTATTTTATGACCACACTCAATCATTTCTGTGAGCATCCTGATTACCAGTGTTTTGAACTCTGCATCTGAGAGGTTGGCTATCTCTTAATCACTTAATTTTATTTTTTTCTGGAGCTTTGATCTCTTCTTTCATTTGGGCCATAATTTTTTGTCTTGGCACCCCTATTAGGTTGTAAGGGGTGGAACTTTAGGTATTTGCCTGGGTGGGGCAACCTATATCACTGCATTGTGGTGCTGTATGTGCAGGAGGAGGGTTCCAAGAGGGAATAATGTCACTTACCCAGTTCTGGGCCAGCTTTCAGTCACTTCCTCTGCTACCCACAAACAAATTGGGCACTTCTGGTGCTGATTCCCAGGTAGGTGGTTTTGTGTACATTCTAGGACCCTGTGGGTCTCTCCAGCAAACTGTCCTTTGAGGATGGGAGTTTCTCTTGCCCTCTCAACCCCCACAGGTATTTTCATTCAGAGATTTTGAGGCTTTATTTCACTGCGCTGGAACCCTGGGTTGTGTGATCTTGTCACAGAACAGACCATGTGAGGTGGGGTGAGTGATACACTATTACCAAATAGACTCACCCTTGTGCTCCAGGAGTCCCCCATCTCGTACTCGGTTCGCCTTGCCTGCCACCAGGGAAACATGTCTCTCAATGACAGATATTGGTGAAAATGAAAGGAATTATTTACTTAAAGAATTACACAAATTTAAGGGTAATAACTTAATGTCTTCATTGAGATCCCAAAGTCCTTTAGAATACCCACAAATGCACAGTCCTTCCATCCCCCTCTGCCCAGACCAGGGTACCGTATCTCAGAAAAAGAAGTAGAAGTCCATGGTTTTTCTCTGTCCAAGCCACATGGTCCCCAAGACCCCACATGGCTGTCTTGCCTGGGTTTAAATTCCAGCACCAATTTTCCTCTGCCACACCATTTCTAACTCTCCCACAATTGGCCACAGTTCCTAGCATTCCCACATTTTTCCAGCTTTACTAGGCTACTATAGTAAGTTTCTGCATGTGTAGCCCTCTGGTGTGGAGCCAATCATCTCCAAGCTCTTACCCAGGTGCTGTAAACAGAGGGAGTTGCCTCCAAGTTACATCATGGGTTGAAGTCACTCAAAGCATGGCCACAGCTGTTTAACATATCTATGAAACCAGTTAAAGGTTATAGATATGTTAAATGACCATTCTAGAGGTTATCTGCAAAACTGTTGCTATTCAAAACAACTCTCAATGGCCCTGCTCCATGTGTCCCACCCCCCAGCTCAGACTTGTTGGAGTGAGGACATTTTATTTATATATATATATATATATATATATAAATAAATATATATATATTTATGTATCTACCTATGCCCTCATTTTGGCTGGAAGTAAGTTATTTATCATTGAGAGTAGTTACTCATTTTTCTCTCTTTTCAGTGTATATCCATTACTATTTTATATAGAAGTTTTAAAAACTATTTTATTCTATTTATTAGTTTTCAAAAGGCAGAAAAATTATCTAAAATATATGTCCTAAGATAAAGTAAACCACAGCTGGTCAAAAATAATATTTTGTTATGAAGTTTTTCATTAGATGGGCCTTTACTAACACATTCTTTCTTGTATAAAACAGTCCATGAAGTTCTAAAACAATAAACTAATGGCATGGGAATTAATGCAACCATAATATTTTGATTTTCTATCCTGAAAACTTATCACTACATTTCCGTAATAAAATTATTTTGTTTTGTCATATGATGCATACATTCTGTTAGATACACTTTATATTTATCTAGTTTTTACCCATGTTAAGTACTTTATATAGATTTCATTAAATTCTAACAAAAACTCTACATGTAGAATTATCCACTGTGAACACCTTTGTAACCTAAGACTTAGATGTTAAAATATGTTTTTCATGATCATTCCAGGGTCTGTTTTAGTTAGGTAGCCCAATTGTATAGACCTGTCCTAAGAGAAGAGGTCAGGTATTACTTGGCATCCCTGATACTCTGCCTAACTCATTATTAGGGTAGATATCTACCCCTGCTATTCTAGGATGTGCATGCAACCTGATGCCCCATAGTTTCATTTATTCAGTATTTTTCTTTCCCTGTTTCTGTATAATTCACCTCAATGGTTTTAAATTCCTTCTTGTAATCATCACCATTACAGCTCCCACACCAATCTGTACCTCAGACAGAACCTCAAATAAACAAATGCATAAATAAATAAACAAATAAGGAAAAACAAAATGAAAACTCAATTTTGAGGCTAACTGCCTAGTCATTTCTCCCTTAAGGATGTTCAAGAAGATAATTTCCCAGTTTTCATCATTGGCCTGAATCATTCCCTAGTTATTAAAAAAATATTTTCTTGTTCACCTAAGAAAGCCTTATTTCAGCTGCTTCTTATGCATCCCACTATTTAAAATCAATTTTGGTGCCCAATTTGGTAGTCTAATTAGTGACCTTTGAAATGCTGATAACACTTAAATTTTGTGAGTCCCTTCTGATAGTGGAAACATGCCCATCTAACCATATTTTGGCTGACACCTAACCCTATCATCACCTTTTCATTCTCAAAAAGTCCTAATGGTGGTCCATGTCAGATTTTCCCCTAAAATTATTTAAATATTATTTGTGTAAAATATCTCATTGACTTACCATAAATCTTACAAAACAAATTTTATAACAATGTTTAAAAGTAGTATGAGAGGGTCATGACCAAGTATCTTGTTTTAGTGCTTTTCTCCCGTGATTAACTACTATAAAACTGGGTAAAATACACAATTGGAAATTGGATATCATAGCAAAATGCTGTTTTCCTTCAGAGAAGGTAAATGTAACAGGTAAGCCCTATAATTACTTCAGCTTTTTCCTGGTAAAAACTTTCCAGAATATAGTTTTGGAAAAAATTAAACAAACATCATGGGGCAACTAAATAGAAACTTGGAAAAAACTGAAGTGTGCCCTTATTTCAGATAATAAAAAAGTAACTCAAAATGGATCAAAACCTAAATATAAGAGCTAAAACTATAAAACCCTTAGAAAAAATATAAGAGTAAATCCTCATAACACTGAATTTGGTGAGAGATTCTTCAATATAAAACCAAGAACATGAGCAACAAAAGAAAAAATAGTTTTCAGTTCATCAAAATAAGAAACGGTGCTTCAAATAAAACCATCAATCGTCAGTAAGCTTCCACAATCATGTGAGAAAAAAATAAGACCTGGTTTTAAAGCCATTTTTAGAAGCCTATATTTTCTCTTGGATCCTAACTGAAACAGCAGCCTATGATGAAGAGACTGTGAGTATCATGGGAAACTAACTGTGGCAGACAGAATTCTAAAAGGGCCCTCAATGTTCCTCTCCTGGTATCTACACCTTTGCATAATCACCTCCCCTTGCCTATAGGTAAATATGACTTCTTTCTGGCCAATGGAATATGGTGAAGGTGATTGAATACTTACTTTCTTGAGTGAATTATGTTATGTAAAACTCTATCTTAGCAGCCTGAAAAGAGATTTCCTTTTGATCTTGAGGAAATTAATTACCATGTTGGGGAGAAGTAACACTGGTCCACAGTGTCCACAACATTATGGATGAGATGAGACACATTCACACGTGTTGGGAACCACTCTGCCTGGTTTCAGGAGCTGTAACACCCCATGACTAAGGCTGAGTGAGAGACATTCGGACCAGGAGACACTTAAAAGACAAGATTATCTCCCTGGCAAAAGTGCTGCCTGCTCCTTGTCTGACCCCCAATGCTTGATCAGTTAGCCAATGATGGGTAAGATTCCCCAAGGGGGGAATGATCTAAGATAGGCATGATCACAGGGAGGCCCCAGGGAAGGACTTGGGGGCTATAGCAAAAGGGGGTGATGGACTCTCATCCCTCAGCTTTGACATAGCCTGAGTCCTCATTCTGTCTGCAAGAAGTCTCTTAATCTCTTGGCTGCCTTACTTCCCCTGCCTGACTGAAGCCTGAAACAATGACAGAGGGCAGTACAGCCCTGTGCTGGAAAGGGCAGGTTCCCTGGGCCATCAAGCCTAAGAAAGAATACGTAAAATCCTGTGAAATCTGCTTTGCTAAAAATGCTTAATTAAATGATAAGGGTCTGAGCAGAAAATGAGTTTGTTTCCCAAAGTTTTGTAGCCCTTCAGCTAACAGACCCTGACTCAGAATAAGCCCTCATAGTTCTCTGTACACTATTTATTGCTTGATCTTCACTGCCTGACAATGATTAATGAACTTTACCTGTATCCCTGTGCTAGTTGAAACCCAATAAAAACCTGTCAAGGCAAGGGTCAGCACACTCTCCTCTTGAGAGAGTAGGCAGGCTGCTCTGAGGCATTCTCCCCTTGAGAGACTAGCCCTGCCATCCCTTTTCCTGCACTGGACTTGGTAGTCCATGTGTGACGCAGATACTGTCCTACAGTATCTGTGGTGGTTCGGATGGTTGAGATACGAGAGACATACACATGGACTACTGAGTCCTTTGGAGGAATAGGGACAGCATGGTTACCCTATCAAGGGGAGGGTGTCTCGGAGTGGCCTGGCCACTCTCTCAAAGGAGAGCACCCTACCACTACCTGAACAGGCTTTTATTAGGTAGTTTTGGGTAGGACTACAGATACAGCTTATTAACCATTGTCTGGGTGAAGTAAAAGGAGCAGAAGCAGTGCTCCTGCCAGGGAGACAAGCTTTGTCTCCTTAGTGGTTTAAGGTCTAAAGGTCGCTCACTCAGCCTTACCCATGAGGGAGGTGGTAGTTACAGCTTCTGAAACCAACCAGGGTGGTTCCCAACATTGAAGGCCATGTGACTTGACAGGGGCAGCCTGTGAGAGCCGAGGGCCACATCCTCCAATCAAAAGGAACTGATGCTGCAAACAACCAGTGAGCTTGGAAGAGGAAACCTTGAGCTGCAGATGAAATCACAGCCCTGTAACTTTATATTTTTAGTGGGAATTAAATTTTGAATTATATTTAACTGAGGTTTCTATTTAAATTTTTACTTCATTTTAATTTTATTTATGAAGATTGTCCTCTTTAAAAAAAAATAGGGCTGAAGAGATAGACACACAATACTTTTTATTATGTGTAGAAACAGAAACAGATTCAATTAACAGTTTGATACATTTGTATAATTCTGTGATTATTGCATGCTTATAACCTTTTGCTTTAGTTGTGTAGATATTCACAGTATATTTGAACATAGTTCTCTTATTTAAAATATATCTTTAAGTGAACAAAATACAATAAAACTCAAAGCCAATATTTACCCTATTAAAAGTATATTTTTATTAAAGATTGTGACAATATTGTAATTATTACAGTACCTTTTCCAGTTTTCCTTCTTACTTTTATTTTTTAGAAATAAAAGACTTGGCTACATTTAATATTTTAGTGAAGAAATCTTAGGCAAAGTTTATTTATAATCTCACCCACCTATATCCAAATTCTCTGCCTAATCCCATCTTTCATCTAACTTGAAAAATGTCCTTTAGATACATTTTATCATATTCAAAATTAACTTTATATACATAATTCTAAACAAGCTAAGAAAAAAGTGACAATATCTTGAATTCTGTTCTATTAACAATAAACTAGCTTAGGCTGCTATTAACTTTCATCTAAGTTTCCTTTATTTGATAACTGTGACAACTTTGTGAGAAATAATCACACCATGCCCTGGCTGGCATAGCTCAGTGGATTGAGCGCGGGCTGCGAACCAAAGCATCGCAGGTTCGATTCCCAGCCAGGGTACATTCCTGGGTTGCAGGCCATAACCCCCAGCAACCACACATTAATGTTTCTCTCTCTCTCTCTCTATCTCCCTCCCTTCTCTCTCTAAAAATAAATAAATAAAAACTAAAAAAAAAGAAAGAATCACACCATAAAACAAAGCTTGACAGAAGAATGACACAAATTTCACAAATTCCAAATATGTAAGGCTAGAAGTATGAGCTGAGACTTCCTGAGATTTCCAGTGACTTCAATATATTCCTGATTTCATTTTAACATGAAAAAACATCCAAGTGTCAAGATCTGAGGGTAGAATTGAGGCAATTATATCTAATGGTCTCACTGTCTTACTCATAATAATGCCAATGCATTTTTAATATTTTGGGTCTCTTACCTTAATAAGCCTGCCCTCACTACTGTTCTTATGGGGTATCATAATAAAATGAAGAAAAAGGCAGCACCAGAAATTAAAATCATCTAGATGAAATTCCTTTGATTTTTATTTTTGGTTTATAAAGTTCAGTTTCCAATAAGTATGTGAAAGTAATAGGATGGACAGTCATTACATACTAGGGTCAACATTCAATATTCAGCAGATTCAAAGGGTTGACTCTTGTTAGCAGATCTGTTTGCTGAGATGCCCAGATTTGATTCAGGTTAACACTGGGAGTACTTGAGATGCCTGCTCTTTAATTTCTTCTGTTAGCTGAAGACTTTACTAACTCTTTCAGGAAAATCACTGTAACCTTCTCTTCCCAACCAAACCACTATAGCACTTAGTATATATCTTTATTATAATCTGTTCACTCATCCTTTTTCCCCTTTATTTCATTTCTCCCTTGTTTTACCCCTGAATAGAGAGATTTCTCTCAGTTATTTAAGTGCTATGATCTGCCTTTCATGTGTGCTTTAGTCTCCTAGGGGACTTGCATTTTTCCTAGAACAATGGTGGAGGTTGGATAGATTCAGCTTTATTCTTGTCTGCCTATTGCGATCCTTCATCCCATGCTGTCTAAAAATGAGCAGGCTGAAACTAAACTCAGCAGACCAAGGCTCAGAACTCTAATATGCAGATTAAAAGCCAAAGACCAAGGCATGGAGCAAAAACACGTGCTGACTCTATTCTTTTTTTTAAAGATTTTATTTATTTATTTTTAGGGAGGGAAGGGAGGGAAGGGAGGGAGAGAGAGAGAGAGAGAGAGAGAGAGAGAGAGAGAGAGAGGGAGAGAGAGAGAGAGAAAGAGAAACATCAATGTGCGGTTGCTGGGGGTTCTGGCCTGCAACCCAGGAATGTACCCTGGCTGGGAATCGAACCTGGGACACTTTGGTTCCCAGCCTGCACTCAATCCACTGAGCTACGCCAGCCAGGGCTATTCTTTTTACAGTTGTGTTTTCTTTATAGATTGTGAGCTCTTCTTGGACAGACATTTTCTCACCAACACGATGGTGAAATATGAAGAGTCAAAGTCCAGGTGTACAATGGAAATGAAACATGCAGGAGACAACCTTTTGCCTATTTTAACCATCAGGTCACTGTCATTAGAAAGAGAAGTTTCTGTGTGGCACAGTCATGTCAGGGTCAACATAGAGGTTTTAAGACAAAGCCTCAAGGAGAAACAGAGATTTTTCATTTGTTTACTAACCACACTCTTTGTCCATAGACTTTCTTTCAAACCCTAGGTACATAATAAGTGCCTTAATAAGAATAACACTCAATGATTCAGTAATCTTGATTTCTGGATCTTATCTTTTGATGTCTTTACACTACCAGCATCTTTGTGTTTGTCACATCATAACTACTTTCTAATAAGTTTATCTTTTCTACAAAACTAAACTTCTCAAATTCATGGAATATTTATTATTCATATTCTCTTCCCAGGTTAGCTTATCCCCTAACATGTACTTGATGCTTGCTGAATAAAAAACCAAAGGAATGACAAAAGTACTGTAGGACAGGCCACTCAGACAACCTAGAGAGCATCTGACAGATACAATTCAGAAACTGCCACTTGAATATGTGACTCACAGAAAAACATGCTTTGAATAAAATGCTTGGAAATTAACTGTCTAAGTCATGTTCTTTGTAAAGTATGATGTAACAGGCTTAGTATCAGTATCTTCCCACATTCATACTACAGAAAACACTTCACATAAGATAATCAACCTACTAAAGACTGTATGTAAATGTGTGAAAATGAAGCAAATTTATCAGCCCCTGAAAGTCTCCTACCCAGCTACCTCTTTCAAGTTTAAGTTGTAAACATGGGTTTATGAATTACTTTTCAGAGAAATGTTAACCAAAGCGAATAGATACATACCTAATATATTATTTTTAGATGTAAGCCACAGGGTTCCCAGAAATCAGTGCTTCTTTTGTCCATACAATATTGAAAGATACATTTAGGCTTTTTTCTATGCCAAAGTAAATTTAGGGAGCAAAGTGAAGATTAAAAAAAGTAGTTCTACTTTATTACAACTTTAGCAGCTTGTAAAAGGGAAATTCTGAAGAGCTTTGTAAAACTGCAAAAGTTAGTGATTTCTCTGCCTGTCTGCCTTATGTTTTTTTCCTTTGGCAGTGACTGTTTTGTATGTTAGTACTCTGCAGTTTTTTTTTTATCTGCAGTTAATTTATTTAGTGAGGATAACATTTATTTCTATCAAGACATTCCCTATTTACTTTCATGATGTGAACGAAGAATATAAACTTGACATAACCAGATGTGAGGACTGTAATTTACCCATAAATAAAAGCAGTTACAGTGTTCACCTAATTTTTATTCAGTAACAAGAGTCATTTTTGTATACATTTAGTGAAAGAAAGTGTCTGCCTGACATTTTAAAGCAGTCTTTAATTTTCCTCTCACTTATTCTGGTCTTTCTTCTGTAAAAGAATCAATAAAAGTAGGGGATGGTATTAACATTTTAGATTGTATTTAAAATGATTATTCAGCTGGCCCAGATCTGTAAATCCAGGTGGTGATTTTGGAATAATTTTGTTGTGATGTGTTTCAGCCTGATGGATTATTCCTCTGTCTGACTCAGTTAGTTAGTGTTATATATTTTTTTTTGTCCTGGAAGTTCTTGAGTCAACTCATGTTAGTAAACACTGATTCAGTTAGAGATAGCCCTGTTGGATTAGTTATAAAATGACTTGTTCCAGTTTGAAACAATGAATGAGACTGTGAAGTTGTTGTCATATTAATTTAATCTCACACCTTGACAATTAGCTCCAAATAACAATCTTAATCATGTCCTAATATAACCGAAACAGTTTATTTTGATAAAAGGTATTTCTTGGCTAGAGGAATGGCGTTATTAAACTACATGTTCTACTTTGTACTCTTATTTAAAGATCGGACCTTCTACATGGGTATTCATGAACTATTTTCTTCTTTTTCTAGACTCTCATTTAGATAAATGGAAGTATCTTATTAACAATTACCATCTAAGACCAATATAAAAATTTTGAAATTATTTCTGATATTTTTCAAGTCTCGGTCTTTATAAAATATACAATAGTTGAACTATATTTTATCTTATAATAACTATTATGTTATGTGATTTAATGAAGACAAATGGAGTAAAAAATAAAAAACACCTGTTTTACAATGATATTAGTTATCAAATATTAACTCCTACAAATGTCTTTTGTTCTAAGGAGCTTGAGTTCTTATTCATTCCAAAACTCTTTTTAAAGGAAAAGTAGATGCATCAAGACCAGACATGCCCTGACTGGTATGGTTCTGTGGACTGAGCACCAGCCTGCAGACCAAAGGGTCACCAGTTTGATTCCCAGTTAGGGCACATGCCTGGGTTGTGGGCCAGATCCCCAGTAGGGGGTGCTCAAGAGGCAACCACACATTGATGTTTCTCTCCTTTCTCCTTCCCTTCCTCTCTCTCTAAAAATACATACATGAAACCTTTAAAAGAAGAGCAGGCACAAAAATGTTTTCTTTAGGTTGAGACTCATGCTTCACTGCATTGTTTTTTTGGGGGGAGGGAAGGAATAAATATATTTCTTTTTTTATTGTTATTCAAGTACAGTTGTCTGCATTTCACCCGGCCACACCAATATGTAGCATTTCATGAAAGCATGAATAGAAATATGTTCTGAATATTCTGTTAGTTTTTCCTATCCAAGTTTAGTATCATAAACAAAAGAAGAAAAGAGAGAAGGACAAGGGGAAAGAGTGCTGAGGAGTGATAAGGAAAAATGAACAGAGGTCAGATGGCTGCAACCTGAAGTACAACCACTTATTGTTTCTACATTGCGTGTGTGTATCGTGTATGCACACAAGATCATGTCTGAGTTTGTATGTACAAAGACTGAAGTGTACAGGAATTTAAAAATATGGGATAAATATCCTGGCATTCATTTCAGATATCACACTTGTGAGAATACTGGTTTCTTTTTCTGACATAAGTGCATGATCCCCACAACTATTGTGGAAAAATAATTGGGCTACTTGCTATAGCTGAAAAGTGAGACTGCATTTGCAGTTTAGGATCAGTTTCTGCACAATAAAACAAGATATGACTGGCTTTCCTGTAGCCAGTTAGATATATGATTCCTTTTGGATACAGCAGACATACTAGTCATGTTTGTAATGTTGAAGTTCATTTAAATGCATTTTATGAAGCTTAAACATTAGGACACTAATTTATCATTATATATATAACTTATTATTACCTTGAACTCAAACTGCAAAAGTTTAATAACTTAATCTCCTCTAGGCTGTAAATAAAAAGTATCTTGAGGATATATATACATGTTTACAATGTATTTTCTAACATAAATACTGTTTTAAAAAAGGGTTTGTTTCAATGAGGAAAATATATTTAACCCTAAAAGTAATGTAAAGTTACAAAGTCAAAGCATATCACAAGACTATTTTTATTGGCACTTCCCTGGGGTCATGTTTTATATACAGTTCCTTTAGGGGACTTAGAGAATTTCAAAGGATCAAATTTTAATAGTTTCTTCTTAAAAATATGTCTTATTGATTATGCTATTATGATTGTCCCATTTCCCCCCTTTATTCTCCACTGTCCTGCACCCCCACCACCCACATCCTGCCCAACACCTTAGTTCATGTCCATAGGTCACACATATAAGTTCTTTGGCTTCTATATATATTATACTGTTCTTAACCTCTCCCTGTCTATTCTGCACCTACCATTTATGCTACTTA
Organism: Phyllostomus discolor; assembly: GCF_004126475.2. Taxonomy (NCBI): domain Eukaryota; kingdom Metazoa; phylum Chordata; class Mammalia; order Chiroptera; family Phyllostomidae; genus Phyllostomus; species Phyllostomus discolor. The sequence continues at coordinate 66,214,049 of NC_040912.2, read as the reverse complement.
TTCACTGTAACTTTTCCCCCCATCCTTTACCTTCCTCTCTCCTCTAATAACCCTCCATGTGATCTCTATTTCTGTGAATCTGTTCCTGTTCTGGTTGTCTGCTTAGTTTCTTTTTGTGTTTGTTTGTTTGTTTTTTAAGTTTGGTTGTTGATAGTTGTGGGTCTGTTGTCATTTTTCTGTTCATATTTTCTATCTTCTTCTTTTTCATAGATAAATCACTTTACCATCTCACATAATAAGGGATCAATGATGATGAATTCCTTTAACTTGACTTTATCTGGGAAGCACATTATCTGCCCTTCCATTCTAAATGATAGCTTTGCTGGATAAACTAATCTTGGAGGTAGGTTCTTGCCTTTCATGACTTGGAATACTTCTTTCCTGCCCCTTCTTGCTGTAAGGTTTCTTTTGAGAAATCAGCTGATAGCCTTAGAGGCACTCCTTTGTAGGTTCTCTTGCTGCTTTTAAGATCCTTTCTTTATTTTTAATCTTGGGTAACTTAATGATGATGTGCCTTGCTGTATGCTTCATTGGGTCCAATTCTTTGGGACGCTGAGCTTCCTGAACTTCCTGGGAGTCTATTTATTTTTCCAGATTGGGGAAGTTCTCCTTCATTATATTTTCAAATAAGTTTTAAACTTCTTGCTCTTCTTCTCCTTCTGGCAGCTCTATGATTCAAATATTGGAACATTTCAAGTTCTCCTGTAAGTACCTAAGCATGTCCTCATTTTTCTGAATTCTTCTTTTTTCATTCTGCTCTAGTTGAATGTTTATTTCTTCCTTCTACTCCAAACCATTGATTTGTGTCTCGGTTTCCTTCCCTTCACTGTTGGTTCCCTGTACATTTTTCTTTATTTCACTTTGCATAGCTTTCAACTTCTTCTCTATTTTGTGACCATACTCAATCATTTCTGTGAGCATCCTGATTACCAGTGTTTTGAATTGTGCATCTGATAAGCTGGCTATCTTTTCATCGCTTAGTTGCATTTTTTTCTAGAGCTTTGATCTATTCTTTCATTTGGGCCATATTTTTGGTCTCTGTGTGCCTGTTATGTAGTAAGGGGCAGAGCCTTAGGTATTCTTCAGGGCAGAGCAACCCACATTGTTGTGTTGTGGTTCTGTATGTGGGGAAGGGGTCCAAGACTGAGCAGTGCCACTTGCTTGGCTCTTGTCCAGCTTTCAGTCACTTCCTCTGTTACACACAAGCAAATTGGGCACTTCTGGTGCTGATTCCTGGGTAGTTAGGTTTTTGCACATTCTAGGGCTCTATGGCTCCTCCAGTGAATTCTTCTATGAGGCTGGGGGTTTCTCCTGCCACCTCAACCCTCACAGGTTTTTTCAGTCAGAGGATTTGAGGCTTTATTTCCCCATGCTAGAACCCTGGGTTGTGGGTTCTGTCTTGCTCACCAGTTGTTCCTACCAGTTTATCCACACACAAATGTTGGACCACCTGTTCTTCTAGCCAATGCCTAGCCTCACATCCTCTCTGCCCAGTCTGCCTGTCTCTGCCACTCCTACCAGTCTGGATAAATGTTTCTTTAACTCTTCCGTTGTCAGACTTCCAAACAGTTCAATTTTCTGGAAGTTCTATTTTTTTATTTTAAATTTGTTGTTGCCCTTCTTTTGTTTGTGGAAACAGGCACAGTATATCTAACTACATCTACCTCTTGGCTGGAAGTCTCCAAATTTCAATATTTTCTGTAATTAATTTTGTGTTGTTTCTAAATTAAGAGACTTCTGAGATGGCAGTGAGATAGGTGGTAGGGGAGTCTGCTTATCCCTGCACACAGGTGAAACACCTAGCCAATCTTCTGAGGAACAGAGAGAACAGCCAACAGTATCCCAGAATATATGAAGATTGGAAACCAGAAATTGTAGAGGACATTGAAAAATCAGATGGTAAGGAGAGTGCTTCAGGACAATAAGGTCCCTGGGAGCAGCACAGGGACCAGGTTGGTTGCAGCCCCAGCCCAGCGCCCACCAGTGTCTGCCACGGGGTACTTGTCAGAGAGCCAGGTCAATAGCTCCCTCCCCTGTCAAAAATGGAGGTTTGAGCAGCACCAGGATGGATCTGGATGCTTGAAATCACAAGGGGGAATAAGGACAAAGTGGCAAACACACAGGGTAAGTGTGTACCCACACAGACTGTGGATGCCAGCTGGGAAGAGTTGGGCCATGACGGACCCTGACCCAATAGTCCCCAGTCTGGTTGGACAGTTGTGCTGTGTGAGAGGCCAGGTGATTGTTTGGAGTGTCAGGCTTGAATGGGAGGAACTTTTCAAAAAAAAAAAAAAGAAGAAGAGGCATTCAGCAGCTGTTTAGAGAATTCTCCAGCAGCAGCTGCCACCACCTCCTGAGCCCCTACCCCCACCTGGCCCCAGCAGCTGCACTCCCTGCTACAGCAGCAGAGGTTGAGCACTTATGCCCAAAGCCCTGGGGACAGTGCACACTAGTACCCATGGCCCAGTGGCTGCCAATCCCACCCCAGCAGCAGAAACCAGCTGCCCACACCTGCAGCCCTGGGGACAAAGTGGTCCTGACCCCGCCACCCAGAGGCACCTCATGCTCAGCCTCAGCACCCTGGGTGCAGCAGCAGAGGAGACAGATGGAAGAAAAGCATGAAAGGGATTCTCCCTAAGAGGCTTTAGAGAGCATTAGCACTGTCAACAGTGGATGTGGCCTCCTCAACTGTGAGAACAAATTTTTCTTGTTCACGTTGTCTAGTTTGTGATTATTTGTTACAATTGTCCTAGGAAACTAATATGGTCTTCAGAAATGATTCTCTGTAATTCTCTTGTTTTTCTATTAACTTTATATTTTCAAAGGTATAATCTAGTCAGTGTGCACTAATATGGCCAGGTTGGTTAAGTGATTTCTTTAGTGCTCAACTCTGATAAGATTTGGACTGTTCTAAATGATCATTACATATTTTGACCTTCACCCCTGTATATTTTTTATCATCACACATCTGCATTTGATTGACTCATCCTGAGCATTGAAAAAGTATCAGTGGATGGTATGTACTTTGGAAACAGAGATTAATTTAAAAAGGAGAGAGGAATGCAACAGATGGTAGAATTCAGAAGAGGTTATGTTTTGCCTTCTAAGATAGGAAACACTATAAGTCTTCAGGTAAGAACAGGAAATATTTAATCATTAATCACCTTTAGAGTAGAAATACATGTAAGACTACATAACATATGCCACAAAACAACAGGTGCTTCTCAAGGAAGTGATATATATATATATATATATATAGATATATATATATATGGAAAATGTAACAGTAAATAGTAGCAAATTGTAAATGTCATCCAACAGGTGATGACAGAAATATATTCCTGATCTCATTGGTCATTATATATAGATGCCAAGACTTTGTTATAGGCTATATATTTCAAAATATAATTATATAATATATATAGAATTTGTTTTTCAGATAGATATATTACTAAACACTCTCCCCAAACACCTCTGGAAAATTGGGCAAGAGCTGTTTATAGTAAAGTTTTATCGCTAGCTGGATAGTACTGAATAGTAAAAAATCAATTAATTAAAATAATTAAAATGTGCTGTTCTTGAAAAGCACAATTTTGCTCCCAATTAAATCTGTTCATTTATTGACCATTCCTGCACTAGGAATTAAAGACTGAATTTTATATTTAAAATTCATTTTAATTTTGTTTTCTTTCTCCATTAAGATAAGATTTTAAGATTAAAAAATTAATGTAGTAAAGAAACAGACATGATTGCCTATAAGTATAGTTTATTGTTTTTCTTTTTGCTTTTCTCTAAAAATTAATTACCTAAACTCTACCTAATTAGACGTATTATTGCTTCCTAAAAAAAAGGAATTTTTAAAAATCTTTTTAAAAAAATTTTTTTGATGATTGTTTTAAAGATTTTATTTACTTAATTTTAGAGAGAGAAGGGAGGGAGAAAGAGAGAGAGAGAGAAACATCAATGTGCGCTTGCTGGGGGCTGTGGCCTGCAACCCAGGCACGTGCCCTGACTGGGAATCAAACCTATGATACTTTGGTTTGCAGCTCAATCCACTGAGCTATGCCAGCCAGGGCTAGGAATTTTTTTTTAATATAAAAGAATGTAGCTATTATTCACCCTGAAAAAAAAGTAGGGGAGCAAAGAGAAAAACAGCAACTGTCTTGGTCAGTTCAGGCTGTTATAACAAACTACCATAGATTGGGTGGCTTGTAAACAATAGAAATTTATTTCTTGCAGTTCTAGAAGCTGGAATGTGGAGATCAAGATGCTGGCATTGCTGGGTGTGGTGAAAGCCTGCTGTTTTCTCATTGTATCCTCACAAGGTAAGTAGCAAGAGAAGCAAGCTCTCTCTTGACTTTTATAAGGATGCCATTCCCATTTATGAGACCTCCATCCCCATGACCTCATCTGATTATAATCACCTCACAAAGGCCCACCTCTTTACAGCATCACACTGGGGTTAGGGTCTGAACTTACAAATTTGGGGTGACCTAAACATTCAGCCCATAACAGCAATTCTTGGTGAAATAATTTTTTATAGAAATATCTATTATCAACTGGATACTTATCTGAATGTAAAGGAGATGCATCTTTGTATCTTTGATTATTTTCATGCCATGAAATGAGTTAGGCCAGTTGCAGACCATCCCATGGCCACACCAGGAGAGTTTCAGGTTGTAAACAGTTCATTATAAATTCCATTGTACTTTTAGCTAATAATAAAAACCTGGGAATCCAAGCTTCACCAGAGATAAAACCAAAGTTAACCCCGTCCAGCTGTAAGTCAGTTCTATGTTCACAGCAGCCAAGACTGCTTCCTGGGATTTACTGGATATGGTTTCTTTTGCTTTTTCTCAAGGATATTACCATTTGTTTTTTACCTTATAGGAATTCCTCCAAATCTGAATTCTTCTAATGCTACCTTTTTTTTTTTTATTTTTCAGTACTTTCATGGCTTTTTCCCCTTATTTTTGCTTAACATATTTTGTATCAAATGGAATTTTGGGTTGACTAGAAATGGATACCTATGCTCAAACTATTGTATACAAATTTCCCCCTTATACCTCCCTCCACAATCAACACACTGTTGTCCATGAGTCCTTTTTCTTTTGGAGATGGAGAACATTATGCTAAGTGAAATAAGCCTGTCAAAGAAAGACAAATACCATATAATTTCACTCATATGTGGAATCTAATGAACAAATTGAGCTAACAAGCAAAATAGAGACAAACTCATAGAGAGTGGTCTGACAGCTCTGGGGGGGATGATGAGGGGTAAAACTGAGCAAAAAAAATGAGTCATACTTTTATACAATTGATTTTAAAATTCAAATATTGAAATAACTCACTAGCCTAATAAAAGCTTCTTGTTAGATTTACAAACATTAGTTTTTCTCAACAACGCTTTTCAACAGATTGTTCTAGATATTTTTTAGAAAAATACCAAGTTATTTTACTGCTTTGGTAACTCAGTTTCAGTCATTATTATTAAGAAGAATGATTTTATCTTCATATTTCAATCCTGGGCTTTACAAATACAACAGTTAATCCAGTGTAATTTTATTCAAGCAAAAGCAAAGCTACTGTCTTAGTTATTTATAACTGTGGCTAAAATTTTTATCATTGAGTAAAACATAAGTTTGGCTTTCCATTAATAGAATTAAAAACATAGAAAAGTCAAAGAAGGCTTTGTAAAAAAGTGCAATGAAAGAGACTAAATTTTGAGAAACTAAATTGGGCTGGCTGCTCTTGACTTCTCCCATATGGCTGTGTCAATATTCCATCTACATTGCTTAAGTGATGAGTTAGAGAGCTATAGAAATATAAAGTCATCACCTCCAGTTTTTCCTAGAAAATATATTGAGCATTTTCTAGCTTTAAGCTCATTTTATTCGTGTTAATGTTTAATTCATATAGCAAATGAATGGAAAGGTAAAGCTTTCAGATTTGTAAAACCTCATTGAGCATTGCATAATGAAAAGGAAACCTGACTTGATTACATTTTGTGATTTTAAAATTGAACCAAGTCAATTTAATAGCAGCAACCATGGCTTTTTCCATTTGTGAAAAGGTGAGGCAAATGTCTTGCCAATTATATTTGCCATGCTTTCACTTCCTAGTTCATATATATCTATAATCATAATCTCAAATTATTTTCTTTTAATAACTATACCAGTAGGCTGAGATATATTTGCATAGTAAGGTGTTAGAAAACTATTTGAAATAATGGCAATAACAAGAAGTGAATGATTAGCAAGTTGAATTGTGCTGACTGAAAGAATTTCTAAGCTTCAGAGTATCTTTAAAGACATAAGTATAATAGTATGTTCTTGTTTAAGCAAAAGAACAATATTTAAATATTTTGGAACATTTTGAACTATGATAAAAATTATGTAATTAATTTTTCCACAGTATTATCTCTCTCCTAAACATTATAGATACTGAGCAATTAAATAAATGGGTCCATAAGAACCTGCCTCTTTACAGGCTAATTGGCCACTATTAAAACATGTGGGCATACAGTGGTCAGCCCCATCCACAAAGTGTATGTGCTGCTCATGACCGGTGGCTAGTGCATAAAAAATAAGAAAAGGAACTAAGTATTTAATCAAGGGTTACTCTGGGTCGATTTTCTTGTAAGGAGTATTATATGCACTAAGTAATTAACTCCAGGGAAAAATCTATCAGTTAGGAATGACCTCCTTTAATAGATAAAGACACCCAGTCTCTACAGCTTCTATAATTTACCATAGTGTATGAGGAAGATTTAAAAGTTGAACCAAGTTCTCTTTGTTCCACAGCTATGTCCAAAATTTGATCTCGAGTTAAAATATTGAATAATCAATTAAGTACTGAATGATTGCCCTAGGATAGCACTGAGGATGATTTAGATAGAGGGATAACAATTTACATAAAGTCTATTTTGTTTTTCTTTTGCCCACTCCCATGGTCCATCCAATGATTTAATACTGGACTATAAAAATGGAAAAAGGAAAGAGCCTTTTTATTGGATATATTTAATTTAGAAGCAAACAACGATACCAAGTGCCGTTTCTCCTCCCTCCTGCCTGTTCACAGGTGAAGTAGCTATAAAATGTGGATTGAATAGAGCTGAGTTCATTTTCAGGTATTTGGCTTTGACTTAATAGAAAATTCTACAGAAGTTATGTATGTTACAGTAAAGCAATCCCTGCCCAAAGTTCAGCCTTTTCATCCTTTATAATCAGAACAACACTCACTGGTCTCTGTCCTCAAATCTGATTCCTACAGAAATCAGGAAATGAGTGTAATTGGGACCACAAGGGCTGATATTTCTTTAGGCAACCAAGGGAGACAAGTTGTGTCATTACTATATATCACAATGACTTTTTGTCAGATTCTTCTAATAGTACAAAATTATCTTAGTTCAACTGTGCAGTTAGTAACTACATGCTGTTCTAGTATATTAACAGTCTTCACCTACAAAAATGCCAACCTGTCTTCTGTCTGTATAATCCAATAATAAATCAATGCCTTTCTATGGTTCCCCTCTCATTAATTCCATGCTGTTAACTACTTTGTTGTTAGCTATTTTTTTATTCTCTTAGCTGTGTTTTTTTCAAGCCCCTTATATCCTCAACTCCTTGATTGAAAGCTCTTTTTCAACCCTAGGCAAAATTAAAACTCGACTTTCCATTTATGCACCTTTGCCTGTCATGTCAGCATCATTTAACAGTCATTTGGAACATTTCCCCTGTACATGAGTGTGTTGTGCCATTAGTCACAGTGTTCTTCTCCTTTCCTAGTTCCCTGAAGACATAGTATATCTTGTAGAACACTGGATCAGGCTTGAGAAATGTACTTGAGCATGGTAATGGACAGCAACAGTAATCTTAGTAGTGTTTTTCTCTACATCTTTTTTGCTTCCCCAGTAATTCTGGAATTCCCCATGTACTTTTGGATGAATTTTTTGTTTGCCTGTCTAAACATAATATACAGTTATTCCACAGATCTTGAGCTATTACATTATTATTTAAGAAACTGACCAATACTGGAATGAATGAAATTTCCTAACTTTCAAGAAACAACTTTCACCTTGAGTCAATGTTGTCCTCTGATCTAATCACTATGACTGGGGTGAGAGACTATCATTTTACACATATAGTTGTCTGGAGCTATATAAACACATAGAGAGTAAAATACAATCTCTACCTGGTGGAGTAAGGTAGACATCTTTATAGCATACCAGGACTTAATGAGCACAGAGTAGTCATCTAGGGTTTTATGTCAATTTTCACTATTTCTCAAGGGATAATTTTACTTCATACTTCACTGATAAATGAGACCGTCTTCTCTCCCACAGATAAACTCTCTCCCATATGTTGCTATGAGATGGAAAAAGTTTTTCAATGAAGAACAAATCAGAGTAGCTTGAAAATTGAGCTTATGAATTGAACATCATTCTGAAGTGAAAGCTGATAAAAAATAGCACAAAAAATACAGTAAAATGCCTCCAATGACTAGAAATGAAGAGAAGAGAATAAAACGCTAATCTGAAATTTTAAATTTCTTCCTTCTCTTTTCAGGCTCAATGAGTGACTTAAGTATATAGGCTTACAATTTCTATTGTTTACTAAACATAACTCCCACTTTTTCACAGATCTCTTCTCTAACAGACACAAGACACTATTCAAGCAATACTCCTTTACCACACTCTGCGCATCATCTATTGTTATTTTTGTACTAGATCACCTCATCAGCATACAACTGTGTTACTTCTATCTTAGAAAGCAAACAAATATACCAAAACAAAACAAAACAAAACAAAAAAACCCAGATAAACCAAACAAGGAGTAATTTTAGCCCCACTTTTCCTTTCAGGTACTGCCCCATACCCAAATTCTTCAACAGTGTTTGTAATAATCATTTCTGATTTTCTTCTCCCATTCCCTCTGAAACTCCCCATTCTGCTAACAACAATCTTAGTGCAGTTGCTGGTGCTCACCATATTGCCATCATTCATAGTAAATTCTCAGTCCTCATCTTACTTGTCCATCAGCACTTAATAAAAGGAGTGTTCATTCATTCACTTGGCTTCCTTGACACTACCCTGTCCTGGTCTTCTCTTATCCACTAATGCTCCTTCTCACCTTGTTTTGCTGCATGAATTCTGTCAACCCAGTCTCATTCATAAAGTGTCACTGGTTCATTCCTCAGCCCTCAACTCAGCTCTGTCTACTCCTTTGGTGATTTTATCCTGTTTCATGTATTTAAATATCTTCTCTATGATTATAATACCCAGATGTGTTTCTATCTAGAACCTCTCCTAACATATAAGATTCAGATATGCAAATCATTTGCAAATCTCTACTTAGATATCTAATAGGAAACTGAAATATAACGTCCCAAACCAGTCTTCTGATTTCTGCTCTTTCCAAACAATCTTAAACCATCTACATTTAAATCATTTACATTTAAGATGATTGTTGATAGATGCATATGTAGTGTCATTTATTCTTAAACTGTTTTCCTCTGGATTTTTCCCTCTCTTTTTTTCTTCTTCTTCTTAAAACAAGCCTTTTAACTTGTTTGCAGTACTGGTTTGGTGTTAACAAACTCCTTTAATTTTTTTTTTCTTGTCTGGGAAGAGCCTTAATTGTCCTTCAATTTTAAGTGATAGTCTTGCACTGTAAAGTAGCTTTGGTTGTAGGTCCTTGGTTTTCATCACCTTGAATATCTCACACCACTCCCTTCAGGACTGAAATGTTTCTGTTGAGTAATCAGATGCCAATTTAATTGGTGCTCCCTGTAGGTAACTACCTCCTTTTCTCTTGTGACTTTTAGGATTCTGTCCTCGTCTTAAAGCCTTTTCATTTTAACTAAGATGTGTCTCAGTGGAGGCCTCTTTGTGTCCAACCTATTTAGAACTCTCGAGCTTCCTGGACTTGCATATCTTCTTCCTTCATCAGATTAGGGAAGTTTTCATCATTATTGCCTCAAATAGGTTCCCTCCCTTGCTCACTCTCTTCTCCTTGTATTCCCATGATACAGATTTTGTTATACTTCATGTTGTCCAAAATATTTCTTAAGCTCTCCTCATTTTTTCAAACTTGATTTTCCTTTTGCTGCTCTGCCTGTTTTTATTTTTCATTTTTTACCTTGTTTTCTAGAACACTGATTCAATCATATTCTTCATCCAACCTACTGTTTATTTCCTCCAGTGTATTATGTATTTCAAATATTGCATTCTTCATTCCTGACTGGCCCTTTTTTATAGTTTCTATGTCTTTTTTCATGCTATTGAGTATTCTTATAATCATTATTCTAAACACTGTATCTGGTAAATTGTTCGCCTATATTTTGTGTACTTCTTTTGGAGAATTCTCTTGTTTCATTTGGGGAGTGTTTCTTTGTCTTCCCATTTTGGCTGCTGCTTTGTATTTTTCACCTAAGATGTTACACTAAACAGTCATTAAACTGAGTAGCTGTTAATATAATCATATTGTAATCAATAGCCTGGCTTAAGCACCACAGGGTGGGGCAGAGTAATTCCTGTGGGTGGGAGTATTGCTTCCCCTCAGGCTGATGCCACTCAGAGAAGAGGCTCTGCCTGTGAACAATGACCCCTGCAGTATGGAGAATGACTCAACTCAGGGATCCTAGTGGCTATTCCTTCTCTTCTCTTCCCAGAGCCACCAAGCCCAGACTTTCCTCAAGTGTCTCTAGTCCAATTTGCTCTCCCTTTGCTGGAGACTAGGGTAAGTTGCTGTAAGTGAAATTTTGTGTTTTAGCCCTTAAAAAGGCTCTCTGGGTCTTCAGCTATCTCTCCTTGGCATGTAGAATCCCTGCTGCTTTCCACAGCTGGATGTTATCTGGGTTCCTTTCCAGCTCTGGTGTTGTAGGCTGGGGAGCCCAACTTGGGGTTTGGACCCCATTCTTCTCAAGGTTAACCACTGGGCCACTGAAATATTCCTCTGAAACTTCAGCTGCCACCTATAGGAGCCCAGCCAGCCCTTTCATGACTACTCTGCTTTCCCTACCAGTCACATTGTGGTGAAGTAGTTTCTTCTGTCTGTTCATGGTTATAAGGTTTCTCTCCAGCTAGTGTTTATTTGGTTATTCTGGATGATTTCTCTATAATTTAGTTATAATTCCAGATTGGTCCTGGAAGGACATTACTGTAGCTTCCACTTACTCCTCCACTATCTTGGATCCTCCATATCAATTTTAAATGATGCATAATATATTTTGCTTATTAATTCTATCTTTCCTACTATAGTATATTAATTCCATGAGGACAACTATTTTTATAAGTTTTGCTCCCTGCTGTGTTCCCAGCACTCAGAGTAGCTGGCACATGGCAAATCTAAAAATATTTTCTGTATGATGAACAATATATTGATTATATCTGTTCTGTATGGAAACCCTGGGCAGTCTGATAATTCTCTCCTGGGTTCCCTTTTTTACCATTAGTCACTGCCAGAAACTTAGAGTAAGATCCCACCACTCCTGAGTCAATGAGTGAAATAAGACATTTGTTCCTTAACCTTCCTGTGCTACCCCTTCAGTACCTCCACAATTACCACTGATGTGAAACACAAATGAACAGATTTTATGGTTATTTTAGAAGGAAATTGGAGGACAAGTTAAAATATATTAATGTATTTACTACTTGTTCAACTGCTATTAATTATCTGGAATTTCTTTAAGTCTGAAATGTATCTCTACTATGTATTTGATCCTGCGTATACAAGGTAATATCTCTATGCAAAACTACGTGTATTAAACAACCCTTCACATCACCACAGCCCCTTAAAATAACTTCATGACTTAAGACCCTCCCCTACCACTGCCACTTTCCCAAAAGCCCCATTAAAAACCCCAAATATCTTTAAGTCCAAAGTAATATCCTCCCAAGTGCCACAGCAATTTTGAAAGGCCAGTGCAGGTAGAGTCTTGCCATATATGTCTTTTCACTGAAGGAGGACAGCAGAGTTAAAGTGGAGCAGGTGAATTCCTTCTGGTTCAAGGTCCTTCATGTTATTTTTACCTCTGTAAGGTTTAAGCAACAGATATGTTCCATATTGAAACTATTAAATTTGATATATATACATCTATAAAAATAAAAATTATTTTCCAGGAGGACTGCAATGTAAAATGATTATTTCCTCAATCAACAAGTTTCTTTGTTTCTTCCCAATATCACAAAATTAGCATGTGCACTTAGTATAATGTCTGTAATTATTCAAACAGGCCATTATCTTAAAAAACTTTTCACAATAATACAAAAATATATTTGGAGGAATTCACAAGTGGATGAAGCAAAAATGAGTACTACTTCTAAAAAGAGAGAAAGGAATTGTTTTTAAAACATACTTCAGAAAGACAATGGTTAAAAAAGTATTATAGTACTAGTATTCAAAAGAACATATTATGCTTTGATTCACAATTACTATCCCAGAAAGGTCATAATATGCAGGAAAATCTAGTATAACAAATATGGAATTTTAAAAACATGAACATCATATATAATAAATGGTCCTGCAATCATTAGTTATCTATTGAAAGAAAATTAGGTTGTAAATCCATGCTTACTACAATTTCCAGATATAAAGATATAAAAAAAAAGAAGAAATTTGTAAAAAGAAATAACAATGTCCTAAAAAGAAGACATTGATCCAAAATATTGGTGGAAATAACTTCTAAACAGGACACAAAAGGCAGAAAACATTACCATTTGAAGTATAGTATCATAATTAGAAATACATTTTAGATAGCTAAATAATGTTTTATATGATATTAATAAGCAAATATGTATTTCTAAATATGACTGATTTGTTTTTGTATATAAACAAAAAGTTCTGAGGTTGGAGAGTTATTTCCAAGAGTTTTATTCTCATGGGTCCTCTGCTTTAGTTTATTCTGCCACCAGCCTTAAGTTAAAGAGGTGCAGTACAAATCTTGGCAGCATCAGGTTCTCTGTCCAGTGTTTGTGAGGTGCCATCTGGCACAGGAATCTTAATTGCAAACTGAGTTTAATGACCATCCTGGGTGACATCTATTGTGGATTCATCTTTGCTACTGTTGCATCATCCATGTACCATTCTAAGCAGAAGAATAACAGTCACAAATCTAAACAGAGCTTTACATTGTTTTCAATTCCAAAGGCCTTTTAAAAATGTGATATTTAGCAGGAAAAATAGACTAGCTAACAAAGGTGGAACATGTCGTCATACCTAATGAACTAGTGTCAGTAAAAAGCAAAGGTCTGATACAGAGAGCCACATTCTTGTTCTGAGCTGCCCCGCTGCAGGACATTTTTTGACTGAAAGCTCAGAACAATTTATTTGCTCATAATCCAAATCAAGAAACTAGCATTGCTTTGGACTTCAAATAAAATAAAGACATACTATCTCAGATGAGGAAACACCTAACATAAATTTCTTTTTTTTTAAAGATTTTATTTATTTATTTTTTAGAGAGGGAAGGGAGGGAGAAAGAGAGAGAGAGAGAAACATCAATGTTCGGTTGCTGGGGGTCATGGCCTGCAACCCAGGCATGTACCCTGACTGGGAATTGAACCTGTAACACTTTGGTTCGCAGCCCATTCTCAGTCCACTGAGCTACACCAGCCAGGGCTGAATTTCTTATATAAACTAAGACTTACACAAGATGGGACAAAAATAGATTTATAGTTGTTTGTATAAAAAGTAAAGTTTATTTTTGTATTATTATTTATTAATTATATTATTTTCCATATAAATGTAAACCTACTTTTTCCTACCCTGTATATGAGCCAAAAAGAAAAAGAAAACCAAAGGAAGATGAAATTAGAGTGAGCAATTTATATAGCAGAACTGCACAGTGAGATGGTAAGAAACATGGAGGTTATATTTGGATGTTAATTATCACTAAAATAACTACCCATGATGCTATATTTATGGTCCAGGTATATCTGGGATTTTTTTTGTCTCTTAATTATTTCACTTGTTTTTTTTATTGTTCAATTACAGTTATTCTCACTTCTCCCCGTTACTCTCCTTTCCCTACTCTGCCCACCCCCACCTACCACATTCAACCTTACCCCACCCCTCCTTGTCTTTGTCCATGGGTCCTTTATACATGTTTCTTGACAACCCTTCCCTTTCTTTTCTCCATTATCCTCTTCTCCTCCCTCCCCTCTGGTTAGTGTCAGTTTGTTCTTTATTTCAATGTCTCTGGTTCTGTTTTGCTCACTTGTTTGTTCTATTGATTAGGTTCTACTTATAGGTGAGATCATATGGTATTTGTCTTTCACTGCCTGGCTTATTTCACTTAGCATAATGCTCTCTGAGGCACATCAGAGATCTTATAGAATGACCCATTTCAACATAAACTCAAAAATTTCATTAGAAGGAAATCATGAAAGCCTCTTTGAAAACCATGTCAAAAGGAATATTTTATGGTTTGTGGTACTTCATTTCTATGGAAAAAAGTCAATTTTGTTTCTGTATTTAATGAACTAATCCAACTCTATCAATAAATTACCTTTGTGGAATTTTTCTCTGCTAAAATAATCAGTAAGTAAAAAAGAGGAATATGACTCAATCTATATTTTCTATCTATATATTCTACCACCAAATTATACTTAAATATTTATAGATATAGTATCAAAATAGTACATAAAAATTTTTGTAAAAAAACTACATTTCTGGTGTGATTGCATCCTGTGTATCTGTTCTTTTATTATCATATTTTTTAAATTGATGTTCAAGTACAGTTGTTTACATTTTCTCTCCACCATGGCCACCAGCCCCATCCTTGATCCTACCCCTTTTGACTTTGTCCATGTGTCCTTTATATATCTTCCTTGATGATCCTTCCCCTGTTTTCCCCCACTGTCCCTCTCCCCTCTGATTACTGTCAATTTGTTCTTTATTTCAATGTTTCCAGTTATACTTCACTTGCTTGTGTTTTGTTGATTAAGTTCCACTTATAGGTGAGATTATATGTTATTTGTCCCTCACTGTCTGGCTAATTTCCCTTAGTGTAATGCTCCCCAGATCCATCCAGGCTGTTGTGAAGGGTAGGAGCTCCTTTTTTCTTTCTGCTGTGTAGTATTCCATTGTGTAAATGTACCATAGTTTTTGATCCACTCATTTACTGATGGGCACTTATGTTGCTTCCAACACTTGGCAATTGTAAATTTTGTGCTGCTGTGAACATTGGGGTGCATAGGTTCTTTTGAATTGGTGTTTCAGGATTCTTAGGGTATAATCCCAGCATCTTGTGTGTCTGTTCTGCAGAACTGAAGTCATTTATCTCCACCCATCTTCTCTCGCACCTGAGTGGGTGCCACCACCCAAAGGGAGATTCAACAGACATGGACATGAGCCCTCTGAGGCACCAGAATTTTCTCTATGGTTGTGAACCAAAAGCTAACAAAGATTATGACTTTAAGGTGGATAATGATGAAAATGAACAATTTTCTTATGAGTGGTCATTTTAGGGTCTGGTGCAAAGGATGAATTACACATTGTTAAAGCAGAGGGAATGAATTATGAAGGCAGTCCAATTAAGGTAACTCTGACAACTTTGAAAATGTACACCCAATAGTTTCCCTTGATGGCTTTTAAATAACACTACCTGTGGCCTTACAGTTGAATTGTGGTACAGGGCCTTTGCTATTAGTGGACAGCACTTAGTAGCTATAGGGGAAGATGAATGGGAAAAGCATGTGAAACTCCTGAGTATATCTGGAAAGTGTTCTGCTCCTGGAAGTGGTAGCAAGTTTCCACAATAAAAATAAAAACATGCAGTTTGATGAAGATAGTAAGGACTGTGATGATGATGATGGTAATGATGATGATGATTTTGGGGATGAGTAAGATGAATAAAAAGCTCCAGTAAAGAAAATCTGCTTAAGATACTGTAGCCAAAAATGCACAAAAATCAAACCAGAATGGAAAATACTCAAAACCACCAAACCAAGATAAAAAAGCCAAGAATCCTTCAAAACACAGAAAAAAAATTCTAAAATACTGAAAGGACCTAGTTCTGTAAAAGACATTAGAACAAAACTTCAAGCAAGTATAAAAAATGTTGGTTCACTTATCAAATTGGAAGCCAACTCCATCAATTATGTGAAGCATTGCTTCTGGATGACTGACCATGAGACTATTCAAGACCTCTGGCAGCAGAAGTAGTCTCTTTAAGAAAATAGTTTAAGTAGTTTGTTAAAAATTTTCATCTTTATTTCTGTAACAATTGATGTCCGGGTGCCCTTTTTAAAATACAGAGGGAGAACTTTCTGTGTCCCATAGATGTTGTTTAGATTCCATTGCCAAGAATGTGTTGCCAAAATGCCTGTTTAGTTTTTTTAATCATTTTTTGTTGTTATTCTATTACAGTTGTCCCAGTTTCCACCACTTTGCCCTCCTCCACCCAGCCTAACACCCTGCTACCACAGTCAATCCCCACACCATTATCCATGTCCATAAGTCATTCATACATGTTCTTTGACTAGTCCCTTCCCCTTATTTCCACCACTATCCCCCTTCACCGCCATTCACTTTGAGTTTATGTTTACATGCCTATGGTTGTGTCTTGTTTATTAGTTTATTTTTTGTTCATTAGATTCCTCTTATGGGTGAGATCATATGGTATTTGTCTTTTACTGACTAGCTTATTTCACTTAGCATAATGCTGGGAATATACCCTAAGAATTCCAAATCACCAGTTCAAAAGAACTTATATACCCAATGTTCATAGCAGCACTATTTACAATAGCCAAGTGGTGGAAGCAACCTAAGTGCTCATCAGTAAATGAGTGGATCAAAAACCCGTGGTATGTTTACACAATGGAATACTATATAGCAGAAAGAAAGAAGGAATGCCCATTCTGTTTTTAAAGATGGTAGTCCACGCTTTCCTTAGTTTTAAGTAATTATGGAATATTATAATAGAACATGGTAGTAGTAGTCATAAGACAAATAGAAATATTGGTGAAAAAATATACATGTGAAATAAATTCAGTATTTTAATAAAATAAAAAATGGACTCTGCATGAAATATGTGGTATTCTTTTACATATAAATGATATGATGGCCCATAATTCATTCTTTCAAGGAGGACTTTACATGTTGTGCCATGCATGTGCTCAGTGCTGGGCATGCTGAATTTGGGGGGAAAATGACATCAATTCTTGACTCAAGGAACACATGGTTCCGTAGATGTGTATTCTGAACAGTTTTTAACAACATGGACAAGATGGATGCATTGAATTGTCTGTCTTCTCTGGTATAATATTTTGACTAGTGTTATGGCTTTGTAAAATTGCTCACTGGCAAAGCTATAGCTTTGGTCAAAAAATGGGACATGGCCAGAGAAGAGAGATATTCTGTGGTCAACAGAAAGAATTATGTTTAGGCTTATAAAGCATCCCAATGCTCAACTTCAACTACATTATGTTTATAACTTTCTGAAGACAGGTACAATAAAGAAAGGAAAAATAAGTTTTTATATCTCAATTTTTTATTTCTCTTTCAATTATATTTTTTTCCATTTCTGTTTGTCCCCTTTATACCCTCTCCCACTTCCACCCACCCTCACCCCACCCCCTATAACCACCACACTGTCATCCGTGTCCATGGGTCCTTTTTTCTTTTTGTACCCCATAGTACAGCACCCGCTCCTAAGCTGTCAACCTGCTCATTCTCTGAGTCGGTCCCTATTTTGCTTGTTAGCTCATTTTGTTCATTAGATTCCACACATAGGTGAAATTATATGGTATTTGTATTACTCTGACTGGCTTATTTCATTTAGCATAATGTTCTCCGGTAAGTAAAAATCTTGTATTGATGGAGGTGTCAAGTTGGATCTTCTTGGGGGAAATAGTATCTGAATCATAAAAATGTTTCTCTTGCCATCATTTAACTTAGAAGTAGTGTACATTGGTAAAAAATTTCACAAGCAACAACAGTGTCTAGCCAACCTGGAAAATTACTGAGTGTTAAAATGGCTTGCATGAGACTAGATAGTAGTTTGGAGGTAGGGCTGGTTCTGTATGTTTTATAAGACCCCTTTTGTCCTGACCTTGTCCACTATTTTGTCCTTACGGAGGACAGATGTGTGATAGATCAGTCCATATGAAAACAATAATCCATTTTTAGTTTTCTGAGGAAGTTCCAAACTGCTTTCCATAGTGGTTGTACCAGTCTGCAGTCCCACCAACAGTGCACTAGGGACCCCCTTTCTCCACAGCCTCTCCAACACTTGTTGTTTGTTGCTTTGTTTATGATGGCCATCCTGATTGGTGTGAAGTGGTATCTCATTGTGGTTTTAATCTGCATCTCTCTGATGGCTAGCGATATTGAGCATCGTTTCATGTGTCTTTGGATTTTCTGTATGTCCTCCTTGGAGAAGTGTCTGTTCAAGTCCTTTGCCCATTTTTTAATTGGGTTACTGTATCTTAAGAATACTAAAACACCAATTCAAAAGAACCTATGCATCCCAATGTTCATAGCAGCACAATTTACAATAGCTAGGTGCTGGAAGCAACCTAGATGCCCATCAGTAAATGAATGGATCAAAAAACTATGGTACATTTACACAATGGAATTCTATGCAGCAGAAAGAAAGAAGGAGCTCCTACCCTTTGCAACAGCATGGATGGAGCTGGAAAGCATTATGCTAAGCGAAACAAGCCAGGCAGTGAAAGACAAATACCACATGATATCACCTTTAACAGGAATCTAAACAACAAAACAAAACAAAACAAAACAAAAAACTAGCAAAATATAACCAAAGACACTGAAATAGGGGATAGTCTGACAGTGACCAGAGGGGAGAGAAGAGGGAATTTCAGGGGGGAATGGGTAGGGTTTACAGGAACAAATTTGGAGGACACATGGACAAAAACTAGGGGTGGGGGGTAATGGGGGGGAAGGGGGGAGGGTTGGGTGGGTGGGATGGAATGGGAGTAGGGGGGAGAAAACTGTACTTGAACAATGATTAAAATTAAAAAAAATAAAATAAAATGTTTCCTTCACTAAAAAAAAAACCAATAATCTAAATGTTACTCATCATTTTCAGAAACACAGAGATTCTATATCTTGCAAAATCAACTTGTGTAAAGATACTTCAACTTACTATTTAACTCTTGAAAATTCCTGTACTCCTATTTCTATATTTTCCTAGATTTATCTAGCATTTCCATGCTTGTACACATATATGCATATGCATCTGTATATATAAATCATGTTTAATTTTGTGTTGAATTCTAAGTGAATCATAAGGATTCTTAATTTTTTTTGCCAATGGGTATAAAATGGAAGGTCATAAAAGCTAGTTCTTTTAGAAAAATTATTATTAAAATATTATTAAATATCTTGAATATATTATAGGTTATTTTGCATTCATAATTAATGTATTCTAAATACAAAATGCTTTTTAAAAATAGTGGCTGTTGTCTGTTCTCCTCTTCAATAACTGTATTTGTTTAGTTTAGGCCAAAATAATGTGGAGTAACTATTCATCACTCTATACCAACAGCCTCCTAGTCTGTAATATACCACGTTTCTACCCATGCCAAAATTTCACTATAGAACACCTAATGTTATCTTTCTACAACATAAAATCAATTACCACTTATCATTTTTTAAAAAAGCAAAAACAGGCCCCTGGCTGGCGTAGCACAGTGGATGGAATGTGGGCTGCGAACCAAAGCATCACAGGTTCGATTCCCAGCCAGGGCACATTCCTGGGTTGTAGGCCATGGCCCCCAGCAACCACACATTGATGTTTCTCTCTCTCTCTCTCTCCCTCTCTCTCTCTTTCTCCCTCCCTTACCTCTCTAAAAATAAATACAATCTTTAAAAAAAGCGAAAACATTAAAACCTTATTTTTAAACATTAACTAAGGAATATAATGTCTATATCTCTGAATAAGAGCCTTAACAAGCTAACTCCAGTCTCTCAATTTTTTTCTATTAAGTCTTACAATAATGCCTCATATTCTAGCTATATTAAATGCCTCCATGCACTAAATACATTTTACTATAACATCTTATTTTTAATAAAGAAACAATTCATCTAATCTTTTATGCATGCTATCTACTTAGAATACTCTTTTCTACCAGAGGCTGGGTAACTCCCTCTTGTTTTTCATGACCCAAGATTATTTCCCTCTGGTAGGCAAGCATCACTGTTCTGCTACCTTTGAAATCCCACAGCACTCTCCCTGCTTATTGTATAATAACTGTTAATTATATGTCTATATCCTTGTGAGGGAGGGAATGAGGTTCTACTACCAGATAAATAACTCATGCTTTCATGAGTTTTATTTTATTATATTTTATTATATACAGCGATCCCTCACCTATCATGGGAGTTACGTTCTAGAGACCCCCACAATAGGTGAAAATCCACAAAGTAGTGGCATTATATTTATTTTATTACTTACATATATTTTAAGACTTTATAAACCCTTCCCACACTCCTATAAACCTTTCCCACTCTCTGATGAACATTTCCCACACTCTTATAAACACTTCATATGCTCTTAAACACTTTCTACACTCTTAAACCTACATAATTTTAACAACATATAAAATTCTATATGGGAACTCACCAGTGAAGTATACAGTTGTCCCTTGCTATACTGTGATATAACAAGGAACGACTGTATTTTATTTTTGAGGATACACACACACACAAACACACACACACGTGTGTGTGCCCATGTTTTATTTGGGCTTACACTGAGCTAAAAAAAAACACACAAAATCTTGTATGTCCAGGGTTGGATCTCTGAAAAATCATTCATGGTGTCCATTAATTGAAAACAGAATGAGTTACAGAATTTAAACCCAAACTAAGAAGAAACCTAAGTAAAGCTTTGAGAAAAAGAGAAAAACATCTCATTCTTTTGATGATGATTTTTGCATTATTGCTAAGAGATTGCTTCTGCCTAGAAATTTGTGTGGTGTTAATTTCCATATGGAGAGTGGATGGGAGTTAAGAAGTGAAAAGTAACAAGTATCTCAAATTCTTTGGAGCTAAAAGAGAACCAGTCTAGTTTGTAACTGAATTAATATGGGGCCCTCATGCTCTGAGAAAAAAATTAATTTTGGAAAATCATAAATATGCCTTTTTAAACAGCTTTTTGAGTTATAAATTATATACCCTAAATATTCACTCATTTTACATATGCACTTCAATGCTTTTAGTAACAGTATTGTACAATTATTACTACAGATTCAACTGAGAATGGTGTTATCCTGTTTAATGAGATACTGAGTTGCTTTTTAGTCACAAATCCATAGCCATGAAGCCAAAACATGCTCAGAGGAGAAACTTTGACCTCCAGCTGCACTTAGAACCACAGTGTTGTTCCCCCAAACACATGCACACACACAGAACCAAAGTCAAGAATGTAACCCTGGAATTGGAAAACCAGTACTCTTTCAGATGCAAAGGGTCCATTGCCAGGAAGATCCTATGCTGGCTCCCATTTACCATAAATGAATGGCTAAATTCCAAGATCCTCCAATTAAAATTCACCCCACCAGCACTTCTGAATTCCCATTCCTCCAAACTCTTTAAACAGCTATTTCAGTGGATGAAATGGATTTGAAGCATTAGTAAATCCATCTTTTTGGTCGGTGCCTTCTCAATCAATGTTTTTCCTTATTTCAAACTCTGATTTTTTGTGATTTGACCTTTTGAAGTATCAGACACATAAATTGGGGTTCAGTAGTACAATCATTACCACTATCTAGTTTTAGGACATTAGCATCACCACAAAAATATTATATGTTTTCTGACTACTTGTGTCTAATCCCTGTTCATATCCCTAGTGCTAGGCAGCCATTAATTTATTTTCTGTGTATAGATTTGCCTTTTTTGTACATTTCATGTAAGTGAAATAATAAAATAACCTTTTGCTATTGGCTTCTTTCGCTTAGCATAATGTTTTTAAGCTTCATATTATAGCATGTATCAGTAGTTCACTCCTTTTTAATTGCTAAATTGTACCTCTTTGTATGATATACCACACTTGTTTATCTTTTTACCAAATGATGGACATTCAATTTTTTTTTACAATTTGGGGTTATTATAAATAATGCTGTTGTGAACATTCATGTACAAGTTCTTTGTACAAGTATTTGTACAGAACATGTATTTTCATTTTTTTCAAGTGGAGTCCTAGGAGTGGGAATCCTTGTCATATGTTAACTTTATTTTTAACCTTTTTTTTTAGTTCCTAAATTCTTAACTTGGTAAGTCTTTATTTAAAAATCTGATTGGCCAACTTAGCGTTTTCCACCAACATGAGGAGCAGAAACCTTCACAGGCTTCACAATCTTTTGCTTAGGTGCTGCCTTTGTGGGAGACTTAGCAGCAGCCATTGTTGTCTTTTTAGATGCTTGCTTAGCTTTTTTTGCTTCCTTGGTAGCCCTGATAGCTTGTTCTCATTGAGCTTTCCTAACTCCAGGTTTCTGATTCCTCTTGGCCATTATATCAGCAAGAGATGCACCAGTGATGGCCCTCTGGAATTTGACTGCCCGGCGGGTTTTCTTCTGAATTTCTTCCGGCTGTCCCTTTTTGTGCTTTCTTCTGTAGAGGATGGTCCAGTTTATCTGTCGAGGATTCCTCTTGGAAAGGAATGCTGACTTGCATTTTGCATTAAGAAATTGGAAAACCTTCTCGTTGGTCCTGGCTTAGTGCCTCCCATGTCCAGGGTAGATCTTGCACCCACTGAAACTGCGTAGCTCGACCTTCATGGCTGTGGCAGCCGGGAAGAAGGAAAGATGGTGAAAAGCTATTTTTAACTTTTTATGAAACATAAAATATTTTCCAAATGGAGTAATATCTTAAATTTTCACCAGCAGTTTATGAAAGTTACTATTTCTCCCCATCCTCAACAGTGCTTATCTTGTAAATTGTACCAGTTCTACAGAATGAAGTGGAATCACACTGTAGTTTTAATTTACATTCTCCTACTGACTAGTGTTTACCACTTTTTGGTGTGCTCATTAACAATTCTTATATTTTCTTTGGTAAAATTTATAATGGAATTGTTAATTTGTATCCTTTTTTTGCTGGTGGAAATGAAACCCTTTCGTGGAGTCTCAAGAAAAGCACTTCAGGGACCTGGGTATGGGAGGTTGTGGCATAATGGTAATGTTTACTGAAGCTGGAGCAAACACAAAGGACTATTCTGGGTTCAGCTGCAGTGTCTCATCTCCATCTGTCCTACCATGGAAAAAATCCAGCTTTGTCTTCATAAAACTCAGAACAAAGGCCAAGGTTTAAAGGTTCTGTGCCATATTGAAGCTTAGTCCAGTTTAGTGCATATCTGTACTCATCTGGCTAGTATAGTCTGTTCTCAGCTATACTCTGGTTGGTGCTGCTTTGCTGTACTCATGAAGCCCAGGACCCCAGGTAGCTGCTAGGGCTGCATGGCTGCTATGCAAAGAGAATTTCGGAGGGAACAAGTTGAGTTCATGTTACCAAGTAAGAGAGAGAGGGAGAGAGGGGGAAAGGGGGATGGGGGAGGGAGAGAGAGAGATTGATTCTTTATTAAGATTGGGTTATATTATGCCAGTGTTGGGAAAGACCAAGCACCCTTTCAAACTAGCCAATCAACTTCCCAATCTTTCATGACCTTCTGCTGGTTCCTCCCTCTAACTAATCAATTGTCTAGCTTCCAATGTTCTGTGTGATTTATCCAATCCAATCCTTTTCCTAGGCTAGACAAACAGGCCTTTATGGCCCATCTTAGTTCCTACTGAGCATGCCTCATAGTAGAAGCACCTCCCCTGTGCCATCTTCACTTCTATTGGGCATGCACCCAGCAGAAGCATTTCCTCATTATTGTTCTATTCCTCCACCCCATAATCTGAGCAAATAGACTAGTTGTGCTCTAGAGATATTGGAAAGTTGATTCTTTCTTCCTTGGTGGGGAGGGAAGGTTGTTAATCCCCTTGGTGGGGAAATGAGGCAATCCCCTGGGAAGTCTATGAATGCTGCAACTTCCTAGGAAAACAGGCCCACCATCCAATTCAGCTCCTCAGTTTATCATGCTTAATAATGTCTGATGCCCTTTCCTCACTTTCTTTATTAATATGTAGCTACCTAGTTAACAGTTTTCCTTATAATTGAGGTGTTAGACTTCTTTATATATATCCTGGATAAAAGCATCTTACAAGATACAAGTTGAAAATGTTTCTTCCCACTCTGGGTCTTGTCTTTTCTTTTCTATTCTTTCCTTTTTTTGATGGTTTTTGTTGAACTATTTTAAGTGTTCATAATTTTCATGAAGTACAATTTATTATTTTTATGTTATAAATGTTGCTAAAATATTTTTGCCCAACCCAATGTCACAAACATTTTCTGATATGTTTTCTTCTAAATGTTTTATAGTTTTAGCTCTTACATTTAAACTATAATCCTTTTTAGGTTAATTTTGTGTATGATGTGGTGTAAGAGTCTGTGGTATTAATAAATGTATTTGGTTTTTGTCCTGATTTCTGACACAAAGCTCCCAAAGCTGTATGAATGTCCTGAGTCATAGGAGTATTTTTTTTTAGTGTAAGAAACCACTTTTGAACACAAACAAGCTTATGCCAATGAGATGATTGAGGGTAGGTCCCCTAGATAACCTTAGGATGGTGCTGGTCACCAGAACAACCAAGGGATTAGAAGGTTGGAACTTTTAGTCCTACTCAAGAGTTTCAAGGGCAGAGGAAGGACTGGAGATTAAGCTCTATAAAAACTCTGGAACAATAAGATTCAGTGATGTTCATGTTGGTAAACACGTCCAAATGCTGGGAGGGTAATACACCCCAGTTTCATGGGATAGATAATTCTGAGTTTAAGGACCCTTCTGGACCTCAACCTATGTAACTCTTTATCAGATTTTCATCTTCATAATCCTCTACTTCATTCATATTATAGCATATAAAATACCCTATATTATGTTATAATTTTTATTATCCTAAACTTGTAAGAATATGTAAATGCTTTTCTGAGCTTTGCGTGCCTTTCTAACAAAAGATGAAACCCAGGAGGAAATCCTGGGAACCTCTGATTTATAGCTCCTATTCCACCAAGCTACAAATTCTGCCATAGGAATATGTCTTTTGGACTAAACATGTGTGTTTTCCAAGTAGTCCTCCATTAATATTTTTAAAAGACTTTAAGAAACCCCTATTTGTGTCAGTTATACTAAGAAACAAATGAGGGAGTCTTTTGTACTATTTGAACCACAGTTATATTATGGAAGCATTTTGTGTGCATCACAGTTACAGTACCTGCAGTTACAGTAATGTGAGCAATAAAATGAAAGATAAAATTTAAGACACTGTATTGGAGCCATTGACCAGGAGCCTTTACCTATCCTGAAGCCACAAGTTTTCAAATTAGGTTTTCCTAGAAGTGGTGAGAATCTATTGCAATTTCTTACTCAACTATTGATTTCTCAAGAAGCTACATGGGCTTATATGGGGCTTAGTCATTTTATCATGGCCCTTTCTGTAGTGTGTGTCACATAGTAGCCTCTCAAGGAAAGATTGTTAAATAAATAACTGAATATGCCAAGAATTAATATCCAGTCTGAACATCTAATATATTCTTCATTGTATAAACACATTCTCAAGGGCTACTGAGGTAGGTAGTCAGAACATTATTGTATGAGAGGGCTATTATTTTTTAATTAATTTATTAAGTTCATCACTGTTTGATTTTCTGTATATCTAGTTGTAGCTGTCAGGCTGTAATTTGTCCTTTTATCTTCTTATTAAGGTGCTGTGAACTTTCTTTTAGCAGTAGAAATTTCGGCCCTGGCTGGTGTAGCTCAGTGGATTGGGCACAGGCCTGCAAACCAAAGGGTCACTGGTCTGATTCCCAGTTAGGTCACATGCCTAGGTTGTATGCCAGGTGCCCAGTGTGGGGTACATGAGAGACAACCACACATGATGTTTCTCTCCCTCTCTTTCTCCTTCATTTCCCCTCTCTTTAAAAATAAATAAATACAATATTTAAAGAAAAGAGTAGGAATTTCTAATTCACTGTTATTTGGGAAACACTGCTATCTATCTTATGAGAAAAGTTAAAAGGCTCTCAGGGGGTCCAACCTGTGGCCTGTCGGCCACATGTATCCCAGGATGGATATGAATGCAACCCAACACAAAATTGTAAATTTACTTAAAACATTATGAGATTTTTTTGCGTGATTATGTGTCACAATGTATTAATGTGTGGCCCAAAACAAATTTTCTTCTTCCAGTGTGGCCCAGAGATGCCAAGAGGTTGGAAGTTGTATGATTTAATATTTCCTATATACATTTTTTTACATCGTATAGCTGATAGTTGATGCCTATCCACATCATACTGTTCATCAGATAGACTGAATTTTTCAGTTTGTGTGTGTCACTGCTGATCCTTCTGAAACACATGTTATTGTATGTCAGGTTACTTATTGAAGCAGGAAAGGGATCCATTGGAGAAAAGAATCCTAGAGCAATATTTGAGCAATCTCCTTAATGGAGTTTTTACGTGTCTACAATTTTATTTTTTTCTGCTGCTCTTGATAATTAAAAATGCTTATGACATGTTAGCTGGTGCAACTTGAAATGTCATTTTCCACCTTCTGTAAATGATTATTTTGGGTTCTGAATAAGATATGACTTTCTTGGACAAAACAGTTAAACACTGTCCATCCATTTATGTACTGTTCATTTTATTTTATTGCAGAGGAGTCTGACTGGAACAGCTGTGCCCAGCTCTAGTCTCTAAAGGAACATTAGTTGCTACTCTGTGTGCTGTGTACACCTGAAGAAGTGAGAGGAGTATTTGAATTTGGAATGACTTAAGTTATCAGGTTCAAGTGAAGTATTAGATTATTGGTGAAAGAATCCAAATAGACTTGTTGGATTAGTTTTTTACTGATTCATTCAAATGTAGAAAATATCCAACAGCATCAACACCAACAATAAAATACATGCTCCTGCTCTTAGATTTCAGAATCTCTGCTATTGAAATGTTCTGAGTAGAGGTTGCACATTTCACACTCTGGCACCTTTTCACATCCTGGCACCTTTTTACCCCTTCAGCAACCAGAAAAGCGTATTCAAAATATGTCAGCTGCTGGTTTATGTAAATCTAATCCATTGTGAATATAATCCATTGCTGAGAAGACCCTGTCTTGGCCTCAATTATCCTTTGACTCAAAAAGTAGTTTCACTAATGCCCATCCATAAATGTTGGTAGATGTTGACTTGTCCTGTGAACCACTTGACACATGCTTTTTTAAGGACAATGAAAAAGTATTTATTCAAGCAAATGATGATGTAAATGGCATTTCTTAAGCTTGTGTTTCTCCAATACAGTATTCTAAAGCACAATGATTTTCAATATGCATGACTTTGCATATTGTTATTGCATATATATTTTAGAGTATCACACATATTTCAAGCTTTCTAAATCTTGCAATAGACCCTTATTCCTGCTTTCTCCATCTTATTTTTGTACTTATTTATTTCTTCCTAGAAAAATAAATAAATTTGTTTTTTATATCTTAATAGAACCATCACACCAACAAAACAATAATTTTTAGTGATTTATAAATGTCTATAAAACTCATTCTTTGCAGTCATTGTTATAATGTATACTAGTCTTCTCACAGAATATATGAGAGGGATAAGAAGCTATAAAATCTATGCCTAATAATGCCATGCTGTTATTAAAATATGTTTAGAATAGTAAATTAATAACAACATACTTTATGAAATTGAATCTGTATTTATTGACACAGAAGTCAGGATTCTTGGTAGTCTGAATTTAAATTCTTTATCATAAGCATAAGAAAGTATTGAAATTAAACTTTGAAATAACTGTGTTATCAGTGACAACTTACAGCAGTATTGCTGTTATGGATATATTATAGGTTATTAAAATAGTTATTATGCTAGTAGGTGAATTTTCATTCCTGATGTTTTCATTATGGTAGGAGTGGTAAGCTTACAGTTTGCCCCTTGGGTATAGTAAAAGTCTTCCAAGTGAATAGAGAATCAATCATAGATTTCATATAAACTAGGAACATTTTAACCACTATAGAGAGAAGTAATACTTGAAACTGAAATTTTTTATCTCCCCACATCACTTAACTTATTTTTTTAAATTTTACCTCATGTTAATATTAATACACACCATTATTAATCCTGTTGATAGTCAGCATCCTAGCTTGTGGGGAAACTATTTTCTGAGTGCTGAAGAAAGGAATTATGAACTATGTCCATGTTCATTTCCTTTAAAGTCAAGTAGCATATTTCCATCACAGGAGTGACTAAAAACAAAATAAAGTTACCTATAATTATTGAACTATTAATACATACACAAACACAGTCTCATACATTCATGTATTCACTGTATTTATTGACCCTTAAGCAGCATAACACATTCATTCATTCATCCATTCATTCATCCCTGAAATGTACATTATATGTATATTGGGCACAAGTGGTATTTTGGATCCTTTAATCAAGTTGAATGTATGCCTCTTTCACAAGTGACATTTTTACATCTTGGCACATGTGTGATGAAGCTATATATAGGTAAATACCATACAGATCCCATATGTGGGTAAATAGCACTTTCTTTTTAACCAAAGGGTATAAGTCTATGGAATAATATTATAGTATGGTTGTGACAGCATACAAAATTCTTCCAAGTCTGATTTCATGATATGCAATTAAATATATAGGATGCAGACATAACATTTAATTAGGTAAAAATTCTAGTTTGAATGGGAATGCCTGTGCTATAGTTGGAAATAAGAGGGGGTGATAAACTGGGGTTTTTTAAAGCATGACACTAAACCTGTCAAGGCTAAAACCTGAATCTGTCTTGATCATGACCTTGGGAAATCATAATACTTTTGGGCTTCCATTTGTTAGTTTGCATTATGGGGATGATTATTATAACTAGTTATAAGACTATGTAAAAACTAAAGGAGATCATGAATATAAATCTCTTAGCATAGGGCCTGGCCTGAAGTAAACCCTCAGAAAGTGTTATCACTTAACACACAAATATTGAACCTTTGCATTTATTTTATTGTCACCTGAGTGTATGTTTTTATTGATTCTAGAGAGAGAGAGGAAGGGGGAGGGAGAGACAGAAATATCGACGTCACAGAAAAACACTGATCAGCTGCCTCCTGCATGTACCCTGACCAGGAATCAAACCATCAACCTTTCAGTGCACAGGAAGTTGCTTCAACCAACTGAACCACCTGGCTAGGGCAAACCTTAACATATTTAAAGGATCAGGAAGTATGACAACCATGTAGTTGTGTTAAATAAATATATAGGTTATAGGTATGTGGGCAATAAGACCTAAAGGAACATTTCAATAAAAGAAATAGTGTTCTATTTATAGATTTCAGCATGACTCCCAATGGAGATTCATTTATTTGCTTTTCAAATGTTATAATTATACTTCCAATTGAAAAAAGTCTAAGGGGAATGATTAAAGTTAAGTCCTAGGATACAATGTGTTATTACATTTTGAAATGACATTTTAATTACTTGTTTTTAACTCTTGGGTTGACATATCTAGAGCTATTGCAGTAAATAGGTTCTAGGCCAGGGATGTCAAATTCATTTTCAATGGGGGCCAAATCAGCCTCAAGGTTGCCTTCAAAGTGCCAAAGGTAATTTTAGGACTGAGTAAATGTAACTACTCCTTAACAGTTAAGCAAGAGCTCAGCGCTGCCGCTGGGTAGAAACAAGGTGCAGGGTTGGATAAAACAAGATAGAGGGTTGGATTCATCCCATGGGCCTTATGTTTGCCACCTGTGTTCTAGGCAGAAGTGTTATTGAGAACATTAGAAGAGGAGTATGTATTTCCAACAATTGGAAAATGAACTATACCAATAAAATCACACACATTCCTCAAGATTTCATTCAAATGTTGCCTGCACTCTGATGTTCTCTGTCTTTTAAGAATTTTATATTGTTTCATTTCTACTTTCTTAATATACTGTACAGTGTACATTCTCTTTCTTTTTTAGTACTAATAGTTTTTTTTTCCCCTTTACCTAGGGACATGCCCATTCATGCTGGATGGAGGGGAAGGAAGGGAGAGAAAGAGAGAAAGAGACATTCATGTGAAAGAGAAACATTGACCTGTTGCCTTCTGTAAATACCCTGACTAGGCACCAAACCCACAGCCTGGACATGTGCCCTGACTGGAGATTAAACCTGACCCATGACCCTTAAGTTTATGGGACAACTCTCAACCAACTGAGCCACACCAGCCAGAACAATACTAATAGTTATTTATTATCTATTTATCTTCCTGACCTCAAGACCCCAGACCAATCAAGTCTTAATGGGCTATGCAGCTCCAAAGGTCTGTTCAGAAAGTATCCATCCATGAACTATGAAAAATAGAGACATTTATTGAAGAAAATACAAGATACAAGAAACATTATACATAGGACAATGATGCTTCAGTCTCCTTCAAAATAGGCACCTTGGGACCTCATATAGTTGGAATCTCTCCCAGCATCTCTTCCACTTTTCAAAACACTCTACAAAATCCTTTGTTGGAATCACCATCAGCTACCTCATTATATTTTCCTGAATCTCATCAATGGTGTGCTTAAATATCTTTAAAAGGTAACTGCTTTTCACTTACTGCTTTTAAGATTCTCCTGTTGTCTTTAACCTTTAGCATTTTAATTATGATGTGTCTTGGTGTGAGCCTCTTTGCATCCTTCTTCTTTTGGACTCTCAGTGCTTCTTAGACTTGTATGTCTATATCTTTCATCAAATTAAGGAAATTTTCTGTCATTATTTTTTGATACAGGTTCCCAATTTCTTTCTCCCTCTCTCCCCATTCTGGCACACCTTGATAGGAATGTTGGTATGCTTGAAGTTATCCCAGGGGCTCTTTATACTATTCTCTCTTGGCTTATTTATTTATTTTTTGGATTCTTTTTTCTTCTTGATGTTTTGTTTGGGTGTTTTGTACTTACTTACATCAAAGCAGTGAATCAAATCACTGCTTTGATTCTCAGCTTCATCCATGCTACTGTTGATTCCTTGTAAATTATTTTTATTTCAGTTAGTGTATCCCTCATTTCTGAGTGGTTCTTTTTTATGCCATTGAGGTTCTCACTGAATTCATTGATTATCCTTATAACCAGTGTTTTGAACTCAGAATCTAGTAGATTGCATCTATACATTTTGTTTAGTTCTTTTTCTGCAGTTTTGTTCTGTCTTTCATTTGTGCCATATTTCCTTGTCTCCTCATTTTTGCCACATCTCTGTGTTTGTTTCTATGTATTACATAGCTCCCTTGGTAAAGTGGCCTAATGTAGTAGGTATTCTGTAAAGTCCAGTGGCACAGCCTCTCCTATCACCCAACTGGGTTCTTGAGATGTACTGAGTGGGCTATGTTTACCTTCCTCTTGTGGTTGAGACTTGATAGCTTTTAGCACATCAATGTCAGGGATTTACCCAAGCCACTCAACTACAAGGATTAACTACCAACCTCCCATGGAGGATCAGATGTTCAGGACCCGCATCACTGAGCATGACTTACTTCAACAAGGTCTAGTGCTTGCTGAGTCTGCCCCTTGACAGTGTCACTTGTGGAGGTGGTGGGTAGTGGTGCTCTGATATGGTCTGAAGCTGTCCACTGGGTGTGCTGGCTGGCTCTGGGGCTTCCTAGCAGCTGTAGGTCAAGATCAACCACCACCTATGTTCTGTCCAGAGCAACCCAAAATAAGCTACAAAGTGACCTGCAGAGGGCTGCTATGTGTGCTTAAGTTTGCATGGTGACAATTATTACTAGAATCAGAGGGGTAAAAACATTGTAAGATACAAAATGCCAAATCACTATACTGTAAATCTGAAACTAATATAACTATATAATAATGCATACTTAAATTTAAAAATAGTACCTAAAGTCTTAATGGTTCTTGGTGAAGTACTAAAATCACTACAGAGTGTCTGCTCTTACTGCTAATATAAGCCAGAAAATTGAGCCATATTCTAACCCATTGGTTTCCAAACTTGTCTGCAATCAGCTGAAATGCTTCAATAAAAGTAAACAAATAAATATGAATGTCTCAGTCTCACACTCGGAGATTATGACTTAATTGCTGTGGGATAGAGATCATGACTTAATTTGTTTGATAGGGTGGAGCTAAGCTTTGAAATTTAAAAAATTTCCAACACGATGCACATGTGCAAAAATTTTGGGAACTTCTGAGATAAGAAATCATTCTTGTTTTACAATGTTTGTTCTTGTGTAGCAGAAACAATTTCCTAGTCATTAGTAAGTCTACTAATTCTATAGTAAAACAAAATCAAAGCTCCATTTTTGTCTGTAAACAGAATTACCAGGTCAAGTCCAGAAAGCTCTTTAGTTAGTGTCAATGTTTCATGAACTGGCTCAGTTAGAGTCCACATAAGGGAACTCTATATTTGTAATGATAAGAATAGTTTACCAAGTATTTGTCTAATTTAAAAATTATAAGCAATTTTTTATGTTTTTCTTTTTTAATTAAATTTATTAGGGTAATAATAAAAAATTAATATAAAACTTAGACAGTCAGGGTTTGGCTATCTGCAGCTCAAAAGCCAATACTTAAAAGACAGAGACTGATGCAAGGAAAGCAGGCTGGCATCTTGGGAAGGTAGTGGGCTCTCATCACAAAGAGCATATCTTAGTGTCTGAGGCAAGAGTCTCTATGAGCTGGGAAGAGGAAGACAGGACAAAGGAAATGGGAGGGGGCCGTGGGGTCTCACTAAGGTTGCTGTGTGCTAGTCAGCACAGTCTGCTACATAACTTTCTTGGAGCTGGTCAAGCAATGGTCTGCTTAGTCTGGTTTTCCTTGAAGTTGAGCAAATTTGGAACTGAAATGCCAAAAGGCTGGAGTCTGCTTCCTTTGAGGTTAGTTCCTTGAATCTTTTAAGCAAACTGGCTCTTTATCAGTAGCTACATGTGAATTTACAAGTCATCATTTACAGAAACAATGTTAAAAGAATGGTGAAGTGAGCTACAAAACCAGATTATATTCAAGTCTTTGTAAGACTACTTAATTTTTACCCAGGTATTAGAGAATAGAATACTGCTTTGCCTAAAATGTTGTATCCTGAGAATGTAACAGGGTGTAGAGTGAGGTTTAGAAAAAATGCCTCCAGGGCCTTAGCTTGGGGGGCGGGGGGTAGAGAAGCTGAGGCAAGCCATTGGTAATTACTTTGCATTATTATGGCAACTTCGCTAGCTTCATAGTTATGTTAAAAATCTGTGCTGTCAGGGGGATGGGTGTGACTTTCAGTGGTGATATAGCCTGGGGTTTGCTGCACCTGTAGGAGAGCTTGGAGGTGGTCTGCTCTGCATCACCAGGGCCATACCTGTCTAGACTAACAATGGCAGCAGAGAAAGGCAGAAAATATGGGGAAAGGGAAGGTGTAACTCATTATAAGAGGAGATAGAAATGGGATCATGCTGGAAGCTCCAGGCCATAGTTTGAACTAGGCTGTCCAGCCATTCGCCCTCTTGGCCATGTGGGTTGAAAGGTGTAGAAGGACCACCGCCAGCCTGTTGTGGGGAGGTGCCATTCAGTTTTGGATTAAAAGCTGGATAACATGGTTACAAGACATGATGATGCTAGGGTTGTGGGACCTGTCCAGCCAAGCACAGATTAATGGGAGATGCCTGAGATGCTGAGCTGCGGACTTCTGTTTTGTTTTCTTTTTTTCCCCCCCTGAAAGGTGGTACTTTTGTCTGGCATAGTTCTGAAACTGGCCCAATTTGGCAAAAGGGAAGCAGGAATGTGTGTGTGTGTTTATGGGTATTTTAAAGGGAGTGGGACTTAGCAGCAGAATTCTGTCATTATTCTAAATCTGTATAACGTTTAAATAAACAAATTCCTTCCTTTATACTAAACTTTGTCTTTGGGAGTCTTGGTGGCAGGCAGTCAGGCCTCCACATGTTTCAGAATTGTAGACACTGGGATTCTGTAATAAGAAAGACAATCCTTTGTAGGGGAAGAAGCTCTAAACTTTAAAAAAAATATCATAACTGAGTCCCAACAACCAATGGCATATACATTATAATTATTTTTGGTATAACAATGTGTACAATTTATTTAAAATGCTCTAATCGTAGACAGGGTGATATCACAAATAAATTAGTTTCAGGAATCCTACACCTAAAATTCATAGTTCAAGGGTAGTTAGATACATTTTAAACTGAATCACACTCTTTGGAGAGAGCTATAAGCTTTATCAATTATTAACTTGATCAAAAAAAGAAGTTTTGCTATTTTGTATAACTAATTAGTTTTCATTTGTAAAATCAATGGCTTATAAACTAGTGATTGTTGAGCATAGATCTGATAGGGGCTTAAGACTTGGGAAAATTTAGCTTAAGGTAAATAGTCATAAATGTGGCAAGTAATGTGTATGTTAAGTTTTTGTTTCAGTAACTACAGATAAGGCCCATCCTGGTGCCTGAGATTCAGCAGTTGACTTCCTGGGTCACTGGCTGGCGATGACTTCATCTGGAGATGTCTGTACCAGGAAGAAGCAAGCAACCACCCTTCCCCCTTGGAGGCAACTGTTGAATTTCAAAGTCTTTCGCTGACACCTTGTTTGCCCTCCCCCAACCCCCTTATAAAAGATCTGGCTGGGAAAGAGAGAGCAAGATGGTTTGTTAGGGTATGAACCTGCCATCTTCTCAGATCACCGGTCATCTGAATGAAGCGCCTATAAAAGATTCAATCACTGTCATTGCTTATTGGATTTGGTAGTGACAGGCAGCCTGAACGCCGGTGTCTTTTCCGGTTACAGATCCTCATTGATATAATTAATAATATTATAAATGTCTTCTGGAGAAAAGATTTTTAGAGACATACTTTCTATCTGCATGCATATGCATACAAATCTAGCCAGCTTACACTATGTTCTGTACACAGAAACATTGCTCTCCAGGCTTATTTCCAAACTGGTTCAGATGGGTCTTGGTCTCCTTTATATATGAGGGGAAGTAGAGTTTGCCACCCCAAAATATTCATTTTTGGGGTATAAGTTTGTGGAAGAAGAGAGACAACATGCAAAACCTAACTACCTCAAGGGAGGCCTGCATGGCAGCCTTAAAACTTAGAGACCTAAAGTAACCACAGAGGATGGTCTGAGATTAAAAGTTATGAAGTAAAAGCAGTTCTTGGCAGGTATTAGGTAGAAAAAAAACCTGTTCCAAGGAAGGGAGCTATCACTTCAGCATCACAATAAACTAAGAGTGGCAGACAGGAAAGAATCTAGCAAAATCAGTTTGTTAAATTGACCCCCACATGGTCCCAAAAGTTTGTCTGTCTTATCTACCTGTGGATTTCCTACTTACTCTTTGAAGTCTCTGACTCCTTCTTCTTGGTCCAGGCTGGCAATTATCTGATTTACCTTAGGACCCCATATTCTTAGGCAACTGCATGCCTAAAGAATTTACGTACATGCATAAAGAATTTGGTTATTTTTCTCCTGCTAATCTCTCTCATATTAATTTGAATATTAGACCAGCCAGAGAAATTAGAAGGGTAGAAGATAAGTTATTTTCCCTCCTTCACATATATATTTTGAATATTATCTCATTGATTCTAGGCAATTTTCCAGGAAAGATTTTTCAGATCTCCTCCCACTTCCCCCCAAAAAAGGAAACTCCAGAATTTTTAAGCTGACTGTTTTATAAGTTTTGGGGAATGTGAGTGGAAAATTCAATTATGGCCTAACCAGTGTTGGGTTATTGGGAAATAATGATCTATCACCTATAAGACCCTAATCATCTACATCACCATTTCAAACAACCAATGGGAGATGGGAGGAATAGGGGTCATGAAGACAGTGTCTGGGAAGACTCACAGAGCAGAAGATATTTGAACTGTATATTGAAAGTTAGTAGCAGTTTCCCAAACTGACAGAACCATGTGAGAGGAAATATTTCATCAGGGAATATTATAAGATTGTCCCAAGATGCAGTGTGGCTTATTCATTCAACTAGAAAATGGCTACAACTCTTAGGTTTGGGGTAAAAATAGAGTAAAAGCAAGATTGCAAAGGATCAATATGATTTACAAAAGTGTTTTTCAAACTTTTTTAGCACAAGTCATAGTAACATACTTTTATGTTACAGAAGCATAAAGCTATAAAATTGTACTCTGACAAAGTATTACATCGTATTAGGTAAAATATTCAAAGTTTTATATTCTACTCTATGTTTTTAGTTGATTTCATTCTTATTTCATTGAAAGTGCTGGTTTTGAACAAGTAAATTGATTTCTGACACATCAGTGGGTCACCTTCCACAGTATGAAAACTCTGCCATGTGAAAAATTCAAAGTTACTAAATATTTCAAGCAGCTTTTGTGATGACTGGAAACATCATTGTTTTGGTAATAATAGAAAATGGACTAGAGGTGTGAGATCGGTAGTGGAGAAAAGAGGTGGAGAATTATCATCCTGGTCCAGATAAGTGATTGTGATTTTGTGAACTAGGCATTAGATTTATGGATTGGGGCAAGAAAAATTTGGGAGATAATTGAGTAAAACTATGAGAACTTAGTCACTATTTGGGTGTTTGGTGTTGATGAGGGAGGTAGGATCACAGGAAAGGTTTGAGGCTAATGGATTATATAACAATGTGTGACTGGGAGAAATACACAAGCATACAATTAATATAGAACCACAGTTGTGTTTTCTTTATTTTCTAAAGGAGGACCTTACTACATTATGTAGCTCTCAATGTGGTTGGGGCTTTTTCATAATTCTGTAACTTTTTAATAAAACATATCTTAGGTATGTTGGCTATTTAGACCTTAACAGTTTTTTGATCCAATAGATCCAAAATCTGATGCTGCCTAAAACAGGTCCCTCTGAGAGGACTCGAGGATATGTATTGCTTAACAAGATCCTGAAAAGGTCTTTGCAGCAATCCTATGACTGTAGTGTGGCTATCACTGGTCTTTATTTTACAGAGAAGAAAACTGAGGGTCTATGGTATATAGTAATTTCTCCAATGCTCACTGTTTAGAGGCGTAGCTGAAACCAAAATCCACTCAGCATAGTGCTTTTCTCCATTTCTATGCTTTCATCAAAACCCTGGCAATTTACTATTCACTGATGACGCTGCCTTATACTTTTAAATTAAGACTACATGACAATTTCACCTTAAATATTTCTATACTTTCATATTTTCTCTACCCCTTTAATTCTTTATTGCTATGAATCCTCTCCAACTGTTTTTATGTCTCTCACTGTGCCTTTCTCTTCCCAGATCAAAGTGTTGTTTCTATTTGCTTTCTAAGATCAATATTTTTCAGATGCTCTGCCAGCATGTGGTCTTTGTGAACACTTCCTTTAGATATTTCTATGATACCCACTTCTTTGTTGTTTAGAAACTGCTTTTCTATATTGAGTTGAATAGGATAGAAAATGAAGTGATATTTAACTTTGGATAAAATACATATATACTAGTACCAGGCTGTTTTGATTGCTATGGCTTTATAGTATGGTTTGATGTTAGTATCATGATTCCTCCAATTTTTTTCTTTCTCAGGATGGCTGTTGCTATGTGAAGCCTTGTGACTCCATATAAATTTTTGAAATATTTGTTCTAGTTCTGTGAAATGCATCATTGGAGTCTTGATAGGAATTATGTTGAATATATAGATTGTTTTGGGTAGTATGGATATTTTAATGATGTTAATTCTTCCTATCCATGAATGCAGTATGTAGTTCCACTTATTTGTATCTTCTTCAATTTCTTTCTTCAGTATCTTATAATTTTCCAAGTACAGGACTATTACTTCCTTAGTTAGGTTTATTCCTAGACATTTTATTCTTTTTGAGAAAGTTGTGAATGGGATTGTTTTCTTAGTTTCCCTTTCTGTTCTTTTGTTATTAGCATATAAAAATACAACTAATTTGGGGGACATCCCCCAAAGAAGGATCTGTAATGGTGTCCAGAACTCAGAGTGTCCAAGAAATATTAAAAATATGGGATGTCCTCACCCCCACAAGTCTGAACTAGGGGATGGGATACGTGAAGCAGGGCCATTGAGCACTGTTTTGCATAACAGTTTTGCAAGTGACCTCTAGAATGGTTGTTTAACATATCTATAACTTTTGACTGGTTTAATGGATATGTTAAATAGCTATGGCCATGCTTTGAGCCAGGGAGATGGGAGTGACTTCCACCCAGGATGTAACTGGGATGCAACTCCCCCTGGTTACAGAGCCTGTGTAAGAGCTTGGAGATGATTGGCTCCATGCCACAGAGCCATGCCTGGCCAGACTTACTATGGCAGCTCAGAAAAGCCAGAAAAAATGGGAATGCTAGCAGATATAGCTGATTGTGGGAGGAGTCGGAAATAGGGCTGCAGAGGAAGATTGGTGCTGTGATTTAAACCCAGGCACAGTGACCATGACAAGAGGAACCACATGGCTTTGGGGCTCACTTTGCCATGTTGGCTTCGGAAGCTGGAAAGCAAGATGTAGCAGTGATGCAGAATTCTCTTAGCAGTTTGGAAGAATGTGGGAGAGATGATGCAGGAAGGAAAGGGATGAAATGACTCTTGCTGGTATGCCAGGGGAAGGTGCCATGTGGTTTTGGATTAAGAACTGGAGATCCCAGATGCTGATGGTGCTGGGAACCGAAGGAGGCCTGCCAACCAAGCAAGAATTACTGGGAAGAACCAGGGGCTACCTGAGCCATAGACTTCTATTTCTGTTCCTGAGATATGGAACCCTGGACCGGACAAAGTGAGGAAGGAAGGCCTGTGTGTATTTGTGGGTGTTTTAAGGGACTTTGGGATTTTAAAGAAGACATTAAGTCATTACTCTAATGCCTGTATAACTTTTGAATAAATAATTCCTTTCCTTTTCACCGATCTCTGACATGGAGATCTATAATTCCTGTACAGTAGGCAAGGTGAACTTAGTACAAGGGGACCCCAGGAGAAGGGGCGGTCCATTCAGTAACATTGTGCGACCCCTTCTCTAGTGGCCAGTCAGGGAAAATCATGGGAGACCACATGCACAGCAGCTTTAAAGTAATTCCACTACTTGTACATACACAGTGAAAGCCCACCAAAACTAGCCAGGAAGGATCTGCTCTATAAGAATTAAGTCCCTGCAGCCCATAAGGTCAGTGTCTGCTTGGAGTTGGCCTGCTCCCACGTTCTCTGCTATAAACTCTGGGTGTTCAGTTCAATTCTTTGTCCTGATCACAAAAACCTGGTTACCTGTGCCCACCTGTGACACTTGATGACTTTGGAGTCACCTAGAGTGGGCACAACATATGCTCTAATGAGCATCAACATACCTTTTTTCCCCTCTTGGCTGCTGCTCCCTTATTATACCAGACCACATGGTGGCATCTTTACTACCAACTATATAGCTGCTTGCTGTTTTCTTACTTAGACCTTACGATCAAATCCCTCCTGGCTACTCCTTATTGCTGCTTGCTATCTCTTTATTACTAGCCCAGGCCACATGGCTGAACAGATGTAGCTCCTCTCTCACTACTGGCAGCATGGCAGAATCTCTCACATCGCTTCCCTTTCTACTACAGACCAGCGCAGCTGCCTGTTGCTTTCTTACTACCCCATGGAGGACCAGCCTCTCTCTCTCTGCCATCCCTTAGTTTAAATCCTGACCTGGAGATTGCTACGTGACCTCTAATCCTGCTCTTCCCATAATGTGCTACACTTGCCAGTCTCTCTATATCATTTACATTCTCTCAGCTGCCATCTTTAGTCAGGGCAAGAGTTCCCATGACAAAAGGGCTTTCAGTGAGAGCATTCACCTCCCTTAGGTATGTCATGAATCCCTAAATTCTCATAGGGTCACATAGATAACTTTTCCCCAGGTAGGTAGCACAGCAATTAACTAACCTTTTTGTTATGCAAAGTCTCTTAAGCCATATAATCCATTTTCCATATCCCTCCATTGAGGTTTCTAGGGGTTTTCTCCTATTTTGAGGACCCTTGCTTTGCACCCTATTTCATTATGACAGCTCATCCCCTACATATTTCATCACTTATCTCCTAAGAACAATACCATTCTTCCGTGTCCAATACAATGATTATACCCAAGATATTTAAATTGTTAGCATATTGTAATCTATTACAAAGACCTTCAAAATGTCCCAGTTTTCTCAATAATGTTCATGAAGTTTTATGGAAAATTCAAGTAATGTATTGCATATAGTTGTCATAGCCCCTTAGCTTATTTTTATTTTTATTTTTCTTCTTTTTCAATTATAGTTTACAGTCAATATTATATTATTTTCAGGTGTATAGAATAGTGCTTATATATGCATATAATTTAAAAATTAACCCTCCAATTAGTCTAGTACCCACTGGGC
The DNA here is from genome assembly GCF_004126475.2 of Phyllostomus discolor. Classification (NCBI taxonomy): domain Eukaryota; kingdom Metazoa; phylum Chordata; class Mammalia; order Chiroptera; family Phyllostomidae; genus Phyllostomus; species Phyllostomus discolor. The sequence continues at coordinate 66,173,649 of NC_040912.2, read as the reverse complement.
ACCATACATAGTTATTACAATATTATTGACTATATTCCTTGTGCTATACTTTACATCCCCATGACTAATTTGTAACTGCAATTTTGTACTTCTTAACCCCTTCACCATCTGTTCTAGGTTTTTCTCATCTGTCTCTCACTACATTGATATATTTGTTTATTCATTTTCAGAGAGAGAGGAAGGGAGGGAGAAAGAGAGGGAGAGAAACAGCACACCCCCAGTTGGGGACTTGTCCTACAACCCAGGATGTACTCTGACTGGGAATTGAACTGGCACCCTTTCAGTTCACAGGCTGGCACTCAATTCACTGAGCCACACCAGCAGGGCGACACTCATATATTTTTAAGAATTCAGGCAGTCCATTTTATAAAATCAGTCTCAAATTAGATCTGTTTAGACCTCCTTGTGATTTGATAGAATTTTTTTAAATGTTGGTCAAAATGTTACGTGTCAATTTTATCCCATTATTAGTGATGGAAGTTTAAACACTTAGTTAAGGTAGTATCCACCAAATTTCTCCATTGTAAAAGTCTCTTTCCCAGTATACCCAACATGTAGTCTTTGGGGTAATATTCTGAGACTAGCCCATTCTCCCAGTATAATTTAGCAAATGGCTTCAGTATCCATCTGCCATTCTTTCTCATTAATTAGTTACCCACTTTCCAATAGTTTCCCCTTCTTGCCTCATGGTTTATGTTCTTAAAATTATCCATGTGGGTTAAGGCTCCATTTTAATTCATTATGTTAAAATATATTATTATCATAATTCATTTTCATGTTAAAATTGTTCCACATTGAGCCAATGAAGGTAGGTTCTTCAAGATGACACCTCTTGTTTTTAAGCACTTACTTACTTTCCAAAGTAAGTCGCAAACCAAATTTCTGATGTAAAAGGAGAATCCAAGATTACTTCTTACTTTTCTGCCCCCATGCTGGAGTCAATCATTTTCCTAAGGACCTGATTCACATTTTTTATAGGATGGTTTTAGAAACCAAAATCAGGACTCTGAGTTTGCTTGTTGCTACTTAAATTTCATTGCTTAATATCCCTATCACTGGATATTAACACATATGTACACACACACATATTTAGTTGTTCAACTAAATGTGAGTGCATACTGGTATCTTTCATATCCAATACCACAAGTTTTATTTTAGCCTTTCTTCAAGCTTACCTGTAACTTGCCTCATTAACAGTAAAAAGCCTGGCTCACACCATTTTCCATTTATTTGTATATATATTTTAACTCTAGCATACTGATAAGGCAGCTCAGAATTGTTAACTCGTATTCCCATGATCAAAAAGTTTACCAACTAGAGCAGGATGTCAAATTCATTTTCATTGGGAGCCACATCAGCCTTGTGGTTGCCTTCAAAGGGCTGAAGTCATTTTAGCCCTACTGTATAAATGTAACTACTCCTTAACTGTTAAAGAGTTGAAATTACATTTGGCCTTTTGAAGGCTGATGTGGGCCCCAATGAAAATGAGTTTGACACCCCCGAACTAGAGTATAGATATATAATTTATTTATAACTTATTTATTAGAGTATAGGTATATAATTTATTTAGTGTTTACACTTACTGTTTACGCTCTGAACAATATGTTACAAAGACAGTTAGGTCAGCTCCCTTTTCACCCCAACCTCTTATACTCAGTTAGATTAAACATTTATAATATATTTAGAGCCATTTGTCAAAGTCTCCATTTCATTCAGGCATCCTGTGACATCCTGGCTGATGTGTTGTTTTAGACTGCACATATTAAAATTCACTCCTTTGTAATTACATTTCAATAGGTTTTGAAAAATGTATGGTGTTCACTACCCCAGCAATATATAGATTAGTTCCTTCACCCTAAAATTTCATTTTTCATTCACTTTGGTGTTAACCACCTTACTGCTTCAATCTCTGGCAGCTACAAATATTTTCTACCCCTCTAGATCTCCCTATTCCTAAACATCATATGAATGGAATCATACAAAATGTAGCTTTTTGGTTTTCTTTCTCTTAGCAAAATACCTTGAAGATTCACCTATCTTATGACATGATCAATGGTTCATTCCTTTTTATACTTGCTTAGTATTCCATTATATGGATATACCATAGTTTGTTTATCCATTCCCATGCTGAATCTATTTAAGAACATCTTGGTTGCTTCTGGGTTTTTGGTTCGTTTGTTTGTTTCTTTTTAATGTTATTAGTAAAGCTGTAGCAAACATCAGCAAACACAGTTTTGTGTAAACATAGCTCACAATTTACTTAGGTAATAGTGTGATTCCTGGGTCATGTGCTAAGTTTTATATTTAGCTTTAGAAAAAACTGTGTAACTGTCATCCAAAGTGGGAGACAGCAGTGAGTAGGAGTGCATGTTGTTTCTCTAGTGATATGTGTAGGTATATTTTATATAACAGCACATAGGCAAATTATTTTTGTGTATATATAAGAGCTAGTCATGAAGTTTTAGGTGTATTGCTTTATCATTTGCATATACAACTTATTTCACTCTGTTTTCAATTATTATGTTTTAGTGATTTCTCTTTAATTATATAGCAGGTAATATCTCAAAAACTGTTTAATAGCAGTGGGGTTTGTGGGTATGTTGGCTTCTCCTTGACTTTACAGGGATTGCCTCTTGTGTTTCTCCACTAAATAATCATGCCTGTGCATGTGCATGTGTGTGGAAGTATCCAATAATTCCTATTTTGCTTACTATTTTTATCAGAAATAGATGTGGATTTTGGTCAACATCTTTTTCCACTTAGTGAAGATGCATTGTTTCTTCATGCAGAGAGTGGGTTTGATTTGCTCTTTTTTTTTAGGAATTTAAAATTTTTTCATAAATATTTTATAGTGAAATTAATTTATAAATTTTTGGTGCTTTGCTTGAATTATCAATGCTATATTGTTTTTCATAAAATTTATTTTAAAATTTTCATTTTCTTCTATAATTTGAAATATAGCATTGAAATTACCTGATCTTTTAAGTTTAATAAAATTTTCCAGGGAGAAGGAAGATGGTGTCAGAGTAGGAGGCAGCAGATTCAGCTTCTCTCTACATGCACAGGAGAAAATCCTGGCTGATCTACAGAGTGGAAGAGCAAGCAACCAACATACCTCAGCATAAGTGAAAATAGGGGATCAAGTATTGTGGTGGAAACAAAAAACCAGACCATGAGAGGAGTGTTGCAACACAGTAGGGTCCCAGGGACCAGCATGGGATCCGGGGGACTGCAGGTCCAGGCCCAGCGCCCGCTGCCTGGGTTTGCCACAGAATCTTTGGGGGAGATCCAGGACAACTGCTCCCTCCCCAGCCAAATAAGGTCTGAGTGGCACCGGGAGGAACCCAGTTGCTAGCAAAAACGCAAGGGCTATGAGCACCCTCAGAGGCTGTGAACACCGGTGGGGTTGGATTGCAGAGCGGGCCCCACTGTGGCTGGACAGTTGGGCTGCTGGAGAAGCCAGGCCATTGTACGGAGCAGCAGGCTTGAATAGGAGGAATTTCTCAAGAGAAAGGAGTGAAAAGGCAGACATTGTTTGGGGAATTCTCCTAAAGCAGTCGCTGCGGCCTCCCAGCCACCCAGCCGGGCAGCAATCCCGAGGTTGCACAAAAGGTTGTGCTTCTGTGGAGGACCCTGCGCACCCCCTTTGCACTGGGAAAAGTGAGGCAGTCTGGCTGAGGGCTTGGGCACGTGGGAGAGCATCCCCGCACCCCAGTCCACAGCAGTAACCCTGGGGAAAGACCTGATTCCCACACCCAGGGCACAGGGCCGAGAAGCCACCATAGCTTCCCAGACAGTGCCCGCAGCTGATGAGGAAGAAAAGCCATACCAATTACCCCTCAGCCTGCCGCACCCAGCAAGAACAGAAAAACCAGTTTGGCCACTTTGAAACCAAAAGACTTTTTAATTTTATTCTATTTTTTAAACAATTCTTAATTTTTAATTTTTATTCTTTTTATTCTTTTAATTTCTTTTTCCTCTCTTTCCTGCTTTCTTGTTTTATTCCTTCCTCCTTTCTTTCCTCCAATTTTATCTCTTCTTCCTTCCTTCATCTGCCTTCATTTTTTTTAAATACCTACAAGTGAGACAAAAACCTGGAACTGTGAAAAGACCAGAGTTGCACCCAAAGAAGGGGCATCACAACAGCTGTGACAGTGAGACAAATCTCACTCTGCTATTACAGAGAACCTACAAGTTATTGCATATTTGTATTACTACTATTTCTCCATTATCATCTCCATTAACATCTTTTAAAATAGTATTTCTGTATTCCTCTTCTTTCTGTATAGTCTGCTTTGCTAGGCTAGTTATATTGTATCACCTGACAGGTTTCCTCTGATATCTCTTTCATATTGTATTGCTTATTTATTGTCCTTTAACTCACCTGGGTCCCATTAACATGCTACTCAAGGTTCTATACTCCCTATTCTTATTATCTAGATCTCATAGATTCTGTCATATAACTGTTGCTCTAATATTATTGTAAATAATTGCTCTTCCATGCAATTGTAAATACTTCACAAACCACTCCCCCAAGATCTTAGCCCATTTCAAAGTTTCCTGAACTCTATTACTGTAGTGGTTAACGCTATTCTCTCACACACTACACCTAACTCTCACCTTACCTCAGAATCTGACCTCCCACAACCTCCCTGCTTTATAAATACAACTCACAACCCTTCCTTCCCTAAAAAGAGTCTTATCTTCTTTCCATCCTTTCTAAAAATCAGCTAGTTGGTTGGAAGATCATGGTTACACTATACATAGCCAAATGCTCTCCTATTTCTTCTCTACTGGCTGATACTGTAAATATCATAGAATACTCTCTTGCTTTATTAAACCATTTTGCCTTCCCCCTCCAACAGATCACAAAAAAGAGTAGGTGGAAGGGGTGAACACCACAATAACACTGGAAGAAGAAACCCAAAAACAAAGGAACCACTAACAGATAACAACAGAAGAAGGTGAAGGAGGGAGTGGAAACCACACAAACCTCAATCCAGGGCCTATCTGGAAATACAACTAAACAGTAGAGAAAATACCCAATACAAACAACTGAACAAAAGCAAGAGAGAATCCTCAAAACCTTGTACACACAGAAGAACCAGCTTCAACACAACCTGCCCTCACCAGGACAACAAAATACAAGAGGTGGTGGACAGAGTGACCCTGATATAACCAGCTGGTGGGAAGGACCCACCAAACAAAGACCCAACAACAATCAAAACCCAAAGACAAACACAGAGCCAACTTAAATGACAGCCCAAGATCAGTGAGCTCGGGAGATCAAGTAAACTGCATCACTGAAACTCAATGGTATTCTACCACAGAAGTTCACACCACAAACCCAGGGAGCCAGAACAGATGAATTTAATAATTTGGGACTAACAAGAAGAGTCTCACAAAAAATGGGAAGACAAAGAAACAATCCCCAAATGAAAGGAAAAGAGGAAGCCTCAGGAAGAATGCTAAATGAAATACATGCAACACAACTATCAGATATTGAGTTCAAAGCAATGATTGTCAGGAAGCTCAATGAGCTCACAATGAGCCACCAGAAACTACAGGGAAGCTAGAATGAACTCACTGAAAACTATATCAATAGGAAAAAGGAAATAGAAACTATCAGCAAGGGCCAAGAGGAAATGAAGAATACAATTTCTGAACTGAAGAACACAGTAGAAGGAATGAAAAGCAGGATCGATGAAGCAGAAGATTGGCTCGAAGACAAAGTAAAAAAAAAAATAAAATAAAACACCCAGAAAGAGCAAGAAAAGGGAAAGAGGCTCAGAAAGAAGAGGGATTAAGAGAAATGCAAGACAATATGAAACGTAATAATATCTGTGTAATAAAAATACCAGAAGGAGAAGAGGAAGAGCAAGGGATAGAAACCCTATTTGAAAAAGTAATAATGGAAAACTTCCCTAATTTGGTGAAAGAAAAAGTCACACAAATCCAGGAAACACAGAGAGTTCCAATCAAGAGGAACCCAAAGAGGGTCACTTCAAGACATATCATAATTAAAATGGCAAAATACCATGACAAAGAGAGAATCTTAAAAACAGCAAGGGAGAAACAGAGTGTACCATACAAAGGAGCCCCAATAAGGTTAGTGGCTGACTTCTCAATGGAAACACTCCAAGCCAGAAGGGATTGGCAAGAAATATTCCAAGCAATGAGAACCAGAGGTCTGCAACCAAGGCTACTTTACTAAGCAAGGCTCTCAATCAAGATAGAACACCAAATAAGAATCTTCCCAGACAAAAGAAGTCTAAAAGAATACACCTCCACCAAACCAGCTCTGGAAAAGATGCTAAAGGGCCTGCTTTAAGGAAAAGAAAGAAAAGAGAGAGAAAGAAAGAAGAACACAGGTATGAAAATGGCAATAATTACCTATCAGTAATAACCTTAACTGTAAATAGATTAAATGCTCCAATCAAAAGACATAGAATAGCTGAATGGATAAGAAAGCATGACCCACACATATGTTTCCTACAAGAGACCCACCTTAGGACAAAAGATCTACACAGACTAAAAGTGAAGGGCTGGAAACAAATTTTCCAGGCAAATGGACAGGAAAAAATTGCCAGGGTAGCAATAGTCATATCAGACAAAATAGACTTCCTAAAAAAAAAAAAAAAACACAAAAAGAGACCCAGAAGGTCACTTCATAATACTCAAGAGAAGAATCCACCAAGAAGACATAAACATTGTAAATATATATGTGCACCCAACATAGGAGCACCCAAATACATAAAGAAATTCTTGGAGGACTTCAAGAAAGATATTGACAGCAACACAATTATAGTAGGGGATTTTAACACTCCACTGTCAAAAATGGACAGATCTTCCAAACAAAATATCAACAAAGATATTGTGGCATGGAACAACGCCCTAGAGGAAATGGATTAAACTGATATATATAGAGCCCTTCATCCCAAAAAAGTTAAATACATATTCTTTTCAAACACACATGGAACATTTTCAAAGATAGACTACATGATAGGATATAAGGAAGCCTCAACAAATTTAAGAAAATTGAAAGTATACCATGCATTTTCTCTGACCACAAGGGACTGAAACTAGAAACCAACCCCAAGGGAAGAAACCCGAAACACTCAAAATCATGGAGATTGAATAGCATGCTATTAAACAATGAATGGGTCAAGAATGCTATTAGGGAAAAAAGCAAAAAGTTTCTGGAAACAAACAAAAAGGAACTCACAACAACCTAAAACTTATGGGACAGCCAAGGCAGTCCTGAGAGGGAAGTTCATAGCGATACAGACCTACCTAAAAAAGACAGAAACATTTCAAACAAACAACCTAACCCTATGTCTACAAGAACTCGAAGAACAACAACAAAGACAGCCCAGAGGAAGCAGGAGGACGGAAATAACCAAGATCAGAGCAGAATTAAATGACATAGAGACAAAAAGCACAATTCTAAGGATCAATGAATCCAAGAGCTGGTTCTTTGAAAAGATAAACCAAAGCAACAAGCCTTTAACCATACTCACCAGAAAAAAAGAGAAAGGATCCAAATAAACACAATCAGAAATGAAAGAGGAGAGATTATAACTGACACCACAAAAATACAAAGGATTGTAAGAAATTACTATGAAGAACTGTATGCCAAGAAATTTGAAAACCTAGGTGAAATTGACAAATTTCTAGAAAAATATAATCTTCCAAAACTCAATAAAAAAGAAGCAGAAAGTCTGAACAGACCAATAACAGCAGATGAAATTGAAGCAGTAATCAAAAAACTCCCAACACATAAAAGTCTGGGTCCAGATGGTTTCACAGGAGAATTCTACAAAGCATTTAAGGAAGAGTTAACCCCTATCCTTCACAGACTATTCCAAAAAAAATCCAAAATTATGGAAGACTCCCAAACTCTTTTTATGAATCTAGCATCCTAATTCCAAAACCAAATAAAGACACAGCAAAGAAAGCAAACTTCAGGCCAATATCGCTGATGAACATAGATGCTAAAATCCTTGACATAATATTGGCAAATTGAATCCAACAATACATTAAAAAAATCATACATCATGACCAAGTGGGATTTATCCCAGGAATGCAAGGATGGTTCAATATTTGCAAATCAGTAAATGTAATACATGACATAAACAAAAGCAAAGACAAAAATCACATGATCATATCAATAGATGATGAAAAAGCATTTGATAATTTACAGCACCCATTTTTGATAAAAACACTCAGCAAAGTGGGAATAGAGGGAGCATTCCTCAACATAATAAAGGCCATATATGAGAGACCTACAGTCAACATCATACTCAATGGGCAAAAATTAAAATATTTTCCATTAAGATCAGGAACAAGACAAGGCTGTCCACTTTCACCATTTTTATTCAATATAGTATTGGAAGTTTTAGCCACAGTGATCAGACAGGAAAAGCAAATAAAAGGCATCTGAATTAGAAAGGAGGAAACAAAACTATCATTGTTTGCAGATGACATGATAGTGTATGTAGAAAATCCTATAGACTCTGCTAAAAAACTGCTTCACCTAATAAACAAATTTGGCAAAACTGCAGTATACTAAGTCAATATCCAGAAATCAAAGGCATTTTTGTATGATAACAATGAAACCACAGAAACAGAAATCAGGAAAAAAATCCCATTTGATATAGCAAAAAGAAAAATGAAATACCTAGGAGTAAATCTAACCAAGGAAGTAAAAGACCTGTATACAGAAAAGTACACAACACTGAAGAAAGAAATCAAGGAAGACACAAACAAATGGAAACATATACCGTGTTCATGGATTGGAAGAATTAACATCATCAAAATGTCCACACTACCCAAAGCAATTTACAGATTCAATGCAATACCTATTTAAGTACCAATAATATATTTCACAGACATAGAACAAACACTTCAAAAATTCATATGAAACCATAAATGACCATGAATAGCTGCTGTAATTTTGAGAAAGAAGAGCAAAGTAGGAGGGATCACAATACCTGATACCAAACTGTTTTACGAGGCCACTGTAATCAAAACAGCCTGGTACTGGCATAAAAACAGGCACATGGACTAATAGAACAGAACAGAGAGCCCTGAAATAATCCCAAGTCTCTATAGTCAAGTAATATTTGACAAAGGGGGCAGCAACATAAAATGGAGTAAAAACGGTCTCTTCAACAAATGGTGTTGGGAAAACTGGACAGCTACATGCAAAAAAATGAAACTCGAGCACCAACTTAGACCATACACAAAAATAAATTCAAGGTGAATAGAAGACTTAAATATAAGCCATGTCACCACTAAAGTCCTAGAGGAAAACATAGGCAGGAAAATCTCAGATATTTCATGTAGCAACATTTTTACTGATACGTTCCCCCAGAGCAAGGGACATAAAGGAAAGAACAAACAAATACAATCTCATCAAAATAAAAACCTCCTGTACAGCTAAAGAAAACAGTATTAAAATAAAAAGAGAACCAACTGTATGGGAAAACATATTTGCCAATGATACATCAGACAAGGGTTTAATCTCCAAGATATATAAACAACTTACACGACTCTACTCTAAGAAGACAAGCAACCTGATTAAAAAATGGACAAAGAACTTAAACAGATGCTTCTCTAAGGGGGACATACAGAGGATCCAGAGACACATGAAAAGATGCCCAATATCGCTAGCTATCAGAGAGATGCAAATTAAAACCACAATGAGATACCATTTTACACCAGTCAGAATGGCCATCATAAACAAAGCAACAAACAAGTGTTGGAGAGGTTGTGCAGAAAAGGGGACCCTAGTACACTGTTGGAGGGATTGTAGACTGGTACAACCACTATGGAAAAAACAGTATGGAATTTCTCAGAAAACTAAAAATGGACTGCCTTTTGACCCACCAATTCCACTGCTAGGATTATATCCTAAGATCCCTGAAACACCAATCCAAAAGAACCTATGTACCCCAATGTTCATAGCAGCACAATTTACAATAGCCAAGTGTTGGAAGCTACCTAGATGCCCATCAGTAAATGAATGGATCAAACGCCTATGGTACATTTACACAGTGGAATTCTATGAAGCAAAAAGAAAGGAGTGCCTACCCTTTGCCACAGCATGGATGTAACTGGGAAGCATTATGCTAAACAAAATAAGCCAGGTGGTGAAAGACAAATACCATATGATCTCACCTTTAACAGGAACCTAAACAACAAAACAAAAAACAAGCAAAATATAACCAAAGACACTGAAATAGAAAACAAACTGACAGAGTTCAGAGGGGAGAGGAGAAGAAATTTCAGGGGAAATTCAGGTGAAAAGGGGAAGGGTTTACAGGAACAAGTATAAAGGACACATGGATAAAAACTAGGGGAGGGTGGAAATGGGACGGAGGAGGGGAGGGCTAAGTGGGTGGGTTGGGATGAGAGTAAATGTAGAAAATTGTACTGCAACAACAATTAAAATAAAATTTAAAAAATAAATAAAATAAAATAATAAAATTTTCCATTGAAATTATCTTGGTGTGTTGTGTATTGTTATTGTTATTACCTCTTTTCTCTTTTCTTATAAGACAATTATTTAACAGCTTTAACAATTTCTAAGATTTAAATTTCCTATGCCTCTCTAATAAATTGGTGTAAATTCTTATGAAATATGAATATCAAAAAAGTCTTTATTTGAATTCATCTCAATTTCAGATTCCCCGATCTTTTCTAGGAGATCTCAAGTGGTTCATTCACCATATCTGCCTGCTGTTGACTGGGGCCTTCATTTTGTGTCATTTATTATTGACTCCTTGTTACTTGTGTAGAGTTTGTTCTAACCAATTTAAAGTTGCTTTTAACTAAAGTACACATCACAGCTATTACTGAGGGTAGCTTCTTATTAACACTTAGAACACTTGCAAAATAGTGTTCACTAAAGAAAATAGCTGCACAATTCTAAAATATTTTGTGTCTCCATTGTTATGAATTTTACTCTGCTGGTTACACTATCTGTGGTTGCATTCCCTCTGCTGGTCGCTATAAAAAGGGGTGCTTTAAATACATGATGGAAAAGTCACTTGTGGTTAGGGGCTTAGCTGGAAAAAAAATTATTTTATCCATTTCATAGCATCATGACATTCCCAGTATCCATTTATGCTATTAAAACTCAAATATATTTTTCAACTTTCTCAAGTTCATATAAAAGTACTTAACACTAGTTTTAAAGTATATGTCATTATCTTCTTTTTAGAGGTTTCCCCAAGTCATTCCAAGTTAGTCCCAGTACTAACTGTATCTATATTATTACCATCCCTGAAGGGTTCTGCCCAATTCACAGTGTTTCTATTTTCATGGATGGCCTAGCCTCCCAAAGATTTTCACAACTATACCATATACAGGAAATTGAATAGCAAATTTCAGGAAATAACACACTAAACTGATTAATGGCTGGATGCTTCACTTTTGCAGATAATTTTGAAGTATAATCTAAGTTTATCAACAGTTAATTCACATATCACACAGTTTTCTTCAAAACATTTTCAGTTTTTCATACAGCCAAAGCCTTGGTAATAGAAAAAATGTTGGTGTTTAGAAATGGAAATTTGTTCATTCTTATACAAATATAGAGCTTCCACCTAATGAATAATGCTATTTGACTACTTCCATGTTCAAAATTTTGTTCAAAGCATATAAGTACAACATGTTATATTATCATACTATTATTTTCTTTTTCTTTTTTGAAAGAATAAAATGTGTTTTTATTGTTATTTTATTACAGTTGTCCCAATTTCTTTCACCTTGGCCCTCCTCCACTCAGCCCTATGTAATCAAGATGGAAAAGATTTTATGCCAGTTTTAGCCCTACTATATATTAGTCTCCTCTCCTCTTTCTCAAACTTCAAGCACAAATTAGATTAACTTAGTCCCAACACCTACCCCTACTATGGTTAACATCTTTGCCAATATTGAGCAATGGTAACATACAGAAAAATATTTCTATTGATAGGTTGTTTTGTTTTTTCTCTTTAAAAGCAATTTGATGGCAGTGGCATTCTTGCTGGAAGGACTAAGGAGCAAGATATATTTATATGTATATAAATATGTATAAATTATATTTAAATATATATTATATACATATAAAGATATATATATTGGGATTTTGTATGTATATATAAGCATAAAAAGACAAACTAATTCTCTTTGGCCCTCTCTTTCTAGCCAAGTGCTAGGTAATAAATAGAAATGGGAAGAGAATAGGGACAAATTTCAGTCATTGACAAATGGCTCAAATTAAGTAATTGCTGGAGAGAGCAAGATCATTATATCAAATGTATTTCTCATGGCTTTTCAAATTCCTTTATGTCCTTTACATTATTCCTAAATCCATGACTTATACATAGCTGGCTTCTTTTTGTTTTTATGATAGGGAATGGCAAATAGTCAATTAAGAGATAGAGCACTTGTACCTTAAGTGCTTCTAGCATCCAGCACATCCTGCTGAAATTACAGTGCACCTTTGAAGCTATTTCCTCTAACATATACCTTCTTTGCTATATTACAAATTGGCAAACTACCACCCTTGGGCTAAATCTAGCTTCTGCCTGGTTTGTAAACAAAGTTTTATTAAAACATGATAAAACCCATCTGTTTAGGTACTGTCTAGCTGCTTTCTGCTACAGGACAAAGTAGAATAGTTGTAACAGATACTGCATAGCCTGCAAAGCCTAAAATATTTACTGTCTGAGCTTTTATAGAAAAAAAAATGCCATTCTTATGCTAAATGATTTTAATTTGGTTCCCTTATGGAGTAGGTCATTTGCTTTTTCTCTATCACCTGTTATTTTCTGATTTACATACTGTTTGGAGAAAAAAATACCATACCAAGCAAGGGTCAGATTCAGAAAGGCTTTCTCTATTTCCATTCACCGTTACATGTGAAAGTAAATAACAGATTTAGTTATGTACTCCTATGTCCTCAGCTTCATATGGGCATGGAGTTCCTAGGCCTTATTAGATCTACGTTGCTTCAGTAACTTACCCAATCAGCAAATTAGCTCTATCCTATTTTATATGCCTTGTTACCTAGCCAAATTCATTTTTATTCTGCAATATTCTACATAGTTTCACCACTAGCTATGCATGGTGGATTGATCCTATGTGGCAATTTACCTTCTTTATAGAAACACAAATAAGATATTATATAGGAATAAAACTCTATAAATCAGGAAAGAAAAACATAACAGGAAAAGACTAACAGTAGAAAGGCAATGTAAACACATTTGAAAGACTGAGTGTGGGTGAAAGAATATTGAAGGAGACAGAAGACACTTTCACCTGGTGACTGTCTAGGAGGCTAGAGAGAGTTTGCAGTAGAGAAATGCAAACCGAAAACCATTAGTGGAACTGGAGAAATTTGAAAAAAAGCCTTAAGTTTAATTAAGAGTATTATACTAACGTTAATTCCTTTGTTTTGATAAATATGCTAAGATACGTAAGATGTTAATATGAAAGGAAGCTAGGGAATAACTATTGTAGCACTTACATAAACCTAAAACTATCTCAAACAAAACTGTTTAAAAAAGATATAGTTTGAACATTACACAGTTCAGTGTCTAATGAGAAACAGAAACATTAACAGAAAACAACAAAAATAAATTTCATGCAACAAATGTTCCAATAATGAATTCCCTAGAGGTACCATGGAAATACAAGATAGTTATTGATAGCCAAAAAATAGTGTGGGAAATGAAGGTAAGAAGGTAAGAGATATCAGGGAATCCTTCCTGGATAAGGTGTTTTCATACTCCATTATGAAGGATAAATGGGAGATACCCAAGCAAAGAAAAGGATAAAAAATTCCACGTAGATGTAACACCATGTTCAATGACATGGAAACAAGAGTAAACATGGCCCATTCTGGATGTTTAATATGAAGAGAAATGACTTTTGAGAGGTGGGGTGGAAAGAGATGGGACTGGAAGAGATTGGCAGTAAACATAATTGACAGGGACTTGTATAGTATACTAAAGAATTCAGATTTTTTTAACCTGAAGAAAATAGTGACAATTGAGCAAGGTTTTACAGATTGATATGATCAGTTTTGTGTTGTATAAATGTTATCCTGGAGTTGGTGTGTGGCATGGATTGGAAGAGAGCAACAGTAAAAACTGAAAGGCTAACTTTACCATGTTACTTTATTCCAGGTGAGCTAAGGCATTAAAGATATGTTTTGAAAGAGTGGAAGGTGTTAAATATTATTAATTAAGTAGAAATCAGCATAGTATGATGTTGTTTAGATGTGAGGCTATTGAAACAGGGATATCTAGAATGGAGCCAGGTGATTGTTCAGAAAATTAGCTTCAGATAAGTATTAGTCTTCAATATTTACAGTGAAAGAGGTGAGCAGATTTCACAGATAAGGTTGTAAGTGTCATTTCAACAGTTATTTTCAATTGCACACAGATATTTTAAGAGGCTGTTGGAGCTCAACTAATTCATGCTAAGTGAGCTATTAAGTTGGAAGTTGTTTTATACTTAAAACTATGGCATTAAATACACTCACCCAAGAAATCTTTAAAGTGTAGAGAAGAAAAAAATTAAAAATAATACTCTGGAAAACCCAATACTCTGGAAGTCATGTGAATTCTTTATATATTTTGGAGACCAGCTGAGTGAAGTGAAGGAAAAGGAACTGCATAGGAAGTTAGGACAAATTTACCATTGGTTTCTAGAGGAATAAAAAAAAATAGTGGCTTTACAAGAAGTAATAAAGGAGTGTCAAGAAAACTCTTAGAACATTGAGAAAACAGAGAAAGCTATTTTAGAAATGAAACTGAGGTACATTGAATGGGATCAGAAATATGAGGGAGATGACTTTTGTATGCAAATGATAAAATACATTAAAGCATCATTTGATGGTGCAAATCATAAGCACGTGTACATGATGAATACAAAGTGAGCATAGATAAGATAAAAAAGAAGAAAAGAGATAACTGATAATAAAATAGCCTCCTGAGGATCAGAAGAAATTCAGAACTTGATAAGGGTAATTTTATTGTTGATCAGGAGACAACTTCCTTTCATATGTAAAAACAAATAGAAAAGAGATAATCAAATCAATTTTACTAGAATATTTCCCTGAACTAAAGAAAAACTGCAGACTAAAATGACTTAACCTGTTGGGCAATTTTAATAGAAGAGATAAATGTCTATTCTACACAACCTCAGCAAAGTGTTTATATTAAAAGGTTAAAAAAGAAATCTTGGTGGTTGTGAAAGAAAAAAGAGGTAATAAAAATAAGCTTGGAATTAGAATGCTCTACTTCTAAAACACAGCAAACTAGAAAAGGCTGAGGAACAGTGAATTGAAATTGTAACAAAAAAAGAACTGAGAACCAATAACCTCCTACTTTCACATGTGAATGACATGTGAAGACTGAAATGCACTCATACTTTTCAGAAGAAATAACTCAAGTGAGTTTTCCAACTAAATGGTTTCCCCTCCTGCATTCCATTCAAAACTGTGGAAATATCACCCTTAAAAGAGGATTTAGATAAACACTATAACGCTTCGCATCCTATCATCTTACCAATTTCATTTTCACAAACATGAAAATGTTTGTATTGCTGAGTCAAAAGGTAGTTCCATTGTTAATTTTCTGAGGACATTCCGTACTGTTTTCCACAGTGGCTGCACCAATCTGCATTCCCACCAACAGTGCACTAGGATTCCCTTTTTTCCATAACCTCTTCAATACTTGTTTGTTGATTTATTTATGATAGCCATTCTCACCAGTGTGAAGTGGTATCTCACCATGGTTTTAATTTGAATCTCTCTGATGGGTGGTGATGCTGAGCATCCTCTTACATGTCTCTAGGTCCTCTGTATGTCCTCCTTGGAGAAGTGTCTGTCCAAGTCCTTTGCCCATTTTTAATTGTGTAGTTTGTCTTCCTGGTATGGAGTTGTGTGAATTCTTTATATATTTTGGAGATCAGACCCTTGTCCGAGGTACCACTTGCAAATATGTTTTCCCATACAGTTGGCTCTGTTTTCATTTTGATGCTGTTTTCTTTAGCCATGCAGACACTTTTTATTTTGATGAGATCCCATTTGTTTATTCTTTCCTTTATGTCCCATGCTCTAGGAGACATATTGCTGAATATATTGTTGCATGGAATGTCTGAGATTTGCCTATGTTCTCCACTAGGACTTTTATGGTGTCACAACTTATACTTAAGTCTTTTATCCATCTTGAACTTATTTTTGTGTATGGTGTAAGTTGGTGGTTGAGTTTCATTTTGTTTGCGTGTAGCTGTCCAGTTTTCCCAACACCATTTGTTGAAGAAGTGATTTTTACTCCATTTTACGCTCCTGTCCCCTTTGCCAAATATTAATGGACCATAGAGTTGGGTTTATTTCTCGGCTGTCTATTCTAGAACATGGGTATTTTGAGAGCAGGAAAAAGAATATGAGATGACCATTGACAAGAAAATTTGTTTTGACACTCAATGGGGGAGGAATAATAAGAGTCCAGAATGGAAACAAGTTGTAGCAAGAGAGAAAACAAATTTTAAAGTGAAAATATAGAGGAAAGAAGGAGGTAGAATGGGGTAAGAGAAGGGAAGGGAAAAATATGCGAATTGAAGTAAACTGTTATATAAAATCTGGTGACTTAATATGCATAAACTTGGAGGACAAAATGAATGTTAAAAAGCTATGAAGGAAAGAAAATATCACAAATCATGGAGAAGACCACAGTGGATTTTGTATTGGTAGCATCTAGTTTTTACCATTGTATTTTATTTCTAGATTAGACTCATGATGTCAGATAGTGGCCCTGTCTGACCTTAAGCAGTCAGTTGGAGACTTCCAGGGATCTACCATCAGTGGTTGTCTCCACTTGTTAATCTAATCACTCTACACTAAGCAGTCAGGCTTAAGTACTACAGGACAGGGCTTAATCCCTCCTGTGGTCAGGGCTATTGCTTCAGGGTGCTGCTAATCCCTCAGGGTGCTGCTGCTTGGAGGGGAGTGGGCTGTCTAAGAATGATGGTTGCTGCAGTATGATGGATGACTCAGCACCAGGATCCCAGCTGCTACTCTCTCAGTTCTTTTCTGAAAGCCTTTGTCCCCAGTCTTTCCTCAAGTGTCTCTAGTCCATCTGCACTCCCACCCTTGCTTTAACCCAGGGTTAGTGGATGCAAATGAAAGTTTGTGGGTTGTTCCTTTAAATGGCTGTTTGAGTCTCAGCCATCCATGTCTGGCAGAGAGCAACCCTGCCATTTTTCACAACTGGATGTTATCTTTCAATGTGTTGTCTCTGGATGTGTAGTTTTGGGATCTGGTGCTCTAGGCTGGGGATCCCAGTTTAGGATTTAAACCCCACACTTCTCAGGGGGATCCAAATGGCCACTTAAATATCCCTTGGGTGCTTCAGCTACTGCCTGTCGGTGCTCAGCCAACCCTCTCATGTCTCCATCATATTCCCTACAGGTCATGTTGTGCTGAAGCTGATTTTTCTGTCTCTCCATGGTTATAAGGCTTCTTTCTGGCTATTGTTCAGTTGTCTGTTCTGGATGATTTCTGCACAATTTAGTTGTAATTCCAGATTGGCCCTAGGAGGAGATGGTTAGTGTAACTTCCACTCATTCTTCTGCCATCTTGGATCTCATCTCTCTATTTAAAAGAAAGAGAATGTAATGTACTTGTAAGCATGAGAAAAGTGGTCCAAATTTTGAATTGTTTTGAATAGTCAAAAAGGTAGTTAAATAAGAGATGACCAGAGGAATTGCTGAAGAGTATTTAATAGATCATTTACTCATTCATTGGGCCTATGTTTATTTACTGTGTTCTTATCATGCTGTATCATCACTTCCCTTTGCCCTCTCAAGTTCTTCACTGTTTGGGTCATTTGAGATTTGTGTTATTGCTTTCTGTCTTACTCATCATTCTTTTCCTTCCTGCTACATGTTTCTAGCAGTCATACCACATGCAGGAAACAATCCCATTACAAAAAGTGTTTTACTGACCTCCCACTTCAGTATCTACTCATGTTTTTTGCTGCCCTTCTCAACCAGAAATGTCCAGTTTATATTATCACAATTATCCACTATTACAGCTGGTGAAAAATGGTTAGGGAGTGAAGGGATTGAGCAAAAAGGAAAAACAACTCATCCACATGGACCACAGTATGGTGATTACTGGGGGGAGGGGAGTGTAAGGAGATTAAATGATAATAGAAAAAAAATAAAGATAAATATAATCTTTAAAAACATAATAAAGATCAATAATCCATCAACTGATAAATGAAAGACATTTTAAACTATTAGAATACAGTGACTGATATAACACTGACCTGTGAAGCACCATAATTTTATGTTTGTATTTTATCATTTTTCTGAAGATATTTTTTAACTCAAAGAAATAACACATAATTGATAACACTAAAGTTTCCTTTTTATAACTTACAATCATTCCACTCCTCATTAATAGCAACCACTATCATGAATTTGGTATTTGTCTACCTTCTATTTATTTTATATTTAAATATGTAACAATATTTGTGTTTTAATGTACATACATTTAACATATTGTAGTCTATGAATAACCAGCTTTTTGTATTTTATCATATATACAAGATATACCAATGCCCACAATTAATAATTCATTAAAGATATATTTTTCTTCCATATGCACATACTATTTTTACTTATCTATTCTCATATTAATGAATAATTATTTCTTTTTACTATATTTCATATCATTATATTTATGCATTATCTTTTGCAACCTCAGCTCATATCATTAATGAATATTATAACAGCCTAAAACCTCTTCCATGAATAATTTTACTTAAGTAATTTTATTACCATATCCCACAAATGTTATCATGGGAGAGGATGATTATGACAACACCTGCACTCTGAAAAGAAACTTTGGAGGGGAAAAAAAAAACATGAAAAGGGTGACTGAAGGAAGAAATGTCAGGATAATAAGTGGGAAGAATTAAAAATGCTGGAAAAACTGTTTCAATTCATGTTAAGGGAGTGTTTTAGGAAGAAGGATATGCATGCTCAGTTATATAAAATAATTCAATTCAGAATTTTAAAGGTTATTGATGACCTTACCAAGTATAGCTTTAATGAAGTAGTGCAATGAAAGTCTAGTTAAGTGGGAGAGAAATTGACTTTTCTCAAAGAGTTTTGATGGACACACACACAAACACAGTTGTGTTAAATAAGACTGGCTTGAAAACTTGAAAGTGTCCCTGACTAATGTGGCTCAGTAAGTTGGGCATTGTCCCACAAACCAAAAGTTCATTTTTCCTCAGGGCACATGCTTGGGTTGCTGGGCCATGTCCTAGTTAGAACATGTGTTAGAGGCAAACAGTCGATGTTTCTCTCACGTATCAATGTTTTTCTCCTTCTCTTACCCTCTCTCTAAAAATGAATAAATAAAATCTTTTAAAAAAACCTTGAAAGTGTTTCTAACTTAAAGAAGAAAGAAGTTAAAATCACAGAAGAGCATTGAACACAGGCAGATTTGTTTAGATTCGATGACAGAGCATTTATGCACAAGATTGAACATAAGTTGCCTAGAAATTATTTTCATTTTAACATTAATTTACTATTCAGGAAAAACAAGTGTTATAGAAATGTGGTAAAATGGTCACTTCAGTCTTCATCATAACAACATTAAATGCCTAACACAGTGAGAGATTCTCTAGAATAAGGACTTTTTTTTTAGTAATGCTCAATTGTTTTAGTCATTTTATAAAGGAACCAAACATTCTCAACATACAAGAATTCAGTTCACCACTTAAAAATAAAAATTAAAAGAAAACAAACACAAAGATGTGTACTAAAACCACAATAAGATACCACTTCACACCTGTCAGAATGGTCATTATAAACAAATCAACAAACAACAAGTGCTGGAGAGGTTGTGGAGAAAAGGTAACCCTAGTACATTGTTGGTGGGAATGTAGACTGGTGTGGCCACTGTGGAAGACAGTATGAAATTTTGAGAAAACTGAAAATGGAACCACTTTTTAATCAAGTGATTCCACTACTAAGATTATACCCTAAGAATCCTGAAACACCAATTCAAAAGAACCTATGTACCCCAATGTTCATAGCAGCACAATTTAGCCAAGTGCTGGAAGCAACCTAGGTGCCCATCAGTTAATGAATGAATCAAAAAGTGTGGTACATTTTCACAATGGAATACTATGCAGCATAAGAAAGGAGCTCCTACCCTTCACAACAGCATGGATGGAACTGCAGAGCATTATGCTAAGTGAATTAAGCTAGATGGTGAAAAACAAATACCATATGATCTCACATATAAGTGAAACCTAATCAACCAAACAAATAGAACTGTGAGCAAAATAGAACTGGAAGCATGGAAATGAAGAACCAACTATGGGTGACCAGAGGGGTGAGGGCAGGAAGATAATGGAGGAACAAAGGGGAAGGGCCAAGTCAAGGAACACGTATAAAGGACCCATGGACATGGACAGTGGGGTGGGGATTGACTATGGTGGGGAGGGAGGCGGGGCAGGGAAGAGCAACTGGGGAAAATTGGAACAACTGTTAGTGAACAACAATAAAAAAATAAAATCCCTAGACCTGCTGCCAAATCTTGTTATTTAATGTATGAATAAAGAAGCACATATGCTACTGCATCACATGTTAAAAAATAAAAATAAAAATAAAAATAAACACTACTCAGTAAGTAAAATCATGGATGATATCTCCATGGTTATTAAATTTAAAACTAAAGATAAATTTAAAAATGTTTAAAAAATCTTGAAAAAATTGCTACATACTTAAATCTTCTGAATTAACAGAATGAGGAAATAAAATGAAAGGCTATGTCACATGTGAGATATAAAAATAAAAACATAAATATAATAAACAAAAGATTGCTCAATATGGGAAAATAATTTTATGACTAGATTTATTATAATAAAACTAGTACAAATGGATTAACTGTTACTTGAATATGTTATAATGTTAGTTAAAAGTTAAAATATTTAGGAAGTAACATGGGATGAAAGAGAAATAAAAATTGAAATATCAGAGAATATAGAAAGCAGTTATATGAAAATGAGTGAATATTAGAACCTATGAAATCTAGCTAAATTGTGCCATGAAAGGGTAAACACAAATTAAAAATAAGAGGTTTAAATTGCCCTCTTGAAAGTAAGACAAGAGACACCCCACCCCTCCCTTTTCCTAGAGCATTCACTTTAGAATACTTGAATTATAAAATCTTCATTTTTTCTTTGAATAGTACATAAAACTTCTGAAGGCCAAATAAACCTCTTACCAGCTATACAGCTCAGGACTGCCTATCTCAAGAACCTGGGAACCACTTATTTGTAATATAATCATTAAGGAAGATAGTATCCATACACCCCAGTGTTGTTGTTTTTTTTGTTTTCTGTTTTTTGTTTTTTGCTTCCTGTGCCCTGCCCACCCGTGGAAGAATTAGAGCATAAATTTCTCAGGTGTGTTGTTACAAAACTACCTTCTGTCATAGAGATAAAAGTTGATCTTTCCTTTGGATAAAGTCAGTTAGTTTACATGGATGGTTACCTTCAATTACCAGGTGAATTTGGTGACTATGAGTGGTAAATGGTGTTGCAAAGTCCTTTTACTTAAAGCTAGTTATTGTTCATTCTAGAAACTTATATGTAATGGACTGTATTTGCTTGGGTATATGAAAAGATGAGATTTCTTTCTGTCTGCAATATCTTTAGCAGATTACCTGTGATTGCCATTACCTTCTGGATTAAGACTTATTCAAGAAAAAAAATTTTTTTCTCTCTTCTAGCTTTGTGGGATGGTTTTCTGAGTTGGGAAGAGATTTTATTTTTAAGTACATTTTTCCAATTGAAAAAGCCATTGCTTAAATACTCAATTATAAAGCATCGATAGAAAAATGGATTAAAATTTAAAGTTATTTGTTAATATTTTTACCATGTTAGTAAATCAGAAGAAAATAATATGACTATATCCCTTATTATTTTCATAAAAATTATCGTGTTATTTGAAATTAATTTGTTTTATGTTGTTCATATGGTAAGAACAATACTAAACATGCTCTTACCATATGACCAAACTATAACTGCACTACGGACAAAAAAGAAAGAAACAAACAAACTCCATGTTAGATCTAGGCAGGCCTAGGAGGAATGAAAATCACCAGGCAAGAAGAAAATGGCACCATGGGAAGCTGCCTGCAGGCCCTACCCAGGAAGATTAGGGTCTGGGGTCAGCCATTGCAGCATGACAGGATGCAGCTTTCACCCAGCAACCAGCTTTAGCCAGTCACACTCTGATACCCCAACTGCAGGTTTTTGCATTTAAAAACCCTGACCTAAGAACAACCAAGCACATCCCAACTTGTTGGTTGGCTCCGCTTTCCCTCTTATTCCCCACTAATAAACCCTGCTCTCCTTAGCTTGCCGTGTCCATCCGGTTTCTTGAGTGACTCCAACCTAAACTCCATTTATTCCAAAGAAATAAAAAATGTATTTTCACATAAAATCCTATACACAAATGTTTATAACAGTTTTATTCATAATAAACCCCAATCAAAAACCAACCCAATGCCCCTCAAAAGCCCTGACCAGTGTGTCTCAGTTGGTAGGGTATCCTATCACAGAATGAAAAGTTTGCTGGTGCTGCTTTGATTCCTGGTCAGGGAATATGCCTGGGTCGTAGGTTCAGTCCCTAAGCCAGGGTGTGTGCGAGAGGCAACTGATTGATGTTTCTCTCTTACATCTATGTTTTTCTCCCTCCCATCCACTCTCTCTAAAAATAAATAAATTTTTTAAAAAATAATTAATTAATTATAGTATATACATACCATGAAATACTATTTAGCAATAAAAAGGAGCATGCATTTATTCATGTAACATTCACTCATGCAAGCTGTTTATTCATCCAGCTTGGATGGATCTCAAAATATATATTAATTGAAAAAAGTCAGTCTCAGAAAATTACATAATGTAAGATTTTATTTATAGAGTGGTTTTGAAATAACAAAGATCTAGAGGTAGAAGACAAGTTAATGATTGTCAATGGTTAGGAAGATACGGAAAGAAGGGAGGAATCTGTGGTTGTAAATGAGTAGCAAGAGGGATCCTAGTTATGAAATTGTTTAATCATAACTGCATTAATACTTGTGTGAACCTAAACAAGATAAATTTGTATAGGACTAAACATGTACACACTCACATATACACAAACGAGTGCATGTAAAACTTGCAACATATAAGGTTGAAGATATGTATCAATGTCAACTTCCTGGTTTTTATATTGTACTATACTTATATGAAATGTTACCTTTGGGAAAAAACTAGTTTCAGGGTAAATAGGATCTCTCTACTATTTCTTAAAATGCACATGAAACTATAATTATCTCAAATTATTTTCTTGAAAATAAATTGTGAAATGTTTAAAACCATAGCAACTCAGCAAAAAACATTTGTTTTATTTAGTAGCATTTTATATTTCTATTGCAGAAAGAATTATTTTCTGGAACATTAAGTCATAAATAAGTCATGCCTAAAATTAGTCCTTTGGTCGTACAATGCATTGTGAATTCTTTTCATGAATTCACTAAAAGTCACAAAGTTAATGCTATAAGCACACCACTGCTGAGAGAAGAAAACACTTTTAATAAGTACATGATGTTCCTCTAACACAGTGAAAGCACTATTGCTCATATATGGTATTTCTTGCATAGAACTGAGTGATAGCTTGAGAGGAAAATACAAACTATAAACCTTTCTGTGGAAATCTTATGCATATTTGCCAAAAACATCACACATATACATACACAGAGTTTAGGTGTGATATTACAGTGTTTCACAAAGCACTAAACCCATGCACTTAGTATTTTGGGAACACTTTGATAGAGGGTCACACATTTAAAAAATAAATGTGAAATTTCTATAAGAAGTACATTCTGATTTTCTATGAAGAGAATTTAAAGAATGATAGTTTCCAATGGGCTTCAAATATGAAATTGAGTATTATTTTTAAAAATAAGAAATGGAAGTATATTTATAAAATATAAATTTTAAGTTTTAATGAAGGTATATATTCTGATTAAACAACTTCTTGGGGAAACTCAAAACACACCATGATATACTGACAAATCATGTTGTATTTGCAATGAAAATAGTCATTATCATTTTGTATCATTCTCTATCAAGTTTGAGACAGGAAGTATCTGAATGATACCTTGAGTGGTGCATGTTTAAATGAGGACAGGACATCATTAAGGAACATGGTATCTCAGAGTATGATATGACTGATTGATAGGTAAGATTTTAAATCTTGACATATGCAGTGAAGGAATGAAGATAAACTATACATAAAAATCTTTAAAAAGGAAACAAAAGGTGACATTAAATCAAAATCAGAATTAAAAATATAAATGGAAAGACAACCAAAAATACCTAACTTAAAATATGAAACTGTCATAGGAAATAATACTTGATGGTATAGTTAGTTATTACATAAAAACTTCATTGCCAATGACCCTGACACCATCAAGATAAAACCAAAAGAAACTTGGATGAGCCATGAAAGGAAGGAACTTTATTGGATTTGACTGCTTTAGTCTTTGCAAGTGTGTGTGGGATGAGAGTAACATACTCCTTAGTGAATATAAACAGCATGAGTGTGCTTTGTGAGGAGAGATAGTTTTCTCTTCCAGTTTAAATGAAGTCTGTGAAATAAGGATGGTTGGATGATGGTGGTATAAGAAATAAAAATGTATCCTCTGTACCTTGTGTAGGTAAAATGGAATTTCTGGATCATATCATTGAAATATTTATTTATAACATTATCTTTGTGTTTGAGCATAAATTTGAAAATAAAAATATTCTATGACAATATTTTTTAAATCCTTGCTCAGAGATATATTTATCTATTTGAGAAAGAGAGAGACACTGATGTGAGAGAGAAACATCAATTTGTTGCCTCCCAATACTTCCTGGGGATGGAACCCATAGCTTTTTGGTATATGGGACACCACTCCAACCAACTGAGACCACCAGGGTGATATTGTTTTATTTTATCATTGTTATTCTAAAGAAAATGAGAATCTCAAATTTTGGCCCAAATGCATCTCATTGAAAAATTTGGCCTGGATAAATAGAATGCTTTTTCCACCATAAAAAAAAATAATGCTTTATAGAAAATTTGTTGACATGACCAAAAGTTGTATTTTTCAAAATCATAAAGAGAAAACAGACAAAAAGCCTGCCTAGGGGTAGCTCAGCTGCATTTATAGGACCTATTGATATTGTGAAGGTGCTCAGGTACTTGAAAGTTGTTTCTTATACCTTACCTGAAAAAAAAATATATGTATATACACACACATATATACACATGTATATATACATATACACATATATCTATATACATGTGTTTATATGGTTCCTATATATGTATATACATATATAGAGACTGAAAATTCCCTTTACATATATATGTATATATGTATATATGTATAGAGAGAGAATATATATATTTTTTCCAAGGAGTTTTTGTCTGGATATGCATAGAAAGCTTTGTTTTTAAAAAAAGCATTGTTTTTAAAAAAAGAAAAAAACAACAAGAATACAGCTATATGCTTCATTTCTTATATAGGTAAGTTGTCCTACAGCTGGGGTCCTTAAACTTGAGCATGTATCAGAATCACTCAGAGGTTTTTCAGAACGCAATTTATTGGGCCCACCCCAGGGTTTCTAAGTAAATCTAAGGTGGAGCTCATAATTTTTAATTTGTAAGAATTTCCCAGAAAGCACTAATGCTCCAATATGAGGGCTACACTTCGAGAATCATTAACTTAGAGGAACACAGAAGAGGAAATATATTGTGATGCAAATCCTGGCCTGCAGGATCCATGTATGTTGTGGCTGCTAGTGAGCAAATACACATGGACAACAGAAGTTCTGTGGAGAAAAAGGGACGGCATGGCCACTCTCTGAGAGAGAGAGGGCGAGAAGGCCCTCCTGCCTGGGCAGGCTTTTATTGCTTCTCTGAGTACATTACATGGAGGACGGTCCTCATTTACTATGCACAGGTTCACTGCAGGTGATTACCTTTTACAGATAACAAAGGAAAGAATGTTGCTAATTACTTCAAAGAGAAGGATGTTACATATGGGGGGGAGTGGTTGAACTGGTTACACTCCATACTTGGGAAGTTTAGCACAGACTTTAGGCAGTTATAGTAAGCACTGGCTGCTTCAATTCAGGGTGCGGGAGTTTTAGCAAAAGCAAGTCTCATAGCAGCCTAGGTACAATGCAGGCCTGATTCCCCATGGGAAAACCTCTCCTCAGGCATGGCTGTGTGTACCAATTCACTCTCTACTGGTTTTCCATGTGAGTGCTGAGCTACATTTCCATGTCATGAGAAACGGTTCCCTACAGTACTGTAAACTAGGATAGCTGAGCATGTTTTATGGAGGAGGTGATTCTTACATTATGATTAAAAGATTTATACTCCATGATAATCTTATTCACTCTATAATTTCTATTAAGGCTGGCAATGGTAAATTCAATTTAGTTATTATTGTTACCCTTTTCCCTCCTCATCCTTTCCCTTTACCTTCTTCCTTCTTCTCTTCTTTGGTTTGAGAATAAATCATCTCATCAATTCCTTATTGTAATCTTTGCTTTTTGTAAAGGGCACAGTATTTATTTCATAGTGGTTTAAACTGGTACACTCCTATATTGTCCAGACCAATTTTCCAATAACTTTCTAGGCTCTGTGTACAACTTGTTTTGTACATAGCTATTTCTTCTGTAAACCAATCAAGCTGTTTCCAGTGACTGTAGCAAACTTCATTATTGAAGCAAGAGAGAACAAGTTGGGCTACTATATAATGAATGCCATATACAGATAAACGCTGCAATGTTGGCAATGTTTGCTCAATATTTCCAATCACAAAAGCAATATAAATAGTGAAATGTCAGGTACACAGGCCAGATTTTCATTTTACATTATTCATGGAAAATTTTACCCACAGGAACTTTTTTCTTTAACTCCAATAAACTTATTTTATCTTTGATATGCATGAGTTATTTTTGTTTGGTTGGTTATTTTTTTACAATTAAAATATATTATATTTACATAAAAATGTAGTGCATTGTGTTTCTTCTCTCCATGTTATAGCTTTAGTACTCAATCTGAGAAGGGACAGAGCAGGAAAATTCACTCTTTAAAAATAACTAAGGAATATTTTTAAAATGATAAAATGTACTTAAGTTTAAAAAAATATAAATATTTGCCAACATATTTATATTAAGCATTAAAATATATTCACTGAATTTGTACTGGAGATATTAATTAAATGTGCTTTCCACATCACTCTCTCAAGCATCTTTTATAAGTGATAAGTTTATATATTTTTGAAAGTGAAAAGTTATAGGAGACCGTTCTGCATGATGTGGGCCCAGATAGGACCCATGCCCACAGATAGGTTTTCCTGTGGGGAATCAGGCCTGCTTTGCACCTAGGCTGTTTTGAGGCTTGCTTTTTGCTAAAATCCCTCACCCTGAATTAAGGCAGCAAACATTTACTGCATATCTTTAAAGTGACTTCCTAAAATCTATGCTAAACTTTCTAAGGACCAGTGTAACCAGTTCAACCACTTTTCCCTTTGCATTTGCAAATATCCTTCTTCTGTGGTGTGATTAGCGGCATCCTCTCCTTTGTTTTCTGTAAAATGTAACCACCTAAAGTGAACCTCTGCATAGTAGTGGCCAAGGCGCTCCAAGGCTTTTTCTTTCCTCTTTTCCTCCACAGGACTCGGTAGTCCATGTGAATTTGCCTCATATCTCATCCACAATGCTGCAGACCCCACAAGCTGGGGTCCTCATCAAAAAGTAAAGCCACTCTCTTTCCTCTTTACTCACACTCAATCTAAAAACAAGAAGTACGACAATAAACAGTAAAAAGGCTCCCTCCCAACCCATCTATCTGCTCAGCTCCTACCCATCTGACTCAATAGATTCTTAGATTCTTCTGTATCCTTTCAGAGAATTTCTTCAGGTAAACATACTGCAAACATAATACTAGATTTCCTCTTTATACAAAGTAACATGTAACATACACTGTTTTGCTCCAGGCTTTTTTCAATTAGCCTACATCTTCAAGCTCTTCCCATGTCCATACATCAAAAGCCTCATTTTTTTCCCAGCTGTGCAATATTCCATTGTATGAATATGCCATACCTATCCCAAATGAGAGACATGTGGTTCATTTTCATCATCTGGTTGTCATGATCAGTGCTGCATTTATAATCTTGTATATTCCTCATCATGCACATGTATAGCTATCTATAGAAGAAATTCTCCAAAGTGGAATTGTTGGGTCAAAGATTATCTGTATATATAATATCAATGGATTCTGCCAAATTGCTTTCCACTGGGTTTGTACTACCTTATACTCCCACCAGTAGTGTATGAGAGGAAAGCCATTTTACTGGTTACGCTAGAACAATTTTTAACTGGTATGCTGCAAGAATTTTTTTAACTTTATTTTTATTGTTTATGTTATTACAGTTGTCCCTTTTTCCCAACTCCACCAAGTCCCTTCCCCCTCTTCCCGGAGACCATCACCACACTTGTCTGTGTCTATGGGTTATGCAAATATGCTCCTAGGCTAATCCATTCACCTTCTTTTATCCAGTCAACCACTCCCATTTCCGCCTCTGACAGCTGTCAGTCTGTACCCTGTATCTGTGATTCTGTTTGTATTTTGCTCACCAGTTTATTTTGTTGATTAGATTTTACATATAAGTGATATCCTTATGTATATGACTATCTGACTGGCTTATTTCACTTACCATAATATTCTCCAGGTCCATGCATGCTGTCACAAAAAGTGATTCCTACATTTTTACGGCTGCATAGTATGTCATTATATAAATGTACCACAGCTTTATCTACTCATCTACTGATGGGCACTTGGGCTGTTCCAGATCTTGGCTATTATAAATAACACCCCAGTGAATATAGGGGTGCTACAGTCTTTCGAATTAGTGTTTCAGTTCCTTTGAATATATTCCCAGAAGTGGGATTGTTGGGTCAAAAGGCAGATCCATTTTTAATTTTTTGAGGCAACTCCACACTCTTTTCCACAGTGGCTGCACCAGTCTGCATTCCCACCAGCAATGTACTAGGGTTCCCTTTTATCAGCATTTTCACCAGCACTTATTTGTTGATTTATTGATGATAACCATTTTAATTTGCATCTTTCTGATGGCTATTGATGGTGAACATTTTTTTCATGTGTATATTGGCTACATGTATGTCCTCTTTGGAGAAATGTCTATTCAGGTCCTTTTGCTCATTTTTTAATTGGATTGTTTGTCTTCCTGGTGTTGTATAAGTTCTTTATAAACTTTGGATATCAATCCTGTATCAACTGTATTATTGGCAAATATGTTCTCCCATACAATGAATTCCCCTTTCATTTTGTTGGTTTCTTGAGCTGTGGAGAAGCTTTTTAATTGATGTAGTCCTCTTTGTTTATTTTTCCTTTGTTTCCCTTGCCCTAGGAGATACATCAGCAACAATATTGTTGTGTGAGATGTGTGGAATTTTACAACCTATGTTTTCTTCTAGAATTTTTATGGTTTCAAGTCTAACATTTAACTTTTTAATCCATTTTGAGTTTATTCTTGTGTGTGGTATAAGAAAGTAGTTTGGTTTCATGGTTTTTTGTATGTACCTATCTAATTTACCCAATTCCATTTATTGAAGGGACTGTCTTTACTCCATTGTGTGCTCTTGCCTTCTTTGAAAAATATTGCTTGACCATAAAAACCGGACTTTATTTCTGGGTTCTCTGTTCAGTTCCATTGATCTATAAGCCTATTCTTATGCCAGTCCAATCTGTTTTTATTACAATGGCCTTATAGTATATTTTGATATCAGGTATGGTAATACCTCCAACTTTGTTTTTCTCAAGATTCCTGAGGCTATTCTAGGTCTTTTTTGGTTCCATGTAAATTTATGGAATACTTTTTCTAGATCTGTGAAATATGCCATTGGTATCTTGATATGAATTGTGTTGAATCTATAGATTGCTTTAGATAATATGGACATTTTAATTATGTTAATTCTTCCAATCGATGAATATGGTATACACTTCCACTTATTTTTATCTTCCTCAATTTCTTTCTTTCAGGGTCCTATCCTGTCATTTTCCAAATACAGGTCTTTCACCTCTTTGGTTAAATTTTTCAGTTTTTAATTTTTGTTGCATTAGTAAATGGGATTATTTTCTTACTTTATTTTTTCATAGTTTATTATTGGTATATAAATATTACATCAGTTTCTGAATATTAATGTTGTATCCTACTACTTTGCTTTATTTATTTAATAGGTCTAGTAGATTTTCAGTGGATTTTTTAGGGTTTTTTATGGACAATATAATATCATCTCTGAATAATAACACTTTTTACTTCCTCCTTTCCAATCATCTTGTCTGATCAATGTGGCTAGGACTTCCACTACTGTGTTGAATAAGAGTGCTGAAAGCAGACATCCCTTTTTCCTGATCTTAAGGGAAACACTTTGTTTTTGCCTATTAAGATGCTGGCTGTAGGTTTTTCATACATGACCTTTATTATGTTGAGGTCTGATCCTTATATCCCCATTTGCTAAGAGTTTTTATGACGTGTGGGTGCTGGATTTTATCAAATGGTTTTTCTGCATCTATTGATACGATTATATGATTTTTATCTTTCATTTTCTTTAGGTGATGCACAACATTTATTAATTTGCAAATATTGTACCAACCTTGAATCCCCATTATAAAACCCACTTTATCATAATGTAAGATCTTTTAAATATAGTGCTGGATCGGGTTTGCTAATATTTTGCTGAGAAGTTTAGCATTTATGTTCATCAAGGATATTGGCTTATAATTTTATTTAATTGCAGTGTGTTTATCTGGTATTAGAATTAAAATAATACTGGCCCCATAAAGAGAGCTTGGGCGTCTTCCCTCTTTGAATTTTTGGGGGATAGTTTAAGGATAAAGTGTTAGTTCTTCTTTGAATGTTTGGTAAAATTTGCCTGTGAAGCCAAACAGTCCAGGACTTTCGTTTGCTGGAATTTTTTATTCTCTAATTTCATTTTTTGTAATTAGCCTATTCAGTTTTCTGATTCTTCCTTATTCAGTTATGAAAAATTGTATGTTTCTAGGAATTTATCCATTTTACCCAGGTTTTCCAATTTGTTGGCATATACTTGTCCATAGTATTTTCTTACAAACCTTTGTATGCCTGTGGTATAAGTTGTTAATTCACCTCTTTCACCTGATTTTATTTATTTGGGTCCTCTATCTTTTTTCTTGTTGACTTTGCTTAAAAATTCATCAATCTTGTTAATCTTTTCAAAGAATCAGCTCTTGGTTCTGTATATATGTGCGTATATATACATATATATATGCACATACATATAATGCATTTTTTATCTCTAAGTCATTTGTTTCTGCTCTGATCTTATTTCCTTCC
The DNA here is from genome assembly GCF_004126475.2 of Phyllostomus discolor. NCBI lineage: Eukaryota > Metazoa > Chordata > Mammalia > Chiroptera > Phyllostomidae > Phyllostomus > Phyllostomus discolor. The sequence goes on along the minus strand of NC_040912.2, from coordinate 66,142,112 downwards.
TTCTACTCACTCTAAGCTTTTTTTCTTGCTTTTTGATACAGTTCTTTTTGGGTACAGTTAGATTGTTTATTTGAGATTTTTCTTGCTTTGTGATGGAGGCCTGTAATGCTATGAACGCCTCTTTCTGGACTGCGTTCTCTGTATCCCATATTTTTTAATGTAATAGTTTATTTATTTATTTATTTATTTATGTTTCAATTAGAGTTTACCAATATTGTTTTGCATTAGTTTCAGGTGTACAGGATAGTGGTTAGAAAATCACATAACACATGGCATTATATCTAATGTAATATTTTTAAGCATGCTCTTGGTCTAGTACTGCTAAAGGTTTTCTTTTTTAAGATATAAATAAAATATTAATAATTTTATTTTTTATTTAATCTTTATTGTATTTTTCCTTTACAATTTAGTCTCCTTATACCCTTTCCCAACAGCAATCACCACACTATTGTCCATGTCCATAAGTCTCTTTCTTTTTGATCAATCCTGCCACCACCTCACCTTCTCCCTCCTCTCTTATTGTTATCCTGCTTTCCATCTATGAGTCTGTATCCATTTTCCTTGTTAGTTCAGTTTGTTCATTATATTCCATATTTGAGAAAAAGTATATGATATTGGTCTTTCTCTTACTGGCCTAATACACTTAGCATAATGTTATCCAGGTTCATCTGTATTGCCCCAAGGTGAAAACTTTCTTCTTTTTTTATGGCTAATTAGTATTCCATTGTGTAAATGCCCCATAGTTGTTTTATCCACTTATCTTGGATATTTGGGCTGTTTCCATATCTCAGCAATTGTAAATAAGACTGCAATGAACATAGGGGTGCTTATGTTCATTTGAATTAGAATTTTGTGTTCTTAGCCGGGTCAAAAGTCATATCAATTCTTATTTTTTTGAGGTATTTCCATACTGATTTCCACAGTGGCTACACCACTCTGCATTCCAACCAACTGTGTGAAAGTTTTCCTCCTTCTCCACATCCTCACCAGCACTTGTTGTTTGTTGCTTTATTGATGGTAGACATTCTGACAGGTGGGAGATGGCATCTCAATGTCATTTTAATTTGTATTTCTCTAATGACTAGCAATGTCAAGCATCTTTTCACATGTCTATTGGCCATCTGTATGTCCTATTTGGAGAAGTGTCCATTCAGGTCTTTTGCCCATTTTTTAACTGAGGTTTTTATTTGTTGTTGCTTTTTGTAAGTTCACTATAAATTGTGGATATTAACCCCTTATCAGATGTATTGGTTAATACGTTCCCCAACTCTGAGTTGTCTTTTTATTTTGGGGATGATTTCCTTTGCTGTGCAAAAACTTTTTAGTTCGAGGACTTCTGGCCAAGATGGAGGCATGGGTAGACACACTGTGCCTCCTTGCACAACCAAAAGAAGAACAACAACAATTTTAAAAACAAAAAACAACCAGAACTGACAGAAAATCAAACTGTGTAGAAATCTGACAACCAAGGAGTTACAGAAGAAATATTCATCCAGCCTGGTAGAAGGGGTGGAGATGGGCAGCCAGACAGAGAGGGTATATAGCAAGGCAGTGGTTGGAGGATCAGTCAAGGTGGTGACTTGGGGACTGTGTGGTACCACATTCTTGTGCAGATTAACCAGGAGGAACAACTGGGGATCAAGACAGACCTCGCAACCCAGAGTTTCAGTGCAGGAAAATAAACCTCAAAACCTCTGATTAAAAACACCTGTGTGGGTTGGGGTGGCAGTGGGAGAAACTCCCAGTCTCATCAGAGTTCATTGGAGAGATCCACAGGGTCATAGAATGTACACAAACCCACCCACCCAGGGAATCAGCACCAGAGGGGCCCAGTTTGATTATGGGTAGCCGGGGAAGTGACTGAAAACTGGCAGAGAGTAGAGCAAGCTGCACCATTCCCTCTCAGACTCCTTCCCCACAGACAGCAGCAACCTAGGTAGTCCTGCCCTGGTGAACACCTAAGGCTCCACCCCTTATATGTAGCAGGTATGCCTAGACAAAAAAATAAATAAATAAAAATGGCCCAAATGAAAGAACAGATCAAAAACCAGAAAAAAATACACTAAGCGATGAAGAGAGAGCCAACCTATCAGACGCACAATTCAATACACTAGTAATCAGGATGCTCATGGGATTGGTGGAATTTGGTCACAAATTAGATGAAAAACTAAAGGGAATGCTAAGTGAAATAAAGGAAATTGTATGGGAATCAACAGTGAAAGGAAGGAAACCAGGTCTCAAATCAACAGTGTAGACCAAAAGGAAGAAACATTCAACCAGAACAGAATGAAGAAACAACAATTTTTAAAAATCAAGGAGAGGCTTAGGAACCTCCAGGACATCTTTAAACGTTCCAACATCTGAATTATAGGGGTGCCAGAAGGTGAAGAGAAAGAGCAAGAAATTGAAAACGTATTTGAACAAATAATGAAGGAGAACTTCTCCAATCTGGCAAAGGAAATAAACTTCCAGGAAGTCCAGGAAGCTCAGAGAGTCCCAAAGAAGTTGGACCCAAGGAGGAAAACACCAATGCACATCATAATTACATTACTTAAGATTAAAAATAAAGAGAGTATCTTAGAAGCAGTAAGAGAAAAGAATACAGTTACCTACAAAGGAGTTCCCATCAGACTGTCAGCTGATTTCTCAAAAGAGACCTTACAGGCAAGAAGGGGCTGGAAAGAAGTAATCAAAGTCATGAAAGGCAAAGATCTACATCCAAGATTGCTCTACCAGCAAAGATTTCATTTAGAATGGAAGGTCAGATAAAGTGCTTCCCAGATAAGGTCAAATTAAAGGAGTTCATCACCACCAAGCCCTTATTATATGAAATGTTAAAAGGACTTATCTAAGAAAAAGATTAAAAATATGAACAGTAAAATTACAACAAACTCACAGTTATTAACAACCACACCTAAAACAAAAACAAACTAAGCAAATAACTAGAACAGGAACAGAATCACAGAAATGGAGATCACATGGAGGGTTATCAGCAGGGGAGTGGGAGGAGGAGAGTGGGGAAAAGGTATAGAGAATAAGTAGCATAAACAGTAGGTAGAATATAGACAGGGAGATTAAGAATAGCATGGGAAACGTAGAAGCTGAAGAACTTCTATTTATGACCCATGGACATGAACTAAAGTGGGGGAATGTGGGTGGGAGGGAGTATGCAGGGTGCAGGAGAATAAAGGGAGAGGAAATGGGACAACTGCAAAACATAATCAATAAAATATATTTTAAAATAATAATAATAAAAAGTAAAAATTCATAAAGCCCACAACTTTTTAGTTTGATGTGGTCCCATTTGTTTAATTTTTCTTTTGTTTCCTTGCCTTGGGAGATACATCCAATAAAAAATTTCTACACACAATGTAGATTGTGCTGCCTGTATTTTCTTCTAGGATTTTTATGTGTTCGAGTCTATTGTTTAAATCTTTGATTCATTTTGAATTTATTTTTGTGTGTGGCATAAGAAAGTGATCTAGATTAATTTTTGTGCATGTATCTGTTCAATTTTCCCAATACCCTTTATTGAATAGACTAACTTTATCCTATTGCATGTGTTTACTTCCTCTGTCAAATATGTTTTGCTATAAAATTGTGGGTTTATTTCTGGGCTCTTTAATCTGTTCCATTGATCTATGTGTCTGTTTTCATGCAGGCACCATGCTGTTTTGATTACTATGACCTTAAAGTATAGTTTGATATAGATAGCATGAACCTTCCAACATCATTCTTCTTTCTCGGGATCACTGTTGCTATGTGGGACCTTTTGTGTTTTCAAATCAATTCCTGAAAGACTTGTTCTAGTTCTGAGAAATATGTCATAGTAATCTTCATAGGAATTGTATTGAATCTATACATTGTTTTGGGTAGTATGGACTTTTTAATGATGTTAATTCTTCCTGTCCATGAACACAATATATGCTTCCATTTATTTGTATCATCTTCTAATTCTTTCTTCAGTATCATAATTTTCTGAGTGCAGGTCATTTACATCCTTGGTTAGGTTTACTCCTAGGTATTATATTCTTTTTGTAGCAATTGTAATTGGGAATTTTTTTCTTAACTTTCATTTTTGTTAGTTCATTATCGGCATGTAAAAATGCAACTGATTTCTGGATATTAAATTTGTATCCTACTACTTTGCTGGATTCATCGATCAGTTCTAGTAGTTTCTTGATAGAATCTTTGGGGTTCTGTATGTGTAGTGTCATGCCATTTGCAAATAAAGACAGTTATACTTCTTTCTTTTCAATTTATGTGTGTTTTATTTCCTCTTCTCTCCTGAATGCAGTGGATAGGTCTTTCCGTCCTATGTTGAATAAGAGAGGTGAAAGTGGGCATCCTTATCTTGCTCCTGATCTTAAGGGTAATGATTGTATTTTTGACTGTTGAGTATGATGATGACAGTGAGTTTCTCATATATGGCTTTTATTATATTAGGTATAGCCCCTCTGATTCCACTTTGCTGAGAGTTTTTACCATAAATGGGTGCTGGATTTTATCAAGTGTTTTCTCTGCATCTATTGATATAGTTATGTAGTTTTTACCCTTCATTTTTTTACCTAAAAAAGAACATTTATTGATTTGTGAATGTTGTACCAACTTTCCATTCCTGTCATAAATCCCCCTTGATCGTGGTGTATGATCTTTTGATGCATTGCTGTATTCAGTTTGCTAATATTTTGTTGAGGATTTTAGCATCCATGTTCATCAGAGTTGTTAGCCTGTAATTTTTTTTTCTTTGTAGAGTCTTTATCTGGTTTTGCAATTAAAATGAGTTTGGGAGCCTTTCCCATTCTAGAATTTTATGAAATATTTTGAAAAGGAGAGATGTTAGTTCTTGGAATATTTGCTAAAATTTACAGGGGAAGCCATTTGGTTCAGGGCTTTTGTTTGTTGGGAGTTTATGACTGGTGCTTCAGCTTCACTAGTTATAGTCTGTCTATATAGATTCTTCGATTCTTCCTGATTTAGTTTTGGAATATTGTCTATTTCTAGGAAATTATCCATTTCATCCAGGTTGTACAGCTTGTTAGCATATAGTTGTTTATAATATTTTCTTACAATCCTTTGTACTTCTTTGTTGTCAGTTGTTTCTTTTCTTTTGTTTCTGATTTTATTTATTTGTGTCTTTTCTATTTTCTTCTTGATTTCTAAAGGTTTGTCACTCTTATTTATCTTTGCACAGGACCAGCTCTTGGATTTATTGAATTTTGTATCATTTTTTAGACTCTATTTTATTTATTTCTGCTCTCATCTTTATTATTCCCTTCCTTCTACCCACTTTGGGCTTTGTTCATTGTTCATTTTCAAGTTCTTATAAGTGTGGATGAAGTAGGATTGTTTACTTGAGCTTTTTCTGTTGTTTTCTTTTTTCAGATAAGCCTGTAACGCTATGAATTTTCCTCTTAGAATTGTTTTCAGTGTCCCACAGATTTTGGATTGTTGTGTCCTCATTTTTGTTTGTTTCAAGGTACCTTTTGATTTCTTCCATAACCTCATTGTTGACTGATTCATTGTTTAATAACGTATTATTTAGCTCCATGTTTTTACATGTTTTTCAGTGTTCTTATGATTGATTTCTACTTTCATAACATTATGGTCAAAAAAGGTGCTTGATATGATTTCAGTCTTCCTACATTTATTGAGACTTGTTTTGTTTCCTAACATGTAGTCTATCCTAGAAAACATCCCATATGCACTTGAAAAGTATTTGAGATGAAATGCTCTGAATATATCAATTAAATCCATTTGCTCTACTGTGTCATTTAAGGCCATTATATCCTTATTGATTTTCTGCCTGGAAGATCTATCCATTGAAGCCAAATGATTGTTAAAATCTCCAACCATGACTGTATTTCTGTCTATCTTTCCTTTTATGTCCATCAAAATTTGCTTTATATATTTAGGTGCTCATATGTTGGGTGCATAAATATTTCCTATGGTTATATCCCATTGTTGGATTGTTCCCTTTATCACTACGTAGTGTCCTTTGTCTCTTACTGTTCCCTTGGTTTTAAAGTCTATTTTCTCAGCCATAAGTACTGCTACCCCAGCTTTTGTTTCTGTTCCATTTGCATGAAATATCTTTTCCCTTCCCTTTACTTTTAGTCTGTGTGTATCTTCTGATCTGAGGTGGGTATCTTGGAGTCAGCATATATTTAGGTCCTTTTTTCTTATCCCTTCAGCTACCCTATGTCTTTTGGTTGGAGCATTTAAGCCATTTACCTTTATTTGTTATTATCAATAGTAACTTATTTGTGCCATTTTATTGTTACACTATTTTCCTGTTTTTTTTTTCTTCTTTCACTTTTTCTTTTCTTCCTTTCAAAGAAAGCCCTGTAATGTTTGTCACAGTACTGTATTGGTGTTAACAAACTCCTTTAGTTTCTTCTTGTCTGGGAAGCTCCTTATTTCTCCTTTGATTTTAAATGATAGTCTTGCTGGGTAAAGTAGCCTTCCTGGTAGGTCCTTGCTTTTCATCTCCTTGACTAATTCATGCCACTCCATTATGGCCTTAAATTTCTGTTGAGAAATCAGACAACAGTCAAATAGGTGCTCCCTTGTAAGAAACAACCTGATTTTCTTTTCTATTTTAAGATTTTATTTATTTATTTTTAGAGAGAAGGGGAGGGAGGGAGGGAGAGAAACATCAATGTGTGGTTGCCTCTCATGTGCCCCTACCAGGGATCTGGACTGCAAACCAGACATATGCCCTGACTGGGAATTGAACCAGCAACAATTCAGTTCACAGGCTGACACTCAATCCACTGAGCCACACCAGCCAGGACAGAAACTACCTAATTTTCACTGTGGCTTTTAGGATTCTGTTCTTGCCTTTAAGCACTGTCATTTTAATTATAATGTGTCTCATTACAGGCTTCTTTGGGTCCCATTTGTTTGGGACTATCTGAACTTCCTGGACTTATGTGTCTTTTTCTGTCTTTTTCCTTCATCAGACTAGGGAAGTTTTTGGTCATTATTTCTTCAAATAAGTTTTTGATACCTTGCTGACTCTCTTGTACTTCTGGTATTCCCATGATGCTAATTTTGTTGTGCGTCATATTGTCCAAAATGTTTCTTAAACTCTCATCATTTTTTTAATTCTTTTTTTTTATTACTCTACCTGGATGTTCTTTTCTACTTCATCTTCCAAATCACTGATTCAATCATCTTCATCTAACCTACTGTTTATCCCTTCCAGTGTATCATTTATTTCAGATATTGCATTCTTTATTTCTGACAGGTCCTTCTATGTCTTTTTTCATGCTGTTGAGTATCCTTATAATCATTACCTAAACTCTCTATCTGATAAATTGCTTGTCTCCATTTCATGTAGTTCTTCTTCTGGAGAATTCTCTTGTTATTTCATTTGGAATGAGTTTCTTTGTCTTCCCATTTTGGCTGCTTTGTATTTTCCACCTTAGTTGTAAAGCAGACCAGTTTTATAGACTCAAGCTGTAATCAGCAGCCATGCTTAGGTAACACAGTGTGGGGCAGAGGCATTTCTGCAGGCTGGTCTGTTGCTTCCCTTCAGGCTTATGCCACTTAGAAGAGAGTACCCTGCCTTAAAATGATGGCTTCTGCAGTATGGGGAATGACTCAGCACAGGGATGCTGGTGGCTGTTCCTTCAATTCTCTTCCTAGAGCCACTAATCCCAGACTCTCTTCAACCATGTCTAGTCCACTCTGCACTCCCTCTTCTGCACGCCAGAGTATGTGGCTAAAAGTGAAGTTTTTTGCATTGGCCTTTTAAGAGGCTCTCTTAAAAGCCTCAGATATCTGTCCCTGGCACACTGAAATGCTGCTGCTTTTCACAGGTGGATATGTTCTCAGTTCTTTTTCACCTCTGGTGCTATAGGCTAGGGAGCCCAGCTTGTGAGTTCGACCTCATACTTCTCATGAGAACCTCCCAACTGCTGAAATATCCATCCAGCACTAAGACTGCTATGCATGGGAGAACAGCCACCCTCTCACACCTCCTCAGTGCTCCCTACAAGTCTTGTTGTGGTGAAATGGTTTCTTCTGTCTGTCCATGGTTATAAGGCTTCTCTTCCAGCTACTGTTCAGTTGGTCATTCAAGATGATTTCTCTACAATTGTAATTCCAGATTGGTCCCTGGAGGAAGTTAGTGTAGCTTCCACTTACTCTACCATCTTGTACTTTGCTAAAGGTTTAACTCTTTTTGTCCCATAAATTTTGATTGTTCTGTGTTCATTTTCATTTGTTTCCAGCAATTTTTTTATTTCTCCTTGATCCTATTGATAACACATTCATTATTTAATAACATGCTATATAGCCTCCATGTATGTGAATCTTTCTGTGTTTCTGTAATTGAGGTTTATTTCTAGTTCCATGTCATTGTGATCCAAGAAAATGCTTTATAAAATTTAAATTTTCTTGAATTTTTTAAGTCTTATTTTGTGTCATTACCTGTGTTTTACCTTTGAGAATGTTCCATATGCACTTGAGAAAAATGTATATTCTGCTGCTCTGGGATGAGAATGTTCTGTAAATAGCAATTAAATATAGTGTGCTGTTTAAGGTACCATTTCCTTGTCAATATTTGGTTTGGAAGATCTGTCTATTGATTTCAATGAAGTGGTAAAATCCCTTACTATGACTGTATTGCTCTCAACATCTTCCTTAAATTCCACTAAGACTTTCTTTATATATTTAAGTTCTTCAATATTGGGTGCATATATGTTTACATCACTAATATCCCCTTAATGGACAAATCCTTTTAGTATTACGTAGTGACCTTCTTTGTCCCTTGTTATGACCTCTGTTAGTTTATTTTGTCAGATATAAGTGAATAAGTTAAAATCTTTAAACACTGGCTGGATGTTTTTACTTTATGAATAATAAGAGAAAAAAATCAAATCTCTCAGCCCAAACTAATGCAATAACAGTTTCTCAGGGCCTCATGGATTTGAAGTAAAATGGAGAGTTGATTGGCAGACACATAGCAGCCTTCACTGTCTACTGTCTAACCACATGGCTGAATACACAGAAGGTCCTTGTTCCAAGGCACTGTGGCAGTCATATCTCAGCATCAGTTCAGGTTATGGTTCTCTCCTGGAGCCTCAGGACAGGGAACAAGGACAATTTTTCATCTTTCATTATTTTTTTCTTCTTTCCCTTTGCTTTTGACAAGAGCTATTAGGATAAAGTGCTATACTATTCATTTTCTACTAGTGAAAGGAAAACTTGGTGAACCTGAATAATGCAACAGTAATTAAGATGAGACTTTACCAACCAAAAATTATATAAAAATAATTAATATATTCAGTCCCAGCACACACATAATAAAGCAAAATGAACAGGAATCCAAAAAATGGTGCCCATATGTAAAGGATTAAATTTTAATTGATTCAGAAAATATAAATGGTAATTATAAAATTTATTGTGTTAACCATGTATATATTTGACAAGTATTATGTCTTGGGATCTTTATAATATGATGACATAAGTTCAATTATTTCCTCATTTTATCCAAATTGGATGCACTGAGCAAAAAACTCCAAATTTATACTACTGGGAAGTGGTAGAGCAATAATTAAACTCAAGTAATCTGAAACCAAAACTGTTCTCCTACCTATTATCCTGTGCTGCCTCTGTCACATCATAAGATTAATTTTCTCATCATGCTTTTTTTTTTTTCCTTTTTTAAATTGTTCAAGTACAGTTGTCTCCATTTTCCTGCTACTGTTGTCCCTCACTATATTGTGGTTCACTTATTGTGGCTTCACTGTATCATGATTTTTTAAAAAAATATCTAATTCTGTATCATGGAGTTTTTACTATATCATGGGATTCTGTGGTATATAGGTATTTATATAATATTTATGATTTTAATTATTTTTACCTAAAATTTAAAACAATATAAAAGTTAATTCAAACATATTAAAAGAATATTAAATTGAAATAAAATACAGTATGTATTTCATCAGCAGATGAATACTGTACTGTACACAATGGAAATGCAGTACACAGCTACTACTTGCACAAGTTTGCCAACGTGAGATTGTACATGGTATACTATTGGCTGATGGAATAGAAGGCTACCAACCACAGCTCTGTGTTCTGTATCCTGGGTGCTGATTGGCTCAGTGACCACAGAATTGGTCTGTTTGCTCTCCCACTCTGTGCCCATATGTTCAGCATCTCTCCTTGTCCACTTCACATCGACATCTGATTACTTCACATAGTGTTGCTCTGCGGTGTTGTGTTTTTGTGAAATTTTTGTAAAAGCTTGAGTTTATTTCAAGCCCTATGATGCCACCCAAATGTTCTGTGCCTTCTAAGGCTTCTGGCAGTGAACCAAAGTGCCAGAGGAATGTCCTTACCATCAAAAAAAGGTGAACTTCTTGACGTGTAAAAGAAAGGCAAAAGCTACGCAGCTGGAGGCAGCCATTACAGGATTAATGAATCTACTGTTCACTACATAAAGAAAAATGAGAAGAATATTAGGTCTATGGCAACAATGACTTTTAACAAGACTGCATAGAGGGTGGTCACTTCCCGCAATAAGGCCATTGTGAGGATAGAGTCTACATTGGCCCTGCGGATAAATGACTGCAGGAAGAATATCTTGCTGGATACCAACACATCCGGATGAAGGCCAAGAAAATTTATGATAGTTTTGCAGAACGCACAGACGTTCACAATGGTGACAATGATGAAGACGAGGACAATGATACAGAAGCAGGACCGCCAAGTGTCTCTCCCACCAGACCAACCCCATTCAGTGCCAGCAAGAGCTGGTTTGACAAATTTCAGAGACACTTTGGACTCGAGAGCATTTCTCTGCATTGAGAGGCTGGCTCTGTGGATAAAAAGCAGCACCAGCAACTTCCCATAACTAAGTTCATCACTCGGACGAAGAGATCAGTTATGCCTATGCCTTTAGCGGAAATAGAAGTTATAGCCCAGGGCAAAGATACTGCACCACCCGATGAAGTGCCTGATGAAGTGGTGCCTTCAGAAGAGCTGTAATGCTCTTCTTGGCTGTACATTCATCTCATTGTCATCACCTTCATCACCATCAGTACTACATAGCTTCATAATTCATGATCTTCATCATTCAAGTTGTAGTATAGTTCACTGGTGACTAACCATACAGAATTTTATATGTTGTTAAAATTACGTAGGTTTAAGAGCATAGAAAGTGTTTAAGAGCATATGAAGTGTTTATAAGAGTGTGAGAAAGGTTAATAAGAGAGTGGGAAAGATTTATAGGAGTGTGGGAAGGGTTTATAAAGCCTTAAAATATATATAAATAATAAAATAAATATAACGCTGCTACTTCACAGATTTTCACCTATTGCGGGTGTCTCTGGAATGTAACTCTCGCAATAGGTGAGGATCACTGTACCACTTTCCCCTGCCCCACCACCCCCACCTCCTTTCCTCAATCCTTCCCCTCTTTGATTTTATCCATGAGTTTTTTATACATGTTCCTTGATGACCTTTCCCTTTCTTTCCTGTGTTATCCCTCTCCTCTCTCCCCTCTGGTTACTGTCAGTTTGTTCTTAATTTCAATGCCTCTGGTTATATTTTGCTTGCTTGTTTGTTTTGTTTATTGGGTTCCACTAGTTGTTGAGATCATAAGATATTTGTCTTTCACTGCCTGGTTTATTTCACTTAGCATAATGCTCTCCAGTTCCATCCATGCTGTTGCAAAGGTTAGGAGTCCTTTCTTTCTGCTGTGTAGTATTCCATTGTGTAAATGTACCATCGTTTTTTTCATCTATTCATTTACTGATGGGCACTTAGGTTGCTTCCAACACTTGGCTATTGTATTTCTTTATATGTTTGTTGGTTTGTTTTTACAAAGTGCCATGCCTGTGATTCATAATTATAAGAATAAGTATATGCATATGTCTGTGCTGTTTTTATAGAAAAGTATAGCCTTTCAGAGTAAAACTGCTATGCACTGAAATGCATAAGATTAAGAAGCTGAGAGAAATATAGTCATGAATCCACTTACAGAAGAAAACTTCTGGTCTTTTTAAGGCCTTGGTACACCTTTAAAGCATAAGCTTATTTTAGATAAATCTACTTGCAGTTTTAATAATGCCAAATTATTCTAAGAGACAGAATTATGCCAAATTTTCCACACTTAAGTAGATGGAAGTGTATATTAAGGCTTGTTATTGAAATAGCTTCAAATTGCCCTTTGGTCATAAAAATTACCCAATAGATGTTAAAATCACCCATTAAATGTTACAATTTTATACAAAGTACTTAGTGGAAAGTATCTTCAACTACATAACTTGGTGGAGGTTAGTTATCTGCTTTACTAGTTATATAGCTCTTATGCTAGATGAAGAATTGTGATAGAAAAGCATTGCTCTTCCTCCAAAATATTCCTCCAAAATATGATATTTTCCAAAGAAAAGTGTTATATTGCACCAAATTCTAAGCTTCAGAAATTTGTGATAGAAAGCACATTAAATAAAAATTTGGCCTGCATTTCCTTTGACACCACTTACTACTAAGTGGGTAAGTCTTTTAGTGTACAAAAATTAATTTAAATTTATAATTCTCTTTTTTCTGTCATAATATATTTTGTCTTTATTCCTGCTTAAGATATATTAATAGTACCATTGTGATGTGTAACAGTGCTAGAGATTTAGTATTATTTAAGATATGATATACTTGATAATATTTGCCATATTTTGAAATATTATAGTCATTTTAGAATCGATTGCAAATAAAAATACACAGAGATTATACATCTACATTTCTTGATCTATATCTGTACATTTATACAAACACTTCTATAGAAAAAAGATTGAGTCTTTCACAATTTCCTCACCACCCTCGGTACCCACAGGCCACTTTGGGAGAATTCAATTTCTGTTAACTCACCATCTGGTCAAGGAGAATATTCATTGAAGCATTATTTACAGTAGCCAAGATATGGAAACAATCTAAGTGTCTTTTGATGAATGAATGAGTAAAGGATATGTGATATATACACAATGGAATATTATTCAACCATAAAAGCACATGTAATCTTATTTGTGACAGCATAGATAGATCTAGAGGGCATTATACTTAGTGAAATAATTCATACAGAGAAAGGTAAATACTGTATGCTCTCACTTATATGCATAATCTAAAACAAAACAAAACTGGATCACAGCTACAGAGAACAGATTGGTTTTGGCCAAAGATATGGGGTAACGATTGGGTGAAATGATAAAATGGTACATAAAAAGGTATAGAAATTTTCAGTTATAAATTAAATGTCATGGAGATGTAATGTACACCATGTTAGTTATACCTCAATTTTAAAAATCTGAAGTGTTATTTCAGTTTTATAGTTTAATGAAAAAGAGTTACAAGTAAAAACTGAAAACTTTTAAACAAATTTGCCTTTGAGGGAGTAGAAAGTTAATGGAAAACAGAGAATAGACAAAATAAAGAAAGAAGGGAGAAGGAGGTTAAAAAAAAAGAGAAAGAAACTTCCAGGTACTACTTCTGGTTATTTGAAGGGGGGGGAATAACTGGTAAGAGGTACATAAAAGAAAGGGAGAATGAGAGCAAGAGGGAGAGAAGGAAAATTTTAAGTACATGATGAGCAAAATTTGCTACTTTGATATTTTCTTGAGAGACATTAAAAATTATTTGCATAGATTTATAATTGTTTTCAAACATGAGATTTGTAGGTTTTTAATATAATAGGGCTAATGTGACACCATGAAGCATATGGTGTGTGTGTGTGTGTATATATATGTATATATATATATATATATATATATATAAATATTGAAGTGCATGTGTGTATGTCTCTTTCATAAGTGGGAATCTTATGAAAACCTTCAAATTTATGGCCACTAAATAGTGACTATTCATTCATATTTAAAAAAAATAATATATTTTTATATATGTAGATTTTGCCTAAATTAATACTTTTCTTCTTGAATTGATGTTTTCTTTTGTTTTTTTAACCTAAGGAGTGCCATACTTGCATTGATTCTAGGAAGGTAAGAACATTCTCACAGTGATGACAAATTATTCTTCTTTTAGTTAATTTTTTAGAGATATGGACTTCTAAAAAATGTAAATTTGTTTACAGAATAGGAAAAAAAGATAGTGAGTAACCAAAAAGCTACTCAAACTTTAGATATTTCTGATTCAGTCTTTTTAATCATGCCATTATGCATATTTATATTGAGCAAAATTACAAAAAAATCTATAATAATTAACTATTAAGAGAAATCCTATGTGTAGACTTAAAATAATACATTTCTTATAACTTTCTTATAGTACTTTCAGGTACATTTATTTTATATGTCAGTTATTAATTTTCATGACTCAAAAATTAAGAATGACAAAAATATTACAATACATCTGTTATTTTGTTGGTCAGTAACCCAGAAGCAATAGAACCTCCAAATTTTGAAACTTGTCTTTAACAGTTATGTAAATATCATCTCATTAAAGTACATGTATAACATGTTTATAAAACTTCATGGAAGTTTCAGGAAAAATGAGAATTTTTAGCTTGCACCCTGAAAATTAGACAGTTCCTGAGGCTACAATTTGTAGCTGATTGATACTAAATTCCTTGCTTCTATTTCATTGGGCCCAAGATGTTTCTTTATGTAAACCAGTCACCTGAGATGAGAAGTCTTCTCATTGTAATATACAATGACTAGTGTGTCATCTTTAATTATTTTTTATCACAAAGGTATAAATAGAAGTTTCTCAAACATCAGTTTAAAGGTCTGTGGCACATAATCTATTCATGTTAAGTATAATACAAAGTAAAAATGTGTTATTTGTTTCTCATTTTTACACAGTAGGGATCCTTCTCATGTTTTCCCTGAATAAAAATTTAGAAAAGTTACTTATAAAAAACTTTGTAGAAATTCAAAATGCTATTTTCAGAATACTTGTTTCTGTTTGTGGAAAATAACTTTTACATATATTTACTTGTGATTTGTCCCTAGAGATAAATTTAGAGAAAAATGATAGCAATATTGATTGTCAGTTTATGGTTAAGTATTCACCTTTATAAGTGGCACAGGACTGAATACATATATTTCTACAAAAAGGTATTTTTGGAGTGGATCCAATATATTCCTTTTGGAAATGAAACTTTTTAACTTACAAATACATAATGAAATCACTAGACCGAAATGAAGTGGCAGTTGAAATATAGCTGGCTTTGTTCTATGAGCCTTTTCAACTTTTGTTATGCTTTAGGACCACTATGCAAACCTTTCTATCAGGAAATATCTAAAAGGAAAAGAACATTGTTTTATTTCTAGGTTAAGATTGAGTGCAGCATAGACTTGATCATGTCTTGATTCCTAAACACCCCATTTCATAACAGAATATTAGTCATAAATTTACCTATTAAGAGTATAAAAGAGATATATTTTCTTGAAGGTCTGTTCATCACACTCAGTCTTTCTCAGTTCCAGTTCTGGGGAGCCATCATGAGTTTGTGTCTAAGAAATCTAGAGGTTTTTTATGGGCAGAAATAATTAATAACATTTTGTGTGTTTTATGAAAAAGGATGAATGGATGTGAAAAACAGGATGGGCTACCCCTCTGTTAAGGTTCTGGGTAATATTATGTCTGATGCACCAAGATAAAAATATGAATGTGTTTTAGAATGGCACTGAAGATGACTTCCGCCACACACCTGGAAGACAATGAAGTGTCTGAGAACTGATGTAAAGCCAGAGTTTCTAGAACAATCATGGAGATCTGAGGCTGCTTGAGAGGAACTCCTTGGAGAGGCAGCATATCACATGGATGTATATGGATGCCTATATGAACTAGGCAATGAGTGCCCTGGATATGAGTGACTAGAAAGAAGCCTCATGCCAAATTTGGCATGGGGGATGAGGTCACCAGGAAATTAATTTACCCTGACATTGCCTTAGTTCTTCCTCAAACTATACTTCATTGACTGCCTTGAAGGGATATGAATTGAGGAGTAGAAAAGGGTAGGAGAAAAATAAGAAAAATTGCCTGCTTCCTCCACATTCAGAATGTCTTAGTATCTACTTTAACAGATATGTGTAAATTCACAAAACTTTAGGAGCTCTAAACACACTTATTAAAAAATAAAATACAATGTAATTATTTTATTATGAAATTTTACATAAAATGTAAATTTAGAAAAATATATTCAAATCATGAAAGGAAATGTTAATTATATAAGACATGTTTAAGTTATATGGCATGGCAGTGCTAGGGTTATCTTTTAATATCAGGATATAATTTGACTATAACTCTCTCTTCTGATTCTAAGCTTTGTACTAATAAGTATAAAGCAAAGGTAGACCACTCCTGGAAAAAATTGAGTCTGTGGTACATTAAAATTAACAAAAGCAAAAACAAAATTCAAACTCACCTCTACTTCTGAACAGTGCCTCAACAACCCACAATTAGTAGCCAGACAGAGTATAAGTCATCTTCATTTTGAAGAACAGATATTATTTACCTCAGTCTCTACTACTCTATACACAATCGACAGAAATCAATAAAAAGTTATGAAACAGATAAATAAGTATGAAAAGTATTCAACTTTGTCAAAGAACAAAGAAATCAAGAGTCAGAAATGCAAATGACTCTGATGTTCAAACTGTCTGTGATTTTTTATTTTATTTTACTTTTACCTTTTAATTATTGTTCAAGTAGTTTCTCCATTTTCACCCCACCATGCCCCCATGCCACACCCATCCCCACCTCCCACCCTTGAACCTACCCCCTTTGACTTTGTCCATGTGTCCTTTATGCATGTTCCTTGATGGCCTTTCTCCTATTTTCCCTCCTATTATGTCCCACTTATGTGTGAGATTATATGGTATTTGTCTTTCAGTGCCTGGCTTATTTCACTTAGCATAATGCTCTCCAGATCCATCCATGCTGTTATGAAAGGTAGGAGCTCTTTTTTTCTTTCTGCTGCATAGTATTTCATTGTGTAAATGTACCATAGATTTTTTATCCACTCATTTACTGGTTGGATTTTAAACAAACTATAGTTTCTATCTTAAATACCTCTAAAGGAACTGGTAGACAAATGCACAAACATATAGAAACTTTCAGCAAGGATATGGACACAGCTAAGTAATGAATTACATACAGTAGTGAGTAGAAACTACACAAATTGAAACATAAAGGCAAAAGGATGAGATGAAAAAACAAAAAGAGCATCCAAGAGCTGTAGGACCACATCATTCAGTCTGACATACATTTAATTTGAGCTCTAGAAGGATAAAAGAAAGAGAACAGGGCAGAACAAAATTTTAAAAACTAAAAAATTAATGGCTCAAATTTTCCAAAAATAGTGAAAAATTTCAAACCACAGATCCAAGAAGCCTACAGATCTAAAGCATAATAAATACTAAATATATACACAAACACACATCATATTTTCAAATTGTTGAAACCTAAACAGGGAAAATCTTTAAGGCGGGCAAAGGAAAGAAAGGCACAAAACATACGAAGAACAATGATAAGAATTGTATGAGACTTTTCCTCAGGAACTGTGCAAATCAGAGGTCATTGGAATGACTTATTTAAAGTACTCAGTGTAAAACAGTCAACCCAGAATTATCTAACCATTAAAAATGAAGGTAACATAAAGACTTTTTCTAACATAAGCTGAGAAAATTAATTGACAGTGCAGACACAGTGTAACAAATGCTAAGCCAGTATTTGAGCAGAAGGAATAAGAATCCAGAAAGAAACTTGAGTGTTCACAAAGAAAATTTGAGTTCTGGAAATGGTAAAAATAAAACATAAATATTAAACTATTTTAAGAGGTTTTGTTTGCTTTTTATTTATATCTGTTGTTTTACTATATAACGTATGGAAAGTCTTATCTCTTAAAACGTGATTTTTTGTTTATATTTTCGTGATAACAATGTATTTGTTTTAGAAAAAAATATTAATATCTTAATTGCATTGTGTAGAACTGGTCAAGTTAAAACATTCCTTATTTGGATCTAAATGATTCAATATTTCTATCTGTACTTTAGTGATTTCAAATTCTACTATTTGGGGCTACAACCTGACAAATAGTAAAAAAATAACAATTTTATATGTAGAAATCAAATTTATCTAAGAATAATGGAAAAATAAAATACCAGATGAGGTATGTTAAATTTTGGTATTATTGAAAGTAAAAGACTTGTTTACTAATACCCAGAAGTGTAAAGTGATTTTAACAGATAGGTGAAGAACGCATGCCAACAGTATCTTAACTTTATCATTATTCAAACTGCAGCCAATAAAACTCTACTGCTCTTTTGTGGCACAATGCTGTCTGTTATTCCTGTTACTTAACTAAAGCTCTGTAGATGATTTTTTTAGCACTTTATTTTGCATCACATGTGGCCCTGGGGAAATAAATCTTTGATAAATATCTGTATGCATCTCTATAAGAATCAATAGAAGATTTTATTTGCCACATAAAAACAAAATGCCATTTTTCAGAATCAAAGTGAATATTATAGTAATAAAATTTCTTTAATCACAATAATTAGTATATAGATTGACACTAAATACATGGAAAGTTATATATCCTTCCACCTACTTAAACAAAATGTTGGAGATGCATCTCAACTGAGGGCCTCAGGAGTCTATTCATTTCATTATGCCTTTGAAAATATAGCCAACATATAAACTTTTTATTCATATTATCACTACTTATAGATGACAAAGTATTTTTTAAAAGTGTAAATGGTATATAAAGAGTAGTATTCCAATCTCCCAATATATGGAATAAAATTTGCCTGATAGCAGAATTTTTTTAAATGATCATTTATTGTATTCAATCCCATCCCATTTACTAATGGGAAGAACACATCAGAAATATGTTGTCTTACACTGTGTTATTTTTGTTTTCTCACTTGTTATTTATGAAAGCTTGGCTTAGACTCAAGTGCTTTATCTACAAGACACAGTTTTTTTCACCATGGCTGCCTATAATAATCTCTCAATGTGTGGCTTTGCCGCTTCAGGATGCTGCGTGAAATAGGGAGCTCTGCTGGCCTATGCCTTAGCTTTTGTAGATCCTCCACACATCCTCCTCTGCAGCATCCTCTCATTTGACTTGCTGGGCTCACTCAGCTCACCCTCCAGTCACCCTGAATGAGTTCAGACTTCTGGAGAGGGCTGAGAGAGGCAGTGTCCCCTAATTACTTTTCTCTGGCTAGTGAATACTAATAAACTAGAAACAGCTTGAATTAAGATAAAGATAATAGTGAAAACAAACACAATTTTAATCTTGTTATTACATTCTGCTGTGTATTAATATCAGATACATAATGTATAATCAGGGAAGCCAAATAAATTAGGATGGGCCATGAAAAGTAATGATATCTAAGTCTATCACCTGTGTTTCATGGTGATGAAGCACATTTCTTGGGAGACTAAGTGACTGCTTCACTCAGCTGTTAACTGAAGTCATGAAAACCCCAAGGAGTGTACTGAAGCACTTAAAGAAAGAAAGAAAAAAAAAGGCTCTGCCCTTTCGATGGTTAGCTCAAATCATAGTCAGCAATTCTATGACATATGAGTGAAATCATATGGTTTTCAGCTTTTTCTGACTGGTTTATTTCACTTAGTATAGTATTATTCTTTGTTTTTAAGATTTTATTTATTTATTTATTTATTTATTTTTAGAGAGGGAAAGGAGGGAGAAAGAGAGAGAGAGAGAGAAACATCAATGTGTGGTTGCTGGGGGCCGTGGCCTGCAACCCAGGCATGTGCCCTGACTGGGAATCAAACCTGCAATGCTTTGGTTCGCAGCCCTTGCTCAGTCCACTGAGCTACACCAGCCAGGGCCAGTATAATATTCTTAAGGTCTATCCATGTTGTTGCAAATGGCAGTATTTAATCTTTCTTATGGCTGACTAATATTCCATAGTATAAAGGTACCATAGCTTCTTATGATCTATTAACCAATATCGCCCAATAAATTAAACAAAAAAAAGAACTATGTTGGTCCTAAAATAACCCTTATTCTTTATAGTCACAGGTGTGGTCTTAATTAAACCAAACAAAAACTTTGAGTGGGTTGTAAAATTACAACAGAAGTTGAATTTTAGCTTTATCATTTCTCTCTTGTAAATGCCCAGGCATTGTTTGGAGGAGAGTGGGATCCTAATAACTGAAAAGGGCTCACTGGGATGGATATGGTAAAAGCTCGGAATTCTTAGGCCTGAGTTACCCTGAGGCTCCCTTGCCAATGGAATTAGCCCACTCTTGTTTCTGAGGGAACAAATCTTCCCTTGCTCGAAGGCTCTGAAATAACCTCACCTGCAGTCTTGCAAATGTGTGTTTATTCTCAAGACATTCTTGTTGCCATTCTGTCCACAACTAGAGTTATATCACAGCACAATCCAGGAAGGTAAGTACAAAGTCTAACTAGGGAAGATACAGTTACTCATCAAAAAAAAATTTCAAAGTTTTGTGCATTTATATTGGTAGAAATCTGGGAGTATTAATTAGAATTAGATCTATTTCAAATAGGATAACTAAGCCCAAACTTAAATTCTATAAGTTATAATACATTCTATAAATACCACATACCATTTATAGTATATGCTAATAAATGGTACCAGTGGCTTGTACAGGGCTAAGTTCTTTGTTATATTATCTCATTGATTGTTCCCCAGTCCCCAGTAATATTGTAGCTATTTTACCCATCTTATAGATAATGAAACTGACTGAAGCAAGCTTAAATACTAAAAAAGTCCAGTATATAAATACCCTTTGCTGAGTGGCATTTATATTTGAAAATATATGTAAATATTTTTATTTGATTTAAGAATTGCCTTATTTTCTTTTATGAGAAATCAAGGTAAATTAATGATCTTGTCTGAGTCCAGAATCATTTATTCTTATATGCAAGATATAAGTTTATAGACTATGCAGTAAAGATAAAACAAAGCCAGCATTTTCTAGCATTTTATG
The DNA here is from genome assembly GCF_004126475.2 of Phyllostomus discolor. NCBI lineage: Eukaryota > Metazoa > Chordata > Mammalia > Chiroptera > Phyllostomidae > Phyllostomus > Phyllostomus discolor. Next base: position 66,121,151 of record NC_040912.2, on the reverse strand, counting down.
TTCTTATAAAATGTTCCCTGTGATCTTTTATAATTTTTTTATTTCACATTCAATGCTTTTTTTTTATCTCCCATCTCATCTTATAATAAATTCTCCCCCAAATGCCATGTTGTACAGACTAGGTGACATCAAGTGACAGCTTCATCCCTGCCATTTCTAATGTGCTGTTGTATATTAAGTAGAATGGGTCAGTTCCTTAATGGAGAGGCACATGTATAGACAACCAGGTTCCTATTTTTCCCCCGTCTGTAAAGGTACCCAATATGTCAAAGAAAAGAAAGCAGCAGTGACACCTGATTCATCACACACTTTGGAGTCTGGAAGACTTTGGATTCAATTACACTCCAGCCTCTTGTACCTGTGTGGTTTGGGCCTTACTGAAACCCTGTGGGCTTCAACTTCTTCATCTGTACAAAAAGAACAATAATATTTGACCCTGAATTTACTATAAACACATGATATGATTCAAGCAAAACCTCTAACTTAGTACTTCAGAGATTTATGTACCTAGTATTAGTAATTGACTCTACCCTCTAGAATTAAAGCAGCTAGTATTCTATTTACTGTTTAATAGCAAAAACACTGTGTGTGTGTGTGTGTGTGTGTGTGTGTGTGTGTGTGAAGGAGGGAGGGAGGGACAGGGAGAGAGAGACAGAGACAGAGAGACAGAGAGGATATTTGAGAAGGAAAGGGTAAGAAAGAAAAGAAAATATATATATAGGTAAGATGTTTTAGGATTAGAAGATTAACATTTGTTTTTTATTAAAGCAAAGCATTTAACTTTGGTTAAGAAAACTATGCCATCAAGTCTATGATTATATGGAAAAACAGCACAAATTTAAGGCAATTGTTGAATAATTACGTTTCAAAACTCTTGGTACAAGTGAGGGAACTAAAAATCTGTACTTGAAAGTTAATTAAATTATTTCATGTTCCATCTGCTCATATAATTAGTGCTAAATAATACTTTTGAATCTTCCAAAATATATGTTACTCACATTTAATTCAGTGAAAATTGAGGGTCAATTCAGAAATATTGTATAATTAAGTGTTTACAGAAAATAGTGCTTAAAGGAAGGCACAACAAACCTAAATAGTAGAAATTTACATAACAAACAGCATATGAATTTACCCTTACCAGCAACATCCAAAAGTTGTTTATTATAAACCATAAAATGAAAACTCTCACACATTTGCAGAGCTTTCTGGTTAAATTAGGGTACTCAATGTGATTTTGAGGCTATTGACAGAGATTAGCAGTAGCTCTGGCACAGTTGCTTTGGCCTTTTTCCTGGTGGCCTTCTTGGAAAGACATGCTTTCTGCCTCCCACAGTCTTGTGGTCTAATCAACCACTGGGCATCTGGTACAGCAGATGGGCTCTGCCTCCTACCTGGAACAGTGACACAAGTACAACAAGCTCTTTCTCCACTTCTGCATGAACTTAGTTACATGTTCTACTTTCAAAGCATAAATATGTAGAGATTACCGAGGTGACTGTAGACACAAATCCTTACTTCAAGAGAGCTTATCTAATATACATCCAAATCTTGTTTCTGATTTTCCCTGATGAGGCTTACATCTGCTCTGGCACAGACCGGATTACTTTATACACAGTAATTTGTTTTAATTTGTGTTCCTTCTTTATGTTCTGTGCCCTCTTTTATGTTCTCACTCTGTTTTATCAGCTACCCCAATCTTCATGCCTTGTTGCAACATTGGAACTTATTTCTTCCCTTAGGCTTACTATGGAATGGTTCCAAGGATAGAGATTTATTAATAATTCCAAACAAACTGAGGAACTTTTTCAACTTTTTCAACATGCCTTAAATTTACCTTAAGAGTTTCTGATTTGATAAGTCCAGATATTGTCCAGGTCTTATGTTTCTGTCCAGCTCTGTTCAAATTACTAATAATGAAATGACCACTGGATTATGAGAGCATATCCTTTTTGTTTTTTATTTTATTTTTTACTGTTGTTAAAGTAGAGTTGTCTCCATTTTCCTCCCACAGCTCTCCCCTGCCCCGCCAACCCAAACCTCCTACCTTCAATCCTACCCTACTTTGGTTTGTCTATGGGTCCTTTATGCATGTTCCTTGAGTATATCCTTTTCTTGAATGTGAAGTATCAAATAACTGTGGTATGATTCTAGTAGTAGCTGTATATTTTGTTTATGGCATTGAAAGGTGGGAGGTGAGGTGAAAAGGACATACTATGGGTAAGAAATAGCAAATAAGATGGTTTTAACATTTAGCCAGAGAATGCAATTGATACAGGCTGACTAGACATATTCAATATAGATAAAACATGAGTGGACAAATAAAACATCCTTACAGGCCAACAGTTTGTTGATATGATAATTAAGTGCTCCTATGATAATCTCCTATGATAATTAAGTGCTCATGCACACATATATTCAAATGCAACAAAAATTAGATGTTTTTGGTTTTGCTATTTATTCCATTACTAATTCTGATAGTTCTTTAAAGCGTGTATTAAAATAAACCAAACTTAAAACATTTGGAATACTATATTTCAAAGTAATAAAACAAGATTCTTAAGTATAACTCAGCATACTCAAAGGCACAAAAAACAATATTTTTAGTGAAATTCAAGTGATTTAGGTATATTTTAAAAATAAACAGGGATTTCCAGCCAAGATGGATGCATAGGTAGATATACTGTGCCTCTTTGAACACCCAAAAGAAGGATAACCAAAAATTTAAATTAAAAAAAAAACAACCATAACTTCCAGAAAAATAGAAGTGTATGGAAATCCAACAACCAAGATGTTCAAGAAGAAACATTCATCCAGACAGATAGGAGGGATGCAGACGGGCAGCCCAGGTGGAGAGGACTCCTGGCAGGATAGTGGCTGGAGGACCTGGATAGACCCAGGCTGGCAAGGCAGCAGCTGGCAGGCTGGCAGCCCCACATTTGTATGCAGATAAGCTGGGAGGAACAATTGGAAAGCATGAAAGACTATGCAACCCAGGGTTCCAGCATCAAAACTTCTGACTGAAAAAACCTGTGGTGGTTGTGGCCATGGGAGAAACTGCCAGCCTCACAAGAGTGTTTGTTGGAGAGAACCACTGGGTCCTAGAATGTACATGAACCCACCTACCACAGAATCAGCACCAGAAGGGCCCACTTTGCTTGTGGGTAGCAGAGGAAATGACTGAAAGCTAGCCAAGAGCCATTATTCCCTCTTGGACCCCTCTCCCACATACAGTGCCACAGTACAACAATGTGAGTTGCCCCACCCTGGTGAATAGCTAAGGCTCTGCCCCTTACCACATAACAGGCACACTGAGACAAATAAAATGGCACAAATTAACAGATCAAAGGTCCAGAAAAAATACAACTAAGCAATGAAGAGATAGCCAACCTATCAGATGGTAATCAGAATGCTCACAGAATTGGTTGAGTATGGTTGCAAAGTAGAGGAAAAAGTGAAGATTATGCAAAGTGAAATAAAGGAAAATGCACAGGGAACCAACAGTGACTGGAAGGAAACCAAGTCTCAGATCAACGGTTTGGAACAGAAGGAAAACATAAATATCCAATCAGAACACAATGAAGAAACAAGAATTCAAAAAAATGAGGAGAGGCTTAGGAACCTCCAGGACAACTTTAAATGTTCCAACATCCAAATTATAGGCCTGCCAGAAGGAGAAAATGAAGAGCAAGAAAAATTGAAAAATTATTTGAAAAAAAAATGGTGAATGTCCCTAATCAGGCAAGGGAAATAGATTTCCACAAGGTCCAGGAAGCTCAGAGAATGCCAAAGAAGTTGGACCCAAGGGAGCACACACCAAGACACATCATAATTCCATTACCTAAGATTAAAGATAAGGAGAGAATCTCAAAAGCAGCAAGAGAAAAGGAGACAGTTACCCACAAATGAGTGCCCATAAGACTGTCAGCTTACTTCTCAAAATAAACCTTACAGGTAAGAAGAGGCTGGAAAGAAGTATTCCAAGTCATAAAAGGCAAGGACCTACATCCAAGATTGCTCTATCCAGCAAAACTATCATTTAGAAAGGAGGGGCAGATAAAATGCTTCCCAGATAACGTTAAGTTAAAGGAGTTCATCTTCACCAAGCCTTTATACATGAAATATTAAAGGGGCTTATCTAAGAAAAGGAAGATTAAAAATATGAACAGTAAAATGACAACAAACTCACAACTACCAACAACCAAACCTAAAAAAAACAAAAATGAAAACAAACTAAGCAACTACAACAGGAACAGTATCACGGAAATGGAGATCACATGGAGGGTTATCAGTAGGGAAGGAGAGGGGGAGGAATGGGGAAAAGGTTCAGGGAATAAGAAGCATAAATGGTAGGTACAGAATAGTCAAGGGGAGGTTAAGAATACTATAAGAAATCTAGAAGCCAAAGAACTTATATGTACAACCTGTGGACATGAACTAAGGGGAGGTGGAATATGGGTGGGAGGGGCAGTGCAGGGTGGAGAGGAATAAAGTGGGGGAAATGGGACAACTGCAATATCAATCAATAAAATATATTTAAAAAATAAAATGCTTCTGTATAACAAAGAAAATAATAAACAGAGTGAAAGTAATATACAAAATGGGAAAAATATTTGCAAACCATACACCTAAAAAAGGATTGATATCCAAAATATATAAGGAACTGCTACAACTGAGCAGGAAATAACCCAATCTGAAAATAACCCAATTTAAAAATGGACAAAGAATTTGAATAGGATTTCTCCAAGGAAGATTTATGACTAGCTAATGGGTATATCACAATTTATTCAACATCACTAATCATCAGGGAGATGCAAATCAAAACTAAAATGAGACATGACTGAACACCCATTTGCATGGTTATTATTCTAGAAAATAATAGGTAACAAGTGTTTGTAATATTGTGAAGAAATTGGAACCCTTGTACACTGCCATGGTTAATATTATGGACTTTCCTCAGAAAATTAAAAATAGGACTATCATGTGACTCAGTAATCTTAATTTTTTTGTATATCCAAAAATTGATACCAGGATCTCAAAAGTATATTTTCCCTACCATGTTCATTGCATTATGTTTCACAATAGCTAAGAGGTGGAAACAACCAAAATGCCTATTAATAGATGAATGCATAAAGTAAATATTTTTATACATTCAATGAAATACTATTCAGCCTGAAAAATAAAAAAATATATGCTATATGAGAAAATACAGATAAATCTTGAAAACCTTAAGCTCAGAGAAAAAGACACAAAAGGGTATATACTACATGATACCACTTATATGAGGAATTTAAAATAGTCAAACTCATAAAACAGAGAGTAGACTGGTGCCTGTCAGTGCCTGGGGGGAGGGGAATAAAGCAAGTTGCTATCTAATTGATAATAGTCTCAATTATGGCAAGTAAATGAGTTTTAGAGATCAATTGTATGATATGCCTATAGTGAACAACACAAAAGTGCACACAAAAATTTGTTGAGGATAGATCTCATTACATGTTCTTATCACAATAAAAATAAATACAAATGTAAAAATAAAAACTTGGTTCCTGTTAATATGAATTGCTTCCTCTCTAGGATTGGAAGAGGTATGGCATCCATTTGCAACTATATGGTTTGTTGCTCTTCTTGTGTGATAATGATATATCAGGGGCTTTCTACTGATCACTATTTGATTTTAGATTGTATGTTTAGCAGCAGTGGTAGTTGAATTAGTCTTAGTAAAGAGGAGCCTAACTCAAACATAGAACCCATTCCTATCAACATGACTACCCTACTCAAGAACCTGGTATAAACTATATCAACTTGTAGGAGAAAAAAATTCTATTCCCTTCAGTACCTAAGCTGTAGGTAAGGGAATCCCTTCAACACCTAAGCCCTAGTAAGAACTAGTTTCACTCCAGGCTCTGGTCCTGAGTTGGTCACTGATGCATTTGACATAGTGTTCTTTTCTGTGAGGGAGCTGCCCATCAAAAATCTATTTTTTCAGCCTACACACCCTCCATCTGGAAAACATTAGCTGTTTCATTACAAAGTCTAGCATTCTGTTGCCTTAAAATTTTTATATCAATTGAGAGGTATAGCTTAAGAAATTTTTAATATATGCATATTTCTTAGAATATGCATATATTACATAAATTATACAAACATTACATTATATAATTCATCAGCCATAGATACAAGTTAAATCACAATGGAAAAAATATAAATTATCTCAAGATATTTTGCTCTGTCTTTATTTGAGATACATAAGAATTATTACTCCTCCCTCATCTTTAATGAGTTTAATGAGTTATTTATTGGAAATGTCACCCCAGACAGCTCAGCACGGTAGGCAAACTACAACCATAGGCATCCTAGGAACAATGCTGATTTTATAAAGTTCAGTTATCTCAGCCTAGATTTTATATAGCTATATCTTTTTTGGAATGAGCAAGGGATAGACTTCATTATAAGACAGCTAAAATCAGGAAGTTAACTGTGCATCAAGAGAGGGTTAATTAAATTAGGTGAAAGTAAACCCTCAATAGTAAGGAAAAATGGCAAAGAAACTTAGTTTTTATTTGGTGGAAATGTGGGCATCTCATTTTATCTCATCATAAGACAGATGCTTATGATGAAATGAATTATCCATGTCAAATTTAAGAACAAAAACTGAAGCTACAAGATAATTTTCTCAATTCGTTTTTTAAATTACTCTTTTGTAAATTACTGAATCTTAACATGTAAAGAAAGTGATAAATCTTTATTCTTGAAGGTTTTCCAATACACTTATAACCTTAGTTAATGAATATAGGTGGTCTCATTGTTATGTAGAGATGACTGAGACTAAATATAGTCTGCTTCTCTTGAAACCCTTGTTCATGCTACCTTCAGCATCCCTAACATTAGCAATTATAACCCAAGACATAAGAGAAGGCTTAAATCATGCCTTGAAAGAACATACCTAAGCGTAAAGCAGGAGTATATAAAAGGAAGACAGCCATTGATTATTTTGGTTCCATTTTGAATCTTCTTTCAGTGAATCATTTGAAGAGACTGACTTAGAACTCTTTTTTTCTTTTCTTCTAAAGTAGAATTAAGGAAGAAAATAAAGAATTCTTGAATTAGTGGGATTACAGTATATATTTTATGGCCATAAGATTAGACACTATAGAGTGATTATGTTTTTATCCAAGGTATTTCATTTAAAAACTGGATTGATATTAATTTCAATTGATTTTAAAGATATTTGTCCTATAGTGTCATTGAAGCTAGACTTATTTTAATCATAGTGTAGTGAGGAAGGGGAGAAGGGAAAATATTGGGTCCTCTAATCTAACCAGCACAGTGCTTCATAGTAGGATAAGACTCCTTACTAAAATTTTGTTTTGACTGGATTACATTAACATACTTCCTTATTTGGGGAAGAATTATTTAGATCCAATATATAGGAATAATATGTGGCAGTTTGGAATAGAAGAAACATGATCTTTTAAAGTCCTAGAGATGTGAGTTCAATCCCTATTCAACTGTTTTATGACTACTTACCCACAGAAAAAAGAATACTTAGTGTAATATGAGCAATAATTTTCTTAAATATAAATTAAATAATAACATTCACCCCATAGGGATATGCTCACATTAAATGACATACAACATATAACATACCTTTAAGATAAGGGTCTGTAAACTGACTCAAGCCTGGGAATTGATTGAGGATTGTAACTGTTTTATGATTCAAGGTAGACTTTTGTTCACTTACTCTAGAACTCTTTTACTATATACAAATAAAGTAAAAATTTAGCAAACTTTGCAACTTTGTCAGTTCTAGGAATACCATGATTAAGTAGCCAACATCATAGGTCTTTGAGAATCAGAATATTCTGATTGCTGCTTTGAATCTGCTGTTTATTATAATAATTTTGCTTTTGGCCATTGAGTGCAGCCACTTGGCCTGTGGGACCCTGGGATCCAATTATCCCCATTGCCTTTAGGTTTCCCAGTTCATCGGCAACAGTTCTGTCACTTCTGACCTGTAGAGAAGAGTTATCACCACAGCTCTTCATGGATATTGTGCTGAGAACATAACAAGCACCAGCATTATAAGCATTTTGTTTTTATCATATAAATTACAATAAGAATTGTTCATGAAATATGTATATTCCTATTCCAAAATGGCAATAAGTGTAATTATACATACAATGTAAATTATATAGTATGATATTTCTTTAGAGTGCTTGTTAAAAATTCTAATTGTAGAAATTCAACTTAACTGTTCTAAAACAGTATGTGCAAGCAGAATCTGCATTTTAGCAGGTTTCCATTTTATTTTATGAATGCTAAATTTAAGAATATTTTTGTAAACTATATTGCTTTTCTAATCTAATTACTTGGGGCAGTATTATCTTGATTTCCACAGTCCTTAGTTGCAACCCTTTCAGATATTGTTTTCATTCCAGAATTGATAAAGAATAAATTGATGACTGAACCCCTCTATCATAAAGATAAGGCAACTAAAAGTATTATATATTTATATATACACAAACTTATATATACATATGTATGTATGTATATGTACATACAGTATGTAATATATGTTCTATGTAAGTTATAATCTATTCTTCTAAATATGGAATTGGAATAAACATCTTTAACTGAATTTAACTAAAAGGAACATCTTTTATCCACGTGAGATTCTCTTCTTCCAATTGCCTATTCCTATGTTGCCTATTGGTTTTTAATTTGCTGTGTTTTGTTTATGTTTCATATGGCAGGATGTTCACTATCTTATAGTAAACCTCAGGATTATACAGAGAAATCTTATGTTATCATTGACAGTTGCATATATTTTCTTTAATTTTAACATCTCCAGATTGCATCATTAGTTTCTGGCTCATTTTGAATAAGATACATTGAGAATTCTGAACACATATTATTTCCTAAAGGACAAGTCATAGAAAATAGAACATTTATAGAAATACAAATCATACATAAAAATGTTCTTCAAGTCCTCAAGTATAAATTCAAAATAAAACACTGTATCAAACATAAAAAATATGTCACTGTTCCTTTGTTACTGTTATTGCAGTTTTCTGTTTTATCAATTCATATGCAAATTAATTGTTGGGAACTGCCCTGCCTGGTTTCAGGAGCTGTAACCCTCCAGGGCTAAGGCTGAGTGAGCAACCTTCAGACCATAAGCCACTAAGGAGAAAAAGCTTATTTCCCTGGCAGGAGCACTGCTTCTGCTCTTTTCATAACTGGCCCCCAATGCTTGATCAGTTAGCCAATGACAGGTAAGATTCCCCAAGGGGGAATGACCTAAGACAGGCATGATCACAGAGGCCCCAGGGAAGGACTTGGAGGGTTATGGAGAAAGTGGGTGATGGACCCTCGCCCCTTGGCTTTGAGAAAGCCTGAGTCCTCATTCTTTCTGTGAGATGTCTCCTAATCTCTTGGCTGCCTTACCTCCCCAGCCTGACTTAATCCTAAAACAGTGACAGAGGGTGGTACAGCTCTGTGATGGAAAGGGCGGGTTTCTCCAGGTGATCAGGCCTGAGAAAGAATACATAAACTCCTGTGAAACCTGCTTTGCTAAGAATGCTCTTAATTAAATGATAAAGGTCCATGCAGAAAATGAGTTTGCTTCCCAGAGTTTTGTAGCCCATTAGCTAACAGATCCTGACTCAGAATAGGCCCTCTGAGTTCTTTGTATGTTACCTATTGTTTGATCCTTACTGCCTGACAATGATTAATGAACTTTACGTGTATTCCTGGGCAAATTAAAAGCCAATAAAAACCCTGTGAAGGAAGGATCTGGGCACTCTCCTCTTGAGAGAGTGTCCAGGCTGTTCCAAGGCACCCTCCCCTTGAGAGGGTAGCTGTGCCATCCCTTTTCCTCCACACAGGACTCAGTAGTCCGTGTGAATGTTTCATGTCTTATCCATGATGCCGCAGACACTGTGGGTCGGTGTCTTCATCAAATAAGTAACAGACTAAAATGGGTTTCAAACTGAAAGCATGACAAAAAATTGGTTGGGAGAATGATTCGGTTGGAGCATCATCTCATTCAGAAAATTGTTAGGGTTCGATATCCTGTCAGGGCAATACCTAGGTAGTGGGTTGGATACCCAGTTGGGGAGCATACAGGAAGCAACCGATCAATGTTTTTCTCTCCAATTAATGTTTCTCTCTATCTCCAAACACAATAAAAAAAAACATATCCTCAGGGGAGAATTAAAAATAAATGTAATATGTTCATCTGCTTTAGAATCACAGTTATAATTTATTATTTTTAGTTTGTATTTATAAAAATATAGATAGAAGCAGTTATCAGAATAATTCATTATGAGGCAGTATGTTGAACAAGTCATTGCTTTCCCTTTGACCAAATGTTACAATACCAAAAATATTAATTGTAAGCTCACAGACTTAGAAGCATTTTGAGTGTGTTCCAAAACAGTTTATAGAGCTTCTGGTTTAAGTGCCACTGAGTAGGCATTAGAAGTTCTCACTTCCACTTTCACAAAAACAATAATGCTGACAAATTTAAACCTAGTGACTTTTTTTGACCCATCAGAGGACTGAAATCACAGTGCAAACTCTTGCCAGTAGAAATGAGCTATTTCAAGGAGTCACAAGGAAAGCATTCCAGGGGACCCACCTATGGGAAGTTGAGGCTTTGTGTAAGATTTAGTGTAGGAGAAAAATCAAAGGACTGCCCCTGGGTTCCCAATGTCTCATCTTTATCTATCCCACTGTGGAAGAAGTCCAATCTTGTCTTCATCAGGCTCAGAAATAGGGCCAATGTCCAGAGATTCAGTGCCATGTCAAAGTTTAATCCATATCAAAGCTTAGTCTAGTTCCCAGCTGTCTGGCTGACTGGTGCTACTTTATCCAGTACCCAGGCTTGACTTGGAGCCTGCTTGAAGTCCATATGCTACTGGCCTGGGATGCAAGGGCCACATGGTTGCTATGGAGAGAAAATGCACAACATGACAGTGAGAGACTCTTGAAGGCTATCTTAGGGGCACCTCATTTAACATCTAAGACCCACACAAATTCTAATGGAGAAGAGCCAGGAAAGATCCCCCTCATGACACTATTAGGGGGAGGAGAATTGAAAAATACATCCTCTATAACAGGGGTCTTCAACCCTGGGCCATGGACTGGTACAGGTCCATGGCCTTTTAGGAATCAGGTACACAGCAGGAGGTGAGCTTGAATGTGAGGTGCTTGAATCATCCTCAAATTATTTCACACATCCTGGTCCATGGAAAAATTGTCCCACAAAACTGGTCCCTGGTGCCAAAAAGGTTGGGGCCCGTTTCATAAGATATTCTGTAATGGAGAAAGACACTCTCCATAACAGAAGTTTACTTTCAAGGAGAAAAACTGATAATGTTACTTTGTCAGGAGAAAGGCATTTATCACTCTTGTCCCCCTCCCAGGCTTCCTGCTCCTCTTAAGTGGGAAGCAAAAGCTAAGAAACACTGATAAAAGTTACAGCCCAGGGACAGAGGCTCATTTAAAGGCTGACATCTAATCATCAGGTTATGAAAGGCATCCACTTCCTCACATATTACCATTATATTGACAAAGTTACAGTTAAAGGACCAGCAGATCAGAGAATTTCTCTGAGGAGAGGTACTTAGAGAAACCCAAGATCAACGATGACTATGAAAGCCAGGACATTAGAGGAATCTGAAGTGTTATGGTAACACAGATATACTATACACAGGTGTTAGTATGGCACAACTCATAGCCCGATTAACAAATTTAAAGCCAATGTATGTCCAGGAGTCAACAAAAAAATCTTATTGCTTATAATTGGATCTTATTTTTTTCTGTATAAATAAATCCAAGCCCAAATATCATAAAAATACATTTTAAGGAACAGTTTTGCAGTAGTGACAGGGGAAAAGAGTAAGAATTTCCCAAGAATCCAGATACTCAAAATATGTTTGATTGGAAAAAAATATATATATATATTTATATTCTATTTCAGGTAAGATAAGACTATTAGGATTATATACACTATTGCTTCATCTCTTACCTTTTATTTATATGCTTGTCCTTCCCATAAATCTTTATGAAATAAAAAATTAAATTTTCTTGTGCCAAGGCACAATATTAACAAATTATTTCTACCTTCAAAGGGAACACATATAAACTATAAACAAGAAGTCATAGACTCTGAGCTTTAGATAAAACTCATGAAGTCAACTGACTGATGTTTTCTATCATAGAGCAATACATCCTGGTGGTAGTTGAGAGGTCTTCAGAGCTGACATCTATGCAAATAGCAAAAAACTATATGTTACTCATTCAAATTATTCTAATTTTCTATTAACTAAAAGTTAGACCAGACCCTGAGTGGTGTGGCTTAGTGGGGTCAGCAAGGTCTCACAAACCAAAATGGCATCAGATCAATTTCCAGTCAGGGCATTTGCCTGGATTTCAGGTCATGTTCCTGGCTAAGGAGGTTAGAGACATGAGAGAGGCAACCTATTAATGATTATCTTGTACATCAGCATTTCTCTCCCTCTCTTGCTCCCTCCCATCCAGTCTCTCTAAAAATAAATAATTAAAAGTTTTCAAAAGTTAAACTTGGAAAACCAAAAATATAAATATAGTAGCAACCAAAATGTGGAGTGTTTATATGTTAGATGTGGGAATAATCAAAGCTAACTTGAAAAAATATAACATTTTAGCATTTTATAAACTAATACTATATTAGTTACTATAGCCTTAAAATAAAAATTTCAAATATCTTGGAAAATAAGGAAGTGATAGAATTGCAAAGAATTTAATACTTTCTAAGTTATTCTACAGAACTGAGCCTATTTTTCTAATTTCCTAATAATATACAATATCTTAAAAGGATTAAAAGAAGTAACGAGTTAACAAAAGAGTATCATGGAGAAAGATATGTTTCAGTTAATTAGAATTTAAAGATATATAAATTATTCTCACAAACTTTAAGATGAATTACAACAGTCTTGCCCAGAACAATTCTGGTTTGTTCATTTTTCTGGTCTTAAATATTAGTATTATGCCATTTAACTCAAAAATTTAGCAATCTCGCAAGCACTTGTTTGTTAATGTGTTTATGATGGCCATCTGACTGTGTGAAATGGTGTCTCATTGTGGTTTTAATTTGCATCTCTCTGATGGCTAGCAATGCTGAGCATCCTTTCATATGTCTCTGGGCCCTCTGTATGTCCTCCTTGCAGAAGTGTCTGTTCAGGTCCTTTGCCCACTTTTTTAATTGGCTTCTTTGTCTTCCTGGAGTGGAGTTGTGTGAGTTCTTTACATATTTTGGGGATCAAACCCTGTCCAATGTATCATTGGCAAATATATGTTCCCATCAGGTTGTTTCCCTTTTCATTTTGCTGATGCTGTCTTCACCTGTACAGAAGATTTTTATTTTAATGAGGTCCCATTTGTTTATTCTTCCCTTTATGTTCCTTGCTCTAGGGGACATATCAGTGAAAATATTGCTGCATGGAATATCTGAAATTTTCCTGCCTATTTTCTCTTCTAGGACTTCTGTTGTGTCATGACTTTTTTAAGCCTTTTATCCACCTTGAGGTTATTTTTGTGTATGATGTAAGTTGGTGTTCGAGTTTCATTTTGTTTGCATATAGCTGTCCAGATCTCCCAAACCATTTGTTGAAGTGGCATTTTTTACTCCACTTTATGCTCCTGCTTCCTTTGTTGAACACTAATTGACCATAGAGACTTGGGTTTATTTCTGGGGTCTCTACTCTGTTCCATTCATCTATGTGTCTATTCTTATATCAGTATCAGACTGTTTTGATCATTGTGGCTTTGTAATATAGTTTAAAATCAGGTATTGTGATCCCTCCTGCTTTGTTGTTCCTTCTCAAAATTGGTGTGGCTATTCAGGGCTATTGATGGTTCCATATAAATTTTTGAACTGTTTGTTCTATATCTGTGAAATATGTCATTGGTATTTTAATAGGGATCGCACTGAATCTGTAAATTGCTTTGGGTACTATGGACATTTTGATGGTATTAAATCTTCCAATCCATGAACACATTATATCCTTCCATTTATTTGTGTCTTCCTTAATTTCTTTCTTTAGTGTTGTATAGTTTTCTGAGTACAGTTCTTTTACCTCCTTGGTTAGGTTTATTCCTAGGTACATTATTTTTCTTGTTGCTATAGCAAATGAGATTTTTTTCCTGATTTATTTATATGCAATTTTTATTATTTCATAAGAAAAAATTAACTAAAATATGATAGACATTGTTAATATGTAAATTTGGTTCTGGATCTATTGTGGCTTAATCATAATAGCATTTTTAAAGTGAGTTTATCTTTGGATTTATGTGACATTTATATAAAGGGTAAGTTTTTACTCTTTAATCAATCTCCCTTATGTAATACACTGATTCTTTATCAAAATGTTCTTTAAATACATTTCCTGCAACAAAAATAAAAAGGTAAATCATTTCAATGCAATATGTTGTACATATTATAACTATTATGAAAGAGAAATACTCCTCAAGGCTTGGCATTATAGGTCAATATATCAATGGAAATGTGGTATTTAGAAATCTAAGTTATTGTATTAATTTGCTGGAACTACTATAACAAAGTACCACAAACTGAGTACAACAACAGAAATGTGTGTTTTACAGTTCTGAAGGCTAGAAGTTTGAGATCAAGGTATCAGCCAGTCAATTTCTTCTGAGGGATGTGATAAAGATTCTGTCCTATGTCTCCTGGAAATTTTTGGCATTCTTTTACTTATAAAAGCACCACCTCAAAATATCTTTTCATGTTCACATGATGTTTTCTCTGCATGTATCATGCCTGTTTCAAAATTTGCCTTTTAAGGATACAAGTCATATTGTATGGGCACCCACTAAAAAACTAAGTTTAAGTAGAGTACTTCTATAAAGACTCTATCTCTAAATAAAGTCACATTTTGAAATATTGGGGATTAGGAATCTAACATGTGAATTTGGGGGGGATACAATTCAGCCAAAAATAGTAATATTAGATCCCACGATGACTGTGCTTACTATCATAAATACTCAGAAATTAATAATAATGTTAAAAGATAGATACATGCAAGCTTCTTTATGAGTAATTTGCTTTTTACAAGACTTTTACAGATTTCTTTGAGTAAGAATATTTTAGTAATGATCAATGATAACAAGGCAGTGAAAGACAAATACCATTTGATTTTACCTTTAAGTGGAAACTAATCAACAAAACAAAGAAGCAAGCAAAATATAACCAGAGACATTGAAATGAAGAACAAACTGACTGTAACCAGGGGAAGTGGGAGGGGATAGTGGGAGGGGGAAAGGGGAAGGTTTATTAAGGAATATGTATGAAGGACATATGGACAAAGCCAAAGCGGGTAGGACTGGGGGTGGGAAGTGAGGATGGCTGGAGTGGGGTGCAGTGGTGGGGGTAAAATGGAAAAAAACTGCTTGAACAACAATTTTTTTTAAAAAAGACAAAAAAGTTTTGAAAACAGTTTCTTACTATTAATGCAAAGCAAAAAGAGAATCCTAAAATGTATAAACATAGGGTTTATTGGAGGTAGTAAATTATTTTAGGTTAGATAATAGATATTAAACACAGTAAATATCTAGGTGTTTACTCTTTGAAATTATGAAATTAATAAAATACTAATAAAGATAATGCATAATTTTAATAATTTATCCACAGAGGGTACAAGTCTATTCATGCATATAATTTTCTAAGGTCCAATATTTAAAAAAATTAATGGTAATTAACATGGTCCCCTGAATTTCATGTAATTATAAAACAACTTATCACTAATTTTAAATTATAATAATTCTTCCTAGAGTGATATTTATTTTGTGCTTCTGGAAGGCAATGGCATCTACAACAGAATATATTAAAGCAAATGAAGAAGCAATTTTATTCTATGTGTTACTTAGTTCATTATATTTTTAAATGACTATGCCAATCTATGTTTATCAATAGGAGATATGATCTGCAAAAAATGAATAAAAAATTGATCACCAAGAAATAACCTGTTTCACAAGCATATAAATTATTGTATTATAATTAATGTAAATTACTTCTTCACTATGTGCCATACTCAAAGTATTAAAACATAAGTTTGATTTGTTCATTATGTTCCACTAATGAATGAGATCACATGATATTTGTCTTTCACTGACTAGCTTATTTTACTTAACATAATATTCTTCAGTTCTACCCATGCTTTTTGAAGGATAGGAGTTCCTTCTTTCTTCCCACTGCATAGTGTATTCCATGAGACTTGGAAATAAAGAACAAATGGACAGTGGCCAGAGGGGAGGGGAAAATAGGATAATAAAAAATAAGAGGGGGGGCAAACAAAGGAACATATATAGAGGACTCGTGGACACAGACAATGTGGGAGTATTGACTATGGTATTGGGGGCAGTGGGTAGGTCTGAGCAATGGGGGAAAAGGCAGGACAACTGTAACTGAACAACAGTAAAAAAGTATTAAAACATAAGAATATAATTCAATGTTATTAAACACTATTTCTCTTGTACTTTGAGTTAGAGAAAGAATTTTGGAATATTTTCTGTTGCTTTGGATGAACTGACTCCTTCAGATTTCTGTCCCTTTTGAAAAGTTGTATTGTGCTTTACAATATTATATGAGTTTATTGAAATTCAGTGAATTAAAACTAATTTTTAATAAATATTAAACATTTTGTAAGATTGTTACATTAATCCATTTGTATCTGAATTCTGAATGTGAGATTACTACTTACTACTAGGTATATAAGAGGAATTATAGTGTCCTCTCAGTTAGATACCCCACTCCAATCAGAGAGTTGGTGAATATGTTACCTTATATGGTAAAGAGTACCCTGCAAATATAATTAAGATAAGGATATGGTGATGGGAATATTATTGTGAAATACCTAGGAAATGGGCCAATACAATCACAAATGCCTTTATAAGTAAAAAAGGGAGGCAGGAATATCAATTAAAGGAGGAAGTATGATGATGGAAGCAGAAATCAGAGTGACGTGATAGCTGGCTTTTTAAAGATGGAAGAGCACCATAAGCCAAAGAATTCAGACGGCATCTAGATGCTTTAAAAAAAAAAAGAAAATGGTCTCCCTGGAACCTTAAAAAAGAATGCTGCCCTGCTGAAACTTTGATTTTAGCCTCATGAGACTTGTTTTAGTCTTCTGACCTCCAGAACTGTAAGAAAATAATTTTGTGGTGTTTTAAGCCACTAAATTTGTGGCAGTTTGTTACAGAAGTAAAAGGGAAGTAGAACAGGTAACTTTTATGACTGCAAAAGGCTTACTTGAATAATAAAACCAACTCTTTAAATGACTTTTATATGACATAACAATTGTGTCTCTGAACATTTATCCCCCAAAATGAAAATTATGTTCATAAATAAACTGGTACATAAAAATTCATGCAAGGCTTATTTTAATAAGAAAATACTGGAAAGAACTCAAATTTTCTTAAATGTGTGAATGTTTTTAAAAAGAAGTTGTAATCTTGCAATGGAATACTGCTCAGAAATACAGAGAAATAAGCTTTTGGTATATTCAATAACCTGCATTGTATGATATGATTCTATATCTATACAGAAGAAATATATAAGAAAACTATAATGGGGCATAAATTTAAGTAAGATTTCTCCACTTCACTCTAGTAAAATGATGACACCTGTAGAGCGTGATATGCTATACATATATAACAATACCTAGAGCAAAGACTAAATATATCATAAAGAGATGTATTCAGAAACACTGTAAATATATCAAAATGGAAATTTTAAAAATATTTGAGTAACCCATAGTAAGGCAAGAAAGAGAAGAAGAGATAAAAATCAGAGAGAATGAACAGATAACAAAAATAAAATGCCAGGCTTAATCCCATACACATAAATAATTACAGAAAATTAATATTATGCAAATATATTAATTAAAAACAGGAATTGGAAGACTGGATTAAATAAAACATAACATAATTACATACTCTCCACCAGAGACTCACATCAGTAGGCTTCAAGTCAAAGGAAAGAAAAAGATATACTAGTAATGTCAACATTAATCAAAAGAAAGCAAAAGTAGCTATATTAATATCAGATAAAATAGACTTTGAAGCAAAATAAATGATCAGGGACAGAGAAATACATTACATAATGATAAAAGGTCAACCTAACAAGAAAATAGCAATCTTAAATGTGCATGCACAAAACAACAGCTGCAAAGTATGTGAAATAAAAAAATGATAAAACTAAAAGGGGAAATAGAGAAATCCATGAGTACCAGAGACTCCAATAGTTCTCTTTCAAGAGCTGATAGAATCACAATGTATAAAAATCTAAAACATTTTATAAGGATCCCAAAATATAATCACCCAATACTATCAACTGATGTATAACATTTCACCTCATCACAAAGAATCCACACCTTTTCAAGCACTAGCAGAATATATGCCAATCATGTTTGTATATCAGAACACCCAACATAGTAAAGGTGACAATTCTCAAAATTTTTATGTCTCAGTAATTTTTTGTGTATAAATACATATACACACACATATATGTATATATGATAATTATTACTTTTATAAATATATATGCAAGATTATTCTTGCTTAAATATATACAGAAATTATATGTATACAAATTATACAGAAAAGCAAAAATCCTGAATAGCTAAAATAATTTTGAAAAAGAAGTATAAAATGGGAAAAATCAGACTACTGGATTTGAAGATATTATCAATAATACAAGACTGATATCACTGGGAGCATTGACACATAGATCAAAGGAAGAAAAGAGAGAGCCACAAAATGGACCCACACAAATACGCTCAACTGACTTTTGACAAAGATGCACAACCAATTCAGTTAAAGAAAGGTAGATTTTTCAATAATGATCCTAGAGCAATTGGATATTCATGGGCTCATGTTAGATAGATAATGGATAGATAGATGACAGATAGATGATTGATTAGATAAATAGATAGATAGATAGGTGATAGATAGATAGATAATAGATGATAGAGATAGGTAGATAGATGATAGATAGGTGGATAGATAGATGATACTTAGATGATGGATTGATCCTTGACTTAAACCTTATAACTTTCCCAGAACTTAATACAATAAAAATCATAGATTTAAAATATGAAACTATAAAACTTTAAGTATAAAATATAGGAGAAAATATTTTGAACCTTCAGGTTTGATGGAAAGTTCTTAGACATGACAGAAAAACATTCTATAAAATAAAAATTGATTAATAGGAAATCATCAAAAAACATACTCTGTGAAAACTATCAAAAGAATGAAAAGATTAGCTACATATTTTGAGAAAATATTTTTAAACTAGATATTTTACAAAGGCCTTATATCTAGAACATAAGGAACATTCAAAATTCAACATTAAAAGAAGCAAACACTACACTTAGAAAGAGGGCAAAAGATATGAAGAGATATTTCACCAAAGATGATATATGTATGACAAATGAAAAGATGTTAAATATCACTAGCCATTAGAAGAAGTAAATTAATGCCATGATGCAGTATCATTATATAGTTGTTGGAACAAATAAAATAAAAACAGCAACAATACCAAATGCTGATCAGGACATGGGGAAACTTGATTTCTCATATGTTGCTGGTGAGAATGATAGAGAATGATAAAGCTACTCTGGAAAATAGTTTGGCAGTATCCTTAATTAAATATTCACTAAACACAGCCCAACAATTGTACTCCTGGGCAATACCAGAGAAATGAAAACAGGTTCATATAGAAACCTGAACACAATTGTTGATAGCAGCTTTATTTTTTTTCAGATAAATTGAGACATAATTGACAAATAAAATTATAAGATATTTAAAGTACACAGCAGCTTTATTTGTAATAGCCAAAAACTAGAAATGACCCAGAAGTCCTTCAACAGAGAAACGGTTAAACAAATGGTGGTATATTCACACTGTAGAATGCACTCAGTAATAAAAGGGTCCTAAATATTGATATACATAAGAGTTCAGATGGAGCTCAAAGGGTATTATGCTGAGTGAAAAAGTTATTATCAAAAGGTTGCAACTGTGCTCCACTTGTATAAGTGGATGAAAAAATTAAAATGGAAAACAGATTAGTAGTTGATAGAGATGAAAGATGACGGAAGGATAAAAGTGTATATATAAAGGGCTAATACAAAGGAGTTCTTTCTGGTATGGGATATTTATATATCTTGATTATGATGGCAAGGGCCAAAACTATACATGTGATAAAATGACTTAGAACTATACACATGTATGTTACTAATGTCAAGTCCTGGTTTTGATATTGTACTGTGTTCATGTAATATGGAAACATGAGGGAATTATGATCTATACATATGTTCTATTTGGTTTTCTTATACTAAATACAGAATAACTGGATGCATTTTCCCTTGATTATAAGAAGAGGAGATGGGAGAAATGATGAGGAAGAAGAATAGGAGAAAGAAGAATGAGGAAAAGGAGGAGAAACCACCAAAATAATATAGGATAAGTATGATGCCTATAAAAAATGGCTTTACCAAGAATCAGGGAGTTTATAACAACATATTTTAAACATTTGATGCTTGGAGTTTAGCACATCTGAAAGGCTTATGTACTATAAATATAAGCAAATTAGCAATTCTTTCTGACTTTTGTGGATCTATTACAAGAATAAACAAGTTATTAGTAACACACTGCCTTTTGAACCAAGTATAAACATTCATCTTTTTAAATAACATTTTCCAGAATGAGGATTCCCCTTCTAGTAAGTCCCATTTTTTCAACTTGTTTAAATGGCTAATGTTATGTAGTAAATAACTCTTCCAAGTAACTGAATCGTTACAGGATAAACTCATAAATTAATCCAAAATATTCAGTATCAACTCCAGGTTGAGATTTAGCAATGCATTATGTTGGGACATCTTTATTTTGTTTAGTTTTCCTTTGGTTTCAGTATAAACTGCAACTAAATTCTGAAAGAATGGTTAAGAAACATATTTTATAATTATTACAGAAGAAATGCTAGTTAAGCACAATAATTTATTATTTATTTATTTATTTTTATAAATAAAACATTCATACATTTTAAAGATTTTATTTATTTATTTTTAGAGAGAGGAGAAGGGAGAGAGAAAGAGAAGGAGAGAAACATCAGTATGTGGTTGCCTCTTTCATGCCCCCAACTGGGAACCTGGTCTGCAACCCAGGAATGTGCCCTGACCGGGAATGGAGCTGGTGACCTATTGGTTCACAGGCCAGCATTCAATCCACTGAACCACACCAGCCAGGACCAGAATGATAATTTATACTTTAATCAGTTTAGGTGCTTAATAAAAACTCATGAGATGATTTTACCCTTTAAAAAAAACAAATCAACATTTATTAAAATGAGTCTAAAGATAATTAGTTGTTTCAAAATCCTCAGTGAATGCAGTTGATGATTGAACCTTCATGTTACCATCTGAATAATGTGTATGATGTGAAATAATCTGATCTTTTTTTGTTTGGAGGAAGAATTATTTGTTTCACAATAAGATTATACTTCAGTCAGCTCTCTATGAATGTTTCAGTCTCCACGTATGTAAAAATAGTTTCTTTTTCTCCTAGAGACACATAACATCCTTTACAATATTTAAAATAAGCTATCTCACTGAATTATGACTACTTTGTTACTGAAATTACATCTTCTTGCCATGTGGGCAAGCACCTTGTGTTTTCATGTTTCTATATCTAATGTTAGATTATGCCTGAAATGCGGACAGTGCTCCACGTATGTCATTCAACTATTTGCATCAGGAAATCAGTACTGCGTTTGAGTAACAGCTTAGCTAAAAGATAATTTCTGAAATAATTTAAATTATGGGTGAATATTCTTTTTGATGGTTTTACACACATAAAATTGCTTACTTTTCCTTTTTTAATACATTTTATTGTTTATGCTATTACGGTTGTCCATTTCCCCCCCTTCACTCCCCTCCACCCTGCACACTCTCTCCTACTCACGTCCCCCCACTTTAGTTCATGTCCATGTGTCATAATTATAATTTCTTTAGCTTCTACATTTCCCATACTATTCTTGCTCTCTCCCTGTCTATTTCCTACCTACCATCTGTGCTACTTATTCTCTACATCTTTTCTCCCTCTCTCCTCCTCCCACTCCCCTGTTGCTAACCTTTCATGTGATCTCTACTTCTATGGTTCTGTTCCTGTTCTAGTTGTTTACTTAGTTTTTGTTTTAGGTGTGGTTGTTAGTAATTGTGAGTTTGCTGTCACTTTACTGTGCATGTTTTTTATCTTCTTTTTCTTAGATAAGTCCCTTTAACATTTCATATAATGAGGGCTTGGTGATATAATAACTCCTTTAAGTTGACCTTATCCGAGAAGCAATATATCTGGCTTCCAGTCAAATGATAGCTTTGCTGAAGCAATATATCTGGCTTCTAGTCCAAATGATAGAGTAATCTTGGATGTAGGTCCTTGCCTTTCTTGAGTTGGAATACTTCTTTCCAGCCCCTTCTTGCCTGCAAGGTCTCTTTTGAGAAATCAGCTGACAGTCTGATGGCAACTCCTTTGTAGTTAACTGTCCCCTATCTCTTGCTGCTTCTAGGATTCTCTCCTTCATTTTACTCTTGGGTAATATAATTATAATGTGCCTTGGTGTGTTCCTCCTTGGGTCCAACTTCTTTGGGACTCTTTGAGCTTCCTGGACTTCCTGGAAGTCTATTTCCTTTGCCAGAATGGGGAAGTTCTCCTTTATTATTTGTTCAAATAAGTTTTCCACTTGTTGCTCTTCCTCTTCCCCTTCTGGTACCCCAATAATTCAGATGTTGGAATGTTTAAATATGTCCTGGAGGTTCCTAAGCCTCTCCTCGTTGTTTTTTTTTTTTTTAGTTCTTTCTTCATTCTTTTCTGTTTGGTTGTTTCTTTCTTCCTTCTGGTCCACACCATTGATTTGAGTCCCAGTTTCCTTCCCATCACTATTGGCTCCCTGTACATTTTCCTTTATTTCACTTAGCATGGCCTTCATTTTTTCACCTAATTTGTGACCAAATTCAACCAAATCTATGAGCATTCCGATCACCAGTGCTTTGAACTGTGCATTTGATAGGTTGGCTATCTCCTTGTCACTTAGTTGTATTTGTCCTGAAGCTTTGATCTGTTCTTTCATTTGGGCCATTTTTTTTTTGTCTTGATGCACCTGTTATGTAGTGAAGGGCAGAGCCTTAGGTATTCACCAGAGTAGGGTAACCCACATTGCTGGCTTGTGAAGCTGTATGTGGGGAAGGGGTCCAAGAGGGAACAATGGCACTTGCTCCCCTCTCTGTTTCATTTCAGCCCCTTTTGCCACTTCCCCCAAGCTAACTGGGCCCTTCTGATGCCAATTCCCATGTGGGTGGGATTGTGTACGTTCTAGGACCCTGTGGGTCTCTCCAAAAAACTCTCCTGTGAGGCTGGGATTCTCTCCCAGAACCTCAACCCCCACAGGTGTTTTCAATTGGTGTTTTAAGCTTTATTTCCCTGCGCTGGGACACTGGGTTGGGCGGTCTGTCTCATTCCCCAGTTTCGCCTGGTTTATCTACACACAAATGTGGGACTGCCTGGTCTGCCAGCCACCTTGTACACCACACCCCTCAACAATCTGCTGCCTTACTGGGTTCACCCACTGCCACCCGATGCCCAGGATCGGCCAGCCACCACTTTTTTTACTGTGAGACCCCTCTCTGACCTGCCACCTGACTCTACTCCTCCTAACTGCCTGGATGAATGTGTCTATTTTAACTCCTTGGTTGTCGAACTTTCATATAATTCAATTTTCTGTCAGTACTGGTTATTTTTTTATTTCTAAATTTTTGTTGTCCTTATTTTGGTTGTGCGAGACATGATGTGTCTGCCTACACCTCTGTCTTGGCCAGAAGTCAAATTGCTTACTTTTCTTAAACTTAAGTTAAATTCTCAAACTAAACTCACTTGCTGACTCTCTTATTTAATTCGTCTGCATTTAACATATACTCTGTCCTAGTAAATGCTTCCACCAAGCTTGATATAGTAGTTAGCATTTTCAGAATGTTTTGTTATTTTTTACTCTTTTCTACTCTCACTCTTTCCCTCATTTTCCACATGTTCTCATTCCCATTAAACATTTTTATGTGCACTATAATTATGTAGTTAAATGTTTGCATGGTGACATATTATCAAAATCTCTGTATTTGGCAAACTATTTTCCTTCAATTGATGTAAAAGGAAGCCCAGGATAAGGATGGTGAAGCCATGGTTTTGGGGCTTCTATACTCTTTTCTCCTCCGAGGTGAACATCAAAATAATAGTTACTGTTTGGTTTTTGCTTAACTACATAATAATGCATTTGATCTTCATAAAATGTTATGAATACAGTAAGCACTAATTTTTTCAATTTCTTGCAAAATGAAAGGGAGAGATGGAAGGAGACCACAGTGGGAGTTTCCTGCTTTCCCTCAACTTTTCTGTGGAAATTAAGGGAGTGCGGGGAAGTAGCCAAAGATTCTCATTTGATATCCCTGGATATTTTTCTTAATTACATAATCCAGAAATGGAGAAAAACAAGGTGCAGAAAAAGATAATGAACAATCAAGGGGACATAAGATCTGAATTCTCTCTTCCCTGAATATATTCATCAAACTCTACTTTGTTTAGTAACTTTTTAATGAATGATTTTGTGTGTTTTTGTGCATGAAAAGAGGGGAAAAGAGAGTTAAGGCTAGGAAGAATAAATGACAGTGGAAATTTAAAATTATTAGTAGTAATATTAAACTTTTTCTTTTATATTATTATTAAAGCTCAGCTAAAATTTCAGTCTTATGGAGTATTCCAGGAATTTTGTTTTTGTCTCACAGTTTAGTATTTTAGAACTCTGCTGCAGGATTTATATGTTTATATATCTACAGGGTGTATACTACTATCCCTGTACTATTAGGATTTTAGTATAGAAAATATATAATATATAACAAAGATATATTCATACTCATGAACATAATTAGGTTATATATTCTATAAAAATATAATATATTTGACCTATTTAATGCATTTTGTTTTATGTTCTTAAATATTCTAAAAAATCCTAAGTGACTCCAACTTAGAAGTAATTTTCCTGTTATATGGCTTTACTACTCACATTTCCCAGAAGCATACTTCCTTTTACTAGCCTTCTTTTACTTTAACCAATTTGAATGTATTTGAAAGCATAAAATTCTAACTTACCTTTGGAGGTAATTGGCAGGTGTTGATTTTTCTCTTCTTCATAACTATGAAGAGTCCACAAAGAGAATCTGCTGACCTGGAATGCCAATCCTAATGACCAAATAGGTCTAAATATTACACTAACAAAGAAACACTCCTTCTTTAACAATATTAGTGCTAAAAACATCATCATTATATAAACACCACAGATTCAAGCCACTTATTTCACTATTAAAGGTAGTAATATATGGTTGTTTTTAAAATAATATTTATCTTTTTTAAAAGATTTTATTTATTTTTAGAAAGAGGGGAAGGGAAGGAGAAAGAAAGGGAGAGAAACATCACTGTGTGGTTGCCCCTCACATGCCCCCTAGTGGGGACCTGGCCCACAACCCAGGTATGTGCCCTGACTGGAAATCAAACTGACAACCCTTTGGTTAGAAAGCCCTTGCTCAATCCACTGAGGTACACCAACCAGGGCCATATGGTTCTTTATATATTTTATTTCAATATGCTATTATAGAAGAAAAGATATAATTACAATAGCACCAGAAAAAGAGGATCTTGAATATAGAAACCTCAAATCTACCTTGACCCTTTCGTTCTTCAACTGGAAAGTTCAGTTTATGGCTGACCCAAAGAAGTGTAAAATAACCCAATGTGATTAATAAAAACCAAATAAACATTCATTCAAACATAATACTATAACATTAAAGTTGTAAAATCATCCCATGACTGTCCTAATAAAAAATTAAAATGAGAAAAAAATTTAATGGTGTCATGAGCAAAGGAAATTGTCCAATCTGAATGCAGAGTAGTTGAAAGATTAAGGGATTGCAATATAATTGAAACACAATTGTAACTTCATTAAAGAATTGCAGCTAAAAAGACATACCATAAAGTAGAAATAATAACAAGAAAAACACAAAGATGTAGATGGATAGCAAACTGTAGATGATTGCTAAAGAATAGGAGGATATGCAACCAAAACTAGTAGAATCCAAGAATAAAGAAGGTGATAAAAACTTTCAACTGGGTGAAAATGGAACAGGGATTAAAAACTACAAACTGGTAGTTATAGAATAGTCATGCAGATATAAACTACAGCATAGGGAAGAGGCAATAATATTACAATAACTATGTATCAGTCCAGGTGAGTTCTGGAAATACCAGGGGGACCACTTTGTAAAGTGCATGATTCTCTAATCACTATCCTGTACACTTGAAACAATACAAAATAATACTGAAAGTAAACTGTAATTGAAATTTTAAAATTTCAGAAGCCAAAAGGCAAAGAGAGTAAAAATCATAAAAGGCACAATAAAAAATACAAATAAAAATGAGAAATTTGTTTAAAAATAAGCAGAAATAATAAAGATATCAGAGTTAATTCCTCCCTATAAATTTCCAAGTCAATGTTTCTTTTCTACATGTATCCATTCTACTATTTATTCCAAGTATTTTTCTCTATTTTAATTTTCACACATAATATTATTTTCTCTGTTCTTGTTTCATATTAATATTATTTTGCTTTATTTTTTATCTTTAAATGTTTAGTGTATCTGTATAGTATTTCTATGTTACATAGGAGATACATATATATATGTATATATATAAAAAAACACAAATGTAATTTTTATTTTGACTACTGGACTCTTCATACATCTCTATACTTTAATATGGTATCTCAGAGTTCTCCAGAGGTAGCTGAATTCTAAGTGATAATGTATATTGACCCATGGCCCACTATATGAGTAAAAAAACAATAGGTCTGTTTAAAGCTTTGATGTATATTAACTCTCCTCTCCTTCCTCATTGTCCTTTCCTTTGCTCATAACCACAAAAGTCCATGTCTGGAAGACAGAACAAATATTCTAAAATAATTTTAATACATCTCGTTGTCTCTAGCAATACCTTCTACTCACTGTGATCAGAGTTGCTTTCATGCCCAATTTGTCTAGTGACTCTCTAGTGCACATTGTAAAAAGTCAAGTCATGAGAATATTGGAGTAGTTTACCCTGTCAACTCAATTAAGCTGAAACTCTATTTTTCAGAAATAGTTTTCCTTAGTTGGCACTAGGTTAGAGTTCCTTAAAGTTAAATTTGTACAAAATTTGGTAGGTAAGAGTGAAGAAGGAGCTAGGAAGTGAAGTAACAGCCATTCCCCTCTGAAGGATATTCCTACATGAAGAAATAGCAATGGTTTCCAGTTTGTCCTTATTTCCTCCCCTCATATTTTCTCTTTCCCCTGACCTCCAACAGCATAGTGAGCTGAGAGAACTGACATCTGTTGGAGAAACAGTACCCTACAGACTTTTTCCCCAGCTTTCTGTGGATGCATCTGGGGGCCAGGCATGCCTGTTCTGTTTTGTTTCCACTAAGGTATCAATTACAGAGAAAGTGAAATTATTCAGCAGTCAGGTACAGAAAACATATGTAGCTGGCACATAAATATGTGCAGCTTTAAAAGAAAAATTTTCCCATAGATAATTTTGTTTTCACACATTGCTAGTAAATATTTGTGATACTTTAATTTGTACTTCATCTTCACACAACAGATGGTTGTCAAATGACTGGATAAATATGTCAGCAGATATGGCTATAGTATATAAACAACTCACACTTTGGATCAGTGACTGCATTGCTTTTTATTAAAATTGTTTTGACAAAAATCATACCCTTTATTTTAAGCACTCTAATCTATGCAAAAAATTAATTATAATTAATGAGGAAAGATAGTAAAAAGAAACCTACAGGAAAGAGTTAGAAAGAAGAAAAAAGATCCTTTATATAATTTGTTTCCAGTTTGTGAGCTTCACAAACTGCCTGGGGTAGCCATGAGCTTATTTCAACTGGTTTGTTAATACAAATAATTATCAAGCACTGTCTGTGCACTATTATAACATTTTATATGCATATATGAGTTTTTAATTATATGAATATATACTTCATATGAAGTGTATGAAGTATATGAATTTGACTACTAGTATGCATGTTAATTTAAAGATATAGCTATGCTATTTGATCTTTTATACAATACTACAAATACTACAGATAAAATATCTCATGTTTTCCCAATATGTTTTCTTATACACAAATAGGTTGGAAATCATTGCTTTATATCACTGACATCAATAAATGTGTCATGTTTGTAATGGTTCAATTTTCCAGATCAAATTTATGCATTGCATTCAATGAAAGGTTGAGGATTACAAGTAATAGATAATATCTGAGCTCTTAATCATCTATTTACAATCCTATACTATATTGTCCTAGAAGGGCAGAGAGGAGGGGGAAGGGAAATAAGGGAGGAACTAAGGGGAAGGGCCCAGTTAAAGAACAAGTATAAATGATCCATGGACATGGACCACAGAGTGAGGACTGACTGTGGGAGTGGGGTGGGGAGAGCAATGGGAAAAATCAGGACAACTGTAATAGAACAACAGTAAAAAAATATATGGGAAAAAAGAGACAAAAGCCAAAACATTTTCTGCTCTCTCAAAATTGTACATTATATACCCATGGTTTTGTTGCTTAAACTCTATGCATTATCTACATTTAGAGGATAGATTAATTGACACACACTTAAATGGGAAAACAGACTTTTAGAGTTTGAGAATCAAACTAGAAGATAAAAATGAGGGAAGCATATTGCAATTATATCGTTGAGCCAAGTAATATGTCTTTATCTGATATTGTTAATATTTTAAATGTTACAACTTTTCACTAGAAATATTGCTATTTATCTATTAAATATATTTGGGTGATGTTGTGAATAAGATTATAGATTACATGATCTGAATATTGCATTGAATTCTCACCAACCAAAGTTGAACCATCTTCTGTCACCATATATTTGACCCCTTTTACCAATTACTGTCCATCTCTCCTCCACCCCTAGTAACCAGCATACTGTAGTGTTTGTCTCAGTTTTTGTTTGTTTGTTTTGTTTAATCATTTGTTGTTCTCAGTTTTATATCCCACATTTGAATGAGATCATACAGTTCTTAACCTTTCCTGTCTGAATTACTTTGCTTAATAGGATATTCTCAAGTTCCATCAATGCTATTGCAAATAGTAGGATTTCATCTTTTCTTATGACTGAGAAGTATTCCATGTACCACATCTTCTTTACCAATCATCTACTGAGGAACACTTCAGTTGTTTTCATCTCTTAACCACTGTGAATAATATTACAATGAACACAGGGCTACATATATCTTTGTAAATAAATGTTTTCAATTTGAGGGGTCAGTACACAGAATAGGGGTTGCTGGGACATATGTTAACTCTATTCTTAATTTTCTGAGGAACCTCCATACTACTTTCCACACTGGCTCTACCAATTTACATCATCATCAGCAGTGAATGATGGTTCCTTTTTCTCAACAACCTGTCCAACACCAGTTATTACTTGTCTGGTTGGTAATAGCCATTCCAACAGGTATGAAGTGGTATTTCATTGTATTGATTTGCATTTCCCTAATAGCTAATGAAATTGAGCATCTTTTCATATATCTGTTGGCCACATGTATGTCTTCTTGGGAGAAATGTCTGTTCAGGTACTCTGCCCACTTTTTTAATTGGATTGGTTCATGTTGAGTTGTATGAGTTCTTTATATGTTTTGGATATTAACCTCTTGCTGGAGCTGTGGTTTGCTCCAACAAGAGGAAAATATCATCTCCCATTCAGTTGGTTGCCTTTTTTTGCCAGTTTCTTTTTCTGTGCAGAAGCTTTTTAGTTATATATAGTCCCAGTCATTTATTTTTTGCCTTTATTTCCCTTGTCTTTGGTGTTAAATTCATAAACTCTTGTCTAATACCAATTCCATAAGTTTAGTTTTTATGTTGTCGTCCATATATTTTATTATTTCAGGTCTTATATTTAGGTCTTTGTTCCATTTTATTTTTGCATATGGGGACAAATTGTAGTCTAGTTTTAATCTTTTGTATATGGTTTTCTAATTTTTTAACAACATCTATTGAGGAGGCTTTCATTTCTCCACTGTACATTTGTGGCTCCTTTGTCAAAAATCATTTCCCCAAAAACAAACTTACATGTTTGTTTCTGGTCTCTCAATTCTGCTCCATTGGTCTGTGTGTCTGTTCTGCCAACATCATGCTGCTTTCATTATTGTCATTTGTACTATAATTTGAAGTCAGGGAGTATGACGCTTACAACTTGGTTCTTTTTTTTCCCCTCAATATTGCTTTGGCTATTGGTTTGTTTGTTTGTTTGTTTGGTATTGTTCTTCTTTTGTTTTCCCCTGAAACCTCAAACGTAAAGTCAGTCTTTGCCTATGGCTTAATGAGCTAGTATTTCCACAACATTTTACTTTCCTTAGTGAGGCTGGAGTTCTGAGGCTACAGCCTCTCACTTGTCAAAAGATTTTTCCAGTGACTACAATGCACATAGTTGCAGTTAATTTAGTCATACTTCAATGATTTCTAATAAGTATAAGCCCCCAAAACATGTATATATTTAAATAATTTCAAAAATGAAACTGTAACATTTCTCAGATAAAGAATGACCTTATCTCTGAAGTAAAAAGAGAGTGCTAAGGATATTTCTGCATAAAGTACTTTGACATTCAGTCAACAAAAGAAATCTCTTTCTCCAAAGCTCAGTCATACCCTCAGGAGTGATTCATCTCCTCTTTCCATCTTAGTTGAGTTTTTCATGACCTTCCCTTCTTGAAAAATCAACAGAGTAATTTTTATTACCAAAATGTAAAAGATCAGATAAATTTTGCCATTTCCTCTTCTAAAAACAACATTAGAAATCAAATATGAAGTATGAAACATAAATTCTCTATGACCATGTTTTTGTTTTTGTTTTGCCTAGTTAATACATTTTCAGGTTTATCTGTTTTATGTTTGAGGCTCCAAGTAAAAATTTATACATAGAAAGAATTTTTAATTTTCCAAATTAGTCTGTAATGTCAGTGCAATTTTAAAAGCTTTAGAGTTTCATGTGGAAGAGTAAATATGAAAGTGTAGCTGAGGCTTTTTTAAAAATAAGAACAAATAGATTTATGAGTATATATAGGATATTGGCAGGTAATAAGATGCTACCTCAAGTAAGTGAGAAAGAACAGTCTAATCAATAAATACGTAGAGATGATTTGGCGATCTATCTGAAAAATAAAATCCTAAAGATCTCCAATTTATATCATCCCATGACATGGAAACAATCCATATCATCAGCGCTACAGTGGAGAAAAATTTGTCGAGATGATTGAAGCTGGAGAGATCTTTTAAAATGAATTTCCAAAGACAAGACGTATGGATGGATGATGGATAGGTATATTTGCCTGCAACATCATTTGTAACTTTTATACATAAGCTATAACTTAAGTGAAGTTCAAATTAGGCAAATATAGAACATACTGCCATGTACATAATAGGCAATATCTTAGTAACAAGAATTAAAAATATTAATGAGATGAAATACCAAGACAAAAAGGACAAAAGATTTAAAGAAGAATTTAACAGAAGACAATGCGCAAATACACCCAACATATATGAAATATGATTATCTCACTATTAATTAAGTTAGATCAATAATGAGTTACAATGCTTCATTCATTTGGTAGTATACTGATCATGCATCTTGTATGCCTTTTCAGATTTCCTTTACCACCTCATTTTTTCTCTCTGGTAACACAATAGATTTTGAAAACTGACATAAGGAATCTTATACCAAAACCAGTAAGATCCAAAACAAAGGCACCTCTGATATTTCTCCCTTCATTGTTCAGCTGCAAGTCTTCCCTCTTCTATATAAATTGCTTTACTCTGGGCTATAGGATGCTTCTTCCTGAGAGGCCACCAGAGGACCAGATGAGGTAATCTGTAAATTCAGGCAAATTATCTTTCTGTGGGGTGAATTTTGATAGATAAGAAAAAGAAGGTCAGCGGGAAATATGCAAATAAATTTTCCTTTTTTTCTCCTTTTGGTAGATGAGTAAAAAATCTACATGATATACAAGGTCTGTAGAGAAGAAGTCCACCCATTATTAATATAACGAGAACAGTTTGCACGACTTCAATGTAAGGAGATTTGAGTGGATTGGCCAAGGCGAGTGGACTGGAATATGCTGCATGAATAGTGATGACCCGTGTTTACTAGTCAGTGGGGATGGTGGATGCCATTGAATGAGCATGTTGACTGTATGGCCCTCACATTCATAATGACTGAGCAAGTAGGGCAATGAATCTACATCAAATTTTGTGTTAAGCTTCAATTCCTCCATGGAAACTATTTGGATGATTCAGAAGGTCACAGCTATGGGAAACTGGTGATTGGCAGCTTCACATGACAATGTCCCTGCCTATGCATCACAACTTGTGCAGAGTTTTTTTTGACAAAATATCAAATCACTCAGGAGACTCAGCCCCACTGCAACCCAGATTTGTTGCCCTATGCCTTCTGTTTTTTTCCAAAACTAAAATCACCTCCGAAAGGGAAAAGATTTCAGACCAGTGAGGAGATTCAGGCAACTAATGGTGATTAGAAGAACTATCACCATGTAGGTCCCAAGGTGCCTACTTTGGAAGGGACTGGGGTATCATTGCCTTATGTACAATGTTTCTTGTATTTTGCATCTTCTTCAATGAACATAATTTTTTATAGTACATGGCTAGATACCTTCTGAACAGACCTCATATGCTAGAGAACATTTAGACTAGGGTAAAGAAACAGAAGACCTTGAGACACTAAATAATGTAACAGCATAGAAGAATGTACTCAAATTATCTCCAAAGTATCTCTACAAAAGGCCCAGAACAAGATTATAAATATAAATAAAAACACACTAGACAATATTAATTGGCTTGTTTCATTTTCCGGCTTCTTCATAAGCTCAAACTCATACTAAAAAATATTCTTTGATATGTTTTAAGTGATCAAATTAAAAAATTTTAGCATTTAGTCATATCTAAGTAAGATTAATAAGTGATCCTAATCAAAGCAGAAGTTCTTGTCTTACAGTGATCTGCATTGTAAATAAAATGCAATCTTTGTTCTTCCAATATTTTTTCCTGTGGACTATCTCTAATTATAGTTCAGCCTATTAATTTATACTAATGGGGGTACACCTGGACACATTTATGATAGCTTAGCCCACCTTTCCATTAAACAGTTTTATCTGTAGGAATTATCCAATGTTTTTCTAATTTTCAGTAGTCATGAAGCTCAGAACTCATAATTTTGTATATAATGTGTGATTGCTTGATT
The DNA here is from genome assembly GCF_004126475.2 of Phyllostomus discolor. Lineage (NCBI taxonomy): Eukaryota > Metazoa > Chordata > Mammalia > Chiroptera > Phyllostomidae > Phyllostomus > Phyllostomus discolor. Next base: position 66,087,681 of record NC_040912.2, on the reverse strand, counting down.
TTTCTTCTCACCCTATGATAACATCCTAGCTAAAAAAAAATAATATATTTAGAGTTATGAACAGTTGGAACTTTTTCTGTTACTAGAAGTCAAGTCACTTTTTATTATAAGCTATTAATTGGAATAAAGATTTCAAGCCTATACCCCTTAGCAGATATTTTCATTACTAACACCTTTGTTAAAGTTTGAACTAATACACTTAAGAATAGTCTTGGTTAGAATTTGGTCATATATTTGACCATTATGGATGTTACACTTATTTTCATTTTTATTTTCAAAACATTCATGAAACACTTGTAATTACATTGCTATAACAAGTGTTAAAGGGGTAGGTGGCTTATAACAAGTCTAGGGCTCCTTTTTAGAAAGTCAACATAAAGGATTAACTGAAATGAGGTAAGCACAATAACTGAATGAGGTAAGGTGATGTGTATGTGAGTCTTTGCATGTGTATATGTGTATAGATTTTATTCTATGACAGAAATGGTTTGTTGAATGTTCCTTGATTACTCTGATACAGAATTCACTGTACAACAAAGTCTTATTTCCCCCCACCTCTGGCATAGGTAGTCATCATTCTATTCTCTACTTCTAAGAGTTTAACTATTTTAGATTTGTCATACAAGTTGAATTATTCAGTATTCATGTAACATACACATACACAAACCCAAACAAAAACTATAAAAAGACATAAACACTTTGGAGGAGATTGTGGTAATGGCTACATGAGTTTATGCATATGTCCAAACTCATCAAATTGTATAAAGTAATTATGTGCAGTTTTTTATACCAATGGTATCTTAATAAAACTAAAGTAATTATATTTTTAAATATTAATATATAATATAAATAACATATTTATTTATATATAAAACAAAGTCTTCTTTGTAGAGAGTACCTGGATTTTTATTCCCACATATATTCTACCACTCTCAGTAGTCTAATGCTCTTCCTCAATAAAATCACTTTAGAAGGTATAGAAGCCCTTAAATCTACTTATTTATTTTTTTCATTTAATTTAAATTTTTCTGTTGTTGCTAACTCTTTAACCAAGCCATGAACAGGTAACTAGTGACTTTTAGTTTGCCCAGGCCACACCACTGACCACAGGGTGAAGCCAGGACTCCCAGGGCCCAACAAGACTGGCCTAGGTTTATTGCCATGTGATTGTCCCAATGCCAAGGCCCAGGGAAAGGGGGCCTGTGGAGAGCGGGGTAGGGGGCAGTTTCCAGTGCACACCAAGTCAGTCAGGAGCCCACCCGCTGTCTTCCCACTGCTAAGCTCATTGTTGCAGGAGGCAGTGTGCATGTGCCAGCATGGTGGGAATCTGTTGGGAATTGCCCTGCCTGGTATCAGAAGCTGTAACCCCTGCCTAGGCTAAGGCTAAGGGAACGCCCTTGGAACCCTAAGCCAGCAAGGAGACAAAAGCTTATCTCCCTGGCAGGAGCACTGCTTCTGCTGCTTCATTCGTAACTGCACCCCAAAGCTTGGTCGGTTAGCCAAAGTCAGGTAAGATTTCCCAACCGGGGAATGATCTAAGACAGGCAAGATCATGTGGGAGGCCCCCAAAAGAATGACTTTGGGGGCTACAGCAAAAGGGGGTGATGGACCCTCAGCTTCGACATACCTGAATCCTCAACTCCTTATCTCCTGCTTGCCTTAGTTCCCTTGCTCCACCTAAGCCTGAAACAATGACAGGGTGGTGCAACTCTGTGCTGAAAAGGGCGGGTTGCCGGGTGATCAGGCCTAAGAAAGAATATGTAAAATCCTGTGAAACCTGCTTTGTTTAGAATGTTCTCCATGCACTTTGCCAAGAAGCACAACAAAAAGGCCTGAAGAAGATGCAAGCCAACAATGCCAAGGCCATGAGCGCACGTACTGAGGCTATCAAGGCCCTGGTCAAGACCAAGGAGGCCAAGCCCACGATCCCAAAGGGCAGCAGCCGCAAGCTCAGTCGACTTGCCTACATTGCTCACCCCAAGCTTGGGAAACGTGCTTGCACCCGCATGGCCAAGGGGCTCCGGCTGTGCCGGCCAAAGGCCAAGGCCCAAACCAAGCCCCAGGCTGCAGATGTGGCTCAGGCTCTGGCTCGGGCCCCCAAAGGTACTCAGGCCCCCCAAAGTGCCCAGGCCCCTGCAAAGGCTCCGTAGTAGCCTCTGTCCGCTGGCATGAGGACAGAAGGACTGGTGTGCCCCCCGGGATGGGGTCCTCCTGTGGTGTCTGTGCAAATAAACCCGAGGCAGGGTCTGTCCGCCAGCCTGTGTCTGTGATCCCGGTCCCAGGACTGGGGCTCAGGTTCAGGTTCAGGTGGGGTCAGTGCCTCCATTTTCTGGGGGGCGGGGTGGGGAAGAATGTTCTCAGTTCAATGATAAGGGTCCAAGGAAGAAGTTTGTTCTTTAAAGTTTTGCGACTCTTTGACCATGACTCAAAATAGGCCCTCAGACTTCCTTGTTATCTATTGTTTGATCCTTACTTCCTAGCAATGAGTAATGAGCTTTTACCTGAATTCTTATTCAAAGGAAACCAATAAAAAGCCTCTCCAGAGGGGAATGGGGTGCTCTCCCCACCAGGGAGGGTGGCCATGCTGTGCCCTCCAGGAGAGAGGGTGGCCAAGGCGCTCCCCATGTGAGGAGTAGCCCTGCTGTTCCTTTTCCCCCACAGGACCTGGTTGTCTCTGTGTATTTTTCTCACATGTTGACAAGCCATCCACAGTATTCCACAGTCACTGCCAGCCGGTGATCACTTCAGGAATCAGGCTTTCTGTTCTCAGACCCCCTTCCTAAGACATTCTGTGTCCCCCATGGGGTCTTGGCAGTAGCTTGACCTGTAGAAAAAGGACACAGACTCCATGGCATCCTCAGTGGGTCCCAGCAGCCAGAGGACACCAAGGGCTCCCCTATTGGCTGGAACCTCTCAGCATTTTTGGCTGGCAAACCAGGAGAAGGGGCATAGACCTTGGCATGAGGCCTGGTGGATACACATTTTGCAGAGCGAGCAACAGGCTTCGATGGTGTCTTTGTCACTAGCCATCAGCCAGACATCCTGCTCTTGGGGACTGAAGACCAATGAGATGAGCAAGTTCTGGTGCCACAGCGTGGCCAGGCAGATGTTCTCATGGTGGTTTCAGATGTAGCTGTGCTGGCCCTTGCCTTGTTGGTCACAGAGTACCTGCTGACATCTGAGAAGATGAAGAAGCACTCATTGTTGGATGTATAGGCACCATGGGCATGCAAAACCAGCTTCACCTCTGGCATGATCTTCAGATCAAACACCAGCAGCTTAATGTCCTGAGCCATGGGTGGCAGCTGCATGTGTTCAGCCACCACTGAGCCACTGGGCCCACTGTGACTCTTAGCTTACATGTACCTATTGTCTGGAGACAAGTTCATCCCAATGATGTGTCAATCACATGGTCCAGGGTACCAATGACCACCTGGTGCAGTAGGATCTTCTTGGTGCCCCCAATCTGGTGTGGCATGTAGGTGAAGCAGCCCATGGTGAAGATGAGGAACTTTTGGGGGCATTAGTTCCCCCCACCAGTGTCCAGCAGCAGATCAGGGCTGTGGAAATAACCGGTCAGCCACCATCCACATGTGGATGGTGTTGGGGTGGAGTTTCCAGAGCCCCTTCACTACACTGATATTCTCAGACTCCACATTCTGGAAAGTGATGTCTCAGATGCAATGCAGGATCCCCAAGATCAGGCTGGTCTCTGTGAGCCAACAGCCAAACACATCCTAGGGCTTATTACTCTACTTGGGACAGAGGCAGGAAGTGGTCTAAGCTGATGGCCGAAATCTCCCCAAAGGAGAAGTTAAGAGCACTCCTGGGCAAGCCAACAACAATGAGTCATCCTAGTTGAACTGGAAGGACTGGGTATAGCTCCAGTTGCAGAGCTGCATGTCTGTGTCTATGCTATGCAAAAGCAAGATGTTCAGGTAATTGTTCCAGATCTTTACCATGCAGTCCTTGCAGCAGGAAGCAAACTGGTAGCCAGAGTAGAAGAAGCTGACGTACAGGACAGGGTCAATGTGCTCCTTCCATCTGCTCCTCCATGCAGAGCCCCATGTCATAGAGCTGCCTCAACTCCTGGTACCAGGATGTAGCTCAGGATTTTGGGCAATTCATAGCCACCAGATAGTAGTGGTAGAACTGTTCCCCCCACAGGAATTTGTCTTAGGGCATGGTTTTCCATTGGTTGTGCACCAGCCCCAGCAGGCATCAGGTCTGCAGGGCCCAAGCTCAGCAAGTTCTGATAGACTGGGATGTTGGGAAGCAGACCAGTGACATGGTCCCCTAGTCCATCATGACATTCTGCCCAGGCAATCCTTGGCCACCCCCATCCATATGTGCTGCCCCTGCTTAAGGTGCCTGACTTTGGCCCAGGGGCCTCTTTCTTCTCACCCTCAAATCTATAGAATTTTCTTAAAGCAATGCAACCACATTTATGGATAAAGTCAGAGATAATGATTATTTACATATTTGCAAAGAATATATAACAGAAAAATTAAGAATTTTTCTTCAGGCTTTCTCTAACAAAAGGCAGGCTAGTCTTCCAGCCAAGATAAAGGCATAAGTAAATACACTTTGCCTCCTCCCACAACCAAAAGAAGGACAACAACAAATTTAAAAACATAAAACAAACAAAATTGCCAGAAAATCAAATTGTATAGAAGTCCAAAAACCAAGGAGTTAAAGAAGAAACATTCATCCAGACCTGTAAGAGGAGCAGAGACAGGGAGCCAGGGCAGAGAGAACTCATGGCAGGGCAAAGGCTGAAGGACTGGGGCAGACTGGGACTAGTGAGTCAACAGCTGGCAGACCAGTGGTCCCACACTTGCATGCAGATAAACCAGGAGGAACAACTGAGGAGCAACCCAGGGTTCCATGGTGGGGAAATAAAGCCTTAAAATCTCTGACTGTAAAAACCTTTAGTGTTGTGGCAGCAGGAGAAACAGCCAAACTTACAGGAGAGTGCATTGGAGAGACCCACAGGGTCCTAGAACACACATACACGTACCCACCCACCCAGGAATCAACACCAGAAGGGCCCAATTTGCTTGTGGGTAATGGAGGAACTGAAAGCTGGTCAAGAGCTGAGCAAGCAGCATTGTTCCCTCTTGAACCACTCCCCCACTTACAGCACCACAACCTAGCAATGTGGGTTGCCCTGCCCTGGAGAATACCTAAGGCTCCACCCCTTAGAATGTAACCGGCATACTGAGACAAAAAAAAAAAAAATAGCCCAAATGAAAGAACAGATCAAAGCTCCAGAAAAAAAAAAAATACAACTAAGTGATGAAGAAATAGCCAACCTATTAGATGCACAGTTCAAAACAATGGTAATCAGGATGCTCACAGAAATAGCTGAGTGTGGTCCCAACATAGAGGAAAAAGTGAAGGCTATGAAAAGTGAAATAAAGGAAAATGCACAGGGAACCAACAGTAGCAGAAAGGAAACCTGGACTCAAAGAAATGGTTTGGAGTAGAACGAAGAAATAAACATTTGACCAGAACAGAATGAAGAAAAAATAATTCAAAAAAGTGAGGAGAAGTTTAAGAACCTACAGGACAACTTTAAATGTTCCAACATTGGAATCATAGGGCTGCCAGAAGAAGAAGAAGAGCAAAAAATTGAAAACATATTTGAAAACATAATGAAGGAGAACTTCCCTAAACTGGCCAAGGAAATAGACTTCCAGGAAGTCCAGGAAGCTCAGAGAGTCCCAAAAAAGTTGGACCCATGGAAGTACACACCAAGGCACATCATAACTATATTATCCAAGATTAAAGATAAGGAGAGAATCTTAAAAGCAGTAAGAGGAAAGGAGACAGTTACCTACAAAGGAGTGCCCACAAGATTATCAGTGGATTTCTAAAAAGAAACCTTGCAGGCAAGAAGGGGCTGGAAAGAAGTATTCCAAGTCATGAAAGGCAATCACCTACATCCAAGATTGCTCTATCCAGCAAAGCTATTATTTATACTGGAAGGCAGATAAAGTGCTTCCCAGATAAAGTCAAGTTAAAGGAGTTCATCATTACCAACCCCTTATTGTATGAAATGTTAAAGGGACTTATCTAAGAAAAAGAAGATAAAAAATATGAACAGTAAAATGACAACAAACTCACAACTATAAACAACTAAAATTGAAAAAACTAAAACTATGCAAACAAGTAGAACAGAAACAGTATTACAGAAATAGAGATCACATGGAGGGTTATCAGCAGAGAAGGGAAGTGGGAAGAATGGGAGAAAAGGAACAGAGAATGAGAAGAATAAATGTTAGGTAAAAAAATAGACAGGGAGAAGTTAAGAATCGTATACAAAATGTGGAAGCCAAAGAACTTATATGTACAATCCATGAACATGAACTAAGGTGGAGGAATGTGGGTGATAGGGCAGGTGCAGGATGGAGGGGAATTAAGGGGGAAAATTTGGACAACTTTAATAGCATAATAAAAATATTATAAATAAATAAATAATATCCTACTTTAATAAAAGGCATACATATCAGAAGAAAAAAACAACTTTATATTGTAATCATACAAAAATGTTTCATCCTTAGTTCTAATCCAGACATGTAGATGTTTAGGGAATTGTTAAATGTTCTGTCTCTGTCTCTTCCGTACACATGAAATGGTGTTATGATATGTGAGAATGTTATAAATAACTACACTGACATGTTAACTGTAATTATCTCCAATATCATCATTGAAGTTAGCAGGGAAGTGAATTATCAATGCTTAGGTAATTTTAAATGATATGGTAAATAAATATTAATATTTCTGTTGTTATTATTCAAAAGAAAAACATTAATTCTCCTAATATTGCTATAACATTTGTCAGGCCGCAGGCTTGCAAAGTTTACTGATTACAGTTTGCTTTTAAAAAATGTTATAGGTATAATTAATAACAAGAGTAGGTTCATTAGTGTATTATATTATTATAAATATCAAGTGATATTGCTATCCTTAAAATTCTGTTCTGCCTCAGAAAACTAAAAATGGAACTGCCTTTTGACCTGGCAATTCCACCGCTGGAATTATGTCCTAGGAACTTTGAAACACCAATCCAAAAGAACCTATGCACCCCAACGTTCATAGCAGCACAATTTACAATAAATAGCCAAGTGCTAGAAGCAACCTAAGTGCCTATCAGTTAATGAATGGATCAAAAAACTATGGTACATTTACACAATGGAATTCTATGCAGCAGAAAGAAAGAAGGAGCTCCTTCCCTTTTTGACAGCATGAGTGGAACTGGAGAGTATTATGCTAAGTGAAATAAGCTAGGCAGTGAGAGACAAATACCATATTATCTCACCTTTAACTGGAACCTAATCAACAAAATAAAATGAGCAAGCAAAATATAACTAGAGACATTGAAATTAAGAACAGTCTGACAGTAACCAGAGGAGATGGTTACTGTCAGGGCAGGGGATAATGGGGACAGGGGAAGGGTTTTCAGGAACAACTATAAAGGACACATGGTCAAAACCAAGGGGAGGTGGAAGCAGGGGAGGGAGGTAAGGATGTCTGGGTTTGAAGGGGGAATAGTGGGGGGTAAATGCAGACAACTGTTCTTGAACAACAATAAAATAATTTTTTAGCCCTGGCTGGCATGGCTCAGTGGATTGAGCGCGGGCTGCGAACCAAAGCATCGCAGGTTCAATTCCCAGTCAGGGCACATGCCTGGGTTGCAGGCCACGGCCCTCAGCAACCACACATTGATCTTTCTCTCTTTCTCTCTCTCTCTCTCTCTCCCTCTCTCTTTTTCTCCCTCCCTTATCTAAAATTAAATAAATAAAATCTTTAAAAAATAATTTTAAAAAATCTGTTCTGGATATGTCTATGTAGTGTCATTGTAACCATGAAAACTGGATTTCAGCCACTTAGCATCTTGAATTTATATGATCCAGTGATATGTTGAAGGAAACAGATTTTCACTAACAAGGTTCTAACCTTGAGAGGGGCTGAGAGCACTCCTGCTCAGAGCTCTCCTCTTCGATGAGACCTAGAACTCCCCTTGTTCCCAAAAAGTCTATAAGACAAGAACCATGTCCAGAAGTTCCCCCATAGCCTTATCTGTCCTTAAGCCAGTCACACAAACAGATTTCCAGCCTCTCCAGAATGTGCACTGTGGATTTCAGAGTTGCCATCCTCTTGCAGCAGCTCCCTCCTTCAGGATCTGGGGTGTACTGTCCTCAGTTTCCATGTAGCAGTTCAGAAAACCATGTGCTGTGTTACACTGTCCCTGAGGCTGGAGCCCAGGGAGGCATGTGTCCCAGCATGGGACCTGGCTCCAGGAGTGGGCTCTCATCCTCTGCAGGGTCTAACCCCCTAGTGGGCCCCTCATCTCCTAGTCCCACAATTGCTCCCATCTATGTGGAGAGCAGGGCCAGATGCCCAGAATGTCCAAATGCCCAAAACCCAGAGACAGAGAGCTTGCACCAAGATCCAAAGTCCCATACCAAGAGCCCCCATACCAAAATAGCGATGTCCTTCAGAAATTCAGAAGTCTGCAGCTCAGGATTCCCAGCGACAGTTGAGCTCCAAGCACCTTTCCTGAGTCTGCGTGCAATGACCTGAGTCCTTATAGTGTCTGTTTCTCTCCTTTGGAGCCACCTTTACACCAGCCATCAACTCACCAGTGTATCTGTGTGCTTGGCCATGCGGGTCTCCAACAGCTCCACCAGCTCTGCTGCCATCTTCTATAGACAGACCTCCAAACGGACCTCTTGATCTCATGGTAGACCTTGTGTTACTTGACCTGCTCCAATTTCAACTGCTTGGCTCAGAACTTCCTGCATGGCTGACATCCAGTTCTTCCTATGGTGCATTAGTATCGACCATTTTTGTCAGTTCCCCAGTGCCTTTGACCCCCTTTTGGCTGTTATCTTTGGTCAGGGCAAGAGTTCCAAGCCATGCACAGACACCCAGAGTGGGCATCCACCCTGTAGCTCAGCAGGTGCTGTATGAGCTCCACTCCTCCCCCTGACCAGTTATGTCACTCTGCCAAGTCATTCAGCCCTGAACATTGTTACAGTCATGTATACAATTTACTCCAAGCAGCTTCTGCAGCTCCTCCCTTCAGGAAGGCACCCGCTGTTAATCTCTTTGTTATGCAGTGACTTAACTGCTGTACCCTTCACTCTAAGGGCATTTTTCTTCCCCTCTTTACAGGATTTGGGGGAGATGGTGGGGTTCCCCTATTTTCAGAAGACCCATGCTCTATACCTCATTAAAAAGTACATAAATTGCCCCTACCTGCCATCTTCACTTTAAACTAATTATTGGCACAAAAGGGAAGGCACTGAATGATATGAAACTGAGTGAATAAAGCCTTTATTTGTTATCTTAAAATGGCTCTAGTGCCTCGGACATAATTGGAGGTTTATGACTAGATCAACTGTGAAAACATTACCAAACCTGCCAAGAAAGCACACAGTTCATACTGTTTCCCTCTTTTTTCCTTTATGATAAAAAGTTGGTTTTATAATGATATTAATTCTCTTCTGGTGAAGCATTCAAAAGAGAGTCATTAGAACTGACTAGTTGCTCAAATCTCTTAACCTTCAGTCTCCCAATTTATTTTATTACCCTGGGTATATTAGAAATCCAAAAGAGGGAATAGCTGGAAACATTTAAATGCTGAACTGAGCAGTTTTATAAAATGGAAAAGAGAATGAAATATTACTATGTGAAATGTATTAGGATGCATGTGTCCACAATTATAAATGCAGAATAACAAACATTTATCAAATATGAAGGCATGAAATCCATACATTTTAAAATGGCACATTTCTAATAGCCTGGAGAATTTATTACAAAATTCATTAAATCAACTCTTAGCAGGTTCACAAGCAGATTTTGTTCACAAACAAACTTTGTTTTATCTCATTGAGAATACAAAGATCCAAAGGGGACAAAAAACTTCTCCAAAGTATTTCAGTGTATAGTAAAAAGAAAACAAAAACTAATTTATTAAATTTAAGAATGTCAAACAAAATATATATTTTGCTTATATGTGATAGCTTTTTCACAAATTGAAAATGGAGGTAGTAGTTTGATAAGAGTGAAGTTCAGGATATGTGTGTTTGCACTGGGGAGAAAGAAGTTTGCAGAATGAGTAAAGAAGTGAGAAACTTAGCTTCTAAATTTAACAGTTTTTATATTGACCCTGAAAAAACTCAGACTTAGAAATAACATATGATTCACATGCAGTCACTAAACTAGTTGGTATGAAATCTCTTTTCTACTAAGCAATTCTTTTGTCCATTTTCCTATGTATAAATTTGATGTGTTAACAATTGACACTGTTTTGTTGTGATGTTTGTTAATAATTATCCCCTTTTTTATCCATATTATTGATTTCAAACTTGGAATTTGTACACTAATGACTCTAGGTTCCTTAAGGAGGAAAACAAAGTGTGACTCTTACACATTCAGAAAAATCGGTTTGTCCAGTTTCAAAGCTGTGGTCATTCCATCCACATCTAGTAATATCGGGGTGCCTTGTTGTTAAATATCAGCATTTGTTTTCTCTGGCTATGCCCTCACACTCCTGTCTTCTGAATCTTCTTCCTTGATGGTTGATGAGGTTTGTGACTGATGCTCAGAGCCAAGGAGGTTGAGGGTGTGCACAGAACTGGCCCATTATATGGCAAACTGGTACAGCCCCCCGCTACTGATCAGTTCCCCTCCACCAAGTAGTTGCATGTTGCCTCTCACCTATCCTCATCCCGTTTCACCTGCAGAGCAAGCCTGGGTTAGCAGGTCTATTGGAAACAGCCTTCAACTACCAAGGTGTTTGTACTTTGTTGTGTTCTGTCATCAATGAGAAATGCGGATTTCAGAAAGTCAGCCCTTCCTGTTTGAAAACATGAGATGGAACCAAGACAGATCACCCAAGACAGATCACCCAAGACTCAGCGTTGGGGCCAGACCCCATCTGTCCTCGGCCCTGTTCTCTACCTGGACCACCAGCTCATATTTGTCTAGTGATCTTCCAGGTGCATCTGACCTGCTGTTTCTCCACCCAGTTTGGGTTGCCTCCAAAATGGCAGCAGTGTCCCCCAGGGCCCTGTCATCAGCATGTTACAAAGGCTCCAAGTGAACATGTCTATGAAGGCTCTGTGTGGATGACTTTCTTCCATTCTTTAAAGAGGATACTATACTGTAAGCTTTTGACCTCATGCCTTGCATAGTAAAAAGAGTTTTGGGGTTTTTGTTGTTTTGCAAGAGTTTGTTTTGGTTTCCTTTTGTTTTTATTTTGGCCTTTCCTTTCTTTGTCTTTTCATGTAATCCAGATATTTAAAAGGACAGATGATGGCTAAAGGTATAATGTGCAGCTTGTTTATACATTATTTTGGGGATGCTTATACCTTGGATGGGAAATGGAATCTTGGGTTCACCAGGCCCTGGAGCCACACTCACCCTTCCCCCTTCCCCTCCAGTTCAGAACCTATTGTTTCTCCTTTAAAATATGTGGTTGTACCAACTCTTTCCATATGAAAGAATTTTCCTTATTTAAATAAAAGAGTAAAAAAAATTCTATTATTTAGTGGATTTTATTTCAATAGCTACTTATACTAGATCACATAATTTGAGATAAAATTAAATATAGAAATTAATTAATATGCTATCATTTTTATTTATATTACAATAGACACTGAAAACTTCTCTTCTCAATTAGGATAGAAAGCTACAAGAAAACATCACTCATATGCTAACATCCAGATAATCTAAAAAATCATAGCTTTTCTTGAGCTCATCAGAAATATGAAATCCAAAGTGAAACAGGTAAACTGAATTCCAAAGCACGATATACCCCTCCAAGGAATAAGGAAACACAAACCATTCACTTTTGACAGATACAGAGCAGGTGAAAGTCATAAAAGTAGGAAAGAAGAAAATAAGTAAAATTGTAACATATTCTTTAAAACAATGTGGGCTGTTGTGACTTTTTAGAATTCCTGAAAGTTCCAGGCAAAAGAGGAGTCCTCGTGCACTTGGAAGCTCTTTCCCAGACTACAGAACCAACAGATGATCAATTTTACTGGATACATCACAGGTTTGATTTAGAACACCTGTAATTTCTATGTTCAAATATACAATCAGCAAGACAGACTTTTACTAGAGAACAAAAATCTTGTTTTAAGATTTTTAAATTTATTTTTAGAGAGAGGGGAAAGGAAGGAGAAAGAGAGGGAGAGTAATATCAATGTGTGGTTGCCTCTCACATGTCCCCTACTGGGGACTTGGCCTGCAACCCAGGCATAAACCCAGACTGGGAATCGAACTGACTACCCTTTGGTTCAAAGTCCAGCACTCAATCCACTGAGCCACACAAGCCAGAGAGAGATCTAAAATCTTGAATAAAAAGAATCAGAAATATATTTTAGATTAAAAATTGCAAATATTAAAATTAAAATGTCAATAGATGGGATTAACAGCAGACTGAGCATAGCAAAAAAGAAAATCTTTAAATTCATTAATAGAAAACAGAATCATGGTAAACAAACAGGGTGAAAGTTTCAGAAAATATTGTAAGATATATTTGATACATGTAATAAAATCAAAATAGATTTGATATATGTGATAATTAATTACCAGCCACAAGTAAGTGTCTGGAGACTTGAGCAAACTTTCCAGAGGAAATGAAAAAAGCTCTAGTCTAACTCAGGAGTTGTACCAAGAACCCACACTCACCCCACCAGCAAGTCCCTGAGCTACTCCAGAGAGATTTTCCAACAATCTTGCCACAAGCAGTAAAGCAGTAACTCCATCTAATTACAGCTGAATGGGTCCATTCAAGGCTAATACACTCCCTTAGGATCAGGTGTGGGTGAATTTTACAGCTAGAAATACCTCATCTTTCCAGGCAGATGAGCCTATTTCAAGTTTGAGTAACTATTTGAGTTACTAGAGTTTTTCAAAGCTGAAATGAGATATGAACCATGGATTTACCAGATTCATCCCGCTTAGGACTCAAGCAGAATAAATGCATTTTCTTCCTTTTGCGCACCATATAAAACTAATGAACATGAAAGTTAAAGAGAAAATACTTAAACAGCTTGAAGGGAGGAAAAAAGGATAAGAGAACCACTGAGTTCTATTGCTCTGGGTTCTATTGCCCTGCCACTGATTAAAACTGACTCCCAATGCCAGAGTGTTATGAAAAGGAAAAGAACTATTTATTCAAAAGTTATACAAATTTAGAATAATGGTGGAATTCTGCCATTAAATCCCACACTCTTCACAAACAGAAAAAAAAAAAACAAAAACACCCACAAACATAGTCCTGCCTCCCCTTGCCAAACCAGGCCAGTCAGAGGGAAAACTCTAAGGGAGAAAAATAAAAGTCTGTAGCTTAGCTGGACAGATTCCTCTCTGTATTCTGGCTTCTCCCAGTTGTCTTTGCTCAGCTAGCTAGGCTCCTGCTCTTAATCCAAAACCTCATCCTGTGGTGGGTCTGTGGAGGACTTTTTGTATCCTTTCAAACTGCATGGCTAAGATAGCATGGCTACCCAATGCCTGAGTTTAAATACTAACGTGGATCTTCCTCCATAACCCCATTTCCAATTCCTCCCACACTGGGTTACAACTGCCAGTAGTCTGGTCACTTCTGCCTTTCTCAGCTGCCATTATTAGTCCAGGCAATCTTGTCCCCAATAAAATACAGCTAACTGCCTTCCTGCTCTCCTGCAGGTGCAACAAACCCCTGCAATTACATGCCTCATGGGTTAGAGTCACCCCCATCTCCCTGGCTCCTAGCACCCTATCACAGCTACCTAACATTACTAAAACACTGGCCAAGTTCTTTAGATATGCAAAGTTAGCTCTCAATGACCCTGATCCACTTCCCCTTCCCCTAGTCTTGTTGTGAAGGTTTGGGATTTTTTTTTCCTTTTTCTATGTTGAGTAGGAGAGCTTCTCCAGTTTGGGGAGACCCTTATCCCAAGCACCACAAGTTCTGGACCTTGTTCCACGACTGTTCTAATATCATCTTCAAAAGAAGAGCAATAAAGCTGCAGCTGACTTTATAAAAAAGATATAGAAGCCTCAGGAAAATGGAAAACTTTAAAGGAAGACAACTATCAACATACATTTCTATTTCTTCCAAAAGAAAGTAAAGATGAAGTAGAGGAGTTTTCAGGTTACCAAAATGAAAGAATGTATTACCTTTCTTCCCTGAACTAAACTAAATGAAGTTATTCACATTAAAATAAAGCTATTTTACATAAAACATAGTAATGTAGGAAGGAAGGAAGGAAGGAATAGCAATACAAAGGTTATAAATGTTGGTGAATATTTTTAAATCGATTATCCAACGCAATAATAGTACATATAGAAGGAGTTAAATATACTTAAAACTAATATGCAAGGCAATCATTTTGAAAATGATTTGACAATTTGCCTTGCAAATGGAATTTGACAATTTCATTCTAAGAAGACAAGCAACCCAATGGGCAAAGGACTCGAACAGACACTTTTCTAAGGAGGACATACGGAGATTCCAGACATATGAAAAGATGTTCAGTATTGCTAGCCATCAGAAAGATGCAAATTAAAACCACAATTAGTTACCACTTCACACCAGTAAAAATGGCCATCATAAACAAATCAATAAACAACAAGTGTTAGAGAGGTTGTGGAGAAAAGGGAACCCTAGTGCATTGTTGAGGGAATTGCAGACTGGCATAACCACTATGGAAAACAGTTTGGAATTTCTTCAGAAAGCTAAAAATGGAACTGCCTTTTAATCTGGCAATTCCACTGCTGGGATTATATCCTAAGAATCTTTAAACTCCAAACCAAAAGGACCTATGCACCCCAATGTTCATGGCAGCACAATTTACAGTAGCCCAGTGCTAGAAGCAACCTAAGTGCCCATCAGTAAATGAATGGATCAAAAAACTATGGTACATTTACACAATGGAATTCTATGCAGCAGAAAGAAAGAAGGAGCTCCTACCCTTTGCATCAGCATGAGTGGCACTGGAGAGCATTATGCTAAGTGAAATAAGCCAGGCGGTGAAAGAAAAATACCATATGATCTGACCTATAAGTGGAACCTAATCAACAAAACGGACTAGCAAGCAAAATATAACCAGAGACACTGAAATTGAGAACAGGCTGACAGTGACCAAAGGGGAGAGGGGAGGAGATAATGGGGGGAAAGGGTGAACAATTATAAAGGACCCATGGAACAATTATAAAGGACACACGGACAATAACAAGGAGGGGTGGAAATAGGGGAAGGAGTTGGGAAGGGCTGGGGTGGTGGGAAGGGGTTGGGGGAAAAGGCAGAGAACTGTACTTGAACAACAATCTTCAAATGTTAAAATATGAGATGGATACTGAGCCAGCAGTATCCATTGCTGAAGATGCTTGTCGAAACATGAGGAAAACATACACACGGACAACCGAGTCCTGTGGAGAAATAGGTATGAATTGGCCACTCTCTCTAGTGGAGAACGCCCTGAGTTGCCGCCTGAGCAGGCTTATATTAAGAATGCAGATATAGTTTGTGGATTACAGTCTGGCAGGGAAGAGCAAACAAATAGGTAATTTTCAAAGAGGCTGACAGAACTCCTGCTGGGATTCTGGGCTGAGATTTTGGGTTTTATCCCTTAAAAAGACTACAGGATCTAAAAGGCTAATTTTGTTTCCTGCCCGTGCCTTCATATTCTAAATCAAGAGCATCCTCCAGCAAGCAGATCTCACAGGATCTTGCATATTTTATGTCCCAGGCCTGATTACCCTGGGGTCTACCAACTCTAGTCTGGGCTGCACTGCCCCTGTTATTTCCACAGGCCTGATTAGGGCAGAGGAGACAAAGGCAGCCAGGAGACTTGGATTTCTCACAACTAAGAACAAGAACTCAGGCTTTGACAAAGCCAAGGGGGCAGGGGTCTATGTTGGTCACCCCTTCATTTCCACAGCCCCCCAAGTCCTTCCCTGAGGCCTCCATGTGATCATGCCTGTCTTAAGCGATTCCCCCTTGGGAAATCTTACCCATCATTGGCTAACTGATCAAGCATTGGAGGCCAGGCACAGAACAGGCAGCATTCATGCCAGGGAAATAAGTTTTGTCTCCTTAGTGGCTCCTGGTTTGGAGGCCTCTCACTCAGCCTAAGTCGAGGGGGGTTACAGCTTCCTAAGACCAGGCAGGGCAGACTCCAACAAAAATAATATAAAATAAAAAATTAAATTAAAAAAAAGAAAGTGGAGACAGGCCAACTGGGCAGCCAAAGTCCTGGTGGAGCTCATAGGCCAGGCCCTGTGTTTTCCAAAGTCAGATAAAACATCAGGTACTTTGGCATCAAGAGAAATGAAAACATTGCCATCCCCCTCACAGTCTATGGGGCTAAAGCAGAGAAGGAAATCCTGGAAAAAAAGTCTAAAGGTGAAAGAGTACAAGTTGTGAAAAATAACTTCTCAGATCCTGGAAACTTTGGTTTCAGGATCCAGGAACACATTGATCTGGGAATCAAATATGATACAAGCATTGGTGTCTATGGCCTGGATTATTATGTGGTGCTGAAGAGACCAGGTTTCAGCATCGCAGACAAGAAACACAGGAGAGGCTGCACTGGGGCCAAACACAGAATCAGCAAAGAGGAGGCCATGCACTCTTTTCAGCAGAAGTATGATGGGATCATCCTTCTTCATGCCAGACTTTTTATAATGAGGAACAAGTACAGGTAAGGTGATTTGGAATTCAAGGGAAAGAAAATGTAGGTAAGGGATTTGGAATTCAGGAAAGAGGTAAATCAGATAAAACCTGTAGTCTAGCAATTTCCCTAACATCCTTTCATCCACTGACTGGTGATTTTCTGTCTGGGTCCTGTATCCTGTGTCCTGTGTCCCGTGTCCTGGGACATCTGTGTCCTGGGACATCTGTGTCCTGGGCTGTGGGATATCTCTCTCTGCACCATAATGGCTCAGATACCTTCTTCATTGTTTGCAATCCTCTTAGGACACAAAGGTGAAATTGCTTGTGGTCTCCTGGAGTCAGGGTGGGCCGTACCTTCAGTTCCTGAAGCAATAGATTTTTACAGGCATTAGCTACTAAGCCTATTGTCATAAGCATCTGTTCACGATATAGTCTTTCCTATAAGTCAGCCAGTCAACTGCTCAGCTAGCTACCTGCTGAGCAGCCTGGCACCAAGGAATAGACAAGAGTCACACACAGTAACTGTGCTATTCACCCAACTTTAATTGAATGTAAGTTCACTCAAAGTAGAACATCAACATACATTAATATCCTACTTACACTTTAACAATCTTAAGAGGAATATAACACACACACACAACAATCAATTGGGGGAAATGAACCAGAGTCTCAGTCTGCAAGTCTGGGAGACAGCGCGGTGGACAAGGGAGTTGTCAGCATCTTGCAAGGAAGTATCTCTTGAGCCAGGTGGGTCACAGGGCAGGTGAAATCCAGCAGGGCAGAGCCTCCAGTGGCCAATGCTAAGGGAGATCAGCATGGCATGGAGCAGCCCTCTGCTGTATGGAGCTTGGAGGTCTCAGCAGTGGTCTGGAAACTGTTCCAATTATACCTTGAAAGTGGTGTACTCCACCCTTCTGGGTCTTTTTGATAAATGTCTTGACACCCTTGCTGTCAAGTGTGGAATTTCCCCAGGAGCCTATCTCTGGGTGTTCCCAAACATGACTTTGCAGACATGATTACTCTGATCATATGTGCAAATATCTTAAGCATATCTCCTTGCCAGACATGTCTGCTTTGACCATGAGGGCAGATTTTTCTCCTTGCCAGATGTGTTTACTCTGACTTAGGTAATTTCTCTCTTTAACCAAAGTGTCATGGCTGACTAACAGCCATTTTAGTTGACATAAGTGACTCCACTTTGTTTTATATACTTTATGCTATCTTGATCGGACCAATGCCAATTTTTTGGTCCTGCTCTCCCACCTTTGTCTCATTCATGTTTCAGCACAGGTGTCCTGCAAATGATCTGACCGCTGGTAGGCACTATGTAGGTAACTACTGAGAGAGAATCAATGTGAATTCTTTTTACTCTGAAGTATGCCAGCATTCTCTTCATGTTGTCATTCACCAATCTCTTGAATAATCATTAAAGTAATAAAGATGCCTAAACAGAAAAGATACAAGGGTGTTATAGAACATTTTGTTAATTAACATTTTTTTACATAATATTATAGTTATGCTATGAATCTTCTTATTTGTTCTACTTTCTCTTGTTGGATTTTATAACACACTTTGCCAAAAGCAATAATAAAATTAATATACTGTCTCTACATTTTTTAGTAGTACTGCTTGAAAGAGCATGAATCTTTGAAATGGAATATAGTGAAAAGAACATAAATTTAAGGATCAGTTAAATTTTTACTACCTATATAATCTTGAAATAGCTATTACAATTTTTAATCTGTAAGAAAAAATTTACTGAAGCATATATGATAGATTATTTTAGGAATTAAATAAAATTTAATAGCTGTGACCATATCCATTAATTTTCCACCCAAACTCAATATTAACAAAACGATTTTACCTAAAATTTGGCTTGGAAATTTAAAAACTATCAACATTAAAGTTACCATCCTACAGTTTTCAGACATAATCATTTTAAAAATGAGGAGACCATCATCCCTTTCCAAACTTTCAGTTCCTCTCCTGTTTTCTTTGATTCTTGAAAGTTTACAAATATAGATACAGCTTCAGCAAGGTTATCAGCACCACAAAAGTAATTTGCCTCTATCTGGGATTTTGAATCTACTTAAGAACAGTGAGTGAGCCTCAAATTTTCACTCCTGTCTTCCATGCACAGGTTGAAGACAGATCTATTTGAGAGAATAGAACAAAAGAAAAGTAGTTTTGCAGTTTTATTTTTAATCCTATATCAGATTGTGTTGCCCAACAATTTGCCCCATCCTTCCTTTGTTCATTTTATAATTCCCAAAACTACAAACATATTCTGATGCTTTAGGATTTCTCAAAACCCTCAATTTATTATTCAAACTTTCTGTGGCTATTCTTAGATATACACAAAAATATAAAATATTTGCCTGCTTTATAGGATTGAAACATTTTATTTCACAGTTCATGCTTAACAAAATAATCTCTAGATTAACAAAATAATATCTTTAGATGACATTTTTATTTTTAAATCTTTCAATAATTGCAGAGTGTGTAGTGCATCTTAACTACTCTATTTTTCAGCTCTATTTATTCCACAATATTTAATCATATGTTATTTTGTACAAATATGTAGAGTAAATTGTTTATTGAAATACAATGATTTAAAAAGTGCACAAAACATAAATGTGTGACTCAATGAATTCTCACCAAGTGAATACATCCACATAATCAACACCCAATTCAGGAGGCAGAACATTTCAAGTACCCAAAATACCTTTATTCAGTCATTTTCTGTCTTTCCTCCCAATTAAAGTAATCTTTATCTTGACTTCAAATACCTTACTTAGATTAGCTTTCCATGTTTTGTAGTTTATATAAGTAGATCATACACTATGTTCTTTTTTTTATGTCTGGTTTCTTTTGCTCAGCCTATTTGTAAGATTTATTCATTATGTTGTACAATAATTCATTCAGTCTCATTGTTGGGTAATATTCTATTGTATGAATAGCCCAATCATATTTATCCATTCTATCACTGATAGACATTTAAGTTGTTTCTAGTTTGGGGCCATTTAAAATAATGGTGATACATATGAAAATGTTGTGCAAAAAATATAGATACATTTCTATTGCATATCTACATAGACTATTCCTACAAGAGGAATTTATTAGGCTATATATGGTTTAATGGTAACCATATTTGTCGCTATTTCCTATTTATTGCCCTTGTTCTTTGCTTGTTTTGTTGTTTTGTTTTTGTGCTTCTACTCTTGCTGTCTTTCCTGGTTTTAACTGAGCATTTTGTATTACTCCATTTTTCTCTCCTTTGAAAGTTGTATAAGCATATCACTTATATTTCCTTTTAACAAATTTGTGTGGTTGTCCTTGGTTTCCAATATACATTTTCACATAATCCAAGTGCACTTTCAATTAACATGATACCACTTTACTACCATGCAGGTACTTTATAACAGAGTATTCCCACTTCCTCTCTCCCATCTGATATGACATCATCATTCATTTAATTTATCCATAAGCTGTAGTCAATGTCATAATCACTGTGTCTGTTGCTATTATTACTTTGAACAAACTGTTCTCTGTTAGATCAATCAAATAAGAAAAATAAAAGTTTTAATTTTATTCATTTATTCCTTTGCTAACACCATTCCTTTCTTTATGTAGATCTCTTTCTGACTTATATAAGTTTCTTTCTCTCAGAAGAATTTTTATCTCTCCTTCACTTTTTTTCTCCTTCACTTTTAAGATGCAAGTTTACTGAAATTCTAGATTGGTAGGTTTTCTTTCAACACTTCCAAGTATGTTTTGATCATCTGAGTCTATGTTACTTCTGTGTCTTCTTTGAAAAATAATAACCAGGTAGCTTTATGGACATATATTCCTAGTAAACACAGAATAATTGCTACAATTTATTAAATACTGATTATGTGCTATACTCTCTTCTATGTCTTCATTAATCCTCACAATAATCACCCGGTAGATAATGTTATTATCACAGATGGGAAAATTAAGGCTGAAAGTAATTTGCCATGTATGATCAAAATATCAAGTGACAAACTACTTTGCTATGATGTCTCCTAATTCAGTATATTCCAGTCCATTTGAATATACCAAATACTCAGTGTGGTCTTTTACAAAGGAATCTTCTATCCATTAATAAAAGGTTCTTTTTAAAAAGATTTGATTTATTTATTTTCAGAGATGGGGAAGGAGAGAGAAAGATAGGGAGAGAAATACCGATTGATTGCCTCTCCCACACTTGGGGATCAAACCTGCAACCCAGACATATGCCCCAATGGGGAATGAAACCTTCACTTTGTGGGATGATGCCCAACCAACTGAGCCACACCTGACAAGACAATAAAATATTCTTTAAAATATTGCTACATACTGTTCCACCACAATAGCCTTTTCAAATAACAACTGGAAAACCTACCAGTTGCTCAGTACTGCTTTTTTATTAGTTTCTCCTGTTCTTTTATAGGGTCCTAAATCTTTCAGCCTTGGTCATCCTAATGTAACTACATGAAAATTCACTGTGAATCCACTGTTAGCATACTGTGAATTTATCTTTCCCTATTCTGATCCCATCAAGAAACAAATTTATTGAACTGAAGGATGTTTGCGGCTGCCATAGACTGCCTGATCAATGAGATGGCAGAGAGGGGAAAATTCACTGCAAGGTTTCTTCCTGTTCTCTACAACTTTGCTGCTCAAAATGTGTTCCGGAGACCAGTAGAATCACTATCACCTGGAATCTTTTATAAATACAATATCCCAGGCTCCACACAGACCTACTGAATCTACTTTTATCAAGGTCCCCAAGAGATTTGAGTGCTCACTAAATTTTAAGAAGCACTGCTCTATTGACTATACCTGAAGTAGTTCTTTGAAGGTCCCTTGGAGCATTAAACACTGTCAACATCAGCTTTAACAAAAGAAGTAAGTTATAATAATTGTCACTAATATTTTTGACCATCACAAATAGCATGATTTTTTAGCAAAGATGGTTATTTTAAATATATATTTATAAATTAGATACATGTATTAGTATAATAATATGTTTTGTAAATTATAAAAATATGCAAAAATCAGAAATGGAAAACAATAATGTAAAGATAAATTAAATAAAATTATAAATAGTTAATTTTAATGTCATCAAAGTATTTAGCTTTAACTAAAATATTGATAATAATCAATTTATATGCAATACATTATATTTATATTTATTATGTAATATTAATAATATTAATGTGATAAATATAATTAAATATTTAGAATTTTAATAATTACCTGTTTCACAGGATGAATTCATTTAGATTAATGATTCTAAATTTAGATTATGTACTTCTTTTATTCCTTTTTATGAATTTATTGGGGTGACACTGGTTAACAAAATTATACAAGCTTCAGGTCCACAATTCTAAAACACATCATAGATATTGTGTGTTCACCACCCCAGGTCTATTCTCTGTTCATCACCATTTATCCCCCCTATACCCTCCTTCATCTCTCTCCACACTACTTCTCTCTAGCTGTCACCACACGGTTATGTATTTCTATACCTAATTTAAATGACTTCCATATCTGAGAAATATAAGTAACATGTATACAGCATCCAGATATAATATGGGAAATATAAATGGGATAAAATGTGTAAAATGATAGTGGATATAAATCTATATCTATTTCAAAACATCTTATTTTAACCAGTTATTATAAAATTAAATATATTATTAATATATTTAGCCTATAATGTGGCTAATGAAAAACTGCTAAGAAGTGTGAAATCTTTTTATTTTATTTGTATGTATTTGAACTATTATTATGTGTGTGAAACCTTTGAAGTCACTTGATTTTATGTATCTGTACACCCACTTAATACAGCATCTGTAAACTGTGGTATATGCAAGATGCTGACACCAAGTGAACAAGTGTGGGCTCTACCCCATCTCTGGTCTGGAGAGCCCCTGCTCTTTCTTTCCAGATCACCTCACATACTGTGTAAGGGACATAATCATCTGTAATATGCACCCAGTGGGCTTGACAGTGTCCCTTTCTATATTTTAAAGCAGTGAGATTTAATTTACATCTTCAGTTTTCTTTAAAAAATAAGGATACGTGGAAACTTTGATATATTCTTTTACCTCCCAATACATTTCCTCCAAATGTAAGATGGCAAGAAAGGCAAGGGGGATTAAGCCAAGCCAATGCAGGGTTGAGGAATAGGACAGTATTCATTAGTAGCAGAAGTGTGGAACATCTCAGGTAAAGAAGTGAAGCAAGGGAAGCAGCCAAGGGTCATAACTCAAAGAAAACAAGTTCACAGGAAGTCCTGTCCCATTCCACTGGGGAAGAAATCTGTTAGGAACCAAGACTGGTAAGACTGGAAGAGGAAGCAGTCAACAGATGGCAGTACAGACAGGGAGAAGAGTAGAAAAATTTCCAGAATTGAATAGATATTAGAAGAAGCCCAATCTGTTGGGCTTTGGAGAACCTGTGGCTAATGGAGAAGCTGCTGTGTGACACTATCACTGAAAACATATCTAGTCTCACTTTTCATGCAAGGATCAAATAGATAAACATGTTATCTGTTAATCAGCAATGCAAGGTTCAAACATGATAGGACAGGTAACAAGGGTTTGTTAAACATCTGCAGTCCTATCCTTCCTCTTGAAGCCTGAAACCTGGTTAGGGAGAAAAGACAAACATACAGAGAAAGTAAAATAACAAGCATGTTACTGTATAGCACTTAAAATTCATTAAGTGTCTACCATGTACTAGGAGAGTGTTGGTTGCTTTACAACATAATCAAATATACAGTAACCCAATGAGGCTCATGTTAGGTTTATATTTCAGGTAAACAAAGTTCAGAAAGGTTAAGTAACATAATTAAGGCCATATCCACGCAGGCACTAACTGGCAAGCCTGAAATGTAAATCCACAAAGGAGATTGTGCCTTTGCTCATAAATACCAAGTTTTCAATATGTGGGCTACTGACACAAAATTGGACACCAAATAAATGACACAGAAAACAAGAGCTGAAAATTTTTAAATAAATGTATAAATAGAAATAAAATAAAATAAAAAAAATGCAGAGCTACAGAAACATAACCTGGGGGAATTCCAGTCAAGATGGTGGTGTAGGTAGAAACTCTTTGCTTCCTTGCACAACCAAAAGGAGGATAATAACCAATCTAAAAACAATAAACAACCACAAATGCGATAAAATCAAACTGCATAGAACTCCAACAACCAAGGAGTTAAAGAAACATTCACCAGGTGGGTAGGAGGGACCAAGGTGGGCAGACAGGCTGGCAGAGAGAACTCAAAGCAGTGTACCAAGAGGATGAGGTGGGGCTGGCTGAGAGGAGAGGCACCAGACCTTGTGGGTGAGGTGGGGCTGGCTGAATGGGAAACTAAAGACTCAAGCTAGCTATAAACTACCACAGAGGTTGCCACAGCAGGACAAACTCCCAGTCTCACCCAATAGTGTTCATTGGAAAGTGGGGCTAGAGTCAAGCAAGCAAGCTGCACTGTTCCCTCTATGACCCCTCCCCCATAGGCAGCACCACAATGCAGCAAAGAGGGTTGCCTCACCCAGGTGAATACCTAAGGCCCCACCCCCCACAACATAACAGGTGGGCCAAGACCAAGAAATATGGCCCAAATGAAAGAATAGATCAAAACTCCAGAAAGAAAACCTAAGCGATGAGAAGGTAACAACCTATCTGATGCAGAGTCCAAAACACTGGTAGTCAGCATGCTCACAGAATGCACAGTCACAAAATGAAGGAACAAAGGCTACCAAAGGTGAAATAAAGGAGAATGCACAGGGAACCAACAGTGAAGAGAAGAAAGCCTGGACTCAAATCAATGATCTGGGAAAAAAAAGGAAGAAATAAACATCCAACCAGAACAAAATAAAGAAACAAGAATTCAAAATAATGAAGATACTTAGGAACTTCTGGGACAACTTCAAACATCCCAATATCTGAATCATAGGGGTGCCAGAAGGAGAAGAGGAAGAGTAAGAAATTTAAAACTTATTTGAATAAATAATGAAGGAAAACTTCTCTAATCTGGCAAAGGAAATAGAATTCTAAGAAGTCCAGGAAGCCCAGAGAGTCCCAAAGAAATTGGACTCAAAGAGGAACACACCAAGGCACATCATAATTAAGTTACCTAAGTTTAAAGATAAAGAGAGAATCTTAAAAGCAGCAACAGTAAAAGAAAGAGTTACCTAAAAAGGAGTTCCCATTAGACTATCAGCTGATTTCTCAAAAGAAACCTTGCAGGCAAGAAGGGGATGGAAAGAAGTATTCAAAGTCATGAAAGGCAAGGACCTACACCCAAGATTAGTTTATCTAGCAAACTATCATTAGAATGAAAGGGCAGATAAAGTGCTTTCCAGATAAGATAAAGTTAAAGGAATTCACCATTACTCAGCTCTTATTATAAGAAAGGTTAAAGGAACTTATCTAAGAAATAGAAGATAAAAATTATGAACAGTTGTAATGACAACAAACACAACTATCAACAACTGAACCTAAAAAAAAGAAAACAAAAAAAAAACTAAATAAATGACTAGGACAGGAACAGACTCAGAGAAATGAACATCACATGGAGGATATTCAGTGGAGAGGGGGAGGGGAAGAATGGTGGGGAAAAGTATAGGGAATAAGAAGTATAATTGATAGGCATAAAATAGATGGGGAGAGGTTAAGAATGGTATAGGAAACAGAGAAGTCAAAGAATTTATATGTACAACCCATGGACATGAACTAAGGGGGGATGCTGGAGGGTTGGTGGTGCAGGACACAGGGGGGGATAAAGGGAAAAAAATTGGGAAAACTGTAATAGCATAATCAATAAAATATACTTAAAAATTATGATGTGTGAGGTGTGTGTGTGTAAGAGCGTAATCACTATGTGTTAAGTAATAAGAAGAAATGCATTTATATATGCAAACAATCACCATTGGTCATTTCTGACTTTGCTTTTTCTGAGACACTTATTGCCAACACAGAAGATGCAAACAGACAGTATCTGGTATCTTGTGGTCAATTTGGGTTTACTGTGAAACCCAGGATTGAATGACACTACCTTATTTTACTTCCCAGTATGAAGTAAACCCAAGGATAAAGTTAATGGTGTATGACTAACGCTATCATAAATTTCCAGCCACTACTGAGCTATTTGCAAGCTGCTTGTCACTATATAGTCAACTTACTTACCCCAACTCCCTTTTTATTATCCACCATCAACTATTTTTTTATGACTTTGTGCTTCACCATGAGAGAAGCACAGCAAACAAATTCATGAAGTTCCCCTCTGTACTCCAGATGGCTGATGTGTGTCGGGTCTGAGAAATCCAGTAAATCAATGGATGCATGCTGCTAAATATCTGTTTAATCTTGGTCCTACAAGATCATAATTTACATGGTTGTCAATTAAAGAGAAAGTATTTTTCACATCACCAGTTATAGTTTGTGCTCTGGAGACCCAATAATAAATAAAACCAATTCACAAGAGCAGTATTTCTAGAATAAAAAAGACAAAATGCAGTAGGATATTTGTACCTTTTGTACCATCAGTCTTAGTGCTTGAGCTCAACAATAGCATTGCCCTGTTAGGTTTTATGAAGCTAGGGTTTATAGTGTTATTTTCACTGTAAGGTATTCCAGATATGTGAGATATTTCATTTAGAATAAAAACTGCTTTTGACAAATAAAGATACTGTAATTGAACAAGAATAAAAAATGTAAAAAGCTATGTTATATAAATAAAATAAAATTTATTCTATTTAATAAAAAATTGAGGGTGGGAGGTGGGATGATGGGGCAGGGGAAGTGATGGGAAAATGGAGACAACTGTATTTGAAAAATAATAAAAATGAAATAATAATCTCAAAATAATATAAGAAAATAAATTAAATACTAATTAGGATGGAAAAGAAAACATGGATGAAAGAAGCTTTCTTCAATTATTTGCATGTCACTTTCCTTCACATCAATCCCTATGTAAACCATTGTCTTCTTCAATGTTCAAGTTTGCATTTTGTGTTAGTACTTCACATTCATTTATCTGTTCTATTCAGAGTCCTTTTAACCTTTGAGATTTTTTCGCCATGCAAAATCAGCCATGAGAACTAAGAGTCTCTTCGAGAAGCTAAAGAACTTGAAATGTACAACCACCACAGTATCAATCACTGTCTTTTGTTCATTTGACTTGCTTACATTCACACGTACAGATTTTTAATATCCATTTCTTATTTTGGATATGATACAAACTTTATTCATTAGATATATGGTAGGTGAATAAATGAATAAATAAATGAGTAACATAAGGAAGGAAAAGTAGATTTGCACTGTGTTGCTCTCTGACAATCGGTGGCCAGATATGATTTCCAGATTTAGCAAATAAAAATAGATGATGCCCAGTTAAATCAAACCTTCAGATGAACAATGAATATTTTAGTGTAACTATGTACTGAATATTGATGGGCGCCTTCTATTTTATCTGGATATTATTGGATTACAAAGACACAGATTTCAGGTCCATATAAGGGGAAAAAAGTAAAGGCTTCTAGAAACATGGCTGGTACAGAGAACATTTCAAGGTAACAAGATGCAAGACCTTGTTTGACCACAAAATGGATGTCAGAGGATCTCTGCACGTACCTTGAGTTTGGTAAATCCTTTCTCCCATCTTTATTAAGCACTACGTTTTTTGGGTTGTTTTATTTATTTAATCATCATTGTATTTTTTCCATTGTATTTTTACTCTTTAGTCACCTTATACCCTCCTATCCCCAGCAATTATCACGCTGTTTTCCATGTCCATGAATCCTTTTTCCTTTTTGCTCAATTCCTCCACCCACTAACTTCCCCCCTAGGTGTCATCCTGCTCTCCATCTATGAGTCTGTCGCAATTTTCCATGTTAGTTCAGTTTGTTTATTAGGTTCTACATATGAGTGAAATCACATGGTATTTCTCTTTTTCTGAATGGCTTATTTCAATTAGCATAATGTCCCTCAGCTTCATCCATACAGTCTCAAAGGGTAAAATTTGTTCCTTTTTTAAAGCAGAGTAGTATTCCATTGTGTAAATGTGCCATAGTTGTTTTTTCAACTCTTTTACTGATAGACGCTTGAGCTGTTTCCATATCTTGGTGATTGTAAATAATGCTGCAATGAACATAGGAGTGCTTATGTTTTTTCAAATTAGTATTTTCAGATTTTCAGTTCCTTCAGATGTACAGTATTTCCAGAAGTGGGATATTTGGGTCAAAAGGCAGATACATTATTACATTTTTGAGGTATCTCCAAGCTGCTTTCCATAGTGGCGCACCAATCTGCATTTGCAATAATAATGCAAACGATTCCCATTACTCCACATCCTCACCAGCACTTGTTTGTTGATTCATTGATGATAGCTGTTCTGTCAGGTGGGAGATGATATTTCACTGTGATTTTAATTTGCCTTTCTCTGATAATTAGTGACATTGAATATCTTTTCATAAGTCTGTTGGCCATCTGTATGTCTTCTTTGGAGAAGTGTCCATTCAGGTCCTTTCCCCATTTTTTAATTGTCTTTTTGGTGTTGAGTTTTGTAAGTACTTCATAAATTTTGGATATTAACCTCTTATCAGATGTGTTGGTGAATATGTTCTCCATTCTGTGTGTTATCTTTTTTCTTTTGTTGATGAATTCATTTGCTCTGTAAAACTTTTTAGTTTAATGTAGTCCCACTTTTTATGTTTTCCTTTTTATCATTTGTCTGGGAAGATATATCTGATAAAATATTACTATGAATAATGTCTGATATTTTGCTGTCTATGTTTTCTTCTATGGTTTGTATGTTTGGGGGTCTAACATGCAAGCCTTGATCCACTTTGAATATATTCTTTTGTGTGGTGTAGGAAAGTGGTCTAGTTTCATATTTTTGTATGTATCTGTCCAATTTTCCCAACACTATTTATTGAATAAATTATATTTAGGCCATTGTATGTGTTTGCTTCCTCTGTCAAATATTAACTGACTATAAAGTTGTGGGTTTATTTCTTGGCTCTCTATTCTGTTCCATTGATCTGTGTGTCTATTTTTATGCCAGTACCATGCTTTTTTAATTATTATGGACTTATAGTTTGATATTATGTAGTGATTCCTCCAACTTTCTTCTTTCTCATGACTGCTATTGCTATGAGGGGTCTTTTGTGGTGGCATACAAATTTTTAAATCCATGAACATAGTATGTGTTTCTGCTTATTTATATCTTCTTCAACTTCTTTCTCAGTGTCTTATAATTTTATGACTACAAGCCTTTTACATCCTTTGTTAGGTTTATTACTAGGTACTTTTTGGTAGCAATACTAAATTGGATTGTTTTCTTAATTTCCCTTTCTTTTAGTTCATTATTGGCATATGAAAATGCAACTGAGTTCTGGATATTAATTTTGTATCCTAATACTTTACTGAATTCACTTATTTGTTCTAGTAGTTTCTTGGTGGAATCTTCAGGGTTCTCTATGTACAGAATCATTTTATCTGTGAATAAAGACAGTTTACCACATTTTTTTCAGTTTGGATACCCTTTATTTCTTATTCTTGTCTGATAGTTGTGGCTAGGACTTTCAGTACTCTTTGAATAAAAGAGGTGAAGATGGACATCCCTGTTTTATTCCCAATCTTAAGGGAAACATTTGTTGTTTTTTCCCATTGAGTATGATGGTGGCAGTGGGTTTGTAACATACAACCTTCATTATGTTTAGGTATGTTCCCTCTAATCCCACTTTGTTAAGAGTTTTTATTATAAATGGGTGCTGGATTTTATCAAATGGTTTTTCTGCATTTATTGACATGCTCATGTGGTTTTTATTCTTCATTTTATTTATGTGGTGAATCACATTTATTGATTTGATAATGTACCAACCTTGCATTCCTGGAATAAATCCTGCTTGATCATGGTGAAGTATCTTTTTGATGTATTGCTGTATTCAGTTCTTTCATATTTTGTTCAGGATTTTAGCATCTATGTTCATCAGTGATATTGGTCTGTAATTTTCTTTCTTTGTAGTGTCTTTATCTAGTATTAGAATTAGGATAATGCTGGCCTCATAGAATTGGATTGGGAGCCTTCCCTCCTCTTTAATTTTATGAAATAGTTTGAGAAGGAGAGGTGTTAGTTCTTCACAGAATGTTTGGTAAAATTCACCTGTGAATCCATCTGGCCCTGGGCTTTTGTTTGTTGGAAGTTTTTTTTGTTTTCACTAGTGTAATCTGTCTGTCCAGATTTTCTAATTCTTCTTATTTTCATTTTGAAAGACTGTACATTTCTAGGAATTTATCCAATTGCTAGGTAGTCCAGTTTTTTTACAATATAGTTGTTCATAATATTTTCTAACAATCTTTTGTATTTTTTGGTGTCAATTGTTATTTCTTTTCTTTAATCCTGCTTTTATTTATTTAGGTCTTTTCTCTTTTTTTTCTTGATAAGTCTGATTAAATGTTTGTTAGTATTGTTTATCTTTTCAAAAACAAGCTCTTAGATTCCTTGGTCTTTTGTATTGTTTTTCTAGACTCTATTGCATTAATTTCTGCTCTGATCTTTATTTTTTCCTTCCTTTACTCAATTTGGGCTTTGTTTGTTCTTTTCCAGTTCCTTTAAGTGTAACATTAGATTGTTCATTTGAGCTTTTTTCTTGGTTTTTTTTTTGAGATAGGCCTGTAATGCTATGAATTTTTCTCTTAACATTTTTTTTATGTTAAGAGAAATTTTGAGTCCCACAATTTTCAAGTTGTTGTGTTCTCATTTTCATTTGTTTCAAGTTATGTTTTGATTTCTTCCTTGATCTCACTGCTGACCCATTCATGTTTAATAACATATTATTTAGCTTCCATGTGTTTGTTTTTCAGTGTTCTTGTGGTTGATGTGTCATTTCAAGGCATTTTGGTGAAAGAAGATGCTTGATATGATTTCAAACTCCTTAAATTTATTGAGATGTGTTTCATTTACCAACATGTGGTCTATCTTAGAAAATGTTCCATGTGTTCTCGGAAATTACATATATCCTCTTTCTTTGGGGTGAAATGCTCTGAGGATATCAATTAAATCCATTTGATCTAGTGTGTCCTTTAAAGCCACTTTCTCCTTGTTGATTTTCTGCCTGGAAGATCTATCCACTGAGGTCAAGGGGGTGTTAAAATCTCCAACTCTGACTGTATTTTTGCCAATCACTCCTTCTATGTCCATCGAGGTTTGCTTTACATATTTAGGTGCTCCTATGTTGGGTGAGTAAATGTTGGGTTGTTCCCTTTATCATTATGTAGTGTTCTTCTTTGTCTCTTACTAAAGCCTTGGTCTTAAAGTCTATTTTGTCAGATATAAGTACTGCTATCCCAGCTTTTTTTCCCTACCATTTTCATGAAATATATTTTTCTAACCCTTTACTTTTAGCCTGTGAGTATCTTTGAACATAAGATGGGTCTCTTAAAGGCAGCATACATATAGGTCTTGTTTATTAGTCCATTCAGCTACCCTATGCCTTTTGGTTGGAATATTTAAGCTATTTACATTTAAGGCAATTAATGATAGATACCTATTTATTGCCATTTTATCGTTCGATTATTTTCTTCTTTTTTTCTTTTACTGTGCCCCCTTCCCCATTCTTTTTCTCCTTCTTCTTCTCCTTCTTCTTCTCCTCCTCCTTCTTCTTCTTTTTTCCTCCTCCTTCCCCTTCTTCTCTTCCTTCTCCTCCTCCCTCCTTCTCCCTTCCCCCTCCCCTCACCAAATCATCATTCTTCTTCTCTTCTTCTTCTCTTCTTCTTCTTCTTCTTCCTCTTCTTCCTCTTCTTCCTCTTCATCCTCTTCTTTTTCTTCTTCCTTCATATTCTCCTTCTTCTTCTCCTGTTTATTCTTTTTAAAGCAAGACCTTTAACATTTGTTGTAGTACTGGTTTGGTATTCACAAACCCCTTAAGTTTTTCCTTGTCTGGGAAGCTCCTTATTTCTCCTTCAATTTTAAATGATAGCTTTGCTGGGTAAAGTAGCCTTGGTTGCAGTTACTTGCTTTTCATTGCCTTGAGTATTTCACACATTTCCCTTCTGGCCTGAAATGTTTTTGTTGAGAAATCAGATGACAGCCTACTTGGTGCTCCCTTATAGGAGGATATCTGCTTTTCTCTCTTATGTCTTTTAGAATTCTCTTCTTGTCTTTAAGCCTTGTCATGTTAATTTAGGTGTGTCTCAATGTAGGCCTCTTTTGGTACAACTTGTTTGTAACTCTCTGTGCTCCCA
Organism: Phyllostomus discolor; assembly: GCF_004126475.2. Lineage (NCBI taxonomy): Eukaryota > Metazoa > Chordata > Mammalia > Chiroptera > Phyllostomidae > Phyllostomus > Phyllostomus discolor. Next base: position 66,055,733 of record NC_040912.2, on the reverse strand, counting down.
GGAATTGTGTCTTTTTTCTTCACCAGATTAGGAAAGTTTTTGGTCATTATTTTTCAAATGGTTTCTTGATCCCTCTTCTCCTCTGGTATTCCCATGATGTAGGTGTTGTTATGGTTCATGTTGTCCAAAATATTTCTTAAGTTCTCATGATTTTTTTAAGTTCTTTATTTTCTTTTTCCTGCTCTGCCTGGATGTTTTTACCTACCTTGTCTTCCAAATCACTGATTTGATCCTCTGCTTTATCTTACCTACTGTTTATTCTTTACAGTGTTATTTATGTCAGATATTTCATTAATTGTCTCTGATTGGTCCTTTTCTATTTTTTTTCATTCTGTTGAGTATCCTTATAATCATTACTCTAAACCCTTTATCTGATAAATTGCTTGCCTCCAACTTAGCTAGCTTTTCTGTAAAATTCTCTTGTTGTTTCATTTGGGATCTGTTTCTTTGTCTTCCCATCTTGGCTCCTTGTTTGTATTTATATCTATGTATTAGGTAGATCTGCAAATACTCTGGTCTCAGTCTTTGTCAGACACTGCTTGTGACTAGACCTGTCCACTTATTTGGAGCTAACAGTTGCACACAGCATGTGGATCCTTCTGCTGTGCAAAACTGTATTCAGAAAGAATGAAGCTGTGCATCAAAGCCCGCTTTTCCTTGCACTGGGCCCTGGGAACGGTCACCTGAAGTCTCCTAGAACTCCCAGTAATTCACCTGAGTTGTTAAACTAATCAATTATATAGCCTCAAGCTATAATCAGCAGCCTGGCTTAAATCCACAGGGTGGGGAAGAGTACTTCCTGTGGGCAGAGTTATTGCTTCTCTTTAGACTGATACCACGGAAAGGAGTGTTCTGAGTGGGAAAGATGGCTTGTGCAGTATGAGGAATGACTCAGCATAGAGATCCTGGTGGCTGTTCTTTCTGATCTCTTCCCAAAGCCACCAATCCAAGACTTTCCTCAAGCATCTCTAGTCCACTCTGCTCCCTCTCTGCTGGAGCCCAGGGTAAGTGGCTCCAAACAAAATTTTGGTCTCTAGCCATCTCTCCCTGGCAGACAGAAATCCTGCTGCTTTTCACAGCTGGATGTTATCTGGGTTCCTTTTCAGCTCTGGTGCTATAGGCTGGGGGGCCCAGCTTGAAGTTTAGACACCATGCTTCTCAGAGGGAACCCCCACATCTCCTGAACTATCTCTCCAAAACTTCAGCTGTTCCCCATGGGAGCCCAGCCAGCCTGGGAGCATGAGAGCATGATTCCTCCATACTCTTTACCAGTCTCATTGTGGTGAAGTTATTTCTTTTGTCCATGGTCATAAGACTTCTCTCCAGCTAGTGTTCAGTTGGTTATTCAGGATGATTTCTCTACAATTTAATAGTAATTCCAGATTAGTCCTAGGAGTAGGTTAGTGTAGCTTCTACTTTCTGCTCCACCATCTTGCATCCTGAAGCAAGCTCTCTTTTGATAAAAGTTTTGCACAGGTGATCCAAGGCATTAAGAGTGAATATATTCCACATGTAAAGTCTACACTTCACATTTAAGCGATGGTTTAAATGCAAAACTCAATTGAACACAGTTTATTTTTATTTATTTCTTGAAAAATTTCAAGAAATACTCACTTGTCAGTTTATTTTTATTTATTTTTCCTGAAAAATTTCTAGTTTACTTTTTTATTTTTAAGTGAATTCATTGGAGTGATATTGGCTAATAAGATTATATAGCTTTCAAGTTTACAATTCTATGATACATGGTCTGTATATTGCATTGCATGTCCAACACCCAAAGTCAAATCTTCTTTTATTACCATATATTTGACAAGTTTTACCATTTACTATCTGCCACCTCCCCCTCTTGTAACTACCATACTATTTCTGTGTCTATAAGTTTTCATTTGTTGCTTTCAGTTTTATATCCCACATACGAGTGAAATCATATGGCCATTGAGACATTTTCTGTATGATTTTTTTTCCTTAGTTCGATATTCTCATTAACCATCCATGTTGTCACAAATGTCAGTATTTCATCTTTTCTATGGCTGAATAGAATTCCATTGTATATGTGTACTACATCTTCTTTAATTAATATTCTTTTGAGGGACACAGGTTGTTTCCATGTCTTGGCTACTATGAATAATATTACAATGAGCATAGGGGTGATATTTCTTTGCAAATAATTATTTTCAAATTTTTCAAATACCCAGAAAAGAGGTTGCTAGTTCATATAACTCTATTCCTAATTTTATGAGGAATTTCTATAATGTTTTCCCCAATGTTTGTATCAGTTTACATTCTCACTAGAAGTGAACAAGGGTTCCTTTTTCTCTACAACCTCTACAACAGAGGTTATAATACTTGACTTGTTGATAGTAACCATTCTAACAAGTATGAGGTTGTATCCAACTGTAGGTTTTATTTGTACATCCCTAATAGCTAATGAAGTTGAGCATCTTTTTATACACCTGTTGGCCATTTGTATGTTTTCTTGAGAGAAACATCTTTTTAGGTCCTCTGCCCATTTTTAATTGAATTATTTGTTTAGTGTTGAGTTGTATGGTTACTTACATGTTTTAGATATGAACCTCTTGTTGGAACTGCTGTTTATAAATATTTTCTCCTATTCATTTGGTTGTCTTTTTTGTCTGTTTCTTTTGCTGTTCAGAAAGGTTTTAGTCTGATATAGCTCCATTTATTTTTTTATCTTCACTTACATTGCCTTTGCTGTCAAATTCATAAAAACGTCTCTATGATCAATTCCATAAATTTAGTAGTTATATTTTTTTCTATATATTTTATTGTTTCAGGCATTTGATCCAGTTTGACTTAATTTTTGTATATGGGGACAAAGAGTAATCTACGTTCATTCCTTTGCATATGGCTTTCCAACTTTTCCAGCAACATTTATCGAAGAGGCTTTTTTCCCCATTGTACCTTTTTGGCTCCTTTGTCAAAAATTATTTGACCATATATATATTTGGGTTTATTTCTGGGCTTTCAACTCTGTTCCATTGGTCTGCATGTCTGTTTCTTTGGCAATGCTATGCTGTTTTGATTATTGTTGCTTTGTGGTATACTTTAGACTATGGAGTGTGATACCTCCAGCTTTGTTCTTTTTTCTCTGGATTGCTTTGACTACTCAGGGTCTTTTGTGGTTCCATACAAATTTGATGGGTTTTTTTGTCCTATATCTTTAAAAATGTCAGTGGAATTTTGATGAGAATTGTTTTAAGTATGTATATTCTTTTGGTAATATGAACATTTTAACTGTGTTGATTTCTGCAAACCACATACATGGAAAATCTTTCCGTTTCATTGTGTCCTTTTCAATCTCTTTTAATAACACTTTATAGTTTTCAGTACATCCTTTGTTAAATTTATTCCTAGGTATTTTATTCTTTTTGTTGCAATTGCAAAAGGAATTTTTCCATTTCTTTTCTTTAAATTTAATTGTTAGTATATAGGAACACAATGGGTATTTGTACATTGATTTTGTATCCTGCACTTTACTATATTTGTTAATTGTGTCTAATAGTTTTTTGACAGACTCTTTAGGATTTTCTATATAAAAAACCATGTTATCTGCAAAAAGTGGCCATTTCATGTCTCCATTCCCATTATGTATGCCTTTTATTTATTTCTCTTTCCTGATTGCTCTGGTAGGATATCCAGCACAATTTTGAATAAGTGTGATGAGAGAGGACATCCTCGTGTAAAATACAGTGCATTATTGATATACTGTAAATAACTGAGGTTCAGGTTGACCAAACTATTTATTAATTTTAATTCTACCTCTGCCCTAACTTAAGGTATTCTAAGATAAGTTGTTTTAATTCTGTTGTATAGCTATGAAACACAAATTCTATTATCTGATTCACTAGGTACCCTGTAGGCTGATGGGCTCAGTACAATCAAGATGTGCATTGCTATACAAAATAAAATGTCATCAGTATTATTAAAATCCAGCTAAGTTTCTCATCTTTGTTACAAATTTCTTTTCTTTATTCTTGTATTTTTATTAACATTTCAAATTATGGTAACTAAAGTCATTTTAAAGTATAAAATATGAAGAATTGTATTGGTCCCTCTTTGATATGCTTTTATAAAAGCAGAGCATCCTCATGTTTCAATTGTTGATATTCATAAAATATATCTTATTTAGAATTTGCTGGAGTATTGCTAATTAAAAATCAATGCATTTTAATATATCATATTTTAATAAAAATAGGCATTTTGTTGATCAAGGATGTGAGTTTCCAGCAATGAAAACATTTTTGTACATATATAATGCTAAATGCACAAATTTTATTAAAATTTTAAAGTTAATTCACTAGCTTTTCATGTATAAAAAGCATTTCTAAAACAAAACTTCTATAAGATACAGCAGGAAATAAGAAGGGACTACACAAATCTTCAAAAACATTCAATATATCTTATTTTTATAGTAGGTGTACACAATGATTTCTTAATAGTAATGTTCTTTGCAAAGATCTGGTCACCAGTGTACCTCTTTCTATGAGAGTCCTCAAAACTCAACCTTGAATCTCTAAGTAGGGCAGCAGATAACACTCCTGAACCAGTTGAAAGGCCTGAAACACAGGAAAATATTTTAGAAAATGTGCTCACCACTATCTATTAAACTTTTTGTAAAAAGCTTGATATTTGTATGTTTCATGAACAACACTTACAATAGAAGCTACTCCTCTGATCTCTGAGAAATGCTGTGATACAGTGTCACCAAATAAGGACTTGTATTATACCATTATAAACATTATAATTAGAATATTCAAGAGGTATTTTTATATCTTTATTACAACTCCTAAAAAGCAATCTAGGAAAGTTTCATTTAAGAAATCAACAAAGCCCTGGCTGGTATAGCTCAGTGGATTGAGTGCGGGCTGCGAGCCAAAGCATTGCAGGTTTGATTCGAAGTCAGGGTACATGCCTGGGTTGCAGGCCATGACCCCCAGCAACCACACATTGATGTTTCTCTCTCTCTCTCCCTCTCCCTCTCTCCCTCTCCCTCTCTCCCTCTCCCTCTCCCTCTCCCCCTCTCTCTCTGTCTCTCTCTCTCTCCCTCCCTTCCCTCTCTAAAAATAAATAAATAAAATCTTAAAAAAAAAGAAATCAACAAAATGGTAATGTTGAATCAGATGCCACTCTTCTATGTTTGTGCAATGACATCAATTTTAAAAATCTGAGTAATGGTGCATTCTGTATTATAGTTTTATAAAGGCATCAAATTTTCTAGTGTGAAGCACAAACAGTGAAAGATAGCCTTATGGCATATTTTTTATTTGTTTACAAATAAAAAGTAACCTAGTATAACAGGAGAACTCTCCACCCCCAGAAATGGAGAGGGGTGGAAAAGCACTAAAGACTGCTGTGTCACCCTGGCAACCAAGATAATGAGCACAAGATACAGAAAAAAGAGGCATGGCAAGGCTGGTGCCAAAAACTGGGAAGATGATTGGATGGGAAAAACATACCTTCCCATCGGCTTCTTCCATGCTGAAGATTCTGGGCAAATCTTTAAAAGGAAAGTAGGTAGGAATGCTGTTCTCTTTTGGATTCACCCCTCTTTTCCCAATGACAGGGACTGGAGTTCCTGGGCCCTGGACCTTGGGGACTGGGTGGCCTGGGAACATTCAATTTTCCTTTCCACTGGACTCTGTCTCCAGAGTTATTGCCTATAGGCCATAGGCAGTGGGACCCCACTAGTTCCATTACAGTAGTGGTGTCCGACATGGGGCCTTAGTCGCTTGTGGCAGGTTGACCACTCCCTGAGTGCTTTAAGGTGGGCCTAGAATGTAGTGAGCTCTGGTAAGAGGGGAGAAGAAGAGGCTCAGGCTGGTGGGCTTGGGGAGGTTTGGGCCAGAGGACTCAGGGAGAATCAGCCTGGCAAGCCCCGAATCCTTCCTCCGGGCAGAGAACCATGGTGGCTGTCACCCAACTATGGGCCACACTTGGTCTCTGGACAGCAAACATAACACCCCTCTCTCAAATGGGGAACCCCAGGTAGCTGCCACCCACCTTCTGCCTGTGCTACCAGTTCAGGCCCTTCAAGCCCCGTGCCCCTTCCTAGATTGGAAGCTATGGTGGCTGCTGCCCACACATGCCCCATGGCAATGCCAGCCAGTTGACTGTGGCACCAGCACAGCAGGAGATGGTCAGGCCTCGTACCCCTCCCTGACCATTTCATGTTTGACCAAGAGCACTACAGGTACTGGGTGCAAGGCCAATAAGAAGGGAGTAGTGGGATGGAGGAAAATGAGATTCTTTCAGGTCTCAGGAAACAGGTCTTGGGAAGTGGCAAGACCAGGCTACAAGCTCTGAGACCCTCCCCCATGTGTATAGCTATGGGAAACCTCTTAGGCAGCCACTTGCCAGAAGCTTGCTTGCTCCTCTAGTGGCAGGGACAGGGGATTGTCATCGAGAAATCTGTGTATGTCTACAATAAATAAAAATTCGATTTTCCTTTCCACTGGACTCTGTCTCCAGAGTTATTGCCTATAGGCAGTAGGCAGTGGGACCCCACTAGTTCCATCACAGTAGTGGTGCCCAACATGGGGCCTTAGTCAGTTGTGGCAGATTCACCCCTCCTCCATGCGGTGGGACTGTGGGTCTACCCAGTTACTGGGAATTCCTCTAAATACCTGCTAGGGGTGTAGGCCACTTAAACATGCCTGGCAGGTAGAAAAGAAATGGGTCTTGGAAAGGAATATACTTGGGGAAGAAGGAAGAATCCCCTGAGATTTAGGACTATGAACCAGGGTCCAGTGAGAACTGGCAATTTGTGGGGGGAGGGGGGTCACTGCTTGGGTACACTGTTTGTGAGATTAGTTGGCAGAAAAACTTGCTTGTGAGCATTTGTTAAAATAATGGACTCTGGATGACAGGTTTCTCTGTATGTTACCAGGTTGCCTGGCTTCTTTTGATCATAGGGTTGGGTCTATTATGTATCTGGGCCAGCAGAGGCCATTCTGATTTGATTCCTGGAGGGAGCCCACTGCACAGAATTTTAGCAGACTAGGGTACATATACCCATTATCCAATGTGCAAGGAAGTATTGATTTATTAATGTAATATTTCATGGCCTATGTACATTTTGGATTGTGGGGCAAGGTGGCCCATAGATGGTTCTTTAGATGACTATACAATTATGCAGCTATTCTGTTTGTTGCCTTTTTTTTTTGTCTGTTTCTTTTGCTGTGCATAAGGGTTTTGTTGATGGAACAATATTGGCAAGAGTTACATAAATGGGATGAAATCGGTTATGTCAAGGCATTTATGTCATTGCATAATAGGATTTCACCAGAGACAAAGATCCACATGATGGTGCAGAGAAGGAGAAACCTCTCCTTGATAACATAGGAAGAGAAGGAGAATGAGGAAATAGGCTTCATTAATGTCTTTAACTCAAGGGACACAAGGTTCATAGCAGGAAGAGCCCTTCCATCATCATCCCCACTGCAAGCTACCCCTGAAATAGAACCCAAAGAGGCAATGGCCCCACCCATGTATGATGAAAGATGAGGCTCCCCCTTGGAGACCTATCAGGGCACCCAATTTAGACAGGGAACCTCCCTATACCATAGGCAGAGTAAATCAGGAAGACCAGCCCACTGGATACTATTGGGCTCATACCTGCTGTCCACTACACTCTTACTGAATTAGAAGAATTCCAACCCCTCCTATAGGGTTGATCCACAGAGAATGGCATATCTTATTACCTCTGTTTTTGCCACTGAACATCCAACATAGACAGATGTACAGTATCTGTTCAATATCTTGTTAACAATGAATGAGAGATGACTGACTATAAATAAGGCTAATAAAAAGGCCCAATATCTCCACCAAGAGAATCCCAATGGGACACCCAACACAGGTAGGGCAATTCCCTTCACAGAGCCTGACTAGAACCCAAATGGTTAGGGTCTAGCCTTTCTAGAACATTACCCAAAGTGTATCCTGCAAGGGCTTAAGAAAAGAGTGCCTAAGCAAAAGAATATGAATATGATACAGGCCCTCCAGAAAAAGCCATTGAGGACCCTTCTGAATTTTTAAACAGGATTAATCAGGGCCATAGAAAGCACACTGATGCAGATCCTTAGGCACCAGACAATGTGCGGATGGTGAACATGACTTTCATTGGGCAAAGTGCTCATGTATCAAAAAGAAACTCCAGGGTTTAGATGGAGCATTGGGAATGAATCCCTCTCAGCTGGTAGACGTAGTCTTTAAAGTCTACAATGTCTGGGAAGCAAGGAAGGTAAAGCAGGTCATGGTGTTCTTAGAAACAGGGTGGTGAGATAAGAAGAGATAGGACCCTAAAGAAGAAAAGAGAGGCCCACTAGGGGCCAGTCAATGGGCCCATTGCAAGGAGGAGGGCCATTGGAGAAAGGAGTGCTTGAATATCAAAAGGGAAAGTACAGATGGAAATCCTAACCAGGAAATGTTACAAAAGCAAGGGAGTCTGATGACAAATGAAGATGCCCAAGGGCTCCCTTGGACATCTCCCAACCTATTACTATTTTCCCAGAGGAGCACCAGGTACAGTTGATGGTGGGGAACAAGCCAACTGACTTTCTTGTAGATATGGGAACTGCATACTCAGTGGTAAATATAAAAGTAATCAAGGAGAGTTCAAATATAGTAATGGTTACTGGAATAACTGAACAAAACAGGCATTCCTTAAACCCCTAGAATGCCAGATTGAGGATCAAAAGATCATACATAGTTTTCTCCACATACCAAACTTCCCTGTTTCACTGCTGGGCTGAAATCTACTTTGTAAATTGCATGCCCAAAGAACTTTTTCTCCTGAAAAGTAGCAACTATGTATAGAGATCCCACTGGAAGGTGCTCTCCAGCTCCAGGTACAGCTGACCTGCCCAGAATGTCCTGAGGTAAAATCTTCCCACCTGAGATCTATGGACAGGTCAGCCAAACTGTTTGGGCTGCTGAAACCCCAGGTAAAGCAGTTAGTGTCCAACCCATAAATGTTAACTTAAAAGAGGGTGCATATCCCATGGAAGAAACAGTGCACCCTCAAATAGGAGGTTTTAGAGGGGATTCAGCCAGTATTGCAGAAATCGTTAAAACTGGCACTAACTCAATCATGCCAGTCTCCTTATAACACTCCCAACTTGCCAGTTAAAAAGGCTTGCATGGATGAATATTGATTTGTACAGGAATTAGAGCCATAAGTGACATTGTTCAAGATGTTCATTCTATGAATTCCTAACCCCTGTACTCTGTTGACCATGGTGCCTAGAGAGAGCAAATGGTTTTCAGTCCTAGAGTTGAAGGATGCCTTTTTCTGAATCCCAATAGGTGAATTGTTGTTCAACTTTGAATGATAGGTCCCCAAAATGAAAACCATGCTGCATTACTGCTGCACTGTGTTGCCACAAGGATTGAAGAACTCCCTTACTATAAGTGGTGAAATATTACCCAAGAAATTAAGGCATATTCAATTAAAATCAGGAGTTCCTCTGAAATATATAGATGAAATATTGATAACTAGCAGCACCTACAGGGATTATTTGTTCAACACCATCACAGTCCTAAATCATTTGGCACAAAGGGGTTAGAGGTTTTACCACACAAGGCACAGATTTGCAAACAGAAGGTGGCATACCTAGGATTTCAATTGAAACAGGGAACAGAGAGCTTAATGGAGATAGAAAACAAGGCATTGCTATACTAAAAATCCCAGAAAACTGAAGGCAATTTTTTGTGGTGGGGAGGGGGTTCAGGATTATAGGGTTCTGCCAAATTTGTATTACGAACTTTGGCCTTATAGCAAAACCACTTTACAACTCCTTGAAAAGACTGAACTCTGAACCTTTTGAATGGACAAGGGATTGTCAGGTAGCATTTGATACCTTGATGGAAAACCAGGTAGCATTTGATACTTGGTTTTGGCTCCCACACTAGAATTTCCCAGTTTACAGAAGCCTTTCAAAATGTGTATTCATGAAAGGCTGGAGATTGGACAGGGAGTAATAACCCAGACTCTGGGAAACATCCTCAGACCCATAGCCTATGTCTCAAAGAAGTTGGATCATATGACAAAAGGATGGCCACCATGTCTTCAAGCAGTGGCAGCTACCTGTGACATCTTACAGGAAGATGAGAAGTTTGCTTTGGATTGGCCTACTATTGTATTGGTACCACACCAGGTCCTAACTTTATTGGAACAGAAAATACAATATTGGCTGGTGACAGGATGCCTGAGGAAATACCAGGCCATTCTGTTGGACAGCCCAATATTACCTTGGAGACTACCATAATTTTGAATCTGGCTATTCTACTCCCAGACACAGAAGGAAACTCAGCCTTCTAGCATGCCTGCTTAGAAATCATTGATCAGGTTTATTCTAGCAGGCCAATTCTACTGGACCAACTATTGGCAGTACCAGACTGGGAGATGTACACAGGCAGGAACGGCTTCATGGACAATGGCCAATGATGATGAGTTGGGTGCATGGTAGTCACTGTAGACAAGGTAATAGAAGCCCAAGCCCTTGCACTGGGAACTGCAACACAAAAAGCTAAATGATAGCACTTATGAGACCCACAGTGTTATCCTAGTGAAAGAAGGTGAACATCTAGATGGACTCTGTATATCCCTTCATGTTAGTCCATGCCCATGGGTCAATATGGAAGGAGAGATGACTCTTAACTTTGGATGGCAAGGATTTTAAACATGCAAAGGGGATTTTACAATTACTAGAAGAAGTGGATCTGCCAGACCAGGTTGCCATTATGCACTTCCCAGAAAACCAAGGGGATGGTTCCCAGATGAGCCAGGAAAGCTCCCACCTGAATGCTCCACAGTTGGCCTAAAGTGTAAGGAGCTCCAGGAAGAAGGGAGGAGAGGAGCCTCATTTTGGCAGGCTTGGGAAGGCTCAGCCAACATACTCAAGAAGGCTGGGGCTGGCAAGCTCCATGTCCTTCCCCTAAGTAGGGAACTGTGGCAACTGCCACCCAGCCAGGACCCACGTCAGAGGCCATGGGCAGATGAGCCCCTCACTCCATGGTGGCTGCCTCTTGCCTGTAGCTCACACCTCTGGCTCAGTCCTGGGAAACCCCACACCCCTTCATAGGCTAAAAGCTGTGGACTGCACACATGCTAGTGCAGTCCAGTTGGCTATGGCACCAGTGAAGCTAAGGATGGTAAAGCCCCACATCCTTCACAGAACATTCATGGCCTGTCCAAGAGCACTACCAGTACTGGGAACAAGGCCAGTTAAGAAGGGGGCAGTGGTGGGGTTAGAGGAGATTTGGGCCAGCAGGTCCCAGGAGGTAGCACAGCCAGGCAACAAATCCCATGCCCCACCCCTTCACATGAAGCTATGCAAAACTGCTGTGGCAGCCAGCTACCAGTAGCCTGCTTGCTCTACCTGTGGCAGGGTTGAGTGTGGGCATCAAGAAATATCTGTACATCTATAATAAATAAAATTTTCATTTTCCTTTCCACTGGACTCTGTCTCCAGAGTTATTCCCTATGGGTAGCAGATGGTGAGACTGCACTAGTTTTGTTACACTACATACCAGTAGTCAGAATCCCTTATGGTGTTTGGCTTAGGATAAAATAAAAACTTCTATGTCTTTTATGAATACAAATACTTGGAAGCACAGACAATAACAACAAACTTTTTATTATATTCATGTTTCTGGGTATAAACCATATTCAATTATTCAAAAGAGTATTTAAAAGCAGATTCATGGCACTCACTTTCTTCTATGACCAAATCAAAATTACAATTAAATTATAGAAAAATCAACAAAGATAAGAATCTTCTGTTCAGAAGTCCTACAACTACGAATATAAAGAAGCCATGTTGAGACTGGTCAGAAAGGCAGAGATACAACACTGGCTGGACCCACACCTACATGCGATACTTGAGAACTCAATGGGAAAATGAAGCTATAGATGTCCCCCACTAGGAGCAAGGGGTCTCAGCCCAACAATGGACTCTCCATCCCTGAACAGCAGTGCTTGAAAGAGGAGTCCACATAATATATGGTTGTAAAAATCAGTGGGACTTCCTTCCATTTGAGTGAGACCAAAGGCTGCTACAAACCCATGCATTCTCTAAAGGGACAGCACATAAAGTATTGGTTGCAGGTGCTTACCCTGGGCTCTGGTGAATTGACAGCAGCTCAGTCCCAGAGTTATACAGAGAGATACTGAGCTGCATGGCTTCAAAAAGAAGTCTAAAAGGGCAGCCACCATGTTTCTATGTTGAATTCTCCTCTTGTACAGCCTATATGTGCCATCTTTCCTAAATAGGTCACTTACCCCAAGGCATTAGCTAATGAGCCATACTAACTCCACCCTGATGATTCCTCAAGGCTATTCCCTACACAACTTACATAATATCTGAGGCTCCCTGGTGACAACCAACCTTATCCCACATTGTACTCTGTCAAAAAAAACTCCTGAGGAATTCTGGTCGCACTCAGTGTGAGATACACAAAGGGAGAAACTGCACTGCATGGCTTCAGGGTGAGGACTATCTTCACACAACAGGCATTACACTTCCTGTATAGAGTCCTTCCCCTACAGAGCATTAGCCTGGTGAACTTTACTAGCTCTACCCTGGTGAATCCCTGATACTTTCACTCATACAACTTGCATACCAGCCAAGTCTTTCAGTGGCTGAGCCTTGCTTCAGCCAACAAGCAGCAGTGGATCTCGAAGGGCTGTGGGTCTCCTGTTTAACTTTCTGAGCTGCTATGTGTGGCAGCAGGTTTCTTTTCATAGCTTAGTCCTACCCATGGGCACCCAGGCCAGTATAGTCCGCTTCCAACCATGGATTACTTTGTAGCTTTTAACAAGTGACCCTGAACCTATCACAGGCAATGTCTTATATTGACATTCAGCAGAGTTCTTCCCTAGAGGCCGAAGAAGCAACACACTTTGTGGCTGGCTTCCAGACCACAGCAGAGCACCACAAGATTAGGTCCACAAGTAGCACATCCAATGAAAGGTCTCCAGACCCTCCTGGGATGAATTCCACTTCAAGGAGTCAGCCCCTGCATAGCAACTCATACACTGTGGGCATGGCCAGTCCTCACACTGAGCCATCCTGAGGGTCAGTCCAACCCACAGATGTGCCAGTAGTAATCCAGACTCAACTACAATATGAGGTTACATATAACATTACATGGAACATTCCTGGAGCACAGTATTAGATGAGTCTCCCAGTGATACAGGAAGACTGTATCACTGGGGCCCAGAGGATACCTACTACATAAGGCCAACTTATCAAGCTTGGAAGACATAGTGGATCTACATAACAGATGCAAAGAGGCATCCAGAATACAAAGAAAAAGAAACATGTCTCAAATGAAGTGGAGACAAACAAGGTACCAGATACAGAATTCAAAACAATTGTTATAAAAATGCTCAAGGAACTTACTGAGAACTTTGACAAAGAGTTAGTGAGCATTAAAAAGGACATAGAAACCATAAAAAATAATCAATCAGAAGTGAAGAATAAAATAATTGAAATAAAGACTACACTAAAAGAAATCAACAGGGAATTAGATGAAGCAGAGGATCAAATCAGTGATTTGGGAGATAAAGTAGCAATGTAACTAACCAGATCAGAAAAAAAAAAGAAAAAATAATTTAAAAATGAGGATAGCCTAAGGGACCTAAAGAACAACATTGAACATAAATAACATCCACATCATAGGGGTACCCATAGCAGAAGAGAGAAAGCAAGGGATTGAAAGCCTATTTGAAGAAATTAAACTTCACTAGCCTGGTGAAGAAAGTAGACATACAAGGCCAGGAAGTACAGAGAGTCTCAAGCAAGATGAACCCAAAAAGGCCCATATCACATGTATTAAAATATCAAAGGTTGAAAACAAAGGAAGGGTCTTAAAAACAGCAGAGAAAGACAGATAGTTACCTGCAAGGGAACTCCTATAAGACTGTCAGGTGATTTTGCTACAGAAACTTTTCAGGACGAAATAGAATGGCATGAAATATTCAACCAAGATTATTCAGCAAGGATGTCATCTAAATTTAGGGGGTGGGGGAGGGGTGGGAAGTAAATACAGACAACTGTAATTGAACAACAATAAAATCAATTAAATTAAAAAATAAAAAATAAACTAAAAATTTAAAACTTGAATGAACGAATTAATGAATTTAAGGGAGAGTTAAACAGCCTGCTAAACAATAAGAAGCTAAAGAAGTTCATGACCACCAAACAAGTCTTACAAAAAAATGTTAAAGGGACTTTTTTAACAAGAAAGAAAAAATAAAGGAACCTAAATATGAATAATAAAATTGCAAAAACTACATACTATCTATAATCACTTTGAATATAAATGTATTAAATGTTCCAATCAAAAGACACAGGAGATCTAAACAGATAAGAAAATAAGATCCTTATATACGCTGTTACAAGAGACCCAGTTCAGATTGAAAGACACATACAACTGAAAATAAAGGGATGGAAAAGATACTTTATGCAAATAGAAACAAAAAGAAAAAGCTGGAGTAGGAATGCTTACATCACCAAAAATATATATATATATTTTTTAATCTTTCTTTCTTTTTTTAAATTTTTTTATTTGTTTATTTTTAGAGAGGGAAGGGAGGGAGAGAGAGAGAGAAACATCAATGTGCGGTTGCTGGGGGTTATGGCCTGCAACCCAGGCATGTACCATGGCTGGGAATCGAACCTGCAACACTTTGGTTCGCAGCCCGCACTCAATCCACTGAGCTACACCAGCCAGGGCTCAAAAATATATTTTTAATAAAAGGTTATATTAAGAGACAAAACAGACATTGCATAATGATAAAGAATAGCAGCATATTGACTTTGTGAATATTTATGTACCCAACATTAGAGAAATTAATTATATAATGTGAATAGTAATGGAAATAAAAGAGAGATTGACAGTAATAAAGTGATTCATAGTAGGGGACTTTAACATCCATTGACATTTTATGTCTTCCAGATAGAAAACCAATGTAGAAACAGTGACCATAATAACATAGGTATGATAAATTAAATTCACATTTTATAGAACCTTTCAACCCCAAGCAACAGAATATACTTTGTTTTCAAGTGCACTTGGAACACTTTCTAAGATAGAGCACATGTTAATCCACAAACCAAATCTCAATAAATTTAAGAAGACTGAAATCATATCAAGCATCATCTGCAACCACAATGGTATTAAACTAAATATCATGTATAAGAAGAAAATACTGAAAAAATACACAAACACATGGAAGCTAAATATCACTACTAAATAATGAATAGGTTAACAATGAGATCAATGAAGAAATCAGAAGCTACCTGAAACAAATGAAAATAAAAATACAACAACCCCATATCTATGGGACAGAGAGAAAGCAGTCCTATGAGAAGTTCATAGCAATACGAGCCTCTCTCAAGAAACAAGAAAAATCTCAAATAAAGGGCATAACTTTACAGTTGAAATAACTAGAAAAAACACACAACAAAGCCCAAAGTTTGGAGAAAAAAGGAAATAATAAAGATCATAGTGGAAATTTAAAAAAATATGGTCTAAAAAAAGACAAAACATATGTGAAACCAAGACTTGAGTCTTTGTAAAGATAAACAAGTTTGCTAATCCTTTTACCAGAAACATCAAGAAAAAGAGAGATAGGACCAAAATAAATAAAATTAGAAATGATAAATAAGAAGTGACAACTGACACTACAGAAATTCAAAAAATTATAAGAAAAGACTATGAGCAATGATATGCCAAAACTGAACAATCTAGAAGAAATTAATAAATTCCTATAAACATACCATCTTTCAAGACTGAATAACAAAGAAATAAAAATATGGACACACCATTATGATAAATGAAATGAAAAAATAATTTTAAAAAACTCCCAACAAAAAAGTCCCGGACAAGATGAAATAACAGATGAATTTTATCAAACAATCAGATAATTAACACCCATCTTTCTCAAACTACTCCAAAAAGTTCAAGAGCAGAGAAGGCTTCCAAAGTCATTTTATAAAGACATTATCCTGATTCTAAAACCAAGGACATTACAAAAAATAAAAACTATAGTTCAATATCCCTGATGAACATAGATGCAAAAACTCTCAATGAAATATTTGCAAACCAAATTTAACAACACATTAAAATCTCATACACCATAATCGAGTGGGATTTATTTCTGGGATGCAGGGTTGCTTCAGTATTCATATATCATTCAATATGATTCACCACATAAAAAAAATGAAGGATAAACATTGTATATCAATTGCTGCAAAAAGGCACTTCACAAAATCCAGTACCCATATATGATAAAAAAAAAAAATTTCAGCAAGTTGGGAATAGAGGGGAAAATAGCTCAGTAAAGGCCATATATGGCAAACCCACAACTAATATCACACTAAATGATGAAAAGCTAAGTGTTTTCCTTAAAATCAGGAACAAGACAGTATGTCCACTTTCACTACTTTTATTCAACATGTTACTGGAAGAACTAGCCACAGCAAGCAGATAAGAAAAAGAAATAAGAGACATCCAAATTGGGAGGGAAGAAGTAATAATATCCATGTCATTATTTGCAGATAACATATTATTTTATACAGAGAACCCTAAAGACTTCATCTAAAATTTAATAGAGCTAATCAATAATTTCAGTGATATAGCAGAGTATAAAATAAGTATTCAGAAATTGGTTACATTTTATACATCAAGATGAACTATAAGACAGAGAAGGAGAACAAATGACTGAGTCATGCCAAGACAATGACACAGATAGGCTTCAGCAGATGCTCTGGGGCACAAAGGGCCTGGAATGCAATCATTGCAGTTGAGAAACCCAGAGTGGCTCTCCAGGCAGGTGCCTGGCTACTGGATTGGAGGCATAGTGCCATCCATCCATGCTGCCACAGTGTTGCTGCTGAGCTATTGGTCATACCAAGCTCAGATGCAAAGCTAGATGATGTTTTCCGTGTTCCAGAAGTTGGTGGGGTTCACAGCAGGCTCCAGACTGCAAGAAGCACACCCCTGCAAGACTGCAGCCCATCAACCAGGTTCTGCAAATGCATTTTGCCAAGGAAGTACAGTACAAAGTGAAGATAGTGATTGGAGAAGACAGGAACACAAACAAGATAGCTCTGTGGCACTAGCTGCAGAGCAAGAACTTTGTGGAGAAGTTCATCCTCACCCAGGAAAACCAGGTCATCAGCATCCACTGGAACTATAAAACCACTGTTGGTATCATAAAACTTGAGTTCTGGGATGTAATTGACTAAAGAAGTTGCAAATGGCAGAATGATGGATTGATGATGAGAAACCACACCCTGGAAGCAAAGTTTGAGATGACCCTGGAGGCTGAATTCCTGGACATGTACAAGAACTGTAATGAGGCAGTAATGATATTTGACATCATTAAGCAGTGGACCTTCAGCTACATTCTTCAGGAACGCCCAAAGGCATTCCCATGTGCCATGGGTGCATGCTGAGGAATTACCATGACATAGGCGAGTATTGTGACATCCAGCCTGCTGACATGCATGACTTCATTGATAGGTTGGACAGGCCTCCAGACTCTTCCTACTTCCAGTATGCTGAGTTTTCTATGAAGAGCTTTGACCTGAAGTACCTTCATAAATGCTTCAATATCCTGTTCCTGAGGCTCCAGACAGACATACTAATGTGGCAAACTGGAGACAAACCAACTGGACATGAACACCATGCTGGAGGAGCTGGAGGTATAGCGGGAGACTGAGGACCATAACTATAGCATCTTCCTAAAGATGATGGCAGCACACATCTTCAGTGGTGGCCAATGGGCAGAGCCCATCCTTGAGCTCCCAGTCACTGGTGATAGTTCTGAGGCCATGTCCATGAGGAACTCCAGGTTTAGCAAGCTCAAGCTAGCCCTATAGCTATGCCTCCACCACATCTCCTCCACCTGCCCCTCCCTGCAGTCCTCTCTGAATGCAGTTACCAGCACATTCTGTGTTCCCAGCCAGCCCATCCCAGTGACACAACATCATTTCCTGGCTGCTTGGAACTTCTCCTGCTGCTTAGTGGACCCCGTTCCTCCCAGATCCACTTGCAGCTACAGAGGACCCAGTGAAATTCCAAACCCTGGAGGAATTTTTTCCTGCAGATGGCCCCGACTACAGTTTCCTGGACAATATAATTCCCTTGCCCTTAGGACAGCGACAGCGATGGGGAGACCCTGGGAGGTACCCTAATGGTGCCACATTTCCAGGATAACATGGACCTTGAAGATAAGCTATCCAGCAGGCCCCTGCTGCTGATGGACATGTCCCCAAGGAGAAGACCACTCTTTCTAATGGGGAGGTAACAGGACATGCTAAGCCCTCTGCCCAGGACCCCATAAGTGCTCCAAGCCAGAAACCAAACAATTCTGTACAAAGGCCTGGAGGCACCACAGGGGCACAGCTCCTAAGGCAGCAGAGCCCCCTGGGCCCCTTCCCTCATGTCTGACAGCTCCTCTCCAGGGCACAAGGACAGGAAGAATTGGCACTATTGCCAGAGAGAGACCCAGAGGAGCCCATTGCTGCCCAGATCTTGGCCTTTATCAGGGAGGACACTGACTTTAAAAGCAACTTGGACATGCCAGAAAGAGGATGAGTTCCTGGAGTTAGAGGACATGGCCCTACTCAGCGGTCCTCACACCCAAGCCCCCTGTCTCTTCCTTCAGAGTAAAAGATGACACAGATCTCTTCTGGATGGAGCTGGAGGAAACAGGTCGCATGATGAACACACATGAAAATAATAATAAGAAAGGCAGAGAGGAGTGATAAAAGGCTTCAAATAAGGGGAACAGCATGAAGAAAGCAAGGACCAGGAGGAAGGCTGGGAGAACCAGCAGTGGCAATGGGGTAGGAGGACAGAGGTGGACACTGGAGGCCTTCCTGCAGGAGGCTTTGCATGGCCCTCTCCTGAGGCGAGGATTGTAGGAGCTCTGGATTGGACTGTGGCTGGATGCATGCCACTTTGTGCAATCTAGGGGCTCCAAGACTGCCCTGCATAAAGCAGGCAGTGGGTGCCCACCCTGTACTTCTCAGAGAGGGCCAGAGGTCCAGGAGGCCCAGGAGGCCATTAACAGTGGCGGCAGCATCCTGATCACTGTATGATTCTGGCTTGCCCAGCCCAGGGCATGCAGGCTGCCCAGCTTCCTGCATGGCTCCACCTGGGCTGTGTGCCACTGGTCTCAGGGACCTCTGGGCACATCTGCTGACACTGGAAAGTACTGTAAGTCTCCCCAGAGAGACTCTTCCCAGGTACTGTGTCCAACGTCACACCAGCTTGGATGTGTCTCCAGCTAGAGCCAAGATGTCTTCACTCATTTCCTTTTTCTTCTTTCACCAACCATGAATCTCTTTTATTTTTTGCTTTTAATAATGCCCCTTAAAATTGCATCTAAAAATTAAAATACCTAGGAATAAAATAACAAAGGTGGTAAGGGACCTATACTCAGAAAATTATAAGACATTTAAAAAATAAACCAAACAAGATAACACATAAATGGGATCATTTGTTGTGCTCATTGATAGGAAATGTTAACATCATGAAATCATTCATATTACCCAAAACAACCTATCAATTTAGTGCAATATTTATCAAAATACCAATAGTGTTTTTCACAGAATTAGAACAAGTAAGAAGGACAATGATAGAGGTATCACACTACATATATCAAAACAAAACAGTATGTTACAGGCATGAAAATAGACACATAGATCAATGCAACAGAATAGAGAGGCCAAAAATAAACCTCTCTACATATAAATAATATAAAAGAAAGAAAGCAAGAACAGCAAGAACATACAATAGTCTATTCAAATGGTGGGAAAATTGGACATGCAGAAGCAAAAAAAAGTGAAACCAAACCACCTTTTTACACCATATACAAGAAAAAACTCAAAATGAGTTAAAGAGTTAAATGTAAGACTATATAACTCCTAGAAGAAAATATAAGCAGTAAAAATCCTGACATTTCTCTTAGCAATATCTTTTAGGGCAAGAGAAACAAAAGAACAAATAAACAAATGGGAATACATCAAACTAAAAAGTTTTTGCACAGCAAAGGAAATCATCAATAAAATAAAAAGACAACCTACTGAATAGAAGACACTTGTCAATGATACATCTGATAAAGTGTTAATATCCAAAATTGAAGAATAATTTATACAACTCAACACAAAAAAAATCCAATTATAAATTGGGCAAAGGACCTAAATAGCCACTTCTTTAAAAAAGACATACAGAAGTCCAATAGACATATAAGATGCTCAATGTCACTACTCATCAGAGAAATACAAATTAAGAAAACATCAGCAAAATGAAAAAGGAACCAACCAAGTGGGAAATTATATTTTCAAATGATACCTCAGACAAGGGTTTAATCTCCAAAATATACAAAGTACTCACATGACTCCACTCCAGGAAGACAAACAATCCAATTTAAAAAATGGGCAAAGGGTCCTGGCTGCTGTGGCTCAGTGGATTTAGTGCTGGCCTGCAAACCAAAGGGTCATAGGTTTGATTACCAGTCAGGGTACATGCCTGGATTGTAATGCCAGGTCCCCAGTAGGGGATGGGAACCACACATTGATGTTTCTCTGCATGTCTTTCTTCTTCCTTTGCCCCTCTATAAAAATAGACAAATAAAATATTTTTTTAAAAAATGGACAAAGGACCTGAATAGATGCTTCTCCAAAGAGAACATACAGAGGGCTTAGAAACATATGAAAGGTTGCTCAATACCACTAACCATCAGACAGATGCAAATTAAAACCACAGCGAGATACCATATCACACTGGTAGAATGGTTATCATAAACAAATCAACAAATAACAAGTGCTAGCAAGGCTGTGGAGAAAAGGGAACCCTAGTACATACACTATTGGTGGGAATGCAGACTGGTGCAGCCACTGCAGAAAACAGTATGGAATTTCCTCAAAACTAAAAATGGAACTGCCTTTTGACCAGGCAATTCCACTGCTGAGAGTATACCCTAAGAACCATGAAATACCAATTCAAAACAATGTATGCACCCCAATGTTCATAACAGTGTTATTTATAATAGCCAAGTAATAGAAACTACCTAAGTGCCCATCAGTAAATAAGTGGATCAAAAAACTGGTACATTTACACTATAGAGTACTGTGCAGCAGAAGGAACTCCTACCATTTGCAATAGCATGGAGAACTGGAGAGCATTATGCTAAGTGAAATAAGCCAGGTGGTGAAAGATGAATACCTTATGATCTTACCAAGAAGTAGAAGCTATTCAACAAAACAAACAAGTAAGCAAAACAGCACCAGAGACAGAAGTAAAGAACAAATTGACAGTAACCAGAGGGACAGGGATGTGAGATAATAGGGGGAAGAATGGGAAGGGGCAAGTCAAGGAACATATATAAAGGACCCAGGAAAAAGACAACAGTAGGGGGAAGATTTAATGAGGGAAGTGATGGGTGAGTAGGGCAGGGTACAGTAATGGGGGAAAAATGGGACAACTGTAATTTAACAATGAAAATTAAAAATAATAAAACCACAATGAGCTATTACCTCACACTTGTCAGAATGGCTATCATTAATAAATCAATAAACAAGTGTTGGCAAGGATGTGGGAAAAGGGGAACCCTTTTGCACTGTTGTTGATGGGAATGCAGATTGGTACAGACACTGTGGAAAGCACTATGGAGATATCTCAAAAAATGAAAAATTGAACTGCCTTATGACCCCATGATTCCACTTCTGGGAATTTATCCAAAAAAACCATGAAACACTAATTCAGAAAAAAAATAAGCACCCCTATGATATTTACAATTGCCAAGATCTGGAAGTAGCCCAAGTGTCCATCAGTAGATGACTGGATCAAACAACTATGGTGCATATGTACAAGGGAATACTAGTCAGCCACAAAAGAGAAGAAAATTTTACCCTTTGCAACCACTTGGATGGACCTGGAGAACATTATGCTAAGTGAAATAAGCCAGTTAGAGAAAGACAAATACCACATGATTTCACTCATATGTGGGATCTAATGAACAAACTTAACTTACAAGCAAAATAGGAACAAACTCATAGATAGACAGCAGGCTAACAGTTTGAGGGAGGCATGTATAAGGGTTGGAGGGATCGAGCAAAAAAAAAAAGGACTTTTGGACATGGACAACAGTGTGGTGATTGTCAGGAGGGAGTGTAGGGGGATAAATGGTAGTGGAAAATACAATAATAGAAAATATTTAAAAATAAAATAAGATATCACTTCATTCCTGTGAAAATGGTTGTCATCAATAAATAAACAACTAGTGTTGGTGAGGATGTGGGGAAAAGGGAACCCTTGTGCACTGTTGGTAGTAATACTAATTGGTGCAGCCACTGTGAAAAATTGTATGGAGTATTCTCAATAAAATTAAAACTAAAATTACATTATGACCCAGCAATTCCACTTCTGTATATATATCTGAAGAAACCCAAAACACTAATTATAAAAGATACATACACCCTTACATTCATTGTAGTATTATTTACAATAGTCAAGATATGGAAGCAACCCAAGTGCCCATCAACAGACGAGTGGATCAAGGATAGTACAAATATACAGAGGAAAATTGCTTGGCTATAAATAAATTAATTCTTACCTGCTTCAGCAATATGGATGAAACTAGAAGGTATTATGCTAAATGAAATAAGTTAGACAGAAAAAGACAAATACCACTTGATTTCACATCTATGTGGAATCTGAAGAACAAATAAATGTCCAGACAAAATAAAACAGACTCATAGATAAGGAAAATGGATTGATGGTCATGAGAGGTGGGGATGCTATTGGCAAAGGTGAAGCGATTGATAAGCACAGATTGGTAATTACAAAATAGTCATGGGATGTAAAGTACAGCATAGGGAATATACTCAATGATATGGTTATAACTATGTATGGTGCCAGATTGATACTTAAATTATCAGTGGGATTGTTTTGTAATATATATAATTGCTTAACCACTATGATGTACACCTGAAATACAAAATATAAAATAATATGAAATAATATTAAAGGTCAACTTCAATTAAAATAAAATTTAAAGTAAGTAAGAGTGAATTGTAAACATAATAGATAAGAAACAACATTTATAATATTCACCACAGATAATAAGAAAAGTAAGTCAACCTTTGAAAAGGGAGAAAATATTTGCAAATACATATCTGATAAGGGATTCATATCTAAGATATGTAAGGACCTTATACAGCTCAATTAAAAAAAGAAAGAAAAACCCCACAAATAATCTATTTAAAAATGAGCAAAGGACCTGCTATTTTCAAAAAGACAGGAAATAATTAGTGATGGTGAGGGTGTGGAGAAAATGGAACCATTGTACACTCTTGGTAGGAAATGGTAATTTGTGCAGCCATTGATGCAAACAGTATGGAGGGTCTTCAACATATTAAAAATAGAACTTATATATGATCCAGTAATGTCACTTCTGGGTACATACCCAAATAAAATAAAATCATTATCCCATAGAAATATGTGCACTTGATGTTCGCTGCAGCATTATTCACAATAGCCAAAATATGAAAATAATCTAAGTGTACATCAACGAGTGAAGAAAACTATATGTGTGTATACAGATAGTGACTATATGTGTGTGTATATGTATATATGTAGATATCCACATATCTACATATATAGTCACTATAGTCACTATATATAGTCATATATAAAATTCAGCTGCATAAAAAAAGAAATCCTACCACTTTTAATAACAGGTATTAAAACTGGAGGACAGTTGCTAAATGAAACAATCTAAACACAGAAAGACAAATATTGTATGATTTCATGTATATATGGGATCTAAAAAACCTAACTCATAGAAACAGTGTAGAATGTAAGTTGCCAGCAGCTAGGTGATGGTGGAAATAGGAGATGTTGGTCAAAGGGTACAACCTTTCAGTTATAAGGTGAATAATTCTGGGGATGTAATGCACAGCATGGCCATAATAGTTAATAATACTCTATTGTATACTTGAAAGTTGGTAAGTGGGTAAAAACTGTTCTCAACACAGAGAGGAAAGAGAGAAAACTCATATATGAGATTATGAATGTGTTAACTAAATTATAATTTCACAGTATAAACATTTATCACATTATACACCTTAAAAATCATGTACAAGTTTAAAAAATTAAATATTTATTGTTTGCTATATACTTAATTATGCAGATTTAATTATAATCATCAACCAAAAATAAAGTTATGAAATAAGAAAAAACTGAATAGTAGTATAGAGTTATATTACTTAATATAATTCTAAATGTAAAGCAAATTGTATAAAAATACACAGTTGTAACCACATTGAAATTGTACATGCATATTATAAGGATTGTACAAAAACAATGCAATTCATTTTTGTATGGATTACACTAATAATTATGGGTGAACATATATTTTGCATTTTTCTTTTTATTAATATGAAATTTTACAACAAAAAACACTGTATTGTACTGCAATATGCACAATATCCTTTCTGCAGGTTTCAAGGCTTTCCATTGTTTTTGCCATAAACCAATTTCTTTCTGCATCACCCTAACCACACTCTCTGATTACAGTACAAGATGAATCCACCTGCTGATACGAAGATGGTAAAAGTTCACAACTTTCTATTTTTTCATTAAACACATTCTTAGCCATTTTTAAGGTGGTTTAGAAATGCTTTCTATGGAAAATCTACTCAATAACATACTCTAAACGTCCATCACATCCTACCCAACTATTTTCACTCTGATGAAAAGAGGTCTCAGGTTTACATTGTCCACTGAAGTACTGCCCAACAAGATTAAAAATAAATTATTTTATTTAATTAGAAGAAATTAGGATTGGAGATCCTCCCCAAAAGCAATAAAATTCAGGCCCATTTTGTTTTGCTAACCCTAACTCTAGCCATGAATTTTCTTTACATTTAGCTTTTATACACATAAAATATCAAAGTCATCTTATATAAATAAGAATAATTTATTTATACAAATGACACTTCTAGATGTTAAGTAAAGCAACTGATTAGATTATATTTATCTTTAATAGCAGGTAAGCTTTGGACATTATTCTATCTAATATTGCATTTAGATTTGTTTTGACAAAACAGAGAAAGAGAAGTGAAGGACATCCTTTTCCTTGAGTTGTGCTTGAAAATTGTAATAATTAATAATTTGTTACCTAAGGAATCTGCATCTTGTGCTTACAGTCTATTTTTCAGACTTCATTTTTTTTAAATGAAAAGAGTTTACATTCAATATTATTTGTATCAGTTCCAGGTGTACAGCAAAGTGGTTAGACAATCCTGTATCTTACACAGTGGTCCTCCTGATATTGCAAGTACTTACCTATCACCATACATAGTTACTATAATGTTATTGACTTTTACTGTACCTTTTTACATATGTACTTTTTATTCTTTTCTAAATGTGAGCTTGTTGAAGGATAGATTATGTCTTGCAAAAGCTATAGAAAATATCTGATCATCTAATGTTCAAACTAGAGTGAAAAAATGCCCAGGGCTTCTATGAACTGAGTTCTAAGCCAGTGCTGGAAATACAAATCTGACTAAAACTAACACAATGGTCTTCATTATCTAGTAAGGGGAAGACAGATAAAAATATAAGTAATAACAATGAACTAAATCTTGGCAGGGGCCTTATTTAGATGATAAAGTTATAAGGAACAATTTTTGATCTTTTAGAGTTTGATTTAGGAGTTATTTTATTGTATACATATTTAGAAACACAACCTTCTCTGCAAATATCAGTTTTTCTAAAAGAGAATAATCTATCAGTGGCAATCTACATTCAGAAACCAAGTAAGCAGGTTAATACATGAACTAGCTGCACTGGCCATAGCAACTTAAGGTTTAGGAATCAGTGGGCATTAAATACTAGCAGAATAATAATAGGAAGATAAACATGCCAAATGAAATTCTTCTGCAAGTGCTTCAATTTACAGGCTAGCTAAAACATAAATTGAAAAAATTCTTATGGAAACATTTTAACTGAAAAATGTTTATAAGTAGGAATTTTCTTTGAAAATAAGGACATTAAAATTGAAGTTTCTGGCTTATCAATATTTAAAATACTAGACAGGGTCATCCTACATCTATGTCATTAAAGGAATAAAAACTGATTTGTAGGCAGTCATTATGATCTTCTCAGTGATGGCTTGCAACTCTTTCCATACTTTATTTTATGATATTTTTCTTTTTACTTTTTAATTTAACTACCTGGAAAACTTAAGTAGGAAAGACTTCAGCAATATATTTGACATGTACTTGTAAAATGATACAGCAGATCAAAATCCACAAATACTCTAAAAGGGGCAAAGTTGCCAGAGAGAGAAAAGATGAAAAAATGATAAACACATTCAGAAAGAATCACACAAAACAGAGAGCTATGGCCCAGGCTCCATGGGCCACCATGGGCCATGGACATTGTGTTTCATAACCCCCATAAGTAACTTGTGTTTATAGTGCAGGCACCAATTCAAAATACTCATACACTATATTTCTGAAAAAAAAAAAAAAAAAAACAGGGTGTCTGATTGACTACAGATATCTTTATCTTGTACTATAATAATAAAGAGCTTGGAACATAAATTTATATGCATATAGAAAATTTACCTCAATGTACTACTTAATACCATTTATAATAATATCAGAAACATAATCTCTTTAATGTTATCTCAGTTTGAAAGCTTTAGCAATTTGTATTTTAACCAGCTAGCATGTGTGCTTTAGACTGAGTCAGTTTAATTATAATGATTATTTGAACTAAATGTCTAATAAGATCTTTTATATATCCAAATGTAGGTATGTTATAAATCTATAACTGAATATTTTCATTAGAGAAGGTACAATATTAGTGACCGGCTCTACAAAACTCACCATCAACATAATATGCCAGAAGATGAGTTTCTTGAACCTATGATGTCATATATTTTCCAAAGAATCTACTTTAGTATAATTCAACTAACAACTTGGTCATGTATTCATTTGCTATCTTTGTCATCTGTGTATCATTTCCCCCCTATTTCTTCTCATAATAAATGTCTCTTTCAAAATAAATTTTAACCTTTATTAGTAGAAATAGAAATCAAAATAAAATATTTTATTTGTAAAACATTTTTATTGATTAAAAGCAGAATAATTGATGAGAAAAGACAACCTGCAAAAAATATTAAATACTTCCCTAAGAAGTGGCTTACATATTATTGATACTTTGCCTTAACTTTACACTAATATGCTCAATGATTTTATTCAAAGATCAACCCATGTGTGCCCTCATTTTTAAATAAATCCCATTGGCTTAGAGTGTTTAATAATTGGCTTAGAGTTTTCAAGACTTTACTATGTATTCTGTTCTCTGAAAACTGTCATGGGTTAAATTTATTATAATAAATGGAAACAATTTGGGGGATTTGTTGAGTACCTTCAGTGATCTCATTTTCCCCTTGAATATAATTTATCTGACATAAGAACTTGATTATAAGCTCATGGGAAACATCCTTCTTTTTTATCATAATTAAAGAATACACACATAATAGAAATATGATTCACAAATAGCCTCTATGATTTAGCATAGAGCCTTTTAAAGCCTGTATAACATTATTAAATATGCCATTTAATGGTAGGCCTTTAAATGATTGGTATTTCAGATGAATTTAATTAAGCACTAATTTGTCTTTAATCATTTGTCTTTAATCTCAAATCTCTGTATTGTACAAAATATCATATAATTGTATATTTTATAGGTAAAATGGGTAGAACAATCAAGACATTAAAGGTTATTATATAGCCTGACTAAATTACCCCAGCTATTAATTTGGCATATTTTTACTTAGAAGACACAATAAGCCTTTGCGTAAAAGCTAGAAAGTTGAGGTGGATGGAATATACAGGGTCTGGCACAAATAACACCACTTTTTAATTACAAAAACTTTTATTACAAAATTATAAGCATGTAATTCTGTAACATGACAATAAAACATTCAGGCTGACCATATGCCATTGTAGATGAAATGTGCAAATAGATGTCCATCTTGTGCGAGACATTCACAAACCCTACCAACCACACTCAAGCAGGCATTACTTCTGCCAGATCCTGTATCTATCTCCTTAGTTATCTCAATGAGCATGGTTTTAGTTGATTATTATTGGACAACTGATGCGTTGCATATTAATATCTTAACACATGAGAAAGATTGAAGGTTAATATAATGACATTTTTTCTCCCAGGTTTTTTGAGATATAATTGACATAGCATTATGTAAGTGTAAGGGGTGCAATGTAGTGATTTGATGAATGTATATGTTGCAAAATAATTACCACAATAAAGTTATTTAACACATCCATCAATTCACATCATTTCAATTTTTTATGTATGTTGAGATTTTTAAAATCTGCTCTCTTACCAATTTCCGAGTATGCAATACAATATTTACTCACTATAGGCAGGGTTTCCTTCCTGTGACTAAGTAATATTCATTATTCATTTCATGATGGACACTTAGATTATCTTGATAACATCACCCTCTCCTATAATGAAATTTTTGTTAACAAGTTGGACATATTTGAACCGCGATAGCAAACTACTTTAGAATACTCCCTTAACTAAATTGCAACAACTGACATATTTAAAATACTCCAGTTTATAATGTACAATCTTATTAGCTGTCTTCAAAAAGAATTTCATATATTCTTTTTTTGAGATCTTAAAACTCTATTAATCAAACTCTCCTTCAGATAAACGTGGGAAGATTATTATTCATGTATTTTCACTTAGCTAATATTATAGTAGTTTATAAGATAAATGTAAATTTCTCATTGAGTACAATTTTCATTTAGAGCCCAAAACATTAGTGTCAATTATAGAGAATATATTTAGAATCTTACCATTTGGTGTTGGTCATCACACTGGTGATAGTGGTCTTTTTAAAATTTTATTTATTTTTTAAAGTGACCAGATAGGAGGGGGAGGAAAATAATGGTAGAAAGAAGGAGAAGGGATTAGTCAAAGAACATATATGAATGACCCATGGATGTGGACAACAGTGTGGAAATTGACTGTGGGAGCAGGGGGTGGGATGGGTGGAGGAGGTCAAAGGGGAAGATATTGGGACAACTTTTAATAAAAATGATTTAATAAAAAAAAATTCACATCTTCAATTCATATACCTACACACAAGTATAAAACAAAAAGAGTCAATTCTAAAAGCCAAAGAAAAAAAATACATACCTGAGAGTGGGTTCATATATTCTATTTTAAAAAATTGCTTTCAGAAGATCTGGTAAACTCTTTGATAATTTATCTTAATCACAAAACTCTTCCAAGGTCTGTCATTGTCTGGAATTTTTTTTTTTTGCATCAGCTACTTGTACCACTGTATCTATTTCTTGAATCAGATGCCTAATAGGTTTAGCAAGAGAGTAAAGGAAGGGAAATATGAATAAATACTCTTAAGATAAAGACGATGTTCTGTGGTGTTATCCTGACACCATTAAGAATAATTTATAGCTGGCAAAGCATTTATTTTTCTCCTCTATACTCTCCTGATTCCCTTTTTGCTTTTCTGTATCATATTGCCCTAGAATTACTCCTCTCTGAGGCTTTAAGCAAAATAGAAGGTGGATAGTCTGATATGCTGTTGGCTCAAAGGATGGATAAATCTATAGACATATACTTTTGGAAATGTTTACTGTCACTCCGTATTGAACTAATACAATATTCACCTGAAAAGTGAAGGAAATGCATTCAAATTGCTTTAATTTCCTACATAAATTCCTAAATAGCTACACAAATAATTCATAAAATACAAACTACAGCTCTACAAACTACAGTAGCCTCCCCCCAATCTGTGATTACCTTTTTTGAAAATAAACAATTCAGAAGTTTTAACTGTGCACTTTCCTGAGTAGTGTGATGAAATTTTGTGCCCTCCCACCTGGGATACAAATCATTCCTTTGTCCACGTATCCGGGCCACATACACTACCCATAAATCACATTAATCAGTAGCCATATGGATTATCAGATGGCCAGTCCTGGTATTACAGTGTTTGTGTTCAAGTAACCTTTATTTTACTTAATAATAGTCTCAAAACGCATGAGTAATGATGCTACCAATTTGGATATGCCAAATAGAAACTTTTAAGTGAAAAATTTTTACTTAACAAGGAAATAAAAATGTTGAATGATGATGTTGCTAAGATCTATAGCAAGGACAAATCTTTTATCCATGAAATTGTGAAGAAGACAAAAGAAATTTATGCTAGTATTGCCACTGCACCTCATACTGCAAAAGTTATGGTCACTGTGTGATAAATGTTTAGTTAAAGTGAAAAAGGCATCAAATTTGTGGTGGAAGACAACAGAAAATGTGTTCTGAGTGACTGTTAAGGTGTTCACCAGAAGGCATTGAGCTCATAGAAAGATTTCAGCAAGACTGCATATGTGTGGGGAAAAAAAACAATACATACAAAATTTGGTACTGTATGTGGTTTCAGACATCTGCTCTGGGTCTTGGAATTTATCTCTCACAGATAAAAGGGCACACATAAAGGTTTACTTAGCAAACTTAAAAAGAACAAATTCTGAAAAGGGCCAGAATATTTTTTTCTACTAGTTAGGGGGAAAGTTTTCATTATTGATTCTTGTGGATGGAGTGAGTCTTTTTCTTTGTCATCTAAAGTGACAACTGGTGCATATGGGTAATCCTGTAAGGATGTCGTACAAGTGAAACATATAAAATTGTTTCTCACACCCTTAATACCAACACTGAATGTGCCACTAGGTTGTTTTATGACTACAAATATAAATCTGTATTTAATGCTAACACTGAAATGTACATTTTTTTAACTTAATTACCTAAATATTTAAAATACATTGCATTGTAGATTTCAGAATTATATACACATGCTTATACATCAATCTAGTCTGGTATTAAATACAGTTAATTGTGAAATGTATTCAACTACAAAAATTTTAATATAAATATATTTGTACCTTAAGGAGAAAACACTACAACTATATGATAAATTGGGAAAGCAAATAAAATGAATTCATATAATTAAAATCTAATTGCAAATATACCAAAAGTGCCATTAATACTACTCATCTAACCAAGCACAATTTCAAAAGAAGAAAATTGTGTCTATTTCAGCTTTGTTTTCCACACACAAATATCATCTCATTCAAGCAAAAAAAAATTCTGATTGAGAATTAAAATGTAACTTAAGATATCTTGGGAGGGTCTAATATTTTTTAAAATTATAAATGAACTTTATTCTTTCAGAAAAGTAACTGTAAATCTTATTGTAAATAAGAAAGAAGCAAGTACAGTTTTACTACTAAAGCTGTTAATTAGTCTTCCAGTCAGCAAACCATTATAATGTAATTTGCAACAAGGAACTCTAAATTCCTTACTTTTTCTGAACTCCTTATTGGTATGTCATATATTCTTTACAGAGAAGAATTGTTTAAAATCTGTGTTAAATATCTGTGCTAACCTAATTGGACAAATTGTGGCCAATGTTTACAGTACCAATTATAAAATCTGTTAAATTGCTTGTGTGTACATTTCACAATAAAAATTTACTCAACACATATAAAGTTTACTAAATCAATATCTGTGATTAAATTAAAGTTCAGGTGTGATATATAGTATTTGGTGAGTTAAATATACACAAAAATTGCAAAAATGTTCATTGACCTTTGGCTAATAATCAAGGTAAAATCTCATTCTAATATATATAGATATAGATAGATATATATATGAAAAAAGAAAACAAAATTCATGAATTAGCTGTTTTTTCTACTATGCATATCAGCTGTGATTTATATGTGTACATTGCAAAAAACTTACAAAAACATCCTTTTAAAATTATACTAAATGTATTAGGGAGACAGTTAATTAAATTACATAGATTTCAAGTGTACAATTCTATAATTCATCATCTGCATATTGCTTTAAGTGTTCACTACCCAAAGGCAAGTCACTTTCTGTCACCATATATTTGAACCCCTTAAGCCCCTTCATCACCCATTTTTATCTAGTCACTACCATATTGTTGTCTGTATCTATGAATTTTTGTTTGTTTGTTTGCTGTTTTCTGTTTTAGATCCCACATATGAGTGAAATTACATGCTTCTTGACTTATTTCATCTGACTTATTTCACTTAGCATGGCTGTGGAGGGCAGGCCTGAAGCCACGTTTAGAGAATGCACAGTGGAGCAACAACTCAGGAACGATACAGCCCCTCAGCATGCACAGTACAGCGTGGCAGACACCATGTGCTTATCTGAAGGATAAGACCACATTCCCAGAACATGTGCCATAGAGCAACACAAACCACATGCGCCCATCGAGGTTGCACAAAACATGTGTCTATCAGAACTAATGTAAATATGTGCCTGTCAGAGCTGACGCATACAACATGTGCCTATCAGGATTTAGGAAAATATTATGTGCTTATCCAAATTAAGAGAAACATGTTATGAGAAATTGTGCAAAATCAAATGACTTTGCAACCAAAAGAAGCATAAAAGCAGAAGACTTCAAACCATGGAAGACACATCTGAAGAGTGAGTCACTTTGTGATGTCCCATATGTTCAGGCCTCATAAGCGAAAGAGCTTCACTGGGATCCCGACCCTCAGACTCTGCCTTGCAAGATACCAACTGCTCAGCCAGGTGCCTCCTGAACCTGGAGTGATGTGAACTTTTTGGACTTGGGTTCCTTAGTCCCTGATTCTCTTGTGTGATGTTATTACTAATTGTTTCTGAGTGATTATTATTGTTATTAGGTTAGTATGGATTTGGGTTGAATCTGCATTAATAAAAGCTGAATGAATGACATAGTTACCTGTGTTGACTCACTGCTATTCGTCTGTGCCAGTGCAACCTGTAAGGCCATATAGGTGGCCCAGCACTTTTCATTCTTAAGGCCTGGGTCAGACAACCTGAATGGAGACCAAAGTCTGACATAGGAACACACAGGTCTGATGTAGGAGTGTGTGAAACACACACTTGCAATAATGGTATTCTCGACAGCCATTCATACTGTTGAAATGGCAATTATTTCATCCTTTCTTATAGCTGAGTAGTATTTCATTTTATATATGTACCACATCTTCTTTATTTAATCATCTATTGAAGGATATTTTGGTTGTTTCCATGTCTTGGTCATTGGGAATAATGCTGCGATGAACACAGTGGTATCCTTACAAATAAATGTTTTCAAAATTTTCAGATATATATCTACATATATGTGGGCAAATAATTTTTGACAAAGTAGTCAAAAATACAGTGGAAAAAAGAAAGTCTGTTAAATTAATGGTGCTGGGAAGATAGGAAAGCCATGTAGAAATGAATGAAAATAGTCTGCTATTTGTCACCATACACACACACACACACACATTAAGGAGATTTTATTATGTTGCTATAATTCCAACTATCTGTAAGGCAAAAGTTTAAAAAATAAAATGGGTAACCATTTATCTTAGTGTTGTCAATTTTAGGAAACACAGGTTGGTCAAATTAACTTGATCTTCTAAAAAAATCAAACACTGAAGAAGACAAAGAAATATATATTGTCTTCAATGAAATATATATATGATATACATATCCTCTATGTATTTCACCAATTGAGTTAAGAAGAAGCAAAAATAGATTTAATAAGTCAGGATATAAAAGGTGATACTAAAGCCCTATGTGACTTATTCAGGAAAAGTACAATGTTAATATTGGAAACTTTCCATAAACATGGCTTTAGGGGTCGCTTCTCAAGAATGATGATTTTTTAAGGCTTTGTGTATAGGGAGCCCATCACTCAGCTATAAATGGAAGTATCACTTTATATTAGTTCAAAAGAAAAAAGAAAGATATACATTCCTAATAATAACCTTAAAGTAACACAAGAATTTACTAGCAAAAAACTATGGAAGATACCTATATAAGATATAAAGGACAATAAATATATGCATGTAATATAAGCACATATATACCAGTGTTGCAATTTTTTAAAGATTTTATTTATTTTTTAGAGAGGGGGAGGGAGGAAAAAGAGAGGGAGAAAAACATCAATGTGTGGTTGCCTGTCACACATCCCTTACTGGGGACCTGGTTTGCAACACAGGCATGTGCTCCGACTGGAAATCAAACTGGTGACCCTAAGACCATGCCAAGTGTTGTTATCTTTTCTGTCCCCATAGCATTTTATTTACAAGAATGTTATATAAATATACTCATTCAGGGTAAAAACTTTTGTAACTGTCTTCATTCACTTTGCTTAAGGCTTTCAGATTTCTTTATGTTGCTTAATACATAGGGAATGTATTCCTTTAGGTTGCTTAGTAGTATTTCCTTGTATAAATTTACCATACATTGTTTGTCTTCTTACCAGGTGATGGATACTTGTGTTTTTCCAGTTTATGACTATTTTGATACAAAATAATATAAACATTTGCATATAGATTTTGTGTTTATACATGTTTTAATTTTCTATTGCTCCATAACAAATTATCATAAACTTAATGACTTAACAAAACATAATTCAATTATATCAATATTTCTGTGCATCAAAATTCTGGCATAATAGGGTTTCTTGTTCAAGATGTCACCAGGCTCCAGATATGGGCCTGCTGGGGATGGATTCTCATCTTAGGTTAGGGGTCCAATTTCAAGAACATTGGTTGCTGGCATAATTTAGCACCTTATATTTTCAAACTGAGGCTCCTGCTTACTTGCTGGTTGTCAGCCAGGGGCCTATCTTAGGTCCTGGAAGTCACAAATTTTTTCTTGCCATATGATTACCTACAAAAAAACCTATTTTCTTTTTTAAGGCAAGAAAAGATTGTTTGACCTGGAATTATTCTGGCTTTAATTTGTCTAAAAAATAATAATAATACAAAAGATCAATGAAACCAAGAGCTGGTTCTTTGAATAGATAAAGAAGATTGACAAACTTTAAACTAGACTCATCAAGACACAAAGAGAACCGAAATAAATAAAATCAGAAATAAAAGAAGAGAAGTAACAACTGACACCAGAGAAACACAAAGGATTTTTAAGAAATTACTGCAAAGAACTATATGCCAACAAACTGAACAATCTGGAAGAAAAGGGTAAACTCCTAAATACAGACAATCATCCAAAAAGGAATCAGGAAGAATCAGAGAATCTGAGTAGAAAGATTGCAACTACTGAAATTGAATCAGTAAAAATATTTTTTGAAAAAAAGTCTTAAGGTAGATGAATTTTACCAAGTATTTGAAGAAGAACACCTACCCTTCTCAGAAAATTCCAAAAAATTCAAGAGGAGGGAAAACTCATTAGCTCATCTTATGAGACCAGTAACATCTTATTTTTTTATTTAATTTTTATTGTACTTTTCCATTACCATTTAGCCCCCTTACACTACCCTCCCCTCAGTAATCTGTCCATGTCTATGTCCATGAGTCTTTTTTCCTTTTTAGCTCACTCATTCTACTCCCTAAATCTGCCCCAAAACTAGTTGTCATCTGCTCTCCATCTATGAATTTGTCTCTGTTTTGCTTGTTAGGTCAATTTGTTCATTAGATTCCACATGTGAGTAAATTCATATGGTATTTGTCTTTCTCTGACTGGCTTATTTCATTTAGCATAATATTCTCCAGGTCCATCCATGCTATGGCAAAGGGTAAAATTTTCTTCTTTTTTATAGGCAAGTAGTATTTCATTGTATAAATGTCCCAGAGCTGTTTTATCCACTCATCTATTGATGCATATTTGGGCTGCTTCCATATCTTGGTGATTATAAATAATGCTGCAATGGACATAGGGGTGCTTACATTCTTTTGAGTTAGTGTTTTGGATTCTTTTGGATGTATTCCCAGAAGTGGAATTGCTAGGTCAAAAGGCAGACACATTTTTATTTTTTGAGGTAACTCCATACTTCTTTCTATAGTGGCTGTACCAATCTGTATTCCCACCAACAGTGCAAAAAGGTTTCTGTTTCTCCATATCCTCGCATGCAATTGTTTTTTGTTGATTTGTTGATGGTAGCCATTATGACAGGTATGAGATAATATCTCATTGTGGTTTTAATTTGGATTTCTCTGATAATTAGTTATGTTGTTTCCCTTAAGATCATGAACAAGACAGCGGTGTCCACTTCCACCTCTCTTATTCAAAATAGTTCTGGAAATCCTAGCCACAGCAATCAGATAAGAAGAAATAAAAGGCATCCAAATAGGAAAAGGAGAAGTAAAATTGTCATTATTTGCAGATGACATGATACTGTACATAGAAAACCCCAAAAAGTCCATGAAGAAACTACCAGAATTTACATATAAATTCAGTAAAGTGGCAGGATTAGAAAAACACCCTATTTTCAAAACCAGATAAAAACACTACAAAGAAAGAATATTATATTTGGCCTGGTGAACATATATGCTAAAATCCTCAAAAGATATTAGCAAACCAGATCAAATAATACATTAAAAAGATGATACACCATGATCAGCTAGGATTTATTCCAGGAGTGCAAAGTTGTTACAATATTAGCAACTCAAAAAACATAATACTCCACATAAAGAAAATAAAAGATAAAAATCACATGATCTCATCAACAGATGCAGGAAAGTCATTTGATAAAATCTAGCACCAATGTATGATAAAAAGTCTCTGCAAGGTGTGAATAGAGGAAACATACCTCAATCCAATAAAGGCCATATATAACAAATCCACAGCCAACATCACACTCAATGGGCAACTACAAGCTTTTTCTTTAAGGCTGGGAACAAGACAGGGATATTCATTTTCACCACTTATTCAATATAGTACAGAAAAGTCCTTGATGTAACAATCAGAAGAGAATAAGAAATGAAAGGCATCCAAATATGGAAAAGAACTAAAACTCTCATTATTTGCAGATGACATGATACTTTACATACACAACCCTAAAGATCCAACAAAAATATTACTAGAATGGATAAATAAATTCTGAAAAGCAGCAGAATACAAAATAAGTATCCAGAAATCTGTTGCATTTTCATACACCAACAATGAACTATTAGAAATGGAAACTAATAAAACACCCCAATTAATAATTGCTTCAAAAAGAATTAAGTACCTAGCAATAAATTAACCAAGAATGCAAAAGGCCTGCACTCAGAAAATTATAAAACACTGAATAAAAAAAAAACTGAATAACATATAAATAAGTGGAAGCATATACCATATTTATGGGGGAAGAAGTAACATCATTCAAATGTCCGTACTACCCAAAACTATCTATAGATTCAATACAATTTATATCATGATACTATTGGCATATTTTACAGAACTAGAACAAATAATCCAAAAATTTATGTGGAACCACAAAACCCTGAATAGTCACAGCAATCTTGAAAAAGAAGCACAAAGTTGGGGGAATCATGCTACCTGATATCAAACTATACTACAAGGCCATAGTAATTAAAACTGTATGCTACTGGCATAAAAACAGACATATGGATCAATGGAACAGAATAGAGAACCCAGAAGTAAACCTGTGCCATTATAGTCAATTAATATATGACAAAAGAGGCTAGAACATACAATGGGCTAAGGATAATCTATTCAATAAATGATGTTGGGAAAATTGGACAAGATGTATGCAAAAAAATGAAACTAGAACATCCTCTTACACTATACAGAAGAATAAACTTAAAATGCATTCAGAGCTTAATATATTAGACTCAAAACCATAAAAATCCTAGAAGAAAACATAGGCAGTGAAATCTCAAATATTTCTCATAGCAGTGTTTTTTTCTGATATATTTCTTCAGGCAATGGAAGCAAAAGAAAATATAAACAAAAGGGACTACATTAAACTAACAAGGTTTTGCACAGCAAAGGAATCACCAACAAAATGAAAAGACAACCCACTAGTGGGAGAACATATTCATCAACACATTTGATAAGGAGTTAATATCCAAAATGTATGTTTTTGTTTATTTTTTTAACATTTCAACAACCAGTTCAAACTCCTACTTTTTGACCACTACCACTCAGAAGCCCTTGTCTAATCTTGAAATATGTAGCAACCTCCTAGTTCCTAAAGATTTGTCATAATTATTTGCTTTACCCTGGGTTTACCTCAAGCAATAAAGCATGATGCAGTATGCCTGAGTAAACCAGATGTCTTCTGACCATTTGGACTATATCTTTATTACCTGATTGAATCTGGTGCTTTCCCCAGTAAGTTATACAAATTTACAAACTTAGGTCTAGGTTGTGTCTGTCTTTGCTCTTGGTTCTAGAGTGTGATTTTTTCAGCACTAGCAAGCCAGATGTTAGTACTTATGCTGGTTTACATTAAAAAACTGGTAATAATAATGTATTTTGTAATTCCACTGAAGACTGGAAAAGTTGCACAAAGAAATGAAGTCAAACACTACAAATCACTCCACCACCTCTTTAGTTTCAATCCCACAAATCTCCTGCCACTCAAAGAGCTCATATCCCCCCTGTGCTATGCACATTCTCCTGGAAAATGCAACCTGCATCTCTATATATCTTCTATCTACCTGTCTGTCTTTCTATCTATCTATCTGTTTATCATCATCATCTATCATCTACCTCTCATACAGACACACACACACATGCATGCACATGCTCCATTCCTCTGCCTTCCTTTCTTCTTATGCAATCCTCATTTTCTTAGTGATTCTACTGTATGAGATAATTACCTATTCGCACATAAATGTCAGAACTATTTTTACAGATGGACATCTAATCTGTTTTTTAAAGATTTATGTGGGAAAAATGTTTTCAATATCCTACTTTGAACTCTAAATGGTTTTTGCTATCAATTTTTCTCTCTTAATAAGCTAAAATAAATGTTAATTCCAGTTTGTGGACAGAAGGTTTATCTTTAAGAACACACAATAATCATTTTAATTTTAAAAAAAACTTTCAAAAATAAGTCCCACAGGAAATTCATCCAGATCTATATTTTACAAAGTCATTTCCTAAATTGTTGTTTAAGTATGAACTTGTATCTAAATGCAGCAAAAAATGGCTTTGACCTTATATATAAGGCTTAGTACAGGCTTCCGCACCAGAGAATATGTGTCTCTCTGCATACAATTTGAATTGCAACTGAATCTAATTCAGAACCAGTTCGTGATATTTCATTAAATAGCTTAACATTTTTGTATCTGTTAACACAAGCACATTCCTTTCAGATTACTCTATAAATTGTTATTAAATAAATCAAAATTTTAAGGTGTGTTAATTAATATTTTTTCAAGACAAAGCCTTATGTTTTCTTTAATAACACAGGTTATTTCTGAACATCATGAGTATCTCTGATTACTCTTTCACCAAAGCATTGGACTCATCAACTCCAATTCTGATTAATGTGCATTATACAGGGAAAGATTGAAAAGAGAGGCAGTGGTTTAAAGTAAAAAGCTGGAGATGGAGACTGAATCTGTCCACTCAAATGTTCCTGATTAAGAGGATATTAGGAATAAAATATGAAAGCAAAGGTTAAGAATAGGTCAAAGAAGTGAAAAAACTAAGGTTGTTTTTCCACCTTAAACAATAAATTTTCAACCAGAAATTCAGTGCATATCATATAAACAATGGTTTTATTTTGTTTTATGTGGGGTTTTGTGTGTCTATGTACTCTAGGCAGAATCATATTGCTCTCAAAATTTCTCTGGCACACTGAGTATTCTACATCCTACTTACATGCTCGATGAGGATTAGAGGAAAAGTAGTGAAAATCAGAAGCATGTTAGGAATCTAAATATGTCATCATGTTTTGCATGTGCTGTGCCCTTGGGATAAAGAGAAAGAAACGATGACCTTGATATTTAAAACTTTTTGTTGGGTTTCATTAGAATTTCTCTTGCCCAACAGACATAGGTCTAGAATATAAAGTGGCAAAGACACTTGGCTCATGGATTATTCCATGTGTTCTCTTATACTTCCCAGTTCTTGTGTAGTTGGGTGGGGGGCCATGTGAGTAGTACTGGCCAATGAAATTATTCTACTTGTCAATGTAAAATTTAAACCCATAGAGAATATTTATGAGTTTATCTGAGCCAAGCTGATGACAATCGCTGAGAAGCAAAATCTCAGTGGAATGAGAAAATGCTCCAGAGAAAGACAGTTTTGCACCGTATTTTATACATTACAATCAGTGGAGGAAGAGTAAGGGGTTACATGAAATCAATTGGTGATAAATTAGGGAAGACAGAGAAAGCAAAAAGGGGGAAATCTTTGAGATTGGATAAAATGTAAAACCAATAGACACATACTTATTTTACATTTGTGGGTATAGGATAGTTAGTTAGCAGTTAACAATGAACACAATAGCAATAACAATGAGGGGTTCTATTATCTGCTCTGGGGCAGTAAAGGGTCAGATGAAAGATATATTACTGTAGATGCAAAAAGACAATAGACAGGCTCAGCTAAGGTAAAAGTTGACCTTTTTCAGGGAAGATACTGGCCTATGACATGACCACATGCAATGACTCGCTTTTAGTTAGGAAGTTTTAATTTCAGACTATTCTATGTGGTTACTTTAGCTCTGAGTTTGTAAGACTACCGTGCAGACCTCCCATGAGCCTGTCAGGTTTAGTATGTGGCCCCTTTTGGTTCATACACTTGTCTGCTCCAGATCAAAGCATTCTGCTTGTCATATATATTCCATTTGGAACACATGGCTTTCTCCACATACTGTTCAGCTATAAGGTAGTGGGGCCTCTATCTTCTAGAGTCCCTGAGTGACTGTGAATCCAAGGCTCTAGGCAAACCCAGCTGCTAAATTGCCCTGGATCAAAACTGCCCTGGTCAAGATCAAAAGAAAATATTGCTGGGTGAAGTGACTGAGATTATGGGACTAATTTAATACTTTAGCATATTATAACAAAAGTGTAAGAATAATGAAAGAAATGAAATAACTGAAAGAACAATGCAAATAAAATGAAGTTGTTTTTTCTACCTGCTTCTCCACCATGAAAGACAACTAGAAAGAACAGTCAATCTCACATTGTCATGTTTACATAACATATGAGCACAATGTTGGTGATGAACATCAGAAAAATCACCTATCAAAGACATTTATTTATGTATGTATGTACTTTCATACCTACATATATAAACATATATTTAAACATACCCCAAGTATTTTATACTCTGTGAGATTTAAGATAGAACAGTTAAAACCTAATTTTTAATCAATTTATCAAATTTTTAAGCCTCTTCTTTGAGTGAAATTCTTAGTCACTAAAGCCAGCCTGTCTTTGAGATTATATTTAGTTGTCTATCTTCAATATCATTTGATAGATATGATTAACTAAGAGATGTCTAGTTATTATTAAATTCAAAATACATAGATAAACACAGAATAGACATCGCACATGTCTTTTGGAAGTGCAACAAACTCTTCAGAAATAAATTTGCTCTACCATCAATCACCTTCCTGGCTATAATAAGTGCATCCTTCCCCTCATCTCAATTGTTCAATTAATAATTTACTGCCACGTTCCTGAATTATTATTTTTCAATGTTGACATAATTTATGGTTGTAAAAGGCAGTTTATGATATTCTTCAATCAGTGAATTAAAACATATGTTACATCTGGGAGAATGCAAAGCATCTAATCCATGTATCAGAAGAAGAAATGGATGAGTATAGAAACATAGAAATAACACCACCAAATATTCTGGCACCCTAAAAAAACATCTTTGTGACAGTAAGCCATGCAAACTATGTAATAGCATGATTAACTAGTATAGAGGATATCATCTGAAATGATCTTAGTCCAGCATAATCATAACTTTTCCTGGGATTTAGAGATTTGGGAACTACCAACTTTAATCATTCCTTCCTGGCAACTGTTGGAAGTTGAGTTTTCCACCATGTGAAAAAGAGTTTTCAGTAAGATAAGTGAAAACAAAAGGCACAGATATAAAGTTTTAGTTGTGCAAGGTAAGTACATCTTAGAGATCTTCTTTACCATATTGTGCCCATGGATGTTGAAAACTTGCTTTTCCACAAAGGCCTTTTTAAGAAAAGATAAGATATTAATCAGTGAAAACAGTTCTGACTTTTGCAAACAATGAGTTAACAATTTGTATTGTACATTTAAAATCTGTTATGAAGATGGTTCTCATGTTAAATGTTCTTACCATAGTAAAATTAAAATTTTAAAAAGATAATGCATCTAAAGATACTGAGATAAGCCATTGAGGACACTGTAAGTTTTGGATTCCATTATTTCTGAAACCTTAGTTGTATCTCTAACTTTGGATTCTGGCACCTCTACGCAACTCAGATTTTAACTAGATTGCCTGTCTATTAAGACCTTGCTAATGGATTTGAACTCTAGGTCCATTGTTTGTAAATAATTTGTAAAACTTCCCAAGATTTCTGTTATCCACTAGGGATCAGGGTTGAAGGATAGGATGTGAAAGTGGCTTAGATTTCATGCTCATCTCTGGCTTCTGATGAATTTATTCTGTTTATTTTCCTAACTGATGATATTTCTGATTTGTGTTAGTCTAGTCATGGATTTTAGCTTCAATCTCTTTCTGTAATTCTTTGAAACAATTTAGCAAACTTCAAAATAACAACAAGAAAATACTGTGGTTCTAAAATATGGCATTTGTGTGTGTGTGTGTAAATGTGTGACAATTTTTACTGAAGATTTGAAGAAGCCTGAAGAGGATTTAAAATAATGAAAGAGAAACAATTTTCAGTATTCAATTTCTAATCATCCTATTCCAGGATTTCTTTTCCTACTTGGGCTTGTTGCCCAACTCAAGAATTCCAGCTTATCCCTATGCTACTGATTCTGTAACAGAGAGGTCTGGCCAGATTTCTTGGCAGTTTAGGAGGGACATCCAAGAGGGGCTGAGAATTGCCAAAGGTGGCAGAATGAAATTGCAACTGAAATCACATGACAGGTTTCCATACCCCTGGGGAAGGGTAAACAAGTAACATGGTCTGTGACACAGCTTGCATGCAACCTGCATGGGCTGAAAAGGTCACAATACAAGAGAATCATGGAGGTGAGCATGGTGACATGCACCCTGAGCATAGATGCTTTGCCCTGCATGTAGCTAGAAAACCTTCCTACCTGCTTCTGGCTCATGGCAGCAGAAGGAGGAGCAGAGACACTGCATGAGCTGACAAGCATGGTACACAGTCTAAACTGACAAGTTGGACATTCCTACAGTGTGTAGGATTTTGGGAAACAAGATTTTAAATGGAGGGTGCAGAAAGACTCATCCCCTTTTTATGTATACTCTTTGCTTGCATAATTGGGAGCCAGTTCATGGAGGATGAGTGGGACACATGCTATGCTAGTGGTGGGTCCATAGGATACTACAACCCTGCACCACATGGCACAGGCCCTGGACTACTCCATTTCTCTTGTTCTGAGAGCGGCACACAGACATGCAGGCCAAGTATGTTTGCTGGTCCCAGTGGCACAAGCAGACTGAGTGCTGGGGTCCTGCAGAGAGAGCCCTTCACTTGACTAGCTTCAGTGATCTGGCAGTGAGCCCCAGCCCCAGGAAGGAAGCTGCAGAGAGGCAATGAATGACACACCAGCCCCAAAAGTGTGCACTCCAGAGAGCATGGGCTAGAAGAGAAAAAGAAAAAGAGAGGGGCAGAAAGTAAGAGAGGGGAGGGGGAGGGAGAAATGGGGGAGAGAGAAAGAGAAAAAAGGAGAGAGAGAGAGAGAGAGAGGGAATGAACCTGGAACTGGAGAGACAGAGACCCATTCGCACAATAGCCTTGGGCTCCAGAAGGACAGATAAGAGTGGGGCAGGGTGTCTGGAAACTGATTGTGGTCCTGGGGGTGGCTGCTTCTTTCTGTGTTTTGCAGAAGATAATGACTTGGAGCTTGGAATCTCCAACTCCCCCATATTAGGAAACCTTTTAACAAAGTTCTTTCCCCCCCCACCAATTATTGTCTTATGCTTTGGACAATGGCAGGTGGCCGAAGCCCACTTTGTTCAGTAGCAATTCCTTTCTCTACTTCAACTTTTCCTTCTCAATTTCTTTCCAGGAAAACTATGAATTATTCTCAGAGCACTGCTTTGAAATTCAACTCAAAGCCAAGGTTTACATATTCAAATTCATCAAAAGACTTGATAGAAATGAAATTAATTTTACAGTGTCTACCCTCCTCAGGCAGAAGCTGCCTTAAATAGCACTTTCCCCAATACCTCTATAATAAATCTGCCTTTTCATTTGTGCTAGTTTAAACTTAAGAGTCCCAAACTCACAAAGCCCAATATAGATTATTAACATCTATTATTTATTACAACATTTAAGTGAAACCCTGTACTTTCAAGCACATGTTTTTCCCCTGAGGGAGACAGCCTCTCTGGTTCAGTAAAATGACTGTCATATGCAATACTTTTATTAAAATTCTTTATCTTCATATATGTAGGGCACTTCCAGTCAGGGCAATACATAGTTGGCAAGCAGAGGTCTTTGGGGACATGCTTTAATTGACAAGTGTAATAAATGTTGAAGTAAACAGAAGTGACATAGTTAATTATGTGACTATAGAAGGCTTTAAAAGAGTTATATTTTCTGCAATTCACAAACTACTCATTTAGTGGGTAAATCTATCTTTCACAGAACATTCAAAAGTGAAATTTAAATAGCCTTAAATTATCACATTTCCTGAATGT
Source organism: Phyllostomus discolor (assembly GCF_004126475.2). Classification (NCBI taxonomy): domain Eukaryota; kingdom Metazoa; phylum Chordata; class Mammalia; order Chiroptera; family Phyllostomidae; genus Phyllostomus; species Phyllostomus discolor. The sequence goes on along the minus strand of NC_040912.2, from coordinate 66,010,991 downwards.
GATAATAGTGGTCGAGAAAGTATATTCTAGGAAAACGTATATTCTAAGTGTTTAATTATTAGCATTTCTCCCTGGGGACTTCTCCAAACAAGTGATATATTCTACAAGTAATTTTATTTACAAACTTGCTGCTGAGATGATATTACTCCATAGATCCTACAGTTTTGGAAAAGTCAGTGGCAGAAAAAATACATTTATTTTCCTACTAGTGTTATTGTGAATAACACTAGGAGGAAAGTAAAAATTTAGGTTCCTGAGCATTATATGCTTTTGATAAACAGCTTCTGGCATACTCTTTGGCCACAGTACACTTAACTATGTGAAATTAAGTGACATGCACCCAGAATTGCTCAGCATGATTTGGGTCCTATAAAACCCACCAAATTATAAAGTCAGGAGAGCTCAGCAGAAATCCATGAAAAGATGGAAATAATAAATCTGGACCAGAGGACACATGTAAGCTGCATGAGCAGGTTATTCCTGGGTTTGGCATGATACACACACAAACACAATGGCTATGAAGGGTACACCTGATCCTAAGAGCACAGGTAGATTTATCTAATGCTACCACCACTTCTCCAACACACCCTCCAATAAGACCAATGCTGAGCCCTCAGTATGACACTAGTCCTTGAGAGACCAATCAGCCTTGGTTGCAAGTTGGCTATATAGGGTCCTTTAGGTCTTGGAAAGGTCAACAGTTTCTATCTTATGCATAGACTCCTATTCTGGTTATGTGTTTGCCTTTCCTGCCTTCAGGGCACCAACCAGCATCACTACTTGGGGGTTTACAGAATACCTGATCCCATACAAGATGAGCATTCAATTAGGAAAGTCACTTTATAATCAATGAGGTGTAAAAGTGCACTTATGACTCTAATATCCATTAGTCTCCTGCACCATCCAGAAGTTGCTAGCCTAGAAGAACATTGGTATAGTCTGCTGAAGGAGCAGAGGCACCAGCACTGAGGAAATCCCCATGAGGATGGAGCATATTTATCCCATATGCACGTTGAATTAGGAACCTTTGTAATCTATTTACAAAATGGGACAGAAACATGGATCTGGGAAACTTTGATGGCAGAAGAGGTTCCACTTACCATCACTTCCAATGATCCACTTTGAGACATTACATTTCCTATTCTAACAATTGTGGACTTTATAATTTTAGAGTTCTGGTCCTCAAAATGTTCTCACTCTCACCAGGGAAAAGACCAAAGTCTTATTGAACTCTAAGCAATTGCTGCCACTTGGATTCCGCATAGCTATGGATCAGTCAGTAAAAAGAGTTGCAAAACATAGGTACAGTTGCTCTTAAAAATGGAGACTAGTTTGTCTTTCAGGTCTTGCTTTTAAGATTAGTTAAGTTGGACCAAGCTGTGCTTAATCTAATCTAACTATTCATCATGATGGGGACAAGATCCTTCTATAGACTATAGCCAATTCCCTGTGAATACTGAGGTTTTCTGTTTCAGCAACAAGCAATGTTACTTCTGTTCTTTCAGGGCCATTCTTTCACTAGCCTTAAGGGAGAACACATGTGCTGATATGCACTCTGCTGAATATTGATGAGGGAACCTTCCAAAAATCTCTGCAATTTTCTTCCTAGCTTTCTCTTTCTAGTACTGTGTCTTTGCAAACTGTAGCCACTTTGGCCTCTTTAGGCTGTAAACCCCAACTTCTCAACTGGAGTTTGTCAGGTTTAACTGGGTTTCCTACCTTGAAAACTTTCTCAGAGTAAGTTGTGATACTCATATGACTTTACCTTATTTGTTGCTTGTTTTTCAAGGATCACTGTCCTGGTTGATCCAAGGTGGCAGAGGAGTAAGTGGACACTACACTGACATTGTGACAGGACCAATCTGGAATTAAAACTAATTGTAGAGAAATAATCCAGAATAACCAACTGAACACTAGCTGGAGAGAAGCCTTATAAGCATGGGCAGATGGAAGAAACAACTTCACCATAACATGGCTTGTAGGGAGTGCAGAGGAGGTGCAAGAAGGCTGGCTGGACTCCCATAGGCAGCATCTCAAATGCCAGAGGGATATTTTAGTATCCAGGGGAATTCTCCCTGATAAGTGTTGGGTCTAAACCCCAAACAGGACTCCCCAGCCTACAGCACCAGAGCCAGAAAGAAACCCAGATAATATCCATGCAGCTGTGAAAAGCAGCAGGGTTTCTGTCTGCCAGAGAGGGATGGCTAGAGATGCAGAGAGCCTCTTAAAGGGCTAATACATAAAGTTGTGTTTGCAGCCACTTACCCTGGGCTCCATCAGAGAGAGGGCAGAGTAGATTAGAGGTGCTTGAGCAGAGTCTGGGACTGGTGTCTTGGGAAGAGAACAGAAAGAACAGCTACCAGGATTCCTAGGCTGAGTCATTCCCCATACTGCAAAAGCCATCTTTCTCAGGCAAAGCACTCTTATCTAAGTGGCATCAACCTAAGAAGAAGCAAGAGCCCAGCCCAAGGAATTACTCTGCCCTATTGCTAGGTGCTTAAGCCATAATGCTGATTACAGTTTAATAAGGTTAACAGCTGATTGGTTTAGTAGTTGATGAGTTTAACATCTAAGGCAAAACATATTTTTAAAAAAGCAGCCAAAATGGGAATACAAAGAAACAGATCTCAAATGAAAGAATAAGCGAATACTCCAGAAGAACTAGATGAAATGGAGGCAAGCAATTTATCAGATAGACAGTTTAAAGTAATGATTATCAGGATAATCAACAGCATGAGACAAGACATAGAAACCATAAAAAAGGACCACAGATAAATAAAGAATACAATATCTGAGATAAATAATACACAGGAAGGAATAGATAGAAGTTTAGATGAAGCAGAGGATACAATCAGTGTTTTTTAAAACAGGGTTAAAAAAAAACAATGAAGAGCAGCAAAAAGTAAAAAGAATTTTAAAAAATGAGGAGAGCTAAAGAAACATTTTGGACAACATGAAAGATGACAACATCTACATCATGAGAATAACAGAAGGAGAAGAAAGTGAGCAAAGGATCAAGAATCTATTTGAAGAAATAATAACTGAAAACTTTCCTAATCTAGTGAAGGAAAAAGTCACACAAGTCCAGGAAGTATAGAGAGTCCCAAACAAATTGGACCCAAAGAGGCTTAAACTGAGACACATCATAAATAAAATAACAAGGCTTAAAGATAAGGAAAGATTCCTAAAAGCTGCAATAGAAAAGCAAGTAATTACCTCCAAGATAGCAACAATTAGACTGGTACCTGATTACCCAACAGAAACATTTCAGGCCTGAAAGGAATGGTGTGAAATATTCAAGGTGATAAAAAACAAGGACCTACAACCAAGGCTATTTACCCAGAGAGGCTATCATTTAAAATCAAAGGAGAGACAAGGAGCTTCCCAGACAAGAAAAAGCTAAAGGGGGTTGTGAACACCAAACCAGTGCTGCAACAAATGGTAAAGGGCTTGCTTTAAGGAGGAGGAGGAGAAGAAAGAAAGAGAGAGAGAGGGGGAAGGAAAGAAAGAAGAAAGAAAGAAGAAAGAAAGAAAGAAAGAAAGAAAGAAAGAAAGGAAGGAAGGAAGGAAGGAAGGAAGGAAGGAAGGAAGGAAGGAAGGAAGGAAGGAAGGAAGGAAGGAAGGAATGAAGGAAGAGAAGAAAGAGAGAAAGAGAGAAAGAAAGAAGAGAAAGAAGAAAAGGAGAAAGAAAGAAAAAAAACATAGGAAAACAATGTAACAATAAAATGGCACTACATACACATCTATCAATAATCACCTTAAATGTAAATGGCTTAAATGTTCCAAACGAAAGACATAGGGTAGCTGAATGAATAAAAAGACAAAATCAATATACATGCTGCCTCCAAGAGATGCATCTCAGATTAAAAGATACACACAGACTAAAAGTAGATAGTTGGAGAAATATATTTTATGCAAAGGGAAAGAAAAAATAAAACTGGGGTAGCAGTACTTATATCTAACAAAGGAGACTTTAAAACCAAGGCTGTAGTAACAGACAAAGAAGGACACTACACAATTACAAAAGGACAATCCAACAAGAGAAAATAACTGTAGGATACATTTATGCACCCAACATAGGAGCATCTAAATATGTAAAATAAATATTAATTGGACTTAAAAGGATAAATTGACAAAATACAGTCATCGTTGGGGATATTTTCAAACCCCATTGACCCCAGTGGTTAGATCTTCAAGGCAGAAAATCAACAGGGAGACAGTAGCCTCAAAGGGCACACTAGATCAAATGGATTCAATTGATATCTTCAGAGCATTTCACCCCAAACTGCAGAATACACATACTTTTCAAGTGCACATGAATGTTTTCTAGGATAGACCACATGTTGGGAATAAACAAGTCTCAATAAATATAAGATGATTGAAATCATATCAAGCATCTTTTTGATCACAATGCTATGAAAGTAGAAATCAATCACAACAACACTGAAAAACACATGAAGACATGTAAGCTAAATAACATGTTATTAAACAATGAATGGGTCAAGAATGATCAATAACACAATCAAAAGATAACTTGAAACAAATGAAAATGAGGACAAAACAATCCAAAATCTGTGTGACTGGGAAAGGAAACAAAAGAGGGAAATTCACAGCATTACAGGTTTATCTAAAAAAAAAAAAAACCCTCAAATAAACAATCTAAGTTCATGCTTAAAGGAACTTGAAAATAAAAAAGCCCAAAGTGAGTAGAAGGAAGGAAATAATAAAGATCAGAGAAGAAATAAATGAAATAGGGTCTAAGAAAACAATGCAAAAGACCAATGAATCCAAGAGTTGGTTCTTTGAAAAGATAAACAAGACTTACAAAACTTTAACCAGATTCATTAAGGAAAAAAAAAAAGGACCCAAATAAATACAATCAGAAATAAAAGAGGAAAAATAATGACTGACACGGAAGAAGCACAAAGGTTTGTGAGAAGGTTTTATGAACAATTATATGCCAACAACTTGACACCATGGATGAAATGAATAAATTTCTACAAATATAATCTTCAAAAAATAAATCAGTAAGAATTAGAGAATATGAATAGACAGATTACACCCAATGAAGTGAAAGCAATAAAATAAAATCCCAACAAACAAATGCTCTGGACCAGATGTCTTCACAGGTGAATTTTATCAAATATTCTGAGAAGAATTAACACCTCTCCTTCTCAAATTATTTCATAAATCTAAGAGAAGGGACAGCTCCAAATTTTGTGAGGCCAGCATTATCGTCATTTCAAAACCAGATAGACACTACAAAGAAAGAAAATTATAGGTCAATATCCCTGATAAACATAGATGCTGAAATCCTCAATAAAATATTATTAAACCAAATACAGCAATGCATCAAAAATGACATACAATGCGTTCAAGTAGGATTTATTCTGGGAATGCAAGGTTGGCACAACATACACAAATCAATAAATGTCATTCACCACATAAACAAAATGAAGGATAAAAACCACATGAGCACATCAGTAGATGTATAAAAGCTTTTGATAAAATTCAGCACCCATTTGTAACATGTCTAAACATAATAAAGGCCATATATGACAAACCCACTGCTAGGACCATATTCAACTGGCAAAAAATACAAGCACTCTGCTTAAGATCAGGAACAAGATAGGGATGTCAACTTCCACTTGTCTTATTAAACATAATACTGAAAGTCCTAGTCCACAGCAATCAGTCAAGAAGAAGAAATAAATGTCATCCAAATTGGAAAGGAAGAAGTAAAATTGTCTTTATTTGCAGATGACATGATACCATACATGGAGAATCCCAAAGTCCACCAAGAAACTACTAGAACTAATAAATGAATTGAGTAAAGTAGCAGGATACAAAATCAATATCCAGAAATCAGTTGCATTTTTATATGACAATAACAAACTAACAGAAAGAGAAAATAAGAAAACAATTCCATTCACAACTGCTTCAAAAAGAATAAAATATCTAGGAATAACACTAACCAAGGATGTAAAAGACCTCTACATGAAAAATTTAAAGGCACTGAAGAAAGAAATTAAAGAAGAAAAAAATAAGTGCAAGCAAATACTGTGTTCACGGATAGGAAGAATCAACATCATTAAAATGTTCACAACCCAAAGCAATCTATTGATTGAACACAATTCTTAGCAAGATTCCAATAACATATTTCACAGAACAAATATTTCAAAAATTTATATGACATCAAAAAAGGCTGTACATAGCAACAGCAATCCTGAGAAAGAAGGAATCATGCTATCTAATATCAAACTATACTACTAGGCCAAAGTAATCAAAACAGCCTTGTACTGGTATAAAAACAGACACATAGATAGATGAAGTGGAATATACATAGCTATGAAATAAACCCACAGCTTTACATTAATGAATATTTGACAAAAGAAGCAAGCACATACAATGGGCTAAAGACAGTTTATTCAATAAATTGTATTGTGGAAAATTGGACATATACATGCAGAAAAATAAAACTAGACCGTCTTCTTACACAACACACAAGAATAAATTGAAAATGGATCAAAGATTTAAATGTTAGACTGAAAACCATAAAAATCCTAAAAGAGAACATAGGCAGCAAAATCTCAGATATTTCTCATAGAAATTTTTTATCAGATATATCTCCTCAGGCAAGGGAAGCCAAAGAAAAACATGAACAATCGAGACTACATCAAACTAAAAAGTTTTTGCACAGCAAAGGAAAACATCAACAAAATAAAAAGACAACCCATAGAATGGGAAAACATATTTGTCAATACATCTGATAAAAAGTTAATATCCAAAATTTATAAAATACTTAACAAAACTCAACACCAAAATACCAAACAACCCAATTAAAAAATGGGCATAGGACCTGAACAGACATTTCTATAAAGAGGACACACTGATGGCCAATAGACATGAATAGATGCTCAACATCACTAATCATCAGAGAAAAGTAAATTAAAAGCACATGAGATACCATCTCACACCTATCAGAATGGCTATCATCAGTAAATCAACAAAAAAGTGCTGGGGAGAATGTGGAGAAAGGGAAACCCTTTTGCACTGTTGGTGGGAATGCAGATTGATGCAGCCACTGCAGAATACAGCATGGAGACACCTCAAAAAATTAAAAATGGATCTGTCTTTTGACCCAGTGATTCCCCTTCTGGAAATATATCCTAAGGAACCCAAGACATTAACTCGAAAGAACATAAGCACCCCTACATACATTGCAGCATTATTTACAATCACCAAGATAATGGAAGCAGCCCAAGCGACCAATAGGTGAGTGGACAAAACCAATATGGGACATTTACACAATCAAATTCTACTTAGCCATAAAAAAGAAGAAAATTTTACCTTTTGCAACAGTATGGATAGACCTAGAGAACATTATGCTAAGTGAAATAAGCCAGTCAGAGAAAGACAAATACCATGTGATTTCACTCATATGTAGATTCTAATGAATAAACTAGTCTAACAAGCAAAACAAAGACAGATTCAGATGGAAAGCAGATCACAGCTAGTGTGAGGGCAGTTAGGAGTTGAAGGAATTGAGCAAAAAGGAAAAAGGGCTCATGGACATGGACAACAGTGTGGTGATTGCTGTGGGGGCAAGGGTATAAGGGGTCTAAGTAGTGGAAAACTACAATAAAGATTAAATTTGAAAAAGAGTATCACTGTCTTGCTAGAAACCATTGTGTGTGTTTACAACATGCATCTATCAGCATGATTAATATCTTATTTTTGTTATTTCAGGTGGAAGAGTAAATTCAGTCCCTGTTGCTCCATCTTGGTCAGAAGCAGCTATATTCTCACATTAAGCTTTGTAAGTACCAATTTATATTTCAAATAGTAGTTATTCACTTTCTGTTATCTCCTTTTTTAAAGTAACACTAGAGATAATTTATCAGCTCTATTTTACACTATTCTTTAAAGTGGAAATGAAAAAAATTAAAACTCTCTAAGCATAGAGATTTTTACACTCTTCATATTCAGACTCTCCTATTTAAATATTAAAAGTATTCTCAATGTGGTATATTTATTTTATGTTACTTTTTATTTTATTTTTTCAATCACTATTTATCCCCTATACACTTTCACACCCCCACCAACACCTCCCACAATCACCACACTGTTGTCAGTTTCCATAAGTTTTTTCATTTTTTTTGCTCAATCCCTCCACTTCCCCAGCACCTTCTTCCCCAGCCCTGCACCAGAACAGTCAGCCAAATCTCTATGAGTCTGTCTCTGCTGTGCTTGTTAATCAAGTTTGTTCATTAGATTCCACTTATGAGTGAAATTATATGGTATTTTTCTTTCTCTGAAAGGCATGTTTCACTTAGCATTATAATCTCCAGGTCCAACAATGCTGTTACAAACGTTAAGATTCCCTTCTTTTTATGGCTGCATACTAATCCATTGTGTAAATGAACCACAAATTATTCCACTCATTTATTGATGGTGACCTGAGCTTTGTCCAGATCTTAGCAATTGTAAATAACTCTGAAAAGAACATAGGGTTGCATATATTCTTTTGAATTAGTGTTCAGGTTTCTTCAGATAAATCCCCAGAAGTGGAATTTCTGGAACATAAGCAAGTTCTATTTATTTATCTTCTGAGGTAACTACAGAGTTTTCCACAGTGGTAGCACCAGTCTGCATTTCCACCAATAATGTATGAGGGTTCCCTTTTCTTCACACCCTTGCCAACATTTGTTGTTTGTTGATTTATTGATGATAATTATTCTGAAATATGTGATATCTCATTGTGGTTTTAGTTTGCATTTCGCTGATGGTTAGTGATGTTGAGCATCCTTTCATATGTCTACTGGCCATCTGTATGTCCTCTTTGGAGAAGTGTCTATTCAAGTCCTTTGCCCATTTCTGAATTGAATTGTTTTGATTTTTGGTATTGAGGGGGGGTTTTGTATTGAGTTTTATAAGGTCTTTATAAATTTTGTATATTGTCACCTTATCAGATGTATCAGTGAATATGTTCTCCTATTTAGTGGGTTGTCTTTTCATTTTGTGGGTGAATTCCTTTGCTGTGCAAAAACTTTTTAGTTTGATGTAGTCCCAATTGTTTACTTCTTCTTTTGTTTCTCTTGCTTGAAGAGATATATAAGAAAAAAATATTGCCATGAGGAATACCCAAGATTTTACCATGGGTGCTTTCTTTTCAGATTTTTATGATTTTGTGTCTAATACTTAAGTCTTTAATTCATCTTGAATTTATTTTTGTATGTGGTATTAAAAGATGGTCCAATTTCATTTTTTGCAATTATCTGTCCAATTTTCCCAACACCATTTATTGAATAGATAATCTTTATCCTGTTGTATTTTTTGCCTTATTCATCAAATTTTAATTCACTATAAATATTGGAATTTTTCCTGGCTCTCTATATTCTGTTTCTTTGACACATATGTCTGTTTTTATGTCATTACTTTGCTGTTTTTATTACTGTAGTCTTGTTTTATAGTGTGATATCAGGTAGCATGATTTCTTCAGCTTTGTGCTTCTTTCTCAAGATTGCTGTGATTATTTGTGGTCTTTTGACACTTCATATGAATTTTTAGAATATTTGTTCTAGTGCTGTGAAATACACCATGGATATCTTGATATGAATTTCATTGAATCTTTAGATTGCTTTGGGTAGTATGGACATTCTGATGATGTTATTTCTTCACATCCATGAACACTGTGTAAATTTCCACTTAATTGTATCTTCTTTAATTATTTCAATGTCATATAATTTTTTAGTATAGATCATTTACATTCTTGATTCAATTTATTTCCAAATACTTTATTCTTTTTGAAGCAATTGTAATTGGGATTGTTTTCTTAGTTTCCCTTTCTGATAGTTCATCATTAGCATATTAAAAATATAACTGATTTCTGGATCAATTTACATTTATATTATCCTCTACTTTACTGAATTTATTCATCAGCTTTAGTAGTTTTTGGTGAAATCCTTATGGTTCTCTATGTACAATATCATGTCATCTGCAATAATGATAGTTTTACTTCTTCCTTTCCAATTTGTATCAGGAACAAGACAGGAATGTAAACTTTCACCACTCTTATTCAACATAGTACTTGAAGTCCTAGACACAGAAATCAGACAAGAAAAATATTGACTGTATTTTGAGATTTATTGCCCAAAGCACATGGCACCTTGGAACTGGTTACCTGTTAAACTATCCTCAGTGTTATTTAAAAGAGAGGAAACACATTTTCCAAAAGGAGAGTCTATAAATACGTTCTCTAAGTCAGAAATGTAATAACTTCAAAGCTTCTGATTCCATGTGTAAATAGTATATGGAAATTCATAAGAATTTCTGAGAGCTTTTATTTTAGGCCTTAATATAAGCTTTTCAATAAAGGTGTATTCAGCTTATTCCCACTTAGTTTTAATTCAATTAAAAAGTTGTATATGGAGACTCTGTTATGGGCAGAGTCCCACAGTGTCATTGTTACAGAACAGACCCTGGGGGAAGTGAATAATATACTATTACCTAATGGACCCACCCTTGTGCTCCAGGGGTCCCCTACCCTGTACTAGGTTCACCTTGCCTGCCACCAGGGAAAGATGTCTCTCAATGCCAGAGACTGGTGAAAAGGAAAGAGATTATTTATTTAAAGAGTTATACAACTTAAGAGTAATGACTTAACATCTTCATTGAGATCCCAAAGTCCTTTAGAATACCCACAAATGCACAGTCCTTCCTTCTCCCTCTGCCCAGTCTGAGGTATCTCAGAAAAAGAAATAGAAGTCTGTTGTTTTTCTCTGCTCAAGCCACATGGTCCCAAAAAGACCCCATATGGCTGCCACACCTGGGTTTTAATCCCAGTGCCAATCTTCCTCTGCCCCACCATTTCCAACTCCTCCCACAATTAGCCACAGCTGCCAGCATTCCCATACTTTTCCAGCTTTACAGGCCGCCACAGTAAGTCCAGGAAGGTGTGACCCTGTGGTGTGGAGTCAATTCAAGTTCTTACACAGGCTCTGTAACCAGGAGAAGTTGCCTCCCAGTCACACCAAGGGCTGAAGTCACTCCCATCCTCCCGGCTCAAAGCAAGGCCACAGCTGTTTAACATATCTTTGAAATCCATTAAAGGTTTTAGATATGTTAAACCACTGTTCTAGAGGTTATCTACAAACTGGTGCTATTCAAAACAACTCTCAATGGCCCTGTTCCATGTGTCCCATTCCCCAGTTCAGACTTGTGAGGGTGAGGACATCATTCGTGTGTGTGTGTGTGTGTGTGTGTGTGTGTATTTTTTAAATATTTCCTGGACACCAAGTTCTGGACTTCATTACAAATCTCTAATTGGGCCCACCCCCCTTGGCTGCACCCTGTTACATTATGAGGAGGAATGGGCAAAGCCAGTCCTCAAACCTAATTTCAGTACTGTACTGTACTTTAGGACAATTTCTACACACATCAATATGGTAAATGTCAAATGTAGTGGTTCCAATAAACTCCTATGTAAAATTAGAAATGTGTCAAGTTTCAACTAGAAATAATAGGACAAAGCTGTTAAGAGAATGGCACCAAAATCAGCACACGTGTGAATGTATTTGGTAAATCTGAGGAAAATCGAAGCTGTTAGTGCATATTGACTAGGTAAGGTATAGCTGATATGCATGAGAGTAAACTGGAGCATGAGAACTAAGCCTTTTTTGTTGCCAAGTGGAAAAGTTTCAACTTAATGAGAATAAGAGCTTCTATAGATTTTGAACTTGAGAATAACTTTGTCAGCAAAATAATTAATACATGATTGTGAGCATGAAATAAATAGAGAATTAGGGCATTGCATGGATATATAAGAGACATCAGAAAACAAAAAAATTAGGACAAAGCAGAGGTATTTATATAATATTTTATATAATGTGCTTCTTTCAGAAGGTAAAATTTTAAGATAAAAGAATTAATAGCAGCTGAGGAAGGAGATGTGAATGAAGAGTGACAACTGGGTTCTAAAAATACTCCTAGTAATGTCTAACAAACTTGAAAACTGCTAAATTTCAGAAACAAATACAAACATAATACCATTTTCACTTTTAAAATTATCAAATGTCAAAAAAATGAAAAGACCATAAAATTTTAAGAACGCCCTTGGGCAATGCATATCTGGAAGCTTAAACAGTTTAAATCCATTGTTCTCATAATTTTCCTTTAAGAACTCTATTATAGTACAAAGAAACTAAAAAAAAAACTATATGTAAAGAGAGTACCCACATTATTACTTGCATTCTTAAAGCATTAAGAATAGTTTTAGTTGTTTAAGCAAAGGAAAACAGTACCTTGAATCCTCAATAAAGTCTCTAACCCTTCTGCATCTCAGGGGTTATCTTTACATCTAACCATATTTCAGTAAATTCTAATCTAGACCACTTTCATACTATAATGGGAGTATATTCCTTTCCCATAAGATTATATGATATGAAACTTTAAGACTTTCTAGCACCACATATCACAACAGAAACATATGTATAAGGAATACAGAAGAGAGAAAATGAAAAAGAAAACAGCAATGAATATAAAAATATGAAGACTTCTGGTCAAGATGGAGGCATAGGTAAACATGCTTCACCTCCTCACACAACTGCAGCAAAAATTACAACTAGACTACAAAAAATATCACCAGATTCATGAGAAAATCAGGCTGTGTGAAAGTTTGACAACCAAGCATTCAAAGAGGCCACATTCTCCAGATGGGTAGAAAGGGCAGAAACAGAGAGACATGGAGACACAGAAAAGTGGAGAGGCATGAAGAGGCACGGAGGCACAGAGAGGCAGAAAAATGGGAGGTCCCACATTCAGATGTGGTAGATTAAAATTGGGAGGGATACCTTGGGAGCATGCAATCTTAGCTCCAAATCATACCACCCAGCCTAAGGTCCCAGCTCCAGGAAGATAAGTCCCAAGAACTTCTGAATGTAAAAACCAGTAGGGGGTTTGGTGGTAGAAGAAACTGCAGGATTCCCAGAATAGTCCTCTTAAGGGGCCAGCAAAGGTCACAGCACTTATGCTGACCCACTCCCTCTGGGATTCAGTACAAACGCAACAGTTAGGAGGCACAAGTGGCATATAAGAAGAAATTGGGGGAAAAAATGGCAACAGGGAATGTGCCAGAAGACAGCTTTCTCCCAGGCAAATCCCTAGAGGACAGGCAGTGGCATTATCCTCTCTCCAAGCCCTCCTCCATACAAAGCCACAAAGTGGTGAAACAGGTTTCCCTGTCCTGGCAATTAACTAAGGCTCTATCTCACACAATTTATAGATGACTTTTATATAATAGGCCATGCTACTAAGACAGGGAGTCAAAGCAGCTTTACCTAATACACAGAAACAAAAGTAAAAAGACTGCCAAATTGAGTAGACAAAGAAACATGGCTCAAATGAAAGAACAGAAGAAAACTCCAGAGAAGAACTAAACAAAATGGAGATAAGCAATCTATTAGATGCAGAGTTCAAAACGTTGGTTATCAGGATGCTCAAATAAATCATAGGATATTGCAACAGCATAAAAAAGACCCAGACAGAAATGAAGGTAGCATTAAGTGAAATAAGTATGAGAATAATTTGGAGGGTTAACAGCTGAGAGAGGATAAAGGGAGAAAGGAGAAATGATACAGGGATCAAGAAACATAATTGCTAGGAACAAAATAGACAGGGGGATGTTAAGAATAATATAGGAAAGGGAGAAGCCAAAGGACTTACATGCATGATTCATGGACATGAGCTAAGGGGGAGTATTAATGGAAGGAAGGGAGATACCAGGCAGTAGGGGGCAAAAGGAAAAAATTGGGATAACTGTAACAACATAATCAATAAGAAAAAAAGAATTAAAAAATTAAGATAGAATGAGGAGCCTCTGGGACATAGCCAAGCATACCAATATCCAAATCATAGGATTTCTAGAATGAGAAAGAGAAAAGAAAGAAAGTAGTGGGGGATAAATGCAGACAACTATACTTGAATAACAATAAAATGGTTTTTTAAAAAGATTTAGGAGACAATGGTTGAATAAGTTTTCACAAGTGTAGCTGAACAAATAAATCTCTTTTGACTGGTAATGCTGGAACAAAAAAGGGAATCGAAAACTTGTTTGAAAAAATAATGAAAGGACATTTCCCTATTTTGGTGAAGAAAATACATATACAAGTCCAGGAAGCACAGAGAATCCGGAACAAGTTAGACCCAAGAGGACCACATCCAGACAGATCATAATTAAAATGTCAAAGGTTAAAACTAAAGATAGAATCTTAAAAACATCAAAAGAAAAGCAGAGAGTTATGTGCAAAACAGTTCCCATAAAGCTGTCAGGTGATTTATCCAAAGAAAGTTTGCAAGCTAGATGGGACTGGCAAGACATGTTCACTTTTTTTTTCAAGATTTTATTTATTTATTTTTAGAGAGAGAAGGGAGGGAGATAGAGAGAGAAAGAGAAACATCAATGTGCAGTTGCTGGGGGTCATGGCCTTCAACCCAGGCATGTGCCCTGACTGGGAATCAAACCTGCGACACTTTGGTTCACAGCCCGAGCTCAATCCACTGAGCTACACCAGCCAGGGCACAAGAAGTGTTCTAAGTGATGAAAAGCAAGGACCTACAACATAGATTCCTCTATCCACCAAAGCTATCATGTAGAATTGAAGGGCAGACAAAGTGCTTCCCAGACAAGGTAAAACTAAAGGAGTTCATCACCAAATCATTACTATATGAAATGTTAAAGGGAACTATATAAGAATACAGTGAGTCTTGACAACATTGGGCATTTGGATACAACTGCCTAAGTACCACAATTTTTTCTATTTTACAGGAAAATAAAGTCCTGATTTTGCTTAAGTTGGTCCTTGCAATGGGAAAAATCTTGACTTACACATTTTAATGATATTCTGCTGGGCAGAATAGGGATTACAATGTTTTTTAAATTGCTTGTAGCCCTGACCAGTGTGGTTCAGTTGGTTTGGTGTCATCCCCAAAAGTAAAAGTCCCAAGATTCATTCTTAATCTGGGCATATGCCTGGATTGTGGGTTCAATCCCTATCCAAGTGTATATGAGAAACATTGATGTTTTTCTCCCTCTTTTTCTCCCTCCATTCCCCACTCTCTAAAAATTAATAAATGAAATATTTTTAAGAAAAAGATCAAAACTATGAATATTAAAATGGCAATACATTCACAATTATCAACAACTGAATCTACAAAGCAAATTAATCAAACAAGCAAATCAGGAACAGAATTATAGATATGTAGATTATTTGGATGCTTATCAGCTGGTAGGGGGAAAGTGGAGAATGGGAGAAAAGGTGCAGTGATTAAGAAGTACAAATTGGTGGGTACAGAAAGGACAGAGGGATGTTAAGAACAGTATAGGAAATGGACTAGCCAAAGGACTTATATACATGACGCATGTACATGAACTAAGAGGGAATTGTATGAGGAAATGGGAGTATCAGGCAGAGGGGCACAAAGGGGGAAAATTGGGACAACTGCAATAGCATAATTAATAAAAATATTTTAAAATATAATTATGAAGTATTTGTCTTTGATAATAATTTGAAAAAAACCTTGCTTTTTAACATCTGCTAATGTGATTTAGGCAGTATTCTGCTTTAAGAAAGGAAATAACAACACAAAATTAAATTAAATATGATCATCACTTTCAGAGAGTTTACTGTTTAGTGGAAGCATAAAATAGTATAATGTACACTATTAATAAATAAAGACAACATCTAGCAAGTTCTACTGAGTAGGTCATCTCGCTGTGCATCACTTAGATGGTTTCTCATCTAAAAATTCAGAAAGAATTTTTATTTTACTGAAGTTCCATTTGCTTATTCTTTCATTTATGTCCCTTGCTCTAGGGGACATATCGGTGAAATATTGCTGAGTGAATATCTGAGATTTTCCTGCCTATGTTTTCCTCTAGGACTTTTATGGTATTGCAACTTATATTTAAGTCTTTTATCCATCTTGAGTTTATTTTGGTGTATGGTGTAAGCTGGTGATTGAGTTTCATTTTTTTGCATGTAGCTGTCCTGATCTCCCAACACCACTTGTTGAAGAGGCTTTTTTCACTACATTTTATGCCTCTGTTCCCTTTATTTAATTTTAATTGACCATAGATACTTAGGTTCATTTCTGGAAAAAATACTATTATACATTTACACAATGAACTACTACTCAACAGAAAGAAAGAGGTCCTACCCTTTGCGACAGCATGTATGGAACTGGAGAACATTATGCTAAGTGAAGTAAGCCAGGTGGTGAAAGACAAACACCATATTTCTACCTATTTGTGGAAACCAACAAAACCAACAAGCAAGCAAAATATAACCAGAGACATCGAAATAAAGAACCAACTGACAGTAACCAAAGGAGGAGGGAGGGGGATAATAGAATAAAGAAGGGGAAGGGTCATCAAGGAACAAGTGTAAAGGAACCATGGACAAAGTCAAAGGTAAGATTGAGGGTGGGAAGTACGAGTCGGTGGGATGGGAGAAGGTGGTAGAGGGAAAATGGAGACAACAGTGTTTGAAAAACAATAAATAAATAAATAAATAAATAAATAGAAATCCAGAAAGTAGTGTTTTAAATAATTTAAGGTAATAATTGCCATATGCTATAAAGTCAGTTATAGTTTGGATCTATAAAAAATATTTACAAATTATTTTTAGTGTAGTCCTAAGTATAAATTGGTAGAGAAAAAAATTTAGTTTTTCTTTTATGACACAATATTTTTTAAAGTAAAATGCATACAATTTTTAATTTATTTAAGATTTGTAGTATCCTATTTGTAAGAACCCCATGAGCATACCTATAATTTAAATTGCAATCTCAGGAAATATGTTTTGGGAAAAGTGCTTTAAAAGTGCTGACAGGCTATTAATCTTTTAAAAGGTGGACTAATTCATTTTTTCATGTCACAGATTGACTGTTTTAAGAAGCACAATTTGCTGATAAAGTTATTGCTATTTTTCAGTTGGTACCAAACAAGCTCACTGAGTTAAATTGCTATTGCTGGAATAACCAGATGTTGAGATACCTACTACACAGAACACTATAAAAATTAAAGCATTTATATCATAAAAGTTGAACACATTTTGTAGATAAAATATGCCACAATGAACCAACCAGTTTTTGAATCTCTCATTGTATTTCTCTACTCATACATTAAATATTTGAAATGTTGTTAGTTACTTAGGTTAGTTGAGAATACAGCAACATTCATGGTTGAATTTACTATTAGAAGCATAATTTTGATTTATATTCCATAGCTAACACCATCTATATTAGGAAAATCAAATAAATATAAAAAATATATATACATATACATATGTATATGAACTGTGAAACATTGCTCCATAACTGTAGATATAAAACTAGAAGAGTTTTCAAGGCAGTATTTTTGTTCAAAAATCTGACATTTTTCACAAATCAGAATGCACTAAAAAACATAAATAGTTCTCCTTCCTTCCAGTGTTATGATTTTATTTTTAAAAAGGAACAGTACTAGTATAAAATATTTTATGTTATCAGTTAAATAGGCTCTGCGTGACTACCTTGCAATTTAATCATTCATAGCCTTAACTGGGGAGATATAAATTCTAAAATCAAAACAATTGACTTAATAATAAACTCTTGGAATAATGCCTATTTCTAATTTGGATTTCACTGTACTTTATAAACTCAAACAATAAAACCCAAATGTATCAAGAAAACATTACAATAGACCAGGTAAAATACTATGATATATAGTATTTAAAAATATAATGCATAAACTGTATTAAACATAATTTATGTGTATAATACAGAGCAATAATGGAAAATAAAAAATAGCTATTAAGTTATAAAGTTTATAGACTGTCAGAGTTTATAGAATACAATTTATATAGCAATAGAATATATATACATTTTAATGCATATCCTTAAAATATTTACCTTAGTTAAATATACTCATTAATCAAATAGACAATGAAGATTTTTTTAAATGGAATAGGCAAAGCCATGAATCTTTAGAACAAGACAGTATAATAAAAAATTAATAAACAATATTAATGAACTTGTTAGATCAGTATGAGCAATGCATTTGGAAGAAATTCTGCTTCCTAAAGTCAGGGAAGCCTTCACTGTACAGAGAGAGCAGGATCTTGAAAGACAAGTACTTTCCTTAATTGAAGATGGAAACAGTGTTTGCAAAGGCACAGAGACTGGAAATAGCTTTTCATATTAGGCATCAGCAAATAGGTTGGTGAGATCCCATCCCTGGACCCTTTCTGAGGAAATTCCATACTGTTTTCCACAGTGGCTGCACCAGTCTGTATTCCCACAAACAATGTACTAGGGTTCCCTTTTCTCCACAGCCTAGCTAGCACTTGTTATTTGTTGATTTGTTTAGGATAACCATTCTACCAGTGTGATGTGGTATCTCATTGTGGTTTTAATTTGCATCTGTCTGGTGGTTAGTGATGCTGAGCATCCTTTCATATGTTTCAGGGCCCTCTGTATGGAGAAATGTCTGTTCAGATACTTTGCCCATTTACTTAATTGGGTTTTTTGTCTTCATGGTGTGGAGTCATGTGAGTTCTTTATATATTTTGGAGATCAAACCCTTGTCTGGGATATCATTTGCAAATGTATTTTCTCATATGGATTGTTCTCTTTTCATTTTGCTGATGTTTTATTTAGCCATGCAGAAGCTTTTTATTTTGATGGTGTTCCATTTGTTTATTCTTTCTTTATGTCCCTTGCTGTAGGGGACATATCAATGAAAATATTGCTGCATGGAATATCTGAGATTTTCTTGCCTATGTTCTCCTCCAGGACTTTTATTGTGTCACCGCTTTTATATATAAGTTGTTCATTCACCTTGAGTTTATTTTTGTGTATGGTGCAAGTTGATGGTCGAGTTTCATTTTTTTGTATGTAGCCATCCAGACACCATTTTGTTGAAGAGGCTATTTTTACTCCATTTTATGTTTCTGCCTACTTTGTCAAATATTAATTGACTATAGCGACTTGGGTTTATTTCTAGGTTCTCTATTCTGTTCCATTGATCTATGTGTCTGTTTCTTATGCCAGAATCAAACTGCTTTGATTACTGTGGTCTTGTAATATTGTTTGATATCAGGTACTGTGATCCCTCCTACTTTGCTTATCTTTCTCAAAATTATTGTGGCTATTCAGGGTCATTGATTGTATCATATAAATTTTTGAAATGTTTATTCTATCTCTGTGAATATGTCATTGGTATTTTAGTATAGATTGTGTCAAATCTATAAATTGCTTTGGGTAGTATGGGTATTTTGATGATGTCAGTTCTTCCAACCCATGAATATAATATATGATTCCATTTATGTGTGTTCTTTAGTTTCTTCCTTTAGTGTTATACAGTTGTCTGAGTACAGGTCTTTTAGTTCATCGGTTAGGTTTATTCCTAGGCACTTCATTGTTCTTGTTGCTATGGAAAGTGGGATTTTTTTTACTGATTTCTGTTTCTGATATTTCATTATTGGTGTACAAAAATTCCTTTGATATCTGAATATTGAATTTGTAACCCACTGTTTTGTCAAATTCACTTAGGTGGAGCAGTTTTTTGGTAGAGTCTATAGGATATTCTATGTATACTATCATGTCATCTGCAAACAATGACAGTTTTATTTCCTCCTTTCCAATTTGGATTCATTTTATTTTTTTCCTTGTCTAGTCACTGTGGCTAGGACTTCCAATACTATGTTTAACAGAAGCAGTGAAACCACTTAGATGTGTCACTTCTATGAAAGACATACTTGTCTTGTTACTGACCTTAGTGGGAAGGCTTTTAGTTTTTGCCGATTGAGTATGATGTTGGCTGTAGGTTTCTCATACATGGCCTTTATTATGTTGAGGTGTGCTCCCTCTGCTCCCACTTTGCTGAATGTTTTTATCATAAATGGGTGCCATACCTCATCAAATGTTTTTTCCACATCTATTGATATGATCATGTGAGTTTTGTCTTTGCTTTTGTTTTTGTGAGGTATTAGGTTTATTGATCTGCAAATATTATACCATCCTTGTATCCCTGGTATGAATCCCACTTTATCATGGTGTGTGATCTTTTTAATGTATTGTTGAATAGAGTCTGCTAATATATTGTTGAGGATTTTAGGTCTATGTTCATCAGTGATATTGACCTGCAGTTTTCTTTCTTTGTTGTGTCTTTATCTGGCTTTGGGATTAGGATTATGCTGGCCTCATAAAGAGTCTGAAAATATTCCCTCTTCTTGGATTTTTTGAAATAGTCTGAGAAGGATATGAATTAACTCTTTCTTAAATGTTTCTTTACATTTTCCTGTGAATCCATCTAGTCCAGGACTTTTGTGTGCCAGAAGATTTTTGATGACTGGATTTCACCAGCAGTTATCAGTGTTTTCAGGCTATCTTCTTATTCCTCATTCAGTTATAGAAAATTGTACTCTTTTAAAAATTTGCCCATTTCACCCAGGTATTCAAATTTCTTGGCATATTGTTGTTCATAGTAATGTCTTACAATATTTGTATTTCTGTTGTATCAGTTGTAATCTCTCCACCTTCATTTCTGACTTTATTTATTTGGGTCCTCTGTTTTCTTGATGAATCTGGTTAAAGGCTTGTCAATTTTGTTTATCTTTTCAAAGAACCGGCTCTTGGATTTATTGATCTTTTGAGTTGTTCTTTTAGTCTCTCTGTCATTTAATTCTGTTCTGATCTTGATTATTTCCTTCCCTGTACTCACTCTAGGCTTTGTTTATTATTGTTTCTCCAGTTCTTGTAGCTGTAGAGTTAGGTTGTTTATTTGAAATGTTTCTATCTTTTTAGGTAGGCCTGTATTGCTATAAACTCCCCTCTCAGGACTGCCTTCACTATGTCTCATAGGTATTAGACTATTGTGAGTCCATTTTCATTTGTTTCCAGAAACTTTTGGACTTATTCCTTGATCTCATTATTAGCCTATTCATCATTTAGTAGTATGCTATTCAGTCTCCATGAATTTGAATGTATTATTTCCTTCTTTCTACTTGCTCTGGGCTTTGTTTGTTGTTGTTCCTCCAGTTCTTGTAGATGTAGGGTTAGATTGTTTATTTGAAATATTTCTATCATTTTTAGGTAGACCTGTATCACTATGAAATCCCTCTCTGGAACTACCTTCTCTGTGTCTCATAAGTTTTGGACTGTTGTGTATTCATTTTCATTTGTTTCCAGAAAATTTTTTATTTCTCTGTTGATCTCATTATTAATCCATTCATTGTTTAATAGCATGCTATTCAATCTGCATGAATTTGAGAGTTTTTGAGTTTTTTCCTTGAGCTTGGTTTCTAGTTACAGGCTCTTGTGGTCTAAGAAAATGCTTGACACAATTTTCTTGAATTTGTTGAGGCTTGTTTTGTGTCCTATCATTTGGTATATCTTTGAAAATATTCTATATGCATTTGAAAAGAATGTACATTTTGATTCTTTGGGATGAAAGATTCTGTATATGTCAAGTCCACATGATCTAGAGTGTCATTCAGCATCACAATATCCTTGCTGATTCTTTGTTTGAAGGATCTATCCATTGTTGGCAGTTGTGTGTTAAAAACCCCTAATATAAATGTGTTGCTGTCTATATCTTTCTTAAAGTCCTTCATGATTCTCCTTATATATTTGTGTGTTCCTATACTAGATGCATATGTATTCACAATGTTTGTGTGTTCTTGATGAATTCTACCTTTGTGTATCACAAAGTGTCCTTCTATGTCTTTTTATGTCTTTTGTTTTGAAGTCTATTTTGTCTGATATAAGTATTGCAATCCTGGCTTTTTTCCCTGTCTATTTACTTGGTATATTTTGTCCCAACCTTTCACTCTCAGTCTGTGTCAGTATTTTGTTCTGAGGTGGATCTCTTAGAAGCAGCATATGTGCAGGTCATGTTTTCTTATCCATTCAGCTGCCCCATGTCTTTTGATTGGAACATTTAATCCATTTACAGTTAAGGTCATTATTGATAGGTACTTATTCACTGCCATTTTACTCCCTTTACACCTGTGTTTCTCTCTATCTCACTCTTTGTCTTCATATTCTTAAAGCAGTTATTTTAGCATGTCTTGCCATGGTTTGGCAAGTCTATTTAGCATGTTTTGCTGGTTTGGTGGAGGTATATTCTTTTAGCCTTCTTTGTCTGGAAAATTCCTTCTTTCACCTTCCATTTTAAATGAGAGCCTTACTGGTTATAGTAGTCTTGGTTTCAGGCCTTTGCTTTTCATTACTTGGAATATTTCTTGCCATCCCCTTCTAACTTGTAGTGTTTCTTTTGAGAAGTCAGCTGCTAGTCTTAGCAGGGCTCCCTTGTATGTTACTTCCTGTTTCTCCCTTGCTGCTTTTAATATTCTGTATTTGTCTTTGAATTTTGCCATTTTAATTATGATGTGTCTTGGAGTGGGCCTCTTTGGGTTCTTCTTGATTGGGATTTTCTGTGCTTCCTGGACTTGCATGTCTTTTTTCTCTCATCAAATTAGAGAATTTTTGTCATTACTTTTTCAAACAAGTTTCCAATCCCTTGCTCTTCTTCTCCTTCTAGTATCCCTATTATACAGATATTATTATGTTTTATGTTGTCATTCAGTGCCTTTAACCCCTCTTAGGTTTTTTTGGGTGGGGGGTGTTGAGTGTGTTTTCCTTTTCTTGACCTTTCTGGGAATTTTTTCTACCTTGTACTCTATCTCACTGATTTTATCCTCTGCTTCATCTAGCCTGCTTTTTATTCCTTCTACTGTATTCTTCAATTCAGAAATTGTATTCTTCATTTCCTCCTGGCTCTTGATGGTAGTTTCTATGTCCTTTTTTATCCTGTTGTAGTTCTCAGTAAGTTCCTTGTAGTTTTTTTATAATTCTCACTGAGCTCATTGAGCTTTCTTATAACCATTGTTTTGAACTCAATATCTGACAGGTTACTTGCCTCTATTTCATTTAGCACTCTTTCTGGTGACTCTTCCTTTCCTTTAGAGTAGTGGTTGTTTCTTTGTCTCCCTGTTTTAGGGGAAGCTCTTCTCACTTGCTTCTGCTTTTTAAATTGAGCTATTTTGACTCACTGTCTCTGTGGTCTGAACTCCTATGGTAGGATACCTGTGTGAGTCAATAGTGTAGTTTCCTTGATCTCCTGAACTTAATGCTCTCAGGATATCCTTTATGCCATTTATGTTGGCTCTCTGGATATAATTGGGTTTTGGTTGTTGTTGGGTCATTCTTTGGTGGGTCCTTCCCTGCAGCTGGTTGACTGAGGGTCACTCCACCTACCACACCTTTATGCTTTTGTGCAGGTGCTACCAGAGCAAAACCACAAAGCCCAGCAACCAATCCCACACTCACCAGATAACTCCCATGCCCAATTCCAGTATCAACAGCAAATAAACCTATATTAATAAGGGTGTAAAGAGACTAAGAAAGGAGAAAGACTATTATAAGAAAGGAGAGTGAATATGAGATGATGTACTGAAAGAAAGATGAACTTGAGAAGGTAGATGGGGAAGCACTAACAACTGTAGGGAATCAGAGCAATTCAAAGAGAGAAAATAAAATTTACAACCTAAATAAAAAGGAGAACGAAGAAGGTAGAATGGATTAAGAGAAGGGAGGCATGTAGTATTAGGTTTAAACAGACATTTTAAAAAAAAATAAAATAGCCCTGGCTGGCATAGCTCAGTGGACTGAGCATGGACTGCAAACCAAAGGGTTGCTGGTTTAATTCCCGGTCAGGGGACATGCCTGGGTTGCAGGCCAGGTTCCCAGTGGGGGCCATATGAGATGCAACCACACTTTGATATTACTCTCTCTCTCCCTGCCTTCCCCTCTCTAAAAATAAATAAATAAAATATTTAAAATAAAATATAAAGTGAAAGGAGGAAAAGGTAAGAAGTATAAATAAATAATTAAAAAGAGAAAGAAAATTGAAGAAAAAGATCCACCATACCACTATCATCAACAAATAACCCATAATTAATATGGGTGAAATGGGAATAAGAGGGGAAAAAAAGAAAGGAAAGCTTAAGAAATATCTAGAGGAAAAGAAAGTGATTTCGAGAACATAGAGGGAGAGTACATACTAAGAATGAGGAACAAAACCCAGGCTAAGATGGAAAAATTAAAGTTTGAGACAAAAACTAGTAGGAGAAAAGAACAGTACAATGTGAAACTTGAAATACAAAAATAGTGAAGATCTAGAGATAAAATTGAAAAAAAAATGCAACAACAACTACCCTATACACAATCAATGAGTAAAGACTGCTAAAAGTGGAGAGAGAATACAGGTATTTAAGAGATGAGGAAAGAATATACGGTGACCATTGACAAGAAAATTGGTTTTGAGAAGCTGGACAGGGGAGATATAATAGTAAGGATGCAGAATCGAAACAAGTTGTACCAAGAGAGAAAACCAAAATTTAAAATGAAAATAACAAGAGCAAAGAAGAAGGTAAAATGGGGTAATATAAGGGAGAGGGAAAATATGTGAATTGAAATAAACTATAATATAAAACCTAGTGACTTAATATGCATAAACTTGAAGGACAAGAAATAAATGTTAAAAAGCTATGCAGGAAAGAAAATATCGAAAATCATGGAGAAGACCACAGTGGAATTTATCTCCATATTATCTAGTATTTACCATTGTATTTTATTTCTGGATAACCCTCTGGTGATGTTAGATGTTGACTCCATCTGGGCTTAGGCAGCCTGTTGGAGACTACCAGTGATCCACTGTCTGTGGCTGATTCTTTCAGTTGTTAATCTAGTCACTCCTCACTCAGCAGTCAGGTTTAAGTACCATAGATGGGGTAGAGTCCCTCCTGGGGTCAGGGCTATTATTTCCCCTCAGGTTGCTGCCACTAGGAGGGGAGCAGTCTGCCTGAGCAAGATGGCTCCTGTGGTATTGGGAGATAACTCAGCACTGGGATCCCAGGTGCTATTCTCTCAGTTCTCTCCCAAAGCCTCCATCTTTAGTTTCTCCTCAAGATTCTCTAGTCCACTCTGTCCCATGTCCCTTTGCTGGAGCCCAGGGTAAGTACCTGAAAATGAAAATTTATGTGTTATCCCTTTAAATAGCTCTTTGTGTCTCCAGCCATCCATCTCTGGTAGAAAGCAGCCCTGCCGGTTTTCACAGTTGGATGCTATCTGTGTACTTTTCTGGCTTTTGTGTTCTAGGCTGGGGATCCCAACTTAGGGTTTGGATCTCACAGTTCTCCAGGGGATGCAACTGGCCACTTAAATATCCCTCACGCAGTTCAGCTGCCACCTGTGGGTACCCAGCCAGCCCTTCGTGTCTCCCCTGCACTCCCTACCAGACAGGTTATACTCAAGCTGTTTCTTCTGTCTGTCTGTGGTTTTAGGGCTTCTCTCTTCACTATTGCTCAGTTGTTTGTTCCAGATTGTTTCTTCACAATTTAGTTGTAATTCCAGATAGGTCCTGGAACCTTCACTCACTCCTCCACCATTTTGGATCTCCCTACATTATTCAGGGACTTGTGCCTAACATGTAGTGCTAAATTGCAGGTGGTAATCTTACTCTCTAGATTGTTCCATATAATCTAATATTGACAATAGTCTCAGGAGATATGAGATGCTAAGAATATGGTGACCAGGCTTGCCTTCTCTGATCTTAAGTTCACTCAAAAAGTCAGCTTAAATAGATTCCCAAACAAATGTTAAAAGTAAAAAGAAATTTGTAAATAGGATGAGTGCATGACCTGGTTTGCTTAGGATTTTCCCAGGTTATACCACTTATCCTTAGAAATATGCACAACTTTCACTCTAAAAACTGTGCTGATTTGGATGGTGAAACATATTATCACCCAATCTATAAACTGGGACACAAGAAATTATATATCTAGGTGACATAACAACCATATCCAGCCTAAGAAAAAAAAGGAAAGAAGGAAGGAATCCCCAAAGATCTGAGCACACAACATGATATATCCCTTAATGAAACTGGCTGTATCTACTATCACATTAAATTTAAATTGTCTAAACACCCCAATTAAAATGAAATTGTCATATTGGACAAAAATTAAAAGCAGACTATATGCTGTTTTACAAAAATATCAATTTAAATAAAAAGTTAAAAGAGGTTAAAAGTAAAAGGATAGAAAAAGACATATGTTAACAATAGTTTTTAAAATCTAGTATGGCTACATTAGTATTAGACAACATTGATTTTATAACACAAATATTTAAAAACTCATTTCATAATGACAAGTGAGTTATTCAGGTGACACAACAATCCTAAGGATGTATGTGCTCCTAGTAACAGAGCTTCAAAATACATAAAACAAAAACTGATAGACCATCAAAAGGAAAAAGACAAATCCACCAAGAGTTATATATTTCAATAACCTGTTTTAATAGTTGATAGTACATGTAGAATATATAGAAGACTTGGAAAATGTAAACAATCATATTAACCTAATTTGTGTTTATAATGCACTTCACCCAACAGCAGCAGAATACACATTCTATATAAGTGTACATGGAAACATATTCTCATCCATAAAACAAGTCACAAAAATTAAAAAGCATTCAAGTCAAACAATGTGTATCACCTGAACACAATGGAATTATAGTAGAAAGAGTAATAGAAAAAATATCCAGAATACCCTCACACATTTGGAAGCTAAATAACATATGTGCCAAAGATGAAATATAATGAGAAATTAGAAAGGCTTTTGAGTTTAATGAAAATACAACATGTTTATTTGCAACATCATTGCAATACAGTTAAAGATCCAATGTAGATTTTTTGTTTGTTTGCTTTTTTGTTTTAGAAATTGAGAAGCTTATTCTAAAATGATATAAAAATGTAAAGAATTTTAATAACTAATACAACTATGAGATTTCAAGACTCATAAAGCTACAGGAATTAACACAGTATGATACTGACATAAAGATAGGCAATTAGATCCACAGAATAAATTCCAGGTAGAGACTCATACATATATAGGCAATTGATTTATGACAAAGGTGCAAAGGTAATTCAGTGAAGAAAGGATAGTCTCCTCAACAAATGGTGCAGGAACAATTAATACCCATGCAAAAAATATGGACCTCATGTTACATGTTCTTACCACAATTAAAGTAAAAGCCTAATGCAAGTAGAGAAAAGGTGGGGACTTCATGGTTTAATTTTCTTTTTACTGGAGGAGAGGGAAATTATATCTTATTAAAGGTTGCTTTTATAAGCTTTGGGAAAAAATTACTATCTTCCAAACTGGGAAATTTATAGCCTTTTGATTCAGTTACTATGGGGTTAGGTTTCTGTGATTCAGAGTCTAAAAGAAACTAATTGAGGGTGGGTCTCCAAGATACTCAACACCTCTTCACCCAGAAGAACTTGTCCTGTAATTTACATATTAACCATATATTTATGAATTTATCTAGTAAAAAGTTTCTGCTACTAAAAATGTATTGGAAATTCTTTGATCATAACAATGCAAAATATGTTTCTGATCAATAAATTTGAAGTAAATTTGTGTGTGTGTGTTCTACAGTGTGTGTCAACTTCTTTCCTAGAATGCTAGAAAACCACCCATTTGCTAGAAAATCACTTATTTGGGGGTAGGCACATCTATCTGGAAACAATGATAGGAAAACAGTATTTCTCATATTTGCCTCACTTAAAATCATTGTGACTATTAAATACTGTTTACTTTAATGGACTATCTATTTACAACTGCAAGATGGAAATTTTGCACAATACTAAATACAGTATACTTATTGGTTATTTTTCAAAAGCTTGAACACAAAATAATCTGACTCAACAGCTCATGCTGTCCTCAATGTTATTCTGTTACTATAGGGGAATAAAACCCCAAGCAATCACAATCTTGTAATTTCTATGGACATAAGTTCTACCTATTGTGTGGGCTACAATTGCACAATTTGAACTCTTAAAAACATAGTATTCAAGCTTTTTTTCTATTATTGTCATTTGAATTTTGTTTGCTTGTTATTTAAGTATTTACTTAATGGACATTAACAGTCTAAACATTATGTAGTATATTTTTTCTGGATTATAACAACAGAGAACAATTCCCATTAAGATTAGGTACAGCAATGTAATTTGATAGCCCCTTGATATTACTTAAAGTTATTCTTACCTGTATTACCAAGCTTCCTTCCAAAGCTGAAAAACACTTTAGTTTTGACTCTTATTGAACAAGAAATTTGGGGACAGCAATTGTGGATACTACATGACGACATAATATTGAACCATGAGTTAAAAGGAGACCTATGTGCACAAAACTAACTATTTTAGGAGGCACCAAAAATTACGTAAGCAGCCTTGGCCATTGTGGCTTAGCTGGTTGGAGTGTCATCCAGTAAAGTGAAAGATGGAGGGTTCCATTCCCTGTCAGGGCACATGCCTGGGTTGAGTGTTCATCCCCCCATCAGGATGTGTGCAAGAGGCAACCGATCAATGTTTCTCACACAAATATTTCTCTTTCTCTCTCTCTCCCTTCCCCCCTCTCTCAAAACAATGAATATACTCTCAAATGAGGATGAAAACAAGTATGTAAGCATACTCCAAATTTCTAATTTTAATTAATTCTAAAGAGCATTGCAAGCCCTTTATTAATCCAATCTGGCAACACTACAGCATCAAAAATATCAAAATAACTTAAGGTGTATGGATAACTGCATAATATGTAATACTGTGAGCTACTTGAAGGCAGGGATATTAAACTTTTTCATCTTCCTATCTCCAGCAGTTGGCAAGAAAGACACAGAGCATATAACATGTTAATAGTTGAGTTAAATTCCAAAATAAGCATCTACTTTTTAATTTTCATTTAGAAAGCAATATCTATCATATTTAGCCATGCATAATGTGCACTTTGTTGCCCAAATTTTTGAAAAGGTTGTATGTTATACATGGGTCATGCCTAAAATTCCTTGTATCTCTTTTTGTGTTTTGTATTTATTTGTTACATAAAATTTCTTATACCATAATGTTAAAAAATAAATCCTAAAATTTCTTTATAATTCAAAAAACAAGTATCTAAATATAAATAAATAAGGAATTGAATTAAAAAATTAAAACAAAAGATTTATTTCCCAAAAGTTTGGGCCAAAAACATGTATACACACTATACATGGTAAAATATGGTATATAAATTTCCATAACACAAAAAAGTAAAATTTTAAAACACATTAAAGTTAAAGAAAAATGTATTATGTATTGAATCCTTCAATGAGATCCTCTCATGACTTTTTGGATGTTGAAAGTCAAAATCTGTTCATAAGGTAAGAATGCCTCTACTAACACTACAATAAATACAAATGATGGAAGAAATTAAAATTCACAATGGCTTTTATATTAGTACCACCTCAAGTTTATTGAGTTTGATCTCCATTGGCATCTTTACAGGTTACTATTATTTATTATTTAATAATTGCTGGATTTTCAGTACATAAATATTTTTCTTTTTAAAGGTAGACCATTTCTTTAAACTGCAAAGTAAAACATGATTTAGTTGAAGAACATACTATATTCTTGACATAAAAAAAATTGGACATTTAATACAGACATGGCAAGATAACTACTGTATTTTTTCAGACCATAGGATGCACCTAGGTTTTAGAGGAAGAAAATAGGAAAAACATTTTTGAAGCAAAAAATGTGGTAAAATATTTAATAACATAAATAACATAATATTTCACCAATGTAAATGTAAACAGAACTCAGCAACAGCATTAACAACAATTATTCCTCCCAAATTTGGTGGGCGGAGTGCATCTTATAGTCCAAAAAATACGGTAATTATGTTAACATGCAACATAAATAATTGATGGGTATGCAGTAGAATGAAACAAAATATTTAATCACACAATATTACATAATGCATCGCTGAGGTAACCCTTGGCTGAGATTTGCTTTCCGGACTATAGAACAAAGTACATTAGTGCCACCTCCTGACAAGTATAATGATCCTGAAGAGGAGGTTTAACTTTGAAGAAAGCCCCTTACTTATTAAGTAGTTCATACTTACTAATTTGATAAATGGAGAGGGGAAGCCCATAATTTCTCCTCCAATGGTAAGACTGTAGCTATTATTTCTTAAATACAGTAATATGGGGCTTAAATTTTTCACCAAATAAAGCTTTAGAAAAATTTTAGTACTTTCCTTCAAATTAAATCATGAACAATTGTAGCTTTAGTAATATGAATATACACTAAATGTATAGGGACATGCGTAAATTGTCTTATATTATGATATTAACTTCCTACAAAAGCCCATAAGAAGTAATTCCTCATGAAAGCCTTTCTTATTTCATTTGTAAAAATAGTTGAATAAAATTGGAGGGAAAGATATTAGAATCTTTTAGTAGGGATCTGATGTTCCCCATACATAAGTTTTCTGTACCTATTTTTAAAAGAGCCTTTCCCAATGGAAAACATGCTTTAATAGTTCCTTTAGAAATGCTGTTTGTGGGTCTAATTTCTATCAGAATAGTCATTGTTTTGAATTCTCCTGTCATTGTTATGAGTTCTTCTGTCACACATGCTCAAAGTTAGCCCATTTCTTTATATTTGTAATTAAATGAAAATATTATACAGACATGCCTTTACCTTTTTTTCTCCATCTTAAGTTGTAGGTGATTTTTGCTGCTCTTTCATGAAATTACTAATATTTTACACAACTTTTAAAGAAATTATACCAAACTACATATTTAATAAAATATTGCTGCCTAAGTGATTAATTAGGGATTGCTAAATTTAATAAGTTAAGAACTAGAAAATCAGTGCATGTAACATCCATGAACGTAAAGAGGTTTTTCTATTTGGTTCAAAGTACATTCTCAGTACCTATAAACAATAACCAAATATTGTAGGTGTTTGGTTTATATTTATTGATTTTCTTAATGAAAGACCTAATTGAACATAGGAATTTATTAATATAAGGTAAAAATTAATAAAATTAAATTTGAAGCTTTTATTTGAACCTCCATTTATTTCTTATGTCTCAAAATATTTCAAATGGAATGTATACACACATACTTTTATGCAATACATAAGCTACACTGATTTACATATACACTCTTAATAGATTTTTATGGCTCTTTTCTCTGTCTGCCCACTTCCTCTTAGCAATGTTATTTATGCTTAAGGTTTCCATTAGCTCCTCTATGTGGGTAACTCCAAAATCTCTACATATAGCCATATCTTCTCTCTTCTATGCTATATCAACCCGCATGTCAAACTCTCTACTAATATACCTGTATATATACTTGGTATAGCCACTAAATGAACCCGTATTGTATACACTCAGTCTAATAATAAACAAACTTCAACATATGTCCTCATAAATATACTTCTTTTTTACATGTTTCTGTTAATATCAGATCATCTTCCCAAGTAATCAGACTTAAAATTCTAGTAAACCTCATATGCTCATATATCTCCCACAGGAGATATGCACTCACACCTGAGTACAAACACAAAAACACAACACACACTCACACCCATTTCTAGTCTCATGTCATACGCCCAGTTGAAACCCTAATTAATTCTCATGTAGCTAGATTCAGTAATTAGCCTCATGACTAAGAAGCTTCTCATGTCTCCTCACTGTTTAGCCTCCTAATTTTTGCTGTCATTCAATCAACCTAGGGCTGCATTACTTCTAAGCATCTTAATCAAAACACAAGCTCAATGTGTTAAATGAATAAATGCCTCTGGACAAATAAATTGGGGGAAAACTAGATACTTTCTAATTTAAACAATTCATTTAATCTAAAAATAAAAATTCCCAAAACTCACCATTCACTCATCTCTCCCACCCAACTCCAGGCCCCTCTGGCAATCATCAGCCTGTTCTTTGTATGTATGAGCTTGTATTTTTTTCTTTTTCTTCTTCTTTTTCTTTTTTTTTTTTAGAATCCAGATGTAAGTGAGATCATGCAGTATGGCTTTCTCTGACTTATTTCACTTAGCATAATGGACTTGAAGTCCATCAATGTCGCAAATGACAAGATTTCATTCTTTCTGTGACTGAATAATATTTCATTACATATCACAATTTATTTATCTATCAGTAGACACTCGGGTTGTTTCCATATCTTGACTATTATAAATAATGCCACAATGAACATGAAGTACATATACCATTTTGAGTTAGTGTTTTTATTTTCTTCTTATAACTACCTAGAAGTAGAATCACTGAATCATATGGTGTTTCTATTTTTAATTTTTTGAGGAATCTGTATACTATTATCCAAAGTATCTGTACTAATTTACAATTTCACTAATGGAGCACAAGATCTTCTGCACATTTTTAATCAGATTTTTTTTGCTATTTTGTCTGAATTCTTTTTTTGGATATTAGCCCTTATCAGCTATATGATTTGCAAATATTTTCTGGTAGGTTGCCTTTTCGGTAGGTTGCAGATACTTGTAGTGGGATGCAGTTCTACTTATTTACTTTTGCTTTTGCTATTGGTTGTCAGATTCAAAAATCATTGCCAAGACTGATGCCAAGGAGTTTACTGCTGTTTTCTTCTAGGAATTTTATGGTTTTAGGACTTATGTTCAAGTCTTAAATTCATTTTGAGTTAATTTTTGTGTATGGTGTGAGAGAGTGGTCGAGTTTTATTCTTTTGCATGTGGTTTCCCAACACCATTTATTGAAGAAATAACCCTTTTCCCACTGTGTATTATTGACTCTTTTGTCATAATATAATTCACCATATAAGCATGGGTTTATTTCTGAGGTCCTGATTCTGTTCCATTGATCTATTGTTATACCTCACTACACTGTTTTATTTCTGTAACAACAACTTTCAACCTTTTTTTTTCTCATGGTACACATCGACTGATACTCAAATTCTGCAGCACAAGAAAACATATTTTTTGCTGATCTGGCAAAAATAGTTTTGATTGATTTACAAAAAATAATAATAAGTATTGTTTTTGCTCCAAAGTGACTTTTTTAAAAAATCAGATGTGTATACTTGTGCATAAGGACTTCTGGTATCAAGAATTAACCAATCAGATACAACCTCATTATGCAAAGTGACCAATATGATGCAACTCTGTTATATGACCTCTATATCTGTGGTTCAACAAGGGCATTTGCACCAGAAGTTATTGTTGTGTTTGCCATTGTTGTATTCTTATTTGACAATCTAAATAAAAAAAGGTCAGTCCCCTGATAAAATAGGTATTGCATGTTTTAAAATTTCTTGTGGCACACCAGTTGAAAACCATTGTTCTATACCTTTGAAACATAGTTTGAAATCAGGGAGCATGATGTCTCCAGTTTTATTCTTTTAAAATAGTTTTAAATATGTGGGTGTTTTTGTGGTTCCATACAAATTTTAGGATTATTTGTTCTATTTCCTTGTATTAAAATGCCACTGGAATTTTTATAGTGATTGCCTTGAATCTTTAGATTGTTTTGGGTAGTATATACTTTTAATAATATTGTTTCTTCCAATCCATGAACACAGAATATCTTTCCATTTATTTGTGTCTTCTTCAATTGCTTTTATTAATGTGTTCCAGTTTTCAATATACAAATCTTTCACCTCCTTGGTTAAATTTATGTCTAGGTATTTTATTAATCTTGATGCAATTGCAAATGGTATTATTTACTGTATTTCTCTTTCTCTTTTTTCATTTATTTATTTACACTGTTGTTCAAGTAGCATTGATTCCATTCTCCTGCTTCCACTTTCTCCCACCCCACCCACCCCAACCTCATACCCTCAATCCCACCTCTTTTGTCTTTGTCCATGGGTCCTTTATACATATTCCTGACAGCCCTTCCTCATCTTTCCCATTATCATTCTCCCCCACCACTCTGGGTACTGTCAGTTTGCTCTTTATTTCAGTGTCTCTGGTTATATTGTGCTTGCTGTTTATTTTATTGATTAGGTTCCACCTATAGGTAAGATCATATAGTATTTGTCTTTCATCACATGGCTTACTTCACTTCACATAATGCTCTCCAGTTCCATTCATGCTGTTGCAAAGGGTAGGAGCACCTTCTTTCTTTCTGCCATATAGTCTTCCATTGTGTAAATGTATAACAGTTTTTCGATCCACTCATTTACGGATAAGCACCTAGGTTGCTTCCAGCACTAGGCTATTGTAGATTGTGCTCCTATGAACATTGAGGTGCCTATGTTCTTTTGAGTTAGTGTTTCGGGGTTCTTAAGGTTTAATCCCAGCAGTGGAATTGCTGGGTCAAAAGGCAGTTCCATCTTGAGTTTTTTGAGGAAATTCCATATTGTTTTCCACAGTAGCTGCACCACTTTGCATTCCCACCAACAGTGCACTAGGGCTCCCTTTTCTCCACAACCTCACCAGCATTTATTGTTTGTTGATTTGTTTATGATGGCCATTCTGACTGGTATGAAGTGGTATCTCATTGTGATTTAATTTGCATCTCTCTGATGGCTACTGATACTGAACATCCTTTCATATGCTTCTGGGCCCTCTGTATGTCCTCCTTGAGGAAGTGTTTGCTCAGGTCCTTTGCCCATTTTTTAATTGGATTGCTTGTCTTCCTGGAGTAGATTACGTGAGTTCTTTATGCGTTTTAGAGATCAAACACTAGTCTGAGGCATTATTGGCAAATACATTTTGCCATACAGTTGGCTCCCTTTTCATTTTGCTGATGTTTTCTTTAGCCATGCAGGAGCTTTGTATTTGGATAAACTCCCATTTGTTTATTCTTTCCTGTATGTCCTTGGCTCTAGGGGACATATTGGTAAAAATATTACTGTGTGGAATATCTGAGATTTTCCTGCCTGTTTCTCCTCTAGGACCTTTATGGTATTGAAACTTATATTTAAGTCTTTTATCCATCTTGACTTTATTTTGGTATATGGTGTAAGTTTCATGTCAATGATTTTAATTTTTTTGCATGTAGCTGTCCAGATCTCCTAGCACATTTATTGAAGAGGCTACTTTTGCTCCATTTTATGTTCCTATTCCCTTTGTCAAATATTAATTGCCCATAGATACATGGGTTTATTTCTGGGCTCTCTATTGTGTTCCATTGATACATATGTCTGTTCTTATGCCAGTACCAGACTGTTCTGATTACAGTGACCTTGTAATACAGTTTGATGTCAGGTATTGTGATCTCTCCTACTTTGTTTTCTTTCTCAAAATTGCTGCAGCTATTCAGGCTGGTTTATGGATCCATGTATATTTTTGAAATGTTTGTTGTATATCTTTGAAATATGTCATTGTTATTTTAATAAAGATTGTGTTGAATCTATAAATTGCTTTGGGTAGTACGGACATTTTAATGTTAATTTTTCTAATCCATGAACACGGTATATGCTTCTATTTATTTGTTTCTTCCTTAACTTCTTTCTTCAGTGTTGTATAGTTTTCTGAGTACAGGTCTTTGACCTCCTTCATTAGGCTTAGTCCTAGGTACTCTATTTTTCTCATTGTTATAGCAAGTGGGATTTTCTCCTGATTTCCATTTCTGATATTTTGTTGTTGGTGTACAAAAATGCCTTCAGTTTCTGAATATTGGCTTTGTATCCTGCTGCTTTTCCAAATTCACTTATTAGGTCTAGTAGTTTTTTGCTGGAGTCTCAGATAGTTTGTTATTAGTATGGAAATGCAACAGATTTTTTATTTTTTGTTTTGTTTCTTGCAACTTGACTGAATTTATTAGTTCTCGCATTATTTTTATGGAGTCTTCAAGGCTTTCTATATGCAATATCATGTCATGTATAAATAGTGAGTTTTATTGCTTTCATTCCAATTTAAGTGCCTTTAATTTCTTTTTCTTACCTAATTGCTCTTGGAGGGACCCCCCTCAAATTCTATTTCAATTAAAGTGTGAGAGTGGGTATCCTTCCTTATCTTCATGATCTTAGTGGGAAGACTTTTAGTTTTTCACCACTCAGTGTGTTGTTAGATGTGGATTTATTACATATGGCCTTATAATGTTGAGGTATATTTCCTCTATATTCATTTGGATGAGATTTTTTATCATTAATAGATGTTGAATTCTGTTAAATATGTTTATTGCACTATTGAAATGGTCATATAATTTTTATCCTTCATTTTGTTAATGTGATGTATCACAGTGACTGATTTGCAACTATGAATCATCCTTGCATCTGTGGAATAAATCCCACTTGATTATGGTATATAATACTTTTTAAAGTATTATGGTATATAATACTTTAATGTATTATTGAATTTACTTTGCTAATATTATATTTAGAATTTCTGCATCTGAGTTGACCAGAGATATGGGCCTATAATTTTCTTTTTTTGTGGTTTCTTTGTCTGGCTTTGGTAACAGGGTGATGCTAGCTTCATAAAATGATTTTGGTAGAGTTCCTTCTATTCTTTGGAATAATTTGAGGATTGGTATTAACTCTTCCTTGTGTATTTCTTAGAATTCACCAGTGAAGCCACCTTGTCTTCAATTTTTGTTTTTTGGGTGGATGTTTTTGATTACTACATTTTTTTAAAAAAGTAAAATTGGTATATTTACTTTATAGCCTTAAATAGACTAATGTAAATGGGAGTTAGAAACAGAGGAAAAAATACACAGTTTTTTCCTCTCTGACATGAACTATGAATTTGTTTATGTGAGACCATCTCTTCAAGCACCATCCCATACAAGGTGCTCTGGAAAGTGCTAACATAGAGTATCATCATGATAACTTCTCTCCTCTGCTTGAAAATGTAATGGTAAAGAGAGCATACACTAAAATCTGTGGTGTCCATTATGCTAGCTACTAGCCATGTGCAATCATTTATATTTAAATTAATCAACATTAAATAAAATTTTAAAATTCAGTTCCTCAAGACACTAGTCACATTCCAAGTGTTCAGCAGCCAGCCACATGGGATTCGTGGCTATCATATTGAATAGCATTGCTGTATAGTAAAACTAAGTGGGTTCAAGTGTCCTAAACTGCTTAGAATCTCCATTTCCTTATTTACAAACTGCAGAAAGTAATAGAATCAACTCACAGATTTAAATTGATAAGTAAATGGGTAACTTGTACATAGCAAATATTCAGAGCTGGAATTGGCATATAGTAATAATTCTGTAAATGTTAAGTAATATTATCCATTAGCATCATTAAAATTTATAATTTTCCACTCAAGATCTCTCTGATCTGTCCCCTTTCACCTTCTAACTTCTGTTTCTGCTCTTTGTTTATGTGGAAACTGACTTGTAATCAACCTTAGAGGTCCCAATAAATATCCCACAGTTTTCAGGCTCTATACCTTGGCTAAAGCTCTTTCCTTTGCTGTAATCGCATTGTCAATTCCTATCATCACCACATCAAATTCCTGTTCATATTTAAAGTTGAAATCAAATTGTACCTTTACCACAAAGCTAGAAATAAACTCTCTCACCCCTGATTCCCATGGCTTGCTCTGTGAATATGCTATTGGAAAATCCGGTCTTGTTTAATAATTATTTGTGTATATGCCTTATTTCTACTACATAAATTAACTTATAAATCATGGTAAATTATATACCTTATGAAGGTGATCAATGAATACATCCTAAATAATTAAGCAAATCATACTTTAATATAAAGACTAATTTTGCACAGTTTAGCCCATACCTCACTATGTGATATATACTATTTGCAACTACACCTTCTATGATATTCAGGATCTTTGTATAGTCTAAAATTCACTCTTTCACTAGACATATGAATGCTAAAAAGATCATTTATTTTCCCAATGGGAAAAAATGCCATCATAGTACCTTATTGAATCAACGGTCTATTAAAATCCAACAGAACCATAGTTATTAATATACATACATGTTTTACTTGGAGAAATTATCTTAAAATCCTATTTTCAAATAATTGGTTTCTAACTAAGGTTGTGCTGAAACACAAATAAAATTAAAAACAATATTCTTGCTTGATATAAATTATCACTGAAATTTTATCACTGGGTATCCTTTCTTCTTGTTTCAAGTGCTGATCATCAAGTGACAGAGGGAAAGGACAAGAACACATCCATCCTTAATGAGCAGAGAATGTGATTTAATGAATGTAGAACATTTTTAAAAGGTGAATTCAATAATTAAAAGTACTCCAGTTATGAATATGTCATATAACTGAGCAATATTTATAAACACAACTCACATTAGACATGTCAAAGAATATATGCAATGTACCAAAAACTTTTCTTTCATTGTTAGACATAGTGAATAGGAATTTTCAACCTGTTTTAGAATGCTGTCAACATTTGTCAATGGAAAAATATTCCAATTTCTAAGAGGGTTTTAAGATCTCCTAAGAGCAAAGACACAATTTTAGCTTTACTATGACAGTGACACATAATAAAAGATCTATCACTGATTACAAACATATTAATAATGGTAATACTTTTAAGTGAATACATTTCTATTGTTTATAGCAACATTTGTATAAAATTTTTGTTACTAGAAAACTGGACAGTTTAAAACCATTTAAAGTTTTCACAAATGACTCCACTGGAGGAAGACAACCCAATTAAAAAATGGGCAAAGAACCTGAATAGACAGTTCTCTAAGGAGAACATACAGAGGGTCCAGAGACATATGAAATGATGCTTAGCATCAGTAGCCATCAGAGAGATGCAAATTAAAACCACAGTGAGATACCACATCACACTAGTCAGAATGGCCATCATAAACAAATCAACAAACAATATGTGCTGGCAAGATTGTGGAGAAAAGGAAACCCTACTGGAAGCAACCTATGTGACCATCAATAAATGAAAGGATAAAAAATCTGTGGTACATTTACACAATGGGATACTATGATGCAGAAAGAAAGAAGGAGCTCCTACCCTTTGCGACAGCATGGATGGAACTGGAGAGCATTATGCTAAGTAAAATAAGCCAGAAGGCGAAAGAAAAATACCATATGATCTCACCTATAAGTGGAACCTAATCAATGAAACAAACAAGCAAACCAAATATAACTAGGACATTGAAATAAAAAACAAATTGACAGTAAGTAGAGGGGAGGCGGGAAGGGGTAATGGGGGAAAATAGATGGAGGTTCATCAAGGAACATGTATAGAAGACACATGGACAAAGCCAAAGGGGATAGGTTTGAGGAGTGGAAGCAGGGATGGGTGGGGTGGGGGGCCATGGTTGGGTGAAAATGGAGATAATTATACTTGAACAACAATAAAATAACAATAATAAAAATTTTAAAAAAGAATATGACCTTTTCGGTAAAAGTCGGTTTTATAATTTTTTGTGCTCAGATCTATATTTTTTCTCCATGAGGTACATATTAATAATTATATGTTTTGAAAATATTTATCTAGACACTAAATAATTATCCATCTACAACTGATTTGTTAAATTGTGAACATTTATGCTTTAGTTCAATCTCCTTGGAGAACACTATCATATCAAAGTAGGGT
The DNA here is from genome assembly GCF_004126475.2 of Phyllostomus discolor. Taxonomy (NCBI): domain Eukaryota; kingdom Metazoa; phylum Chordata; class Mammalia; order Chiroptera; family Phyllostomidae; genus Phyllostomus; species Phyllostomus discolor. The sequence continues at coordinate 65,971,561 of NC_040912.2, read as the reverse complement.
TCCAAGAATTCAATAATTTGCTAAATTTTCCAATGCCATTTGGTTAATAATCATTTTTAAAATGTTTTTCTTTTTCATTTCATGTATAAGCCTTCCTCCATTCAATATTAATTTACCACACATGATCATCAGTTTCAGGATATCTGTTTTGTTCTACTGTTTTGACTATCCCAGAACCATTTCAACACTGCTTTCAAAATTTTGTTTTTATAATCTATTTTTAATATCTATTAAAGCAAATTTTCTGTTATCACACCTTAAAACTTGAACATACAAATGGACTGTGGCCTGAATGTGTATGACAAGAAAACTCTAATCAACTGCTTCTGCAGCAACCAGCCTGGGAAGCCAACCCACAACCTCTACAGCAAAGAATGGTCAGGACTGATCAGTGACTACCAGCTTTCCATGTCTGTCCCGGAGAGTGTCAAATAAATATGCTCCCTAAATCAATCACATGAGATGACCCTGTTCTAGTTATTCCTCCTCCACTCCCCATGCCAACAACCTCTAATCAGAGCATATCTGAGGCTTTCCCTGTCTTTTACTCTGAAGTTTTCCCACCCCACTGTTTGCCTTTGAGTCTTTGCCAAATACAAGTGAATGTGGCTGACTCCCTTTCTGTAGCAAATGCTGAATAAATAGCTGCTGTTCTCATTTGGGGTTTTTTCATTTATTTTGTACACTTTTTCAGAATTCATCAAATAATCACTTTTGAGCTTGCTCTTACTTTTCCCTTACAAAGGAGTATTAACCTTAAACACCAGTAAGTTCCTGGGTGCTGTGTTTTTAGCTATGAAAGCATAATTTCTCCCATGGAATACTATTTAAGTTAAGAAGCCCCCTGGGCCTGAAAAACTTGTTCAGGGATATTTTAATGAATAGGGTCTGAAGCTCTAGTAGAGACTTTTTGTGCTTGCATTAGGTATGTTATTGGACACAGAAGCAGTCTCTAATAATGCCATGTTTCCATTTAAAATATATAAAATTATAAGAGTAAAGAAATTTTCTAGTATAGCAAAAGGCCCAATATATAAGGTAAATTACTCATATTTACGAACTACAATGATTAGTAGTCTTCGGTGACACCTTTGAAGAGTTGATGTTGCTGGAGGTCTAGGAAAATTGGGTGTCTTCACAAACTGAGATATGTCAAAGACTTAGGCTCAGAATCACAATCTTTGTATTCACTAGGAGAGAGTCTGCTTCATGCAATACAGATGACCTGCCTTGGAGGCAGGGCTGGGATGGGGGAGATAAATGAGGATGCAAGGTGATGGGGCGTGAAGGAAGATGAACTTCCTGTCTTCACATAAGCACAAAGAGGAAAAAGGACTCAGGATACCAAGGGTAAAAGCATTCTAAACTAAAGCCCAGGAGAGTAATAACTAAGTTGAACATCAAAATACAAACATACAGTTTTGTATTTTATTAAAAATTCAACTGAACAAAACTATAAAAATAAACATAAATGATCTGTATGACAGTTTTTAGAAGGTTTCATGAACTATTCTCACTATCAATTTTTTCTTGACTTCAGTGATTAGAATTACTCATACATATAAGTTGGAGTAAAAAGTTATATAATATGATTCTGTTGGAACACACAATAAGTTAACTATGTTTGATTATTTATAAAAAATTATTATTAAATCAAGTTAAAATTGATTTTCTCTTCAACAAAAATGTTATAAATACTGAGACTATACTAATTTGCATAGGTTACAAAGCACTTCTTTGAAGAAAATAATTGTGTTATTAATTTCCCTTGCAAAGTCCAATTTTTAGAAAAAAATCACTTAAGCAGCAGGAAGCAATGCTAGAAGTAAAAGAACCTAACAACATGACAGTCAATGTCAGATCCCATGGGTTTAGGAAGACAGAGGTAACTGGAAGATTCAAAGCAAAGTTCAGAGGGAGAAGAGAACTATACAGAAAAAGAATCCCAAGCATTTACATAAGGATGCCTCTGAATGTTAGCTGAGTACCAGCAGGGCATGAATAGAGTGAAACTCCCAGAGCTGGACAAGAAAGTCAGGGAAGTTTTAAACTGAACAATTCCCAGACATTCTCTCTCTGACTTCTCAAAATGGGGAGTCTTCAGTTATACTACAGGACATTCAAACATTCATCAGAATCCCCAGGAAAGACCAAAGACAGGTGCATGTGTGTGTGTGTACATACATACACATACATCCATGTATAGACAAGTGAGCATTATGACAATTATAGATGCTGAATGTATATTTGTGATGTAGTATATATGCATATATGCACCTGATTATATACCACATACATGTGTGTGGAAAGACAGAGAGAGAGATTTGGATGAGTTTCTGAGATCACCGAAGAAGAACTCTCATAAAAGGCTGAATAGAGCTCAGTATTTAGCCCTAACAATCATAGAGGACCATGTATGTCTCCTAGCTCCAAACTATGCCTCTTTCCAAGGCAAAATTTTAGCTTTACAAATGTAATTACATTTCATTCAATACTAAGGAAGAGAATTTAAGAATTGTAAAATGCTACATTATCAGTTGCTAATTTCTTTTTTGCAGCTGCTAATTTCTGAATAAAGTTTTTTAATTGAGCTTATTGGGGTGACATTGGTTAACAAAACCATACAGATTTCAAGTACATAACTCAACAAAACATCATACACATACTGCATTGTGTGCCCATTACCCAAAGTTTCTGCCACCATTTATCCCCCTTTGCCCTCTTCCACCTCCCCCCACCCCCTCTGACAATCACCATACTATTATCTCTCACTTTGTGTTTACATATGAATGTGTATATATATATATATATATATATATATATATATATATATATACATCTATATATATATATATTGTTTTTGTTTAATCCTGTCACTTTTTTTCATCCAGCCCCCCAAACCCCTTCCCTCTGATGGCTGCCAGCCTATTCTATGTATCTGAGCTTCTGTTTCTATTCTGTTTTTTAATTATTTTGTTCATTAGATTCCACATGACTGAGATCATATGGTATTTGTCTTTCTCTGACTGATTTATTTCACTTAGCATAATATTCTCTGGGTCTATCCATACTGTTGCAAAAGTAAGATTTCCTTCTTTTTTTATCTATTTTTATTTTTTATTTATACTTATTTTCCTCCTATACACACCTCCACCTTCCCCAACTCCCTTTTCCCTCTGGCAATCACTATGCTGTTGTTAGGAGTTGGTTTTAGTTTGGTTTGGTTTGGTTTTTGTTTTCTGCTTTTCCACTTAAGTCCTTCACTTTTTTTACACAGCCCTGCAAAACCTGTCCACTCTCACAGCTGTCAGTCTGCTTTCCAGCTATGAATTGTTTCTATTTTGTTTGTTAGTTTTTCATTACATTCCACATAAGAGTGAAATCATACTGTAACAGTGGGAAATTATAACCCACCCTATCATTCTTTAGACATTGTCTCTTTAAATGTTAACTCTGACTAATATGTCGCTTGTAGATCAACAGCACATTTATATAAGAATCCTAGAAACTAACTTCAAAAGGTGGACTCCAACCTTTAGGTTGTCAGCACCAGGAGATTTGCTGGCCTCCAAACATGAGGGTGGGATGACATAAAGACAGGATGACTAAACCAGGATGATGCACATCAGACTATCACTTGCCTTATCAGAATGGACTTTGCTAGTCTGCATGTACAGAAATTTTCAACCTACTCCCTTGATCTTTTTGTTCCATTCCCTTCTCCCTCTTAACAAAAATATTTGCCTCCAAAGAATCCCCCATCTTCCCATGGAGTTGGGCTTTGAGACGTGAGTCCCCCATCATCCAGGTGGCTGGCACCTGAAAATAAACTGCTTTCCTTTACATCTGCACCTACCTCTTCAGTATTGGCCTTCAAAGCACCCAGCAGCTAACCTGCATTCTGTTACAATAATAATGGTCTTTTTCTGGCCAGCTTATTTTACTTAGCATAATGCTCTCCAGATTCATCCATGCTGTCTCAAAGGGTAAAATCTCCTTCTTTTTATGGCCAAGTAGTATTCTATTGTGTAAATGTACCATTTTTTTAATCCACTCATGTACTGATAGATTCTTGTGTTGTGTCCAGATCTTGGCTATCATAAATAACACTGCAATAAATATAGGGGTGCATATATTTTTCAAATAATTGTTTTAAATTTTAACAGCATGTGATCATTAAGTTTTAAATTCTTAATTAGTTGGAAGGTGAACAAGCTATGTCATGACCAATTTTTGTCTGCATGTCAACCAGCCAGACTAATGTATTCTGAAATGGAACTAAACACTTTCTTGATATCTTCCTAATTAAGATATTTATTCCCCTTTTATTTAATTTTTTATTGTTGTTCAATTACAGTTGTCCCACTTCATCACCAGTTGCTCTCCCCTGCCCCATCACACCCACTCTCCCACACTCAATCCTCACCCTGCTGTCCATGCCCATGGGTCCATTATACATATTCCTTGACTAGACCCCTTTCCCTTCTTTCCCCTGTAACCCCCATACACCTCCCCTCCCCTCTGGTGACTATCAGTTTGTTCTTTATTTCCATGTCTCTGGTTCTATTTTCCTCACTTGTTTGATTTAGTTGATCTCATCTGTTCCACTTACAGGTGAGATCATGTTATTTGTCTTCCACCACCTGGCTTATTTCACTTACCACAAAACTTTCCAGTTCCATCCATGCTGTTGTGAAGTGTAGGAGCTCCTTCTTTCTTTACGTTGCATAGTATTCCATTATATAAATGTACCCCATATTTTTGATCCACTCATTTACTGATGGGCACTTAGGTTGCTTCCAGCACTTGGCTATTATAAATAACACTGCTATGAACATTGGGTGCATAAGTTCTTTTGAAATGGAGTTTAAGATTCTTAGGGTGTAATCCCATCAGTGGAATTGCCGGGTCCATCTTGAGTTTTTTGAGGAAATTCCATACTGTCTTCTACATTGGCTACACCAGTCTGCATTCCCACCAACACTCGACTAGGGTTCCCTTCTCTCCACAACCTCACCAGCACTTATCGTTTGTTGATTTGTTTATGATGGACATTCTGAAATGTGTGAAATAATATCTCATTGTGATTTTAATTTTCATCTCTCTGATGGCTACTCATGTTGAGCAATCTTTCATATGTCTATGGGCCTTCTGTACATTCCCCTTAGAGAAAAGTCTGTTCAAATCCTTTGCCCATTTTTTAAATTGGATTGTTTGTCCTCCTGGTCTGGAGTCATGTGAGTTATTTATGTATTTTGGAAATCAAACCCTTATGTGAGGTATCATTGGCAAATATGTTTTCCCATACAGTACTTCCATTTTCATTTTGTTGATATTTTCTCTAGCCAAGCAGAAGCCTTTCATAATGATGAAGTCCCATTTGTTTATGCTTGCCCTTATATCCCTTGCCCTAGGTGACATATAGGAGAAAATATTGTTTCATGGAATACCTGAGATTTTCCTGCGTATGTTCTCCTCCAGGACTTTTATGGTATCACAAATTATATTTAAATCTTCTATCCATCTTGAGTGTATTTTTGTGTATGGTATAAATTGGTGGTTGAGTTTCATTTTATGTTCCTGCCCCTTTGCCAAATATTAATTGTTCATAGAGATATGGGTTTATTTCTGAGCTCTCTATTCTGTTCCATTTATTCATTTGTCTTTTCTTATACTAGTACCAGACTGTTTTGATTACAGTGGCCTTGCAATATAGTTTGATACCAGGTATTGTGACCCCACCTACTTTGCTCTTCTTCCTCAAAATCACTGAGGCTATTCAACCTCATTTATGATTCCATCTACATTTTTGAAATGTTTGTTCTATATCTGTGAAATATGTCATTGGTATTTTGATAAGGATTGAATTAAATCTATAGACTGCTTTGGGTAGAATGGACATTTTGATAATGTTAATTCTTCTAATCCATGAACATGGTATATGCTTAATTTACTTGTGTCTTCCTTAATTTCTTTCTTCGGTGTTGTGTAGTTTTCTGAGTATATAGGTCTTTTGCCTCCTTGGTTAAATTTACCCTAGGTATTTTATTTTTCTTATTGCTTTAGTAAATGGGATTTTTTTTCTGATTTCTATTTCTGATATCTCATTGTTAGTGTACAAAAATGCCTTTGATTTCTGAATATTGACTTCGTGGCCAATTGTTTTCCCAAATTCACTTATTAGTTGAGTAGTTTTTTGATGGATTCTATAGGGTTTTTTTATGTACACTGTCTCTATGTCATTTAAATCTGCTCTGATCTTGATTATTTACTTTTTTCTACATGCTCTAGGCTTTATGTTGTTGCTCCTCTAGAGGCCATTTATACATATTTCATCCCTACAAGCCTAGTAAACCTGCCTTATAAATTATTGGTGCATCCTCCAGTATACCACTGAAATTTTAAAGGACATAGTACAAAAACAATTTTCACAAAGTTGCTTTGAAAGTACAGAATTATTTAATATTAAATAATTTGTATTTATTGAGTGTATACGAAGTGCTTGGAATAATTCAAATTTGTTTGATTCTCATACCAATACTAAAAAGAAGGAAAAATTATTAAAGTATTACCTTATGAATGAAAAATCCTAGAGAAAAAAAGTTTTAAATAACTTTGAATAAAATTATTTTTGTAAGGTCACTTTAAAAGCCAAATAGAAATATTTATTTTATTTTGATTTATAAGTATTTGAAGTATTCATTTGGACAGAAAAAAACCCTCTCAGATTAGAAATTGATAACTGTTAATTCTCTAAGAAGACAGTAGTTTCCCACAGCTAATCAGATTTAAAAGTAGAGGCCCCAACATGGCATTTCTTTTGTCTGCTTTCCAAAAATTAACTCCAGGCTACTTTTATCCCTTAGGAAGCAAGCAGCACATAAGGCCAACTATCACCCTCTTGGGAACTCCTCCAGTGGATTAACTGTTCTCATAAGTCAGGAAAAGACTGTTTTCAAGGTTTAGTATGACCTCTACCCCAACAGTGAGAAAATCAGATGAAATTTATGCCAAATAGATGTTTAATAACTTTGATGAGAAACATTTCCACCAACGGCATCTGGTCTCTAGTCTTTGGCACATATCCTTATAGATAAATATCAGTATACTGTTGAGAAAAATAATTTTGCAAACAATTATGTAGCTCTTGACAGCTGAAAATTTTAATATATTTGGAAAACTATCCCACAGGTCATATGTTTAAAAGGGCTAATAATGCTGCATTTGTGGATACTAAAGGTATTTATTTGTTTTTGTTTTGCCTTTTTGTTCCTTGAGCTGTACATCAGCAGTGAAGAACAATGAGCAGATTCAAAATAAACCCAAATTAGAAGTATTACTATTAAAAAATTGTTTCAGATTTAGACTAATTTAAAATATACAAAATATACCTAGCAACAAATATGTGGTGAGCTCAATTCTAAGGGTTTTTAATGTTTCATCTAGGTTGTTGTTTTTGTTTTCTAACTACTCAAAAATAATGAAACATTTGGTTTAAAAGTAACATTTGCTATCAACATAAGGTACAATGAAACTTACATATAAACAAAGTTTAGATATTGCCATGGAATTATTCATAATAGGATTTTAGCTGCTATTTAAAATATTTAACATTAACTATTTCTTTACTAGAACAAACATTGGACAATGATTATAATCAGTCACTCAGGTTCCAGGATTCAGGCTGGTTTAGGGAAACCAATAATTCAACCTTCATGACTAACATTGTCCAAATCCCAAGAAAATTCTTCTCCACATCACTAGATGTGTATTTAAAACAATGGCAAAAAGTTTGTTCATCAGATTTCACATATGAGTGAAATCATAAAGTATTTGTATTTATCTGACTGGCTTATTTCACTTAGCATAATGTTCTCCAGGTCCATCCATGTTGTCCAACAGGGTAAGAGTTTCTTCTTTTTTCATGGATGAGTAGTAACCCACTGTATAAATGTACCATAGCTGTATTATCCCCTCATCTGCTGAAGGACACTTCAGTTGCTTCCATATCTTGGTTATTGTAAATAATACAGCAGTGAACATAGGGTTCCATATAGTCTTTTGAATTAGTGTTTTGGGTTTCTTGGGATAAATTCCCAGAAGTGGAATCACTGGGTCATAAGAGAATTTCATTTTTAATTTTTTTAGGAAACTCCATACTGTTTTCCACAGTGGCTGCCCTGATCTATGTTCCCACCAACAATGCTGAACTGTTACGCTTTCTCCACATCCTCACCAACAATTGTTTTTTTTTTATTAATTGATGATAACCATTCTGAGAGGTATGAACTATATCTCACAGTGGTTTTAATTTGCATTTCTCTGATAATTAGTGACATGAGGTATCTTTTCATATGTGAATTGGCCATATATATGTCCTTTTTGGAGAAGTGTCTATTCATGATGTCCTTTGCTCATTTTTAAATGGTTTTTTTTGATGTTGAGTTTTATAAGTTCTTTATAATTTTGGATATTAGCCCCTTAACAGATGTATTGGCAGATATGTTCTCCCATTTAGAGGGTTGTCTTTTGATTTTGTTGACAATTTCCTTTGCTGTGCAAATAAAAATGCAACTTATTTCTGGATATTAATTTTGTATCTTGTTACTTTACTGAATTAATTTATCAGTTCTAGCAGTGTCTTAGTGGACTCTTTAGGGTTCTCTAGGTACAGTATCATATCATCTGCAAATAATGACAGTTTTATGTCTTCCTTTAAAATTTTGATGCCTTTTATTTCTTTTTATCATCTGAATTCTGTGGCTAAGACTTCCAGTACTATGCTGAATAAGAGAAGTGAAAGTGGACATTTCTGGGGATGGAAGGTTATGTGGTGGAGGAATGCAGAAAAAAAAAGAAACAAGAACTCATGGACATGAACAAAAGTGTGGTAATGCAAGGGTGGGAAGGGAGTGGCTAAAGGTGGAAGAGTATAAGATGGATAAATGGTTTTGGAAAAAATACAATAAAAATAAACTGTTAAAAATATAAATTAAAACAATGGCAAAATAAGTCCATAAAAGTCTAACAATTGTACTCTTGTTAATGCAGGTGTCAGAGACTAATTTGAATATTGGGAAAGATTTGAGTAGTGGAAACACTTAGGAAAAAGGGAAAACAAATTAATCAATTTGTCAAGTTCTTTCTTTCTCACAGAAATTGTTAATGACATGGGTTCTCTCACAAGTGCTAATATTTCCAGGTAATGCCAACTGCCCATTTCCTTGCTTCTTATTTTGTTCCAAATTGAGTTTGAGAGAGAGTCAGAAATTAGGGTAATATATGCAACACTTGCACTTTCAACATTAAACAATTTCTATTACTATTTAAGTTGTATAAATGTAAGCCTACTATAACATGTATGAATGTAATAGAGTGGCATGTATGACTATTTTTCACACTAGATGGGTACTGAATGAAGACGAACTTTCCAATTGTTCCACATCCTTCTCAAAAATTAATATTAACAGGGGAAATAAGGATGATGGTCATCAAAAAACATGTATAAAGGACCCATAGACAAAGCCAAAGGGGGGGTAGGATTGAGGATGGGAGGAAAGGGTGGGAGGTGGGGGAGAATGGTGGGGGGAAATGGAGACAACTATGCTTGAACAATAATTTAAAAATTTTTTAAAAATTCTTATCACAAGTCTTTTTTTTTTTATTTTAGCCATTTGCTAATGACTTAGTTCTATTGGTAAAGGGAAAGGAAAAAACAAAGATTTTACTTTTAATCCAGAGGCATTCTTTGTGCTATAGATGGTAATCAATAGAGTTTGAAATATAAGTAATGTAGATAAATGTTTGTTAGTAGGTAAAATGGTCTTATTGGTAGCTACAGCTCTGACCTTCATCAGAGCAATTCATAAATGACATAATGTTTCTCTGGATCTGCTCCAAGATGAAAATCTTCAGTAAATATATATAAAATTTAATTCTATAACAAATGCATTATTTTTTGTCATTTTCCCCCACCATGCCCCTCCACACCAGGCATCCCCACCTCCCACCCAGCCATCCTACATCCCTTTGGCTTTGTCCATGTGTCATTTATACATATTCCTTGACAATCTTTCCCTCTAATCCCTCCAATATCCCCTCCAACCTCCCCTCTGATTATTGTCAGTTTTTTCTTTCTTTTTTAAAAAATATATTTTATTGTTTATGCTATTTCAGTCATCCCATTTTTTTCTCCCTGTTATTCCTCTCTGTCCTGTACACTTCTTCCCACCATCATTCCGCTACCATAATTCATGTCTATGAGTCATATATATAAGTTCTTTGACTTCTTCATTTCCCATATTATTCTTAACCTCCCCTTGTTTATTTTGTACCTGTCTTTAGGCTATCCAGTTCCTGTGCTTTTTCCCCATTCTCCCCTGTCCCTCCCCGCTGATAACTCTCCATGTGATCTCCATTTTTGTAACCCTCTTCCTGTTCTAGTTGTTTGCTTAGTTTGCTTTTGGTTTTGGTTTCTGGGTTCAGTTGTTGATAGTTGTGAGTTTGTTGTCATTTTACTGTTCATATTTTTGAAATTCTTTTTCTTAGATAAGTACCTTTAACATTTCATGTAATAAGGGCTTGGTGAGGATGAATACCCTAACTTGACCTTATCTGCGAAGCACTTTATCTGCCCTTCCATTCCAAATGAAAGCTTTGCTAGATAGAGTAATCTTGGATGTAGGTCCTTGGCTTTCATGACTTTGAAAACTTCTTTCCATCCCCTTTTTGTTGGTAAGGATTCTTTTGAGAAATCAGTTGATAGTTTTATGAGAACTCCTTTGTAGGTAACTGTTTCCTTTTCTCTTGATGCTTTTAAGATTCCCTTCTTATTTTTAATATTGGAAAGTGTAATTATGGCGTGCTTTGGGGTGTACTTCCTTGAGTTCAAAATTTTTTGGATTCTCCTAGCTTCCTGGACTTCCTGGAAGTTTATTTTCTTTGCTAGATTAGGGAAGTTCTCCTTCATTATGTTTTCAAATAAGTTTTCAATTTCTTGCTATTCCTTTTCTCCTTCTGGAACCCCTATGATACAGATGTTGAAATATTTAAAGTTGTCCCAGAGCTTCCTAAGACTCTCCTCAGTTTTTGAATTCTTATTTCTTCATTCTGTTCTAGTTGACTGTTTATTTCTTCCCTCTGCTCCAAACTGTTGATCTGAGTCCTGATTTCTTTCCCATCACTGTTTGTTCCCTGTACATTTTCCTTTATTTAACTTTTCATGGCCTTCACTTCTTACTCTATTTTGCACCCACACTGAACCATTTCTGTGAGCATACTGATTACCACTTTTTTTAACTCTGCATCTGATAGGTTGGCTGTCTCTTCATCACTTAATTGTATTTTTTCCTCAAGTTTTGATCTGTTCTTTCATTTGGGCTATATTTTTTTGTCTTGGCATGCCTGCTACATAGTAAGGGGAAGAGCCTTAAGTATTCACCAGGACAGGGCAACCCACTTTGCTGTGTTGTGGCACTGTATGTGGGGAAGGGGTCCAAGAGGGAACAGTGCTGCTTGCCTAGCTCTTGACTGGCTTTCCATCACTTCCTCTGTTACCCGTAAGCAAATGGCCATTCTGGTGCTGATTCCCAGGTGGCTGGTTTTCTGTACATTCTATGACCCTGTGAGTCTCTCCAATGAACTCTCCTATGAGACTAGGAGTTTCTCCCACTTCCTCAAACTCCATGGTTTTTTTTTCAGTCAGAGGTTTTGAGGCTTTATTTCCCTGTGATGGAAACCTGGGTTGTGTGGTCTGTCTTGCTCTCCAGTTGTTCTTACTGGTTTATCTGCATGCAAATGTGGGACCACCTGGTCCTCCAGCCACCACCTTGCAGCTAGTCCTCTCCACCCCGGCTGCCCATCTCTGCTCCTCCTACCAGTCTGCGTGAATGTTTCTTCTTTAAGTCCTTGGTTGTTAGACTTCCTTGCAGTTGAAATTTCTGGCAGTTCTGGTTATTTTTTGTTTTTAAATTTGTTGTCCTTTCAGTTGTGTGAGGAGGCAATAGGTATCTACCTAAGCTTCCATCTTGGCCTGAAGTTGGTTACTGTCAGTTTGTTCTTAATTTCAATGTCTCCGATTATATGATCTCACCTATAAGTGGAACTTAATCAACAGATCAAACAAGCAAGCAAAATATAACCAGAGACATTGATTTTATAACTACTTTTACCATAAGATAGGAATGTCAACTAAATGCTGGTAAAGGAATTAGAATTAATTTAAACACAGTACAAGATTAACTGTTAGAGTTAATTGAAATAATCTCTTTGATGAGAAAATGATTTTGAACATAAAATAAAATTAATTTTGAATTTGCAATATCCAGAATTACTTGATATAAACTGCTATAAGTTATTAATAATGTTAACAAAATCTATTAAAATTCTAAAGATCCAAATTTGGCAACTTCTCTTAATAAAACATAACTATATATATATATATATATATTTAATTTAGGGAAAGCATTTTTTAATCAAAAGAAATTTTGCATGATAAGGACAATATTAATAGCCTACATTAGGACAACAAATCAAAAATATTTTGCATGACCATAAAGGCAAAGATTTATGTACAAATTACCTTGAAACTAATTCCTTCAAGAATATATTTGTGGTATTATAGATCAAGATATAGTCTTTAATTAAAGAAATATTTTTAACAAATTGAGAAATACTCTAAGTTTGCCACAGACAATTTCCCATTCAAGTTAAAACTATGGTTCAAGTGAAAGCAAATCATAAGTTGGCCAGTGACTGATGACTTGAGGATTACTTCCTGAAAAGAAAAGACTCGGTGTGGGTTAGATCCATTCTCTCTTTCTTTTTATTTGTAAAAAATTTCAGTTAATTACAAAGAGAAGCCACAGATGGGGTAGACACTTGTGCTGAGGTGATAATGAAGGATCATATGTAAGTGAAGAAACCAGAATAAGTTAGTGAGGGAGGAGGAAAGAACATACTCACAGAAATAAATAGAGATGAAAGCCCAGGTAGCTTCATGAAGGAATGTGAACAGGGAGCCTAAAGGTCCAAATACTGTCAAGCTCCCTGTTCCATAAATATGCAGGTAAACTTCTCTGAGAATTCTATGAGATTTCCTTGTAAACAAACCTTGGTCCCACAATATACAGTTCCTTAGCACTCACCTCCTTGCAATATTTAGTTTATGTTTCTGTCTCTCTAGCAGACAGCTCACAACTCTAAAAGACAGAATCTTATTTGCATTCATATTCTCAATGCCTACACATATTTAATGCTCAAAAATAACTTGGTAAATTCATAAAAATATATTTAATTTAAGAATCAGATCCCAAGTTCTCCCACACTTTCGACTTCACCAATTGGAACAGAAAAACAGAATTAGTAATGTCACAAGTTCAGGTGGAAAGATAATTGAACAGAAGGAAATTAGTTTTAACAGTCCTAGCTTAAGGCAATAATTCTCAAACTTTAGTGTGCATCAGAATCACTTTAAGGACTTGTTATAGTACTGATTCCTGGGCCACACCCCCACATTTTTGAATCAGTAGATCAGAGGACAGGCCAAAAATGTTTATTTCCAACAAGTTCCCAAATATTGCTGATGCTTCTGGTAAAGCACCTTATGTGGAAATCCATGGCCTTAAGGGAGTGGGAGGTTTGGAAAAGACTGAGAAAGAAACAAAGGACACCAAGAGAATTGGCCTCATAGACTAAGAAACATTTCTCTGCCAGAAAAAAATTAATTAAGAGGCTGTAATTGTTAACTTAGTATTGACTGGTAAAGTTTAACTGGTATTACTCTTCTAAGCAAATAGAGTTAAAATGACCATATATCTAGGTTTGTCTGGAAGAGTCTTGATTTTCTCCTATAGCCCAGCATAATAATTAATAGTGCTTCCTTTCTCTCTGAGGAATGCCCCAATTAGGACACTAAATTATATGGTCATCTTACTTGCTTATAAAAACAAAATAAAAATGTATGGAAATTGAGAACAGGCTGACAGTGACCAGAGGGTAGAGGGGAAGGAATTTCAGGGGAAAAGAGTGAAGAGTTTGCAGGGACAAGTTTAAAAGACACATGGACAATAACAGAGAGGGAGGTGGAAACAGGAAGAAGGTGGGGAGGGCTGGGGTGTTGGCCTGGGGTGGGAGGGAAATGCAGAAAACTGTAGTTGAACAACAATAAAAAAAAGAGAAAAGAACAAAGTGTATGGAAGCTGTGAGGTGTGTTGCTTCTCAGTCTCTCCAGGCAACAGAATGAATGAGCTGGAAAAAAGAAGAAATAAAGATCTTTATCTATTAATGTCCTTTCCAAAAGATCATTGGAAAATACTGAGTATCAGACACTTCCCAAGACAGAGAGACAGTACTCCGAAAACCAGGCAGAGGAAAAAGTATGTTCCAGTCCTGGAATCAGGATGATTAATAGCTAGATCTTCCTTAGTCCAGAATAAATATGCTTTTTGGTTGCTAGGCCTTTCCAGAACACACAGAAGAAAAAAATATCCCCAGGTATTCTGACTGAGGACAGCAGAGAGAGAGAGTCCAGAAAGAAATTTCTTTTTCCACAAACTTCCCAGGGAATTTAAATGTGTGCTGTCCATCAGCCATACTTTGAACAACATTTCAATAAATGTGAACAAGTTCTGAGGCATTAGTCTTCCTAATAGTGATGACACTTTACAATATTAACCCAAAGGAATAACTTTATAATAGAATAATCTAGAAATCAGCTGATTCTACACCCATGCCACTCTTTTCTACCTAGAAAAAACCTTCAGCAGTTCCAAGATCTCAATTCCATTTTCCAGTGCTCAATTTGGGGAACAGGCTAGAAGGAAGAAGAAAGTCATGGCAGGAGCAAGGCCTTGATACTAGAGCACCTTAACTCCCTCACCCACTTCTTGAAATTAGTAGTTCCCTAGTACTATTAACAAATCATTGTGGAAGAACCTGTGAATTACTTCCACAAAAACCCTCATGTCCAAGGACATCAGGCATTGTCATTAGGGGCAGGGTAACCCAGAATTGTCAATGGAGATATAATAGCACCTTACAATATGAAGGCACCTTGGCTGCCATGATTTGAAGTTATCTTTACTTAGTAGAATTTGCATAATCTTTAACAAAGTTTTCTCTGACTTGATTCCTTTTCTCTCAGTAATATAAAATTTGCATGACTCAAATTTGACATCTTAAGAAGGCCTGCATAAATATGCATTTTCCATTGAATTTATGATATAGCCATACAGAGCATATCCTTGACATGATGTTACCTTCTTGGTCATACATTGATATTATAATGTTATTTAGTATAAAATTGCATTGACAGCATCTCAGAAGTGCTGTGATAGCATTTTAGTTTTCATCAAAGTGAAAATTAAAAGTACATTTTGACAAAAATATCTTGAAGAAAAAACAACCAAATTTCACTTTAACATAATTATAGTTTTCAGAAAATAATTTAATTATTTAATGCTAGTTAGAAGTTTATTCAGGATCAATGGCAGAGGGAGGAAGTAAATTTTACTGAGAAACGTTTCCTAAGAAAACATAGGAAGAAAATTCATCCAAGAAGCAGGACTGTACCCAGATCCTCCAGGTTTTGTTTTCAAGTACAAGGCAATGTTATTACCCCCACTTTACAGTTTTTGTCAGGTAATTGTATCAGAAATAATAATACAAATTATAATAGGTATTTTGCAAGTTTGCATTTAAAAATGTTAGTAGAGTTAAGCAGCACAGTCCACATCAAAAGTAAACTGATTTTGCTTTCTGAATTTTAAAGTGGGCCAACAACCTGTTTAATCCCAGTGATTCATTTTTTAACACATTTTTCAGGATTAAATTGACAATATTTCCTCTTAGGCTTATTTGTCAATTGCCCTCACACCACAGCTGTTGAGTATTTTTGGCACCAGAGAGAAATAAGAAAAGGAAAAATAATAATAACTAGAATTCATGAAGTTCCACCTATGCATGAAGCATTGTACTAGCCAAGTACTTTGCAAGCAAATTCTCATTTATTCATAACAAAAATATTATGAAGAAATGCAATTTTTATCCACACTCTATAGATAAGGAAGCCAAGCCTTGGGAAAGAGAAACTTCTAAAGGCATATGGCTAGCAAGTGATGGAGTTAGGATTTGAGAATCTCTGGCTCTAATGCCTCTTTGAAAGAAGTGAAAGGGAAAAAATGGGGCCAGAGCTGTGTGTGGTTGGGAGTGGTTGAACACATCCTCAGATGTTTCCAACCCAGGCAAATGTTGCCATCTCCCTTCCCAGCTGGGAGGCTGTTGGGAGGGAAATACTTCTGACCCACAGTAGGTGGAGGAATCAATGATGGATGCAGTGAAGGTGAATCTAGAATGGACTTTGCCAGGCCATTTCTGAGAGAGGTTGCCTAGAGTAAACACCTGAGGAGTTTATCCAGAACAGATCATCAGAGCAAGGGAATACAGGTCTCGTATCAGGAGCCTAGTGATTTCTTGATTGCCAGGAAAATGTGAACAGCAGCAGCTGGACCTCACAAGTTATATTAGAGTCAGTAATTTACATAGGTCTATTTAATGCACAATTATGGGCAGCCATGTTTCCCTAAGGTCTTAGATAAGATATGGTATTAGTACCAAATTATTTTTTTCTAACTATAAGCTAAACTAGTTGTCAGTATTTGCCCGCAGTGAAATCCTGCCAAGTAGCATGCAAGTTAAGTTCCAAACATCGATAACTTCTTTCCTAAGCGTGCCATTTGCCAAGCCATCAAGGGACATGCGAACAAGCATCTGACCTGAACCTATTTAGAACAATTTTATGTACATTTTTTCTTATTAAATTATTTAATAGTAATATGTAAGTTAACTTCTTCAAAACATTAAATCCACTAATTTCTTAAGACAGTTGCTATGAGTTTATAATATACCTTAAGAATCATACAATAAGCTTTCAGGTCAAATTTACTTCCCAGAGATTCATTCATCTTGATTATTTCACAATTACAAACTTAAAGGGTTACAGTAAGACAAGTGACTCTCAAGAGATTTTTAAATAAATTAACTTTTTAGTTGTGTTTAAATAAGCTCTAGACATGGGAAATAGGTGATTTTCAATTTAAGAAAATGAGCTACCAATGTGTTGACTTCAGTTTAGAAAAAAATATATCATTGTTTGAATAATTAACAAGAGGATAGCTGCTACTTTGAAACTCGAATTCTATAGCTAAAACTCATTCTTGGTGATTTAGCTTTATATTTGATAACATAATATGAAATATATAAAATTCTCTTTCATATATGTATGTGTGTATGTAGATATATGTGTAATATTTATACATAAATATATAGAAGAAAGAAAAGATAAAAACATATACACATAATTGTTTGGGCCAGAATTTTATGATTCTAACAGAATATCTTCTATATTGACAATTCAGTCCAAAAAAAGTAATATCTACACATATGTGTTTAAAGGTCTTAGATTTATAGGAACTGTAAACCCTCGTTGATAATCCAACCCATGCCCTCCATCAGTTTTGTTTCCATGCTTTTGTTTTTCTTTTTTATTCCTTGGGTGGCTAATTTTTCTTCCCCAAATAAGACTATTGTATCTAAACTTTATTGTGCAAACAATTTTATATGTACATTAACTATTGACTTATGATACAGATAAGGATGATGTCCCTTACACCCCCTCATCTACTCCTTTGTTAATATTGTTTAAGTACTATTCAGATTAGTCAATTTTGAAAATTCAAGCAAGATATTAAAACCTGCATTTCTTTTTTTAATAGTTCTATAACTTCTTAGCTTTTATTTTCTTTCTTTTTTTTTAAGATTTTTATTTATTTATTTTTAGAGAGGGAAGGGAGGGAGGGAGAGAGAGAGAGAGAGAGAGAGAGAGAGAGAGAAACATCAATGTGCGGTTGCTGGGGGCTGTGGCCTGCAACCCAGGTATGTACCCTGACTGGGAATCGAACCTGTGACACTTTGGTTTGTAGCCCATGCTCAATCCCCTGAGCTATGCCAGCCAGGGCAAAACCTGCATTTCTTATACCACAAACCATAGCCAATATCTTTTGACTTCATATTTGGTAAGATGAGGACACCTGCAAAGGTCAGATGAAGGTTGATGGATGATAAGAAAATAAGTTATCTTTCTATCCCAGTGCCTGAATTATATTTCCTACTCCATAGGCCCATTGCTATGACTTTTGTGTCCCACACAGGGGAAGTTCTTATCATAAAATTTAAATAAATTATCCATTTTTATGACTTTACCATATCCATAATATCTTTCTAAGCTCTCAATCATTTTACATTTTATTGAGTCTGTTTTTTTTTTTATCTCTGAACCACACTTTCAAAAACCACAACTTTTAGTGGGGTTTTTAAATTATTTTTTCAAAGATTTTATTTATTTATTTTTAAAGAAAGAGGAAGGGAGGGAGAAAGAGAATGAGAGAAATATTAATGTGTGCTTGCCTCTCACATGCCCCCTACTGGGAACCTGGCCTGCAACCCAGGCATGTGCCCTGGCTGGGAATCAAACCAGCCACCCTTTGGTTTTCAGGCCAGCCCTCAATCCACTGAGCCACACCATCCAAGCCTGTTTTTCTTAGTACTTATATTAACTAATCTCATTATTTCTTATATACCTTAGAGTCTTTTTCAATTCTCACATTTTGACAGCTCTTTTGAGGTATAATTGACACAAAATTTTATATGCAATTATCTTCTAATTTTGAAATAGATATAAATACTTTAGACTTAAAGAAAAGCTGCAAGAAGAAACATTCATCCAGACTGGTAAAAGGGGTGTAGACAGGCAGCCAGGGCAGAGAGGAGTGTGGCCAGGTGGCAGCTGGTGGACCAGGTGGTCCCACATTCTTGTGTGGATAAACTGGGAGGGACAACTAGGGAACAAGACAGATTGTGCAACCCAAGTTTCCAGCTTGGGGAAATAAAGCCTCAAAACCTCTGACTGAAAAAAACCTGTGGTAGTTGAGGCAGTGGGAGGAACTCCAGCCTCACAGGGAAGTTCACTGAAGAGACTACAGAGACCTAGAATGTACACAAAATATAATTTTTTAAAAAAAAAGGAGAGCTATAAAAACGGTGCAGAGTCCCCCTATATCAGGGTGTCTAACTCATTTTCACCAGGGGACACATCAGCCTTGTCATTGCTTTCAAAGGGCCAAATGTAATTTTAGGACTGTATAAATGTAACTACTTCTTAGTTAAGCAAGAGCTCAGCACTGCTGCCAAGTAAAAACAAGGTGTTGGGCCCGATAAAACAAGGTGGAGGGCCAGATGTGGCCCACAGGCCTTGTGTTTGCCACCTGTGCCCTGTATCCTTTAGCTAGAATCTCATAATGGTAGCATTATGTAATGATCAATATTAAGAAATTAACATTGGTATGATACTATTTACTAAACTGGAGACTTCATTGGAGTTTCAACAGTTTTCCCTAAAGTGTTCTTTTTCTGTCTTAGGATCCAATACAGGATCCTGTATAGCCTTTAATTGTCATAGTTTATATCCAATCTGTAATAATAGTTCCTTGTCTTTTTTGAATTTTAAATTAAGATTTTCTTGTCTTTTATGAATTTGACACCTTTCAAAATTAATCAGGTATTTTGTAGAAAAGTCCTCAATTTTGAGTTTGTCTGATATATCTTTATAACTAGAAGAAAGTTATGAGCTTTTGAAATGAATATCAGAGAGGTTATGTGCTCCTTCTCAGTGCACAATTTTATTGCATATATTATGTAGATATATATTATTACTGGCAACGATGTCCATGATGTTTTTTTATCATAAAGTTACTTTTCCCCCTGAGACTATGCAAACATTCTGTTTCTCCTTAGACTTTGCCCACCTGAATTTATTTTTATTCTTGTCCTTCAATTTGGTATGTTGGTCCTCTTAGTAGTTCAAGTATTTCCCTGCCTCTCAACTAGTGATAGCTTTCCCTGGTTGTTTTCTCCACCTGCTATCTTTTTCACTAGCGTTCTAAGAGCAAAAGTGTTCATTTCCCCTATTCCCACAGAAGAAGCCTCTTGTTCCTAACAGGAAAGAGAGGAAAGTGTTCTAATGGAGTTGAGTATTCCTTCTATAGCAGCACTTCTCCCCACTCAGTGTTTCACCATGAGAAAGACTTCTTAGAATTCTTTGATGTGATTGCCTCCCATGGTTTATGGAGATAAAAAATGCACTAGAATGCAGATTTCATTTCTCCTGTGATTTGTTCTGTAGCTCTGTTATTTCTTCTCACTATTTTTAGGTTCACTCATATTCCTTCACTTGTACTCAAATGTCTGTACACATTTAAAGATAAAGAGGCAAAAATGTTTATTTCAAGCTCAATCTGTGGAGAGAGGCTTGCTGATGGCCGGCTCCACTTCAGTATGATCATGTGGCGCACCAGACCATATTTTATCAATGGAATGCTTCACAGATGAAATGTAATGGGTTTTGTTCTTCATTTCCTAGAGGTAGATTTGGGTTGATGACTGTTCTTCATATAGACTTTAATCTCCACCTTTTGTACCTCCACAGTATCAATATCATCTCTCCAGAATTCAGAGCTTCTCCGTTTCTATCAGGAAGATCATCTTCTGTTTAATCAACATACCTTTAAACATATTCTAGGCTGTGGCTTTCTTGGCATGGTTTTATCTGTTAGCAGTTTTCAATCTATTTCTTATCTCAAAAGTGTACTTAAATCTATTATCTACTGACTACCCCCATGTACAGTTTATAAATTGTGTGCCTTCAAAATTATCTCATCATTTTATGATTAAAGTGTTAAAAATGAGCAATTAGTTATTTTGAACCAAAGCTAAACATTTTATTTCTGATTTAATTAAAATACGTATTTTAAGATTAAATTTTAATTATAAATATAGTATTTTGTAGTTGTTACTCATCAAATAATAGATTTTAGAGGTTCTTAACCTTTTTTTTCTCTTTGGCCTTACAGTAAAGCAAATAGAGTTATCCCAAAACAGATATATAGTATGAAGGACTTCAAAATAAGAAGCAAGACATAAAGTTGCCTTTGGAAACAGTTATATTATGAATACTTTTTTCTATTTGTCAGTTTGCATAAGTACATTGTGGGATAGAATGAAAAGAGCAATGGACTTGGAGTAGAATGTAGACCTACACTCTAGTATCTACCTTTATATCTCAGTCTCCATATATTGGGTAGTTTCCCATGGTAATAATTTTGGTCTTTTCCAGTCATAAACTTTATTATTCTACGCCTTTGATCTCTTTATTTTATTGTCTTCAATGATGCTTTGGATCCTTGAGGCTATTAATTCAGCTTCATTGGTCAAAGTATTAATTTTTTGTCACCTAACTTACCTAGCAAACACAAAGTTAACTTTCTGAGCATTATGAATGTGTCCCTCTATGCTGGACTCTATAACCATAATGCCTTCCACTCCTACAGTCTTTTCCTAAGAAAATTTTCCAGGTACATAAAAATTTAAGATAGGATGAAGGACAACTTCACGTAGTTCATCCTCTAGGAGGTCATGTTCTGTACTAAAGGGTCATGCCATTTAGAAAGTGAATCAGAGAATGCCAATGGCCAAAGGAAAGCAAATCTGTAAATTGGCCAACACTAAGGCTTCATGACAGCAATTAGATAATTTATTCAAATTCTTCTTTTTTGAATCTAAACATGATATATAGAAAGAATAAAATTTGGCAGCAGGAGTTGAAAAGATGCATATGAGAGGAAGTCATGAAAAAGCAAAGTCTAGGTAGAACACAAATAAAAATATGATCATGTTTATACAAAAATAAGTCAAAACTGAGGTAAATAGAAGTTTTTCATAATAGAAAGTGAAGTGAGGCCTTGGCTGGGTACTCAGTTGGTTAGAGCATCCTCCCAATACACTAAGGTCATGGGTTCAATCTCTGGTCAGGGCACATACAAAAAGCAAGCAGTGAATGCCTAAATATGTGGAACAGCAAATGAATCTCTCTCTCTTTCTCTCTCTCTCTCCCCTCTTTCTCTGTAAAATCAGTAAATTAAAAATAAATTTCAGTGAAGCAAATGATTACAGTGGAACCAGAAGAAAGAAAGTATATATTTCAGTGGCAGTAAATGGAGGATATCTTACTGAATAAGGACTAACTCTTAAGTAAATTTTCCTAGGTCCAAAACTACTTTTTTCTTTCTTTTTTATTGTTATTCAATTACATTTGTCCCAATTTTCCCCCATTGTTCTCCCATTTCCTGCCCCCAACACCTCCACCCTTCAGTCAGTCCCCACCCTATTGTCCACTACCATGAGTCCTTTATACATGTCCCTTGACTACAACCTTCCCCTTCTTTCCCCATTTTCCCTCCCCCTTCCCCTCTGGTCACTGTCAGTTTTTTCTTTATTTCAATGTCTCTGGTTATATTGTGCCTGCTTGTTTGTTTTGTTGAGGTTCCACTTAAAAGTGAAACCTCACAACCTGGTGTTTGTCTTTCACAACCTGGCTTGTTTCTCTAGCATAATGCTCTCCAGTTCCATCCATGCTGTTGTGAAAGGTAGGAGTCCCTTCTTTCTTTCTGCTTTGTAGAATTCCATTGCATAAATGTACCACAGTTTTTTGACCTATTCATTTACTGATGGGCAATCAGGCTGTTTCCAGCACTTGGCTATTGTAAATAATGCTGCTGTGAACACTGGGGAGCATAGGTTCTTTTGAATTGATGTTCCAGGATTCTTAAGGTATAATCTCAGCAGTGGGATCATCAGATCAAAAGGCAACTCCATCTTTAGTTTGTGAGGAAATTCCACACTGTGTTCTCCCCAGTGGCTGCACCACTCTGCATTCCCACCAATAGTGCACCAGGATTAACTTTTCCCCAGGTCCTTGCTGGCACTTGTTTGTTGATTGTTTATGATGGCCATTCTGACCTGTACAAAGTGGTATCCCATTGTCATTTTAATTTGCATCTCTCTGATGGCTAGTGATGTTGAGCAATAGTTCGCGTGTCTAGGGGCCCTCTGTATGTGATCCTTGGGGAAGTGTTTGTTTCAGTCCTTTGCCCATTTATTAATTAGATTGCTTGTCTTCCTGGTGTTGAGTCATGTGAGTTCTTTATATTTTAGAGATCAACACCTTGTCTGAGGTTTCATTGGGAAATATGTTTTCTCATACAGCTGCTTCTCTTTTCATTTTACTTATATTTTCTTTAGCCATTCAGAAACTTTCTAATTTGATGTAGTCCCATTTGCTTATTCTTTCCTTTATACCTCTTGCCCTAGGAGATATATTGGTGAAGATACTGCCGGTTTCTCTGGCCTAGTTATGGATTCCCATTAGACTACATTCATCCTCATTCTCATGTGCAATATAACCACAATGTTACTATTAAAAGTAAGCTGAATGATCTCTGTTCTAATCGCCAAAATAATCCAGATGATAGCCCTTACAAGGTCTAACAGTGTCTTCTTTGCACTTACCACGAATGTGGGGTATAAACACCAGGGCTTCTTGATATGGTATTTCAAGGATTACAGATGCTAGAAGAAAATTGATTCACCAATCTAAATGCTAGCGAAATAATAAATATGCCTGCCCATTTTCATGCTACTATCAAGTATCAAACAAAACATTCACTCATGATATACACACTGCAGGAGTAATTAGAGTTTACCTAAAGTACAAACTGTGACAGGCCATGATTTCTTCCACTGGTAATCAAAAAAAAACACCATACTCTGAGACATTCTAAAACATCCCTACACTGAACCAACAGATATCTACAAATCTAGTTAAGATGATTGGATTTGCCTTGCCTCACAGGACAGTAAGGCATGAGAGGTTTCAGCCTGAGGTCATCATGCTTTTAATTTATGACATCTTTACTATTAGGTTATAGCTGCTAAAAGTGAATAATCTGGAAGTTTCGTACACAGGAGTAATGAAAAATAGGAAAAGAAATATTCAGACTCATAAAGGAAGGAAAATGAAAAATAGAAAAAGAATGTCTAGTATAATGTTGTAATAGCAATATATATATATACAATATAAAATAGTATATGATATTTGGCTTAAACATAAAAGGCTTACCTTAAATATTAATTCAAAACATATTACTAGTGTCAATGAAACTGGATTGTTTATATATCCAAGTCCATTTTACTTTAACACATGAATATTTTACATATTAAATATTTGATTATTAATCACATGTGAAAGTATGTGAATATAGTCACAAGTTTTGCTTTTCTCAATATTCAACATAAGTAATCCATGTAGTTTCAAATAAAAAATCCAAATGAATACAACATTCCAGATTTCATTTAGAAATCAGGACTGAATTTTAGTTTCCAAATATTTTAGAATTTTTAAATTATAATTGACTAACAGATAGATCCCATCTGTTTCTTCAATAAGATTATATAGTATATGAAACATCTTTATCTCAGCTATTACTGAGAAGATAAATGCCCTGGTGGGTGTCTCTGTTGGTTGGAGTTATCCCCAGAAATTAAAGGATCAAAGTATCAAAGGGTGCCTGTTTGATTCCTGGTCAAGGTACATGCCTGGGTTGTAGGTTCGATCCACCATCAGGACGTATACAGGAGACAAGTGATCAGTATTACTCTCTGGCACCAGCCTCTCTCTTTCTCTCCCTCTCCTGCTCTCTCCCTTGCTCTTCCCCCTTTCCTCTCTCTCTAAAACTCAATAAAACATTTTTAAAACATTTTTAAAAGAAGATGAATATATAGTGCTTTAACACATATATAAAGTTAAAGTAATATAAATTTTATCTATTTCAACAAATTATTTTTTTAAGATTTTATTTATTTATTTATTTATTTTAGAGCGGGACAGGAGGGAGAAAGAGAGAGAGAGAAAAACATCAATAGAGCAATTCACTATGAATGAAAAACACTCTCCAAGAGGAAAGTGAAAATAACATTGACTGAACTGCTACATGGCTCACATTTGATAGACTTTGTTACAATCTGTGTGGGAAATTTCCAAAATCATACTTTGACCTCTTCCCTTGGATAAAAAGAAGGAGAGGGTTATACTTAATATACTTAAGTTTAGATGTTATATTTTGGTTCTACTTGAGGTGAGTAAATTAAAGATAAATCTATACTGGTCCACAAGACCTAGCCACAAAAAAGTATCAGCTTAGAATATTACTAATTTTAGTCTGCATAAATAAGATTTACAATTTATCTAATAATAGATTCCTTCTTCTTTAAGGAAAAAAAATGTCATGAAAGTTTCCACAATGAACATAACTGTGAGGGAGATAAATCTTATTTCACATACAAAAACCAAGAGGTAAGGGCTTATGTAAGAGCCTGGTCAGGAATTAAAACTACAGCTGTTGGCATACACTTTCTGTTTAGATACAATCCTGAGATCACACAAGCCAAGCCATTTAGTGTCTAGTGTTCAGCTTAAGAGAAGCAGAAAACCCCATATAGTCAAATCCCAAGAAAGGTCAATAGTACAACAGCAACTCATATCTTGAGGATAATAGATTATAAAGCTATTAATCTTGTTTTTAATTTTGGTGAGAAACTGTATTGGAACACAAGATTAGTGTAAGTCCTTTCTCAATAGCATCCAATAGGCTCCCATCTTTTTAAATCAAAACATGGCAATGAGCCCTAGATGTTATGGTATGGCTCAGTGAATTGAGTGCTGGCCTGAGAATCAAAACATGGCAATGAGACAAGATTGGTTAAAATAAAATCTTTTCTATGACTATGAAATCTTGGACCAAATTTCAGGGACTATATAAGCAACACTTCTGAAATATTAGTCACAACCATACTATATGGCAGATATACTGACAAAAAGACTGAAATTACTTGCCTAACATGACATAACCAATGCACGTCCAGCTGCCTGCTGCTACAAGAGCCAATATTTGAGAGGCAGGTGCTGATATAAAGGAAAGTGGTTTATTTTCAGGTGTCAGAAACCTAGAAGATGGGGAACTCATGTCACAGAGCCCTTCTCCACATCTCAATGCAGGCAGAGGTTTTTATAGGGAGGGAGAGGAGAAAAGAACAAAGAGATCATGAAAGGAGGTTGAAAATTCTCTATGTGCAGACAAGCAAAGTCCATTTCAAGAAGGCAAGTGGTGATCTGGTATGTGACATCCTGGCTTTACAGACTTTAGCCTTCATGGATGAAGGTCAGCAAACTCCCAGAGCATGGATGCCGGATGGTTGGAGTCTGTATCTTCTGAAGTTAGTTCTTAGGATACTTATACAAACATACTATTTATCTACAAGCTACATATTAGTCAAAGTCAGCACTTACAGAAACAAAAGAATTATGGGACAAGTTACCATTTCCCACTCTTAAAATGACACTCAGTAAATGACATGAAAAAGCATGGAGACCTTGGCAACCTCATTCCAAGTTATTGATCTAACTCTTTGCTGAACTTTAGTATCACAGAGTCAACTATAAGTATAGTGAGACTATGTCCATAGGAAACAAACTTATACTTTCTCCTGAAATTCCACTAGTTCCTTATAGAATGCTCCTCTGAACTTTAAATTATTAGGCTTGGCACAGCATTTTGAGAAAGGAGAACAAGATGGGAGAGATCACAATACCTGAAATCAAACAATATTACAAGGTCATGGTAATCAAAACAATCTAGTACTAGCATAATAACAGACACATGGATCAGTGGAAAAGAATGGAGAACCCAGAAATAAACCCAAGTCTCTATGGTCAATTAATATTCAATAAAGGGGAAAGAAGCATAAAATGGAGTAAAAATAGCCTCTTCAATAAATGGTGTTGGGAGATCTGAACAGCTACATGCAAAAAAATGAAACTTGACCACAAGTTTACACCATACACAAAAACAAACTCGGGATGGAAAAAAAGACTTAAATATAAATTGTTACACCATAAAAGTCCTAGAGAAGAACATAAGCAGGAAAATCTCAGATATTCCACACACCTCTAAGATATGTCCCCTAGAACAAGGTACATAAAGGAAAAAATAAATAAATGGGACTTCATCTAAATAAAAGGCTTCTGCATGGCTAAAAAAAATCAGCAAAATGAAAAGTGAATGAACCATATAAGAAAATATATTTGCCAAAGATACCTCAGATAAGGGTTTGATCTCCAAAATATATAAAGAACTCACATGACTCCAGACCAGGAAGACGAACAATACAATTAAAAATGGGCAAAAAATGCCCTGGCTGGTGTAGTTCAGTGGATTGAGTGCGGGTGGAGAACCAAGATGTCACAAGTTTGATTACCAGTTGGGGCACATGCCTGGGTTGCCGGCCATGGCCCTCAGCAACCGCACATTGATCTCTCTCTCTCTCTCTTTCTCCCTCCTTTCCCTCTCTAAAAACAAATAAATAAAATCGTAAAACAAAATGGGCAAATGGACATGCAGACACATCTCCAAGGAGGACATACAGAGGGCCCAGAGATGCCCTATGAAAAGATTCTCAGCATCACCAGCCATCAGACAGACGCAAACTAAAACCACAATGAGATACCACTTCACACCAGTCAGAATGACCATCATAAACAAATCAACAAATAAGTGCTGGTGAGGAAGTGGAAAAAAGGCAACCTTAGTGCACTGTTGGTGGGAATACAGACTGGTGTAGCCACTGTGAAAAACAGTATGGAATTTCCTCAAAAACTAAAAATGGAAATGCCTTTTGATCTGTCAATTCCACTGCTGGGAGTATACCCTAAGATCTGAAATGACAATTCAAAAGAACCTATACACCCCAATGTTCATAGCAGCACAATTTACAATAGCCAAACGCTAGAAGCAACCTAAGTGCTCATTAGTAAATGAGTGGATCAAAATCTGTGGTACAACCTGGCTAGCGTAGCTCAGTGGATTGAGTGCAGGCTGTGAACCAAAGTGTCGCAGGTTCAATTCCCAGTCCGGGCACATGCCTGGGTTAGAGGCCACGGCCCCCAGCAACCACACATTGATATTTCTCTCTCTCTCTTTCCCCCTTCCTTCCCTCTCTAAAAATAAATAAATAAAATCTTTAAAATAATCTGTGGTACATTTACACAATGGAGTTCTACAAAGCAGAAAGAAAGAAGGAGTTTCTATCCTTCACAACTTCATGGATGGATCTGGAGAGCATTGTGCTAAGTGAAATAAGCCAGGTGGTGAAAGACAAATACCATATGATCTCACCTTAAGTGGAACCTAATCAACAAAACAGACAAGGAAGCAAAATATAACCAGAGACATTGAAATAAAGAACAAACTGACAGTAGGCAGAGGGGAGGGGGAGGGGAAAAGGTGGGTGAAAGGGGAGGGGTCATCAAGGAACATGTATAAAGGATACATGGACAAAGCCAAAGGGGGTAGGATCAAAGGCAGGATGTGGGGATGGGTGGGGTGAGTGGGAGTGGTGGGGGGGAAATGGAGACAACTATACTTGAACAAGAAAAAAATTAAATAAATAAAAATAATAATAATAAATAAAGTATTGGGCTTGGGCTTGAACTGGATGCCCTCCTTTGTTTTAAACACATGCGCATGCACACACACACACTGAGAGAGAGGGACATTTAAATGTATTCTAAAATATGTGCCATTTATTGAGACTATTCAGTGTGGAGAAAATCTCCAAGGGGACAATTTCCCATGTGTTCACAATTCCTTTTTTATTTTCGTAATTTTTGATATGTATTACCTGCAGTAACATTGTGACAGCTCCATATGTTGGATTGACACACAATACTTAAAACAGATTTATCATATTTGGTCTTTGGGTAAATAATAAATGTTTTATAACTGCCTAAATATACCATTCTGAGCCATTTCATCCCACCAGGAAAATACAGGTATTTTTTCCTCTCTTAAAAAAATTAGGGGGTCTAAGATGGCGTCAGAGTAGAAAGGAGCAGATTCGGCTTCTCTCTGCTCAGGGGAGAAAATTCTGACCAATCTATAGAGTAGAGAAGCAAGCAACCAACATACTTCAGCATATGTGAAAATAGAGGACAAAGGACTGTGGCGGAACCGAAAAACCGGACCCTAAGAAGAACGCTGCAACAAGGTAGGGTCCCAGGGACCAACGTGTGGTCCGGGGACTGCAGCCCCAGGCCCAGGGCCCACTGCTGGGTTTGCCACAGAGTCCTTGGGAGAGAGCTGGGACAACTGCTCCCTCCCCAGCCAAATAAGGTCTGAGTGGCACTGGGAGGAATCCAGGTGCTAGCAAACACACAAGGGCTGTGAGCACCTTTGGAGGCTGTGGACAGCAGAGGGGCTGGGTCACACAGTGGCCCCTGATCCCCACAGTCACTGGTGTGGCTGGAAAGTTTGGCTGTGGGAGAAGCCAGGCCACTGTGTGGAGCGGCAGGCTTGAACAGGAGGAATTTCTCAAGAGGAAGGAGTGAATAGACAGACACTGGGGAATTCTCCTAAAGTGCTCCAGCCTCCCTGCCACCCAGCCATGGGCGCACGGGCATGCATGCAGGGAGAGCACCCCCACACCCCAGTCCACAGCTGGTGGTCTAACCCTGGGGAAAGACCTGATTCCCACACCCAGGGCACAAGGCTGAGGAGCCACGTTAGCTTTCCAGACCAGACAGTGAGGGAGCCAGTGCGAGCTCCGCTGACCGAGGAAGAAGAGCTGTACCAATCACCCCTCAGCATGCCACAGCCAGCTAAAGCAGAAAAACCACTTTGGCCACTTTGAAACCAAGAGACTTTTTAATTTGATTCTATTTTTTAAACAATTTTTATTTTTTTAATTTTTATTGCTTGTATTCTCCTTTGATTTCTTTTTCCTCTCTTTCCTGATTTTTTGTTTTATTCCGTCCTCCTTCCTTTCCTCCAATTTTACCTCTTCTTCCTTCCCTCATCTGCCTTTTCTATTTTTACTTTTTAAAATTTTTTCTAAATACCTACAAGTGAGACAAAATCCTGGATCTGTGAAAAGACCAAAGTTGAACCCAAAGAAGGGACATCACAACAGCTGGGACAGTGAGATATATTTCACTTGCTATTACAGAGAACCTGCAAGTTATTGCATATTTGTATTATTATTATTTTTCCAGTATTCCTACATCTTTTTTAATAGTATTTTTATATCCCTCTTCTTTTTGTATAGTCTGCTTTGCTAGGCTGGATATATTGCATGACCTGACAGCTTTCCCTGATATCTCTTTCCATACTGTATTGCTAATATACTGTCCTTTAACTCACCTGTGTCCCATTAGCACACAACTCGAGGTTCTGTACTCCCTATTCTTATTACCTAGATCTCATAGATTCTGTCATATGATTGTTGCCATAATATTATTGTAAATAACTGCTGTTCCATGCAATTGTAATTACTTCACAACATGCCCCCCCCAGATCTTAGCCCATTTCAAAGTTTCCTGAACTCTATTACTGTAGTAGTTAACTCTATTCTCTCACACACTACACCTATTTACTATCCTTTACTCTCACCTTACCTCAGAATCTGACCTCCCACAACCTCCCTGCTTTATAGATCCAACTCACAATCCTTCCTTCCCTAACAAGAGTCTTATCTTCTTTCCATCATTTTTAAAAATCATCTAGCTGGGTGGAAGATCATGGTTAACACTATACATAGTCAAAGGATCTCCTATCTCTTCCCTACTTGCTACTACTATAAATAGCATAGAATTCTCTGTTACTGTCTTAAACCATTTTGCCTTCCCCCTCCAACTGATGATAAAAAAGAATATGTGGAGGTGGTGAACACCAGGATACCCACTGGAAGAGGAAACCCAACAACAAAGGAACCACTAACAGATAACAACAGAAGAAGGTGAAGGAGGGAGTGGTAACCACACAAACCTCAATCCAGGACCTATCTGGAAATACAACTAAACAGTAGAGACAGTACCCAATACAAACAACTGAACAAGAGCAAGAGAGAATTCTTTAAACCTTATACACACGGAAGAACCAGCTTCAACACAACCTGCCCTCACCAGCATAACAAAATACAGGAGGTGGTGGACAGAGTGACCCTCATTTAACGAGCTGGTGGGAAGGAACCACCAAAGAAAGACTCAACAACAATCAAAACCCAAAGGCAAACACAAAGCCAACTTAAATGACAGCCCAAGACCAGTAAGCCTGGGAGATCAAGGAAACTGCACCACTGAAACTCACTGCTATTCTACTAAAGAAGTTCACACCACAAACCCAGAGAGCCAGAACAGATCAATTTAAGAAGCAGAGGCTAACAAGAAGAGTCTCGCAAACAATGGGAAGACAGAGAAACAATCCCCAAATGAAAGGAAAAGAGGAAGCCACAGAAAGAATGCTAAATGAAATAAAGGCAATTCAACTATCAGATATTGACTTCAAAGCAATGATCATCAGGAAGCTCAATGAGCTCACAATGAGCTACCAGAAACTACAGGGAAGCTACAATGAACTCACAGAAAACTACATCAACATGAAAAAGGAAATAGAAACTCTCAACAAGGGCCAACAGGAAATGAAGAATACAATTTCTGAACTGAAAAACACAGTAGAAGGAATGAAAAGCAGGATCGATGAAGCAGAAGATCGGATCAGTGAGCTAGGGGACAAAGTAGAAGAAAAAAAGCAGAAAGAGCAAGAAAAGGAAAAGAGGCTCAGAAAGAATGAAGAGGAATTAAGAGAAATGCAAGACAATATGAAGCATAATAATATCCGTATAATAGGGATACCAGAAGGAGAAGAAGAGCAAGGGATTGAAAACCTATTTGAAAAAGTAATGATGGAAAACTTCCCTAATTTGATGAGAAAAAAAGTCACACAAACCCAGGAAACACAGAGAACCCCAATCAAGAGGAACCCAAAGAGGCCCACCTCAAGACATATCATAATTAAAATGGCAAAATTTCAAGACAAAGAGAGAATATTAAAGGCAGCAAGGGAAAAAACAGGAAGTAACATACAAGGGAGCCCCAATAAGGCTAACAGCTGACTTCTCAATGGAAACACTCCAAGCCAGAAGAGAATGGCAAGAAATATTCCAAGTAATGAGAACCAGAGGTCTGCAACCAAGGCTACGTTATCCAGAAAGGCTCTCAATCAAGATAGAAGGCCAAATGAGAAGCTTCTCAGACAAAAGAAGTCTAAAAGAATATATCTCCACCAAACCAGCTCTGCAAGAGAATCTAAAAGGACTGCTTTAAGGAAGGGAAGGAAAAGAGAGAGTAAGAGAGGAACACACGTACATAAAAGGCAATGAATAAGTACCTATCAATAATAACATTAAACATAAATGGATTAAATGCTCGAATCAAAAGACATAGAATAGCTGATTGGATAAGATAACATGAACCACACATATGCTGCCTACAGGAGACCACCTCAAGATTAAAGACATGCACAAGCTGAAAGTGAAGGGCTGGAGACAAATATTCCAAGCAAATGGACAGGAAAAAAAAGCCGGGGTAGCAATACTCATATCTGACAAAATAGACTTCCAAAAAAGGACCATAAAGAGAGACCCAGAAAGTCATTTCATAATACTCAAGGGAAGAAACCACCAAGAAGACATAAATATTGTAAATATATATGCACCCAACATAGGAGCACTCAAATACATAAAGAAAATCTTAGAGGAATTCAAGAAAGATATTGACAGCAACACAATTTTTGTGGGGAATTTTAACACCCCACTATCAAAAATGGACAGATTTTCCAAACAAAATATCAACAAAGATACTGTGGCATTGAACAATACCCTAGATGAAATGGGTTTTACTGATATATACAGAGCCCTCCATCCCAAAGAAGCTAAATACACATTCTTTTCAAATTTACATAGAACATTTTCAAAGATAGACCACATGATAGGACACAAAACAAACCTCAAAAATTTCAAAAAAATTGAAATCATACCAAGCATTTTCTTGGATCACAAGGGACTGAAGCTAGAAACCAACCCCAAGGGAAAAACCCCCAAACACTCAAAATCATGGAGGTTAAATAGCATGCTATTAAACAATGAATGGGTCAAGAATGATATTAGGGAAGAAATCAAAAGGTTTCTGGAAACAAATGAAAATGAACTCACAACAACCCAAAACTTATGGAACACAGCCAAGGCAGTCCTGAGAGGGAAGTTCATAGCGATACAGGCCCACCTAAAAAAGTTAGAAACATTTCAAACAAACAACCTAACCCTACATCTACAAGAACTCGAGGAACAACAACAAAGACAGCCCAGAGCAAGCAGAAGGAAGGAAATAACCAAGATCAGAGCAGAATTAAATGACATAGAGACTAAAAGCGCAATTCTAATGATCAATGAATCCAAGAGTTGGTTCTTTGAAAAGATAAACAAAATCGACAAGCCTTTAAGCAGACTCATCAAGAAAAAAAGAGAGAAAACCCAAATAAACACAATCAGAAATGAAAGAGGAGAGATTACAACAGATACCACAGAAATACAAAGGATTGTAAGAAATTACTACAAAGAACTGTATGCCAAGAAATTTGAAAACCTAGATGAAATGGACAAATTTCTAGAAAAATATAATCTTCCAAAACTCAATAAAAGGAAGCAGAAAGCCTGAACAAACCAATAACAGCAAAAGAAATTGAAGCGGTAATCAAAAAACTCCCAACACACAAAAGCCCTGGACCAGATGGTTTCACAGGAGAATTCTACAAAGCATTTAAGGAAGAACTAACACCTATCCTTCACAGACTATTTCAAAAATTCCAAAAAAAAATGGAAGACTCCCAAACTCTTTTTATGAGGCCAACATCATCCTAATTCCAAAACCAGATAAGGACACAACAAAGAAAGAAAACTTCAGGCCAATATCGCTGATAAACATTGATGCTAAAATCCTCAACAAAATATTGGCAAACCGCATCCAACAGTACATTAAAAAGATCATACATCATAACCAAGTGGGATTCATCCCAGGGATGCAAGGATGGTTCAATATTCACAAATCAGTAAATGTAATACATCACATAAACAAAAACAAAGACAAAAACCACATGATCATATCAGTAGATGTGGAAAAAGCATTTGATAAGGTACGGCACCCATTTATGATAAAAACAATCAGCAAAGTGGGAATAGAGGGAGCATTCCTCAACATAATAAAGGCCATATATGAGAGACCTACAGCCAACATCATACTCAATGGGCAAAAATTAAAATCTTTTCCAGTGAGATCAGGAACAAGTCAAGGCTGTCCACTTTCACCACTTCTATTGAATATAGTACTGGAAGTTTTAGCCACAGCAATCAGACAAGAAAAAGAAATAAAAGGCATCCAAATCGGAAAGGAGGAAACAAAACTGTCACTCTTTGCAGATGACTTGATAGTATACATAGAAAATCCTATAGACTCCACCAAAAAACTGCTTGACCTAATAAATGAATTTGGCAAAACAGTGGGACACAAAGTCAATATCCAGAAATCAAAGTCATTTCTGTACACCAACAATGAAACAGCAGAAGGAGAAATCAAGAAAACAATCCCATTTGAAATAGGAAAAAGAAAAATAAAATACCTAGGAATAAACCTAACCAAAGAGGTAAAAGACCTATATTCAGAAAACTACATGACACTGAGGAAAGAAATCAAGGAAGATACAAACAAATGGAAACATGTACTGTGTTCATGGATTGGAAGAATTAATATCATCAAAATGTCCATACCACCCAAAGCAATTTACACATTCAATGCAATGCCTGTTAAAGTACCAATGGCTTATTTCACAGACATAGAACAAACACTTCAACAATTTCTATGGCACCATAAACAACCCCGAGTAGCTGCTGCAATTTTGAGAAAGAAGAGCAAAGTAGGAGGGATCACAATACCTGACACTAAACTATACTACAAGAGCACTGTAATCAAAACAGCCTGGTACTGGCATAAAAACAGGCACATGGACCCATGGAACAGAATGGAGAGCCCAGAAATAAACCCAAGTCTCTATGGTCAATTAATATTTGACAAAGGACATAAAATGCAATAAAAATAGCCTCTTCAACAAATGGTGTTGGGAGAACTGGACAGCTATGTGCAAAAAAATGAAACTTGAGCACCGACTTACACCTCATAGAAAAATAAATTCAAGGTGGATAAAAGACTTAAATATAAACGGTGAAAGCATTAAAGTCCTAGAAGAGAACATAGGTAGGAAAATCTCAGATATTCCACACAGAAACTTTTTTACTGACATGTCCCCTAGAGCAAGGGACATAAAGGAAAGAATAAACAAACTGGACCTCATCAAAATAAAAAGCTTTTGCACAGCAAAAGAAAACAGTATCAAAATAAAAAGAGAACCAACTGTATGGGAAAACATATTTGCCAATGATACCTCAGACAAGAGTTTAATCTCCAAAATATATAAAGAACTTACATGACTCTACTCTAAGAAGACAAGCAACCCAATTAAAAAATGGGCAAAGAACTTGAACAGACACTTCTCCAAGGAGAACATACAGAGGATCCAAAGACACATGAAATAATGTTCAATATCGCTAGCTATCAGAGAGATGCAAATTAAAACCACAATGAGATACCACTCCACACTAGAATGGCCATCATAAACGATTCAACAAACAACAAGTGTTGGAGAAGTTGTGGAGAAAAGGGGACCCTAGTGCACTGTTGGTGGGACTGCAGACTGGTACAATCTCTATGGAAAGCAGTATGGAACTTCCTCAGAAAACTAAAAATGGATCTGCCTTTTGACCCTGCAATTCCACTGCTGGGACTCTATCCTAAGAACACTAAAACACCAATACAAAAGAACCTTTGCACCCCGATGTTAATAGCAGCACAATTTACAATAGCTAGGTGCTGGAAGCAACCTGGACGCCCATCAGTAAATGAATGGATCAAAAAACTATGGCACATTTACACAATGGAGTTCTATGCAGCAGAAAGAAAAAAGGAGCTCATACCCTTTGCAACAGCATGGATGGAGCTGGAAAGCATTATGCTAAGCGAAACAAGCCAGGCAGTGAAAGACAAATACCATATGATCTCACCTTTAACAGGAACCTAAACAACAAAACAAAAAACAAGCAAAACATAACCAAAACACTGAAATAGAGGACAGACTGACAGTGATCAGAGGGGAGAGAAGAGGGAATTTCAGGGGAGAATGGGAAGGGTTTACAGGAACAAATTTAAAGGACACATGGGCAAAAACTAGGGGGAGGTTGGTAATGGGAGGGAAGTGGGGAGGGTTGGGTGGGTGGGCTGGAATGGGAGTAAAAGGGAGAAAACTGTACTTGAACAATGATTAAAATTAAATAAATGAATGAATGAATAAATAAATAAATAAATACCAAACTACATTTAAATAAATAACATTATAATTATGACACTTAAAAATTCACAGTAAAGCCAGAGACCTCTTTCTCTTTCTATTTGCAAGGCTACTCATCCCGGAGGGTCGTGGAACACTATGGAAAGACAAGTTGTTTTCTTTTGGAGGAGCATGGCCCCTCTTCTGGGAGGGTTCCTATTTCTCATTCTCTCACTGTTCTTTCCTTAGTGGTGGATTCACGTCCAAAAGGTTGAGGGGAATTTCTTATGACAAATTACAAAATGACCTAGATGCTTCCAGTGCATAACTGCAGGGCACTTGCTTCCAAGACCTTTGTAAATTAACCCTCAGTTTCTGCTCTGCCCCAGCAGCTGCTCTTGCATAACTAGGGCACAGGGTCAGACAAACAGCTGTTCAGATGATGATGAGCTGGTGACCACACCTAAAATAGCAAACATGTAAAGAGATCTGTGACATTTGTTTGAAAGGCTGTGTGATAAATGAATGATTTTTTTCCAAATAAAGTAAGCAATAGTTCTGTCATTTTAAACACATAATAGTTAGAAGACTCGTTTTACTTAGACTGGAATATTATGCCAGGGACAAAGTCCACACAAAGAAACACACAACAAAAAGTAGCAAGAAAAAGAAACAGTTAAGTGCAGCCCATCAGCCAGCAGTTCATCCATGCACCTCTACAGAGTCCATCTGTCTGTCCCATACACTGAAATGGAGGAGTAAACTCATCAGGCCGCTACTCTAACAGGAAAATGGGCAGCTGTCCATACATAACTCCTCCTGCACCTTAACCAGACAAAGTAAATCATTCCATAGGCTGAAAACAAAAAACCATAAGTACACAATGTTGCTCTTTCCTCCAAATAAAATCCATACTAAAGGTCCTATGTGACTCCAAATATCCAAGTAGAAATGGGGTGCTCTGAAATGTCAAAGAAAGAATTATTTTGTAAAGAAAGAAAGCACACATCAAAATAGTCTAATTCCACATGTGAACAACAAAATACTGTGTTGCCTGACAGCTCCACATGTCCTCTGAGGGTGGCTGGGTGGCTCCTGCACTGTCCCCACAAAGAGTGCCTAGTCTACCTGATTGCACTGGTACCCAGTGCTCTTCTCCCTCAAAAGGAGAGAGTCTTTTCTTTGAGTTAAAGCAGGGGTGTCCAAACTTTTGGCATCTCTGAGCCACACTGAAAGAAGAGTTGCCTTGAGCCACGCATTAAATATACAAACACTATCAAAAACACAAAGACATTTCCTAATGTTTTGAATAAATTTACAATTTTATGTTGGGCTGCATTCATAGCCATCCTGGGCCTTGAGTTGG
This sequence comes from Phyllostomus discolor, assembly GCF_004126475.2. Lineage (NCBI taxonomy): Eukaryota > Metazoa > Chordata > Mammalia > Chiroptera > Phyllostomidae > Phyllostomus > Phyllostomus discolor. Next base: position 65,933,929 of record NC_040912.2, on the reverse strand, counting down.
AGACACCTGAGTTAAAGGATGTGCACTGGGCAGGGAGACCTTGCTAGAACCAGATTTCCTTGTGTGGTTTTATTTTTATTTTATTTTATTTTATTTTATTTTATTTTATTTTATTTTATTTTATTTTATTTTAATTATTGTTCAAGTACAGTTTTCTGTCTTGTGAGGTTTTAAAATTCAGGTGTCATTTCCATCTTTAAAAAATCTTAAGTCCACCTGGGTTTTGTGTTTTCAGTTCTGTTGTGAAGTCCAACCGCAGTGCCCTCTGCCCACATAGAGAATGTGTTCTGAGGTCAGCAGTAAGAGACAGTGTCTCCTTTTGGCACCACAGAGTTAACAATGAAGTAGGAAAGCTGTCCTGGCTGCTAGTTCTGAATGCCCTTCTTCCTCACAGCACCAACAGCATGTCCATCCATACCCAGGGCATTGATGATGTTCTCATTATCTTTGGTGTTGACCAGCTTCAGCTCCTGCTGCTCCAGCTGGTCCCTTTCTGGTGCTTTGTGGGCAGGAAGTCTGACACTGATACCTGTGTCACTAGCATGTGAAGAGGACTCACCCCTGCATTGTTCATCTGTCCAGGCATAACGGGGATCACCAGGCTGAGGCCCTTTTGCAGTTTTTATTAGTAGCTGCTGCTGACCTAGAGAGAGGTGCCTATTGCACATGATGACTATCTGCACAGATATCATTCAGGCGCTGCTGGCGGAAGCTAGGGTGGCCTAGTTCATCTCAGTAACAGGTTCCACTTTCACTTTTTGGTGATCTCCATTCTTCTGCAGCTCTGCCTTAAGAGGGGCCAGCAAGGCCTCCTGAGTGATTGATTATAGCTTGCCTGGTGACAGTGTTCCTGTTCCCTGGGGCCAGTCCAGCCATGCTGGTGTTGGATGCAGCTGGGAACTTGTGGACCATGTGAACCATCTGCATGATGGGCTGCTGGGAGGTTGAGGTGTTACAGAACACAACAAGGGGGGCCTGGGATGATATACTATTATTGAAAGAAGGCCCCGGGTCCGTTATGTCCGCCGCCAGAGGAAAGATGTCTCTCAATGCCAGAGATTCGTGAAAAGGAAAGGAAATGTTTATTTAATGCTATACTAACTTAAAGTAGTGACCTAATGTCTATCAAAAATCCTAAAGTCCCTAAAAACACCCACAAACACACAGTCCTTCCTTCCTTTCCCCTTTGCCCAGTCCAGAGTACCGTATCTCAGGAAAGGAAATAGAAGTTCATGGCTCAGGCAGTCCTCTAGTTCTTCTCAGTTAGTACTCCATCTCAACTGGGAGGCCTCCCTGGGTTCCCGGCACCCTCAGATGAGTCACTGGGATCTCTGCTAAAACCAGGTGGTGGTTCCCCCTTCTAAAGCTGTGGGGGTCCCCACTCTGCCAGGCTGCGTGGTTCCCTCTCTCTGGGATGCGGGAGTCTCCACTCTGCTAAAGACACGTGGTTCTCTCCCTCAGGGCTGCCGGAGTCTCCACTCCGTCAAGTCTGCGTGGTTCTCCTCCTCAAAGCAGCATGGTTCTCCCTCTCTCAGGGCTGCGCATGGTTCTTTTCCTAAAGCAGCATGGTTCTCTTCCTCCAGGGCTGCGCATGGCTCTCCTTCTTAGAGCAGCATAGTTCTCCCTCCTAAAGCAGCATGGTTCTCCTCCTAAAGCAGCATGGTTCTCCCTCCTAAAGCAGCATGGTTCTCCTCCTCAGGGCTGCACATGGCTCTCCTCCCCAGGGCTGCACATGGCTCTCCTTCCTAAAGCAGCATGGTTCTCCCCTCCATGGCCGCCAAATCTGGGTTTTAAATCCCTGCGGCCAATCTTCCTCTGCAGCCTCATTTCCGACTCCTCCCACATTCGGCTTCACATGCCAGAACTCATATCCTTCCAGCTTTACTGGGCTGCCATCCTGAGTCTGGGCAGGTGTGGCCCCATGTCCTGGAGCCAATCCTCTCTGAGCTCCCACACAAGGGCTGTAACTCAGGGACCCCCCCCCCCCAGTTACATCTGGGTGAGGAAGTTACTTCCATTCCCCTGGCTTAGAGCTGATCACAGCTACTTAACATATCTATGCAACCAGTCAAAGGTTATAGATATGCCAAACGACCACTCCAGAGCTTAGCTGCAAGGCTGTTGCTATGCAAAACAGCTCTCAAAACAGCTCTCAATGGCCCTGCTCCATTTGTCCCTTCCCCCAACCCACACCCTGGGGTGGGGGATGGAGACATCTTAAAATCCTCTGGACACCTTAAGTTCTGGACCGCATTTCAAATGCCCATTTGGGGTCCCCCCTCTTGGCTGCACCCTGTAACAGAGGTAGTCATGGGGGCAGAGACAGTGTAGGTGTGAGCAGCTGTCACTGCACTGTATCATGAAGGGCAGCTGTCACTGCACTGCAAATGAAACAGACTGACTAGACGAAGTCTCATGCACTTGACAAACCACGCCCCATGGATGACAACCAAGTTGGGCTGTGAGGCACCAAGCTTGGGGCTCCAGAGGGTGCCAGCAAACCTTCCTACCCTCCACAGCAATGGAGGGACTCTTAATGGAGACTTTTAAGAGTCTGGACCAATGGACCACACCAATGGAGTGAGCAGACAGAACTCCAGGGTGATTAGGAGCAGCTTGGATACTTCCAGACAAGAGTGGTCCCAGAGGGGGTCTAAAGCAGGGCACTCCCCTAGGCCATCTTTTTCTAAAAAACTTACTTTATTAATTTGCTTCCAGAGGCAGGATCTTTCCTTCAGAATGAGCCTTTGCTTGGTTCCTCCTGGGAAAGTGGTATTTTGATGAAATGACAATTCAGAGAGAGATTGTGGCGAGTTGAATTCTACCAGCCCATGTCCACAGTCTTGCAATATGGATAATTTTTAGTGATGTGTGTAAAAATTCCATTTAGGGTGAGCTGCTTATCGGGATCAATCATAATTGCTTATACTACTAATTGTGTACAGAAATACACAGGGATGACTTTGAATCATCCTTTATGCTATCTCCACCTAAAGCTTCCTTTTCATTTTCTGGCTGCACGTTGTCAGCCGTTAAATTTAGGTCAGATGGTATCACATAGCCAGTTTCGGACCCTAAAATCCTACTCCCCAGGACTGAATGGGAAGGAGTTTGCAGCACTGATGGTTCCCCTGGAGGAGATCAGGGGGCTGATGACTTGGGATGTGGTGTCTGGAATGCTGACAGTCACGGGTGAGATGTGTGCCTACATCTACTATACCAGGGGCTTGGGCTTCTCCTGCTTCTTCTTCCTCTTCTTGCTTGTCAGGGCAGTGGATGCAATATTTGTCCTCAGGCACCTGAAAGTACACAGGTGTGACAACTGCAGCGGTGTACCGAGCCTCTGGAACATCCTGTCCGTGAACATTCCATTCTAATGGAGGCAGCACAGGTAGAAGTCACCGCCCACGTGTCCCAGAGTGGCCCATGCTCACATTCACAGAGCCCTGAGAGTGGTTGTGGGTGATGGTCACCAAGACATTCATCCTCAGGTAAAGTATTCAAACTGGTGGTTCTCAAGGCATGCCACAGCTCCACCACCAGGCAGGGCCCCTCTGCCTGTGCCTATGCTAGCCTGGTAGCTTACAGGAGGCTCACCAGTGGGTCTGCACAGCTGGGCACCTTCTGCCACGAAGCTGCAGCCACAGAACTGAGGCTAAGCAAAGCCACCACCTGGCAAGTAATAAGCTAAGGCTGTTCACACTTCATTTTGAAGCTCCTATGGATCTTCAGGCAGTAATCTCTGCCTGGTCTCCAGGCAGTAATCTCTAACCAATGCCCCAGGAGTTCAGCTGCTTTTCCCAGGCACCAAGATGGGCCTTATCTGTAGTTTCTGAAACGAAAGCTTAACATACATATTACCTGCTAGATTTATGGCTATATAGCTTAAGCTAAAATTTTCCAAGTCTTAAGCCCCCTATCAAACCCTTAATAAATATTCTATTAATCTAAATATTGTGTAATTCTTTCCCCAGCTTCCAGTGCACATGACCTAAATCCAGTGTAGGAATTAGGTGATTCTTTCAAATAAGCAAAATACATTATACTTCTCTTCTATTGTATTTCAAGACAATGGAGAAAAAAATGTCCACATGCTCAATGCTGCAATCTGTTGTCTCAATGCCATTCTGCCTCCTCTACATGAAACGGACCTCATACATGTACCATATTTTTAGGACTATAAGACACACTGGACCATAAGATGCACCTAGGTTTTAGAGGAGGAAAATAGGGAAAACTTTTTTGAAACAAAAATTGTGTTAAAATATTTAACAACCTATGATCCCGCTCCACCACCACCCCCACACACAGTGAGCCAGGTAAGCTACATTTGAACTATAAGACACACCTGCCTTTTCCTCCCAAATTTGGGAGAAAAAAGTGCATGTTATAGCCCAAAAAATACAGGCATATGCATACAGATGGTGGGTGAATGACTAACAACATGAAAGTGAGTTAGAAACTTAAAGAGCTAGATAAATACAAATGGTTATATGAAATTCTGCACATTAAATAGTTATATTCACTCTCTCTATTTGATCATTCAAGTTGTGGCTTAAAAGATTAGCATAAAATGAAAAAAAAAACTAACATGTTTAATAAGTATGTCAATGTCATTACAGAGGCCCTGAAATTCAAAACACAAATATGCCTTAACAAAAGAAGTATTTCTTTATCGTTGAAATTCTAAACCTGCTTAGAAATTAATAGTGTCTTAAGACTCTATTAAAGTTAAAATATAACTTGTGAAGAAAAGCTATTGTTTATACATATTTTTTTTCCTTTCATTTGACAGCCAAGGTTTCATTAGCAACAAAAGAACATGTATGTGAGTGAATTCTTTCCAAATACTTTTATAAAACATCAGTTTTTCCTAGAATAACTAAGTATAATTTTTCACTTATGTTTATGTCAAAAAATAAAAAGTATTTGACATTATTAATTTTATAAATATAATTCTACTTAAATATATAGAAGGACTTTTCATTAGAAAATTTTTTCAATAGAAAAAGGTAACTACCTCGATTATTTCATTTTTGATGAATGGATGTTTTAATGCATATTTTTATTGTTTGTCTTAAAAATTATTATTCATATTTCTTATATGTAACTCTTACTAGGGTTCTTTAATATTTTATGTCACTGGATAATAACCATGCCAACAAAGTATCTATTAGTTTAATGTTTTCACATGGTTAGCATTATAGCTTATAATAATTGATATTTTACTTTTGAGGTTAAACTTCAGACATACTACCTAGGGCAATGCTTTTTTAGAGACAAATGTTTAATCCAGCTGGCAGTGCCTGGGGCAAAATATTCTGAGGGCTGGACTTTTGATTTCCTGCCCTTGCCTTTGCAGAATGATGTTGGATATCGTTTTCTTTGGTAAATGCATGCCAAATTTAACACAATACTTATATAGGCATCTAAAAGGTGCAAAATAGTAACTCAAAAGGTAACTTATTTAAAGTTATCTTAGCCAAGTAATAATATAAAAAGCACAGTAAAATCAACTAATTTAGCAAAACATACTAATTTAATAGACAGAAATATCTTGAAAATGTATTCAAAGGTTCTTTTGTTGCCTGTTTAAAAACTTCATCAGCAAGGGTACAGGGAAACATCAGTTTATTTTGCCCCTGCTAAATGCCAGAAACTGCTCAAGGCGCTTTGTCCCATTCAAGAGCACTTACATTATAACTATGAGGAGACTATGTCTCACTTCATTCAAGCTGGGAGCAGATATTTTGCTACAGTTTATAGTGCATGAAAACTTAAGGTCATAATCACCATAAACACTTTTATAGGGTTTAAGACAACTCACACTTATCTGTTGAAATCACATCTTATTCTTTTGCTGTGTTTAACTGTGTTACTCCCCATGGTTTTGGCAAAATGATGCAAAACTAAATAATATCATCAATCTCAATCCATGACCAGTTACTTCAACCTAATTTTACTATGTTCATGTTCCTTACTATTTCACACTTGGCTAATAAGAAATGATTACTTAAACAGTTTGAAAACAAGGGCAGTGAGTTACAATGTACAGTTTGCATGGCTTCAAACCACAGAGGGTATATAAATACAGAGAAATTTCACCCACCAGTTAACTGAGCCAGATTACATAACCTGTTTGTGAAGTCAAGAGTCTTAGCTTTAGCCACTTAGGCTTAAAGAGTGAAAGAGTATAAGAATATTCTCCCCTTAGTACATAAGTTTTTTTAGTAGGAAAAAAAATTCTTCTTAAGTTTTCAACATACTGGAGAGAAGGAACTTTACCAGAACTTAAAATAATGAATCAGAAACCAGAGTTCATTGACCTTAGTTTTCAACTGTGTGAATCATATGATACATGGGTTGAGAGTCATTTCATTACTCTGCATTTCTTTTCATTTAATTGTAAGATATGAACAATGATACCTCACAGGTATGATGGGAAACAAACTTTATTTATGTTTTTACCAGATGTTGATTCTTTTTACTGCACATATTTTGTGTAAGTTGGTCCTCAAGTAAGGGGATAGGAAAACATTAATGGTAGCCACATCATTAAATAAAACTCATCTCAGGTAACAGACGTCATAAAATTGAAGAGCGACTTTCTCTAAGTCACATGTGGTGCTAGAAGTCCCCATCTCTGCTTCTCAAATACAGTAGTCAGTGTTCCACTTTATTCCTGTTGTCTATAATATAAATTTCTGTCCTTCAGTCACACAGATCATAAAGTTTGGAGAGACATCTTAGAACACTTCTTAGAATTAATGCTCAGGAGAGCCCTTATTCTATTTTTTAAATTTTAATAATACATTTTATTTAATTCAACATATCAAAAATATTTCAACATGTACTTTTACATTCTTTTTTATATGCAATTTCTTTGTTTTAATTTATTGTTGTTCAGTTACAGTTGTCCTGCCTTTTTCACCCTTGCTCATCCCAACCCCATCCCCCCGCACTCCCACAGTCAATGATCCCCATTGTCCATGCCTATGAGTCCTTTATTCATGTTTCTTTGCTTCACCTTTCCAATTCCTTCTTCTGTTATCCTCCTTCCCCCTCCCCTTTGGTCTCCACAAGTTTGTTCTTTATTTCCAAGTTTCTGGTTCTATTTTTCTCATTTATTTCTTTTGTTTATTAGGTACCACTTATAAGTGAGATCATATGATATTTGCCTTTCACCACCTGGCTTATTTCACTTAGCATAATAGTCTTCAGTTCTATCTGTGTTGTTGTGAAGGGTAGGAGTTCCTTCTTTCTTTTTGTATTCCATTGAGTAAATGTACCACAGTTTTTTGATCCACTCATTTACTGATGGGCACTTAGGCTGTTTCCAGCACTTGGCTATTGTAAATAATGTTGCTATGAACATGGGGGTGCATTGGTTCTTTTGAATTGATGCCTCAGGATTTGTAGGGTATAGTACCAATAGTGGGACTGCTGGATCAGAAGCAGTTCCATCTTTAGATTTTTGAGGAAATTCTATACTGTTTTCCACAGGGGCTACACCAGTCTACATTCCCACCAACAGTATACTAGAGTTTCCTTTTTTGACATCCTTGCCTGCACTTGTTGTTTGTTGAAGTTCCTAGGAACAGAAATAAGTGCTTTTAAGTTTTTGCCTAGAGCCTCTGCAATCACTAAAATGGCAATAAAAGACTGCCACATGCAACTTCAGGTCAAGTTGGAGGTGTAGGTAGACACACTTTGCCTTCTTGTGAAAACACATAGAGAATCACAACTACATCTCAAAACAAATAACAACCATAACTGTCAGAAAATCAAGCTGTATGGAAATACAACAACCAAAGATTTAAAGAAGCCACATTCATCGAGATGGGTAGGAGGGGTGGAGCTGTGGAAATGGGCAAAGAGGCGTGGAGATGGTTAGGACTTGGAGATGTGTCAGCAGCGGAAGGGGCAGTCACACACTCATGTGTGGTGAATAAAAATCAGGAGGGATACTGTAGGAGTGAGTGACCCCAGCCCCAGGCCAGACCACACACCTCAGGGTTCCAGCTCCAGGAAGATAGATCCCTATAACTTCTGGCTGTAAAAACCAGTGAGAGTTGGGGCAGCAGAAAAAACTGCTGGATTTTCAAGATAGTAAGTTTAAAGGCCCCACATGTACTTAGAACATATGAAAACCCACCCACTCTGGGGTTTACCACCAGAGCAACAGCTGGAAGGGCACCAGTCGCATATAGGAAGTGGGTAAAGTAACTGGAAATGGGGAGAGAGCTAGGAAAACTGTCAGAAGCCAGGCAGCAGCATTGTCACCTCTCCAAGCCCTCTCCCCACACAAAGCCACAAGTGGTGAAGGGGGTTGTCCCACCCTATTGATTATCTAAGGCCCTACCCCACATGATTTACAGTTGCCTTTCCTAAGACAAAGAGTCAAAGAAGCTCTACTGAATACACAGAAACAAAAACAGGTTGCTGAATTGAGTAGACAAAGAAATATGTCCCAAATGAAAGAACAGAAAAAGAGTTAAATGGAACAGAGATAACTAACCTATCAGCTACAGAGTTCAAAACACTGGTGCTCAGGATGCTCAAAGAACTCACTGAGTACAGCAAAAACATAAGGGAAAATAATGAAGCTTAAACTAAGTGAAATGAAGAAAAATCTGCAGGGAACCAACAGTGGAGTGGATGAAGCTGAGAAATCAACAATTAGGAACACAAGGAAGGAAAAAAAGCATTCAATCAGAACAGCAGGAATAAAAAAAGAATTTTAACAAAGGGGAATAGGCTTAGGAACCTCTGAGACAACTTCAAACATACTAACATTTGAATCATAAGGGAACCATAAGGAGAAGAGGAAGACAAGAAATTGAAAACTTATTTGAAGAAATAATGAAAGAAAATTTCCATGATTTGGTGAAGGGAATAGACATACAAGTCAAGGAAGCACAAAGAGTCCCAAACAAGTTGGACCCAAAGAGGATCACATCAAGACACATAATAATTAAAATGCCAAAGGTTAAAGGTAAAAAGAGAATCTGAAAAGCAGCAAGAGAAAAGCAGAGAGTTACCTTCAGAGGAGTTCCCATAAGACTGTCAGCTGATGTCCCAAAAAACTTTGCAGGCTAGAAGGGACTGGCAAAAAGTATTCAAAGTGATGAAAAGCAAGGACCTACAACTAAGATTACTCTGTCCAGCAAAGCTGTCATTTAGAATGGAAGGATAGATAAAGTGCTTCCCAGACAAGGTAAAGCTAAAGGAGTTCATCATCACCAAGTCATCATTACATGAAATGTTAAAGGGACTTTTTTAACAAAAAGAAGATCACAACTATGAACATTAAAAGGGCAACATATTTATAACCACTGAATCTTAAAAAACAAACTAAGCAAACCAGCAGAACAGGAACAGAATCATAGATATGGAGATCATTTTGAGTGTTGAGAGCTAGGAAGGAGAAGGGGAAGAATGGGGGGGAAGTGCAGGGATTAAGAAGTATATTTGGTAGGTACAAAATAGACATGGGGATGTAAAGAATAGTATAAGAAATGGAGAAACCAAAGAGTTTATGTGCACAACCCAAGGACATGAGCTAAGGGGGATGCATATTACTGGAGAGAAAGGGGTACCAGGAGGTGGAAGCAAAAGGGGAAAAAATGGGACAACTGTAATAACTAATTAATAAAGATATTTTAAAAATAAATAAAAATAAATTAAAAAATAAAGGATGACAGAAGAGAGAGAGAAAAGAAGAGAAAAGAAAAGAGAAAAGAAGCAAAGGAAAAGGGAAAGGGAAGGGAAAGGAGGGGAGGGGAGGGGAGGGGAGGAAAAATGCCAGGTGCAAGAATTATGGGATGATTCTGTAGAAAAGTGAAGGAAGAAGGAAGAAAGATGGTTTCCAGTATGAGACAAAGTCAGCCAGGGAAAAAGAACTGTAGAAGTGTGTACTCAGAGTGACAGCTTCAACAAAGGGACTGTCTCTGTACTCCCCATTAACTGGGAATAATCAAAGGTAATGATGTGGCAAGCACCAGTGAACTTCCCCAGGTAAACACTATAGATATCAAATATATTCTTAAATTTTAAAATGAAGGTAACCCAAAGCTTTAGGTGTCTTCAGATAAATTCCCAGTAGTGGAATTGTTGAGTCATATGGTAGTTCTATTTTTAGTTTTTTGATGAACTTTCATGCTGTTTTCCATAGTGGCTGTACCAATTTTCAATCCTACCAAAAATGCACCAGGATTCCTTTTCCTCCACAGCTTTGTCAACATCTGTTGTTTGTTGGTTTATCAATGATAGCCATTCTGACAGGTGTGAGGTGCTATTTTATTGTGGCTTTACAATAATTTGCACTTCCCTGATGTGATGAATGATGTGGATTTGCCACCTGTATGTCCTGTTGAGAGAAATGTCTATTCTGTTTCTCTGCCCATTTTTTAATTGAATTGTTTGTTTCTTTTAGTCTTTAATTGTGTGAGTTCTGTTATTATATTTTGAATGTTAACCCCTTATCAGATGTGTCTTTGGCAAATATTTTGTACCATTCAGTAGGTTTCCTTTTCATTTTGTCGGTTTCCTTTGCTGTGCAAAAACTTCTTAGTTCGATGTAGTCTCATTTGTTTATTTTTTTTGTTTCCCCTGCCTGAGAAAAAACATCAGAAAAAAATATTGCTAAGAGAAATGCCAGAGATTTTACTGCCTATGTTTTATTCTAGAATTTTTATGGTTTTGAATTTTACCACTTTTTCTCTTTTAGTTTACTGCATTCCATCACAGTCACAGGGGAGGGGTAATTGCATACTCATATGTTTTAAAAGACCTTCATATATAAGATCTTTATTTTTCTTCACATCTTTGTTTTTTTAAAGATAAAAAATCAAAATGGAGGAAAAATCCGATAAGAAGACAAATTAGAAAACAGCCACAGAATATTTTGTGTCAACTTTTGTTAGATCAACCAACCACAAAAAATTCCAAGAAAGAAATTAAAACTTGGGACTGCTTTTTCACAAATGATATTGTAGATATAATTTTATTACGTACAAATAAATACATAAATCCTATCTCAAGCCAGTTTTCACAAGAAGGAGATGCTAAACAGATAGACAAAACCAAATTGGGAGCATTTTGGGGCCTCTTATATGTAGCTGGTTTACATCACAGCAATCACCTAAATTTGCAGAATTTATAGACTACAGATGGTAGTGAGATTGAACTTTTTAGACTACAATATCTTTACAGAGATTTACATTTATTCATACTTGTATCAGGTTTGATGACAAACTTACCTGCTTCAGGTGCCTGAAAGTGGACAAATTAAGCAGCTGTGGGAGATGTTTTATCAGCATTTGTAGAAAATTGTAAATTATGTTACTCTATAAGACAGAACATAATGATAGATGAAATGCTACCTGGATTTAGAGACAAATGTGGGTTTAGACAATATGTTCAATCCAAGCCCAGTAACAATGGTATTAAAATTTTTGCTATGATCAATTCAAAAGTATTTTACACAGGAAATCTTGAAATGTATGCCAGTAAGCAGCTCAAAGGTCCTAACTTGATTAGTAATAAACCAGCAGATGTAATCAAGAGACTTGCAGAACCCATTTACTCGTCTGGATGTAATATTATAGCAGATAACTGGTTCACTAATATAAATGTTATCTCCAACTTGAAAAATAAGTGACTCTCATATGTGGTACTGTTCATAAGAATAAACCCTAGCTACCCCTTAAATTTGTGTTTTCTAAAACATGACATGAAAAATCCAACTCATTTGCAGATTGCATACTTTTATCTCATAGTCCCAAAAAGGGAAAATGTAATTTTAGTTTCAATTATGCTTTTCAATGATACCATAAATTTAGATTTGCAAAAACCTGACATAATAGAATATTACAATCAAATGAAGTCAGGAGTTGACACTGTGGATTAAATAATAGGTACATATAATGTGGCCAGGAATACCAGAAGGTGGCCTATGGTTACATTCTACACAATTGTGAATATTGCAGGAATAATGCTCAGACTATTCATAGGCTAAACAGCAATGTGAAAATAAGGCACAAAATATTCATTAGAAATTTCATAATGCAGTTAGTATCCGGACAAATAAAAAGGTGTTCCAGGTCCTTACAGGTGTGAATAAGCCTTTATACCTAAAACTTGAATTTCAAACACAAATTTAAGGAAATCCTAACAACATAGATACAGCTCCCTCAACAAGCAGAAAAAGGAAAAGATGTGTTAGGTACTCTGCATCCAAAATGAATCACTTATCAAACTATTTTTCCAAGTGTCGTAAAAAGTGCTCAGGCCTTCAGCACAGCAATAATGTTTACAATGACTGTTACAATGTTTTGCCAAGCCAACTATTGAATATTCTGATTAATTAATGTTAAAGACAGTTTTTGGTTTTATTTTCTAGCAATATCCATATCTCCACTATTCAAAAAGAAAAAATTTTATTCTTTATGTTTTTATATTTCTTTATTTAATAATTTCTAGATTATAACTGAAAAATAAATGAATGTATCTCTCAGATACATGCAACCTACAGTGTAATTTTTTTGACTGCGACCTCCACAATGTTAAAAGCAAATTGTTTTCACTGTGATATTGGACACTGCAGGTATCTGTCCATGGGTCAGCAGGAACCTCTGAAGCCTTCTTTGTGACCTAGATATTTTTCTTCTCCCACCCTGTGGCTTTTTCCTAACAGACATTCATGACTTTTATCATCTCATAGCTATCCAGGCTGCACTTCCTAAATTTTAAACACTTTAATCAGAGTTTAAATTAAAAGTGCTGTTTGTCAACACTTAACACCCAGTGAAAGCCCAACTTTTATGACAAACCATTGAGTGTTGTCTAAAGAAAATGATGCTTCTCATCACAGCTTCAGCATTTCCTCTTTTTTTATTTTAATTGTTATTCAAGTAGTTTTCTACCTTTTCCCCCATCCCAACCCTCCCCACCTCCCTCCCATTTCCACGCCCCCTTGTTATTGTCCATATGTCCTTTATACTTCTTCCTGCAAACGTAAAAAGATGCTCAGTATTGCTAGCTATCAGAGAGATGCAAATTAAAACCACAGTGAGACACTACCTCACACCAATCAGAATGGCCATCATAAACAAAGCAACAAACAACAAGTGTTGGAGAGGTTGTGGAGAAAAGGGAACCCTAGTGCACTGTTGGTGGGAATGCAGACTGGTGTATTCACTATGGAAAACAGTGTAGAATTTCCTCAGAAAACTAAACATGGAACTGTCTTTTGACCCATCAAGTCCACTGCTAGGATTATATCCTAGGAACCCTGAAACACCAATCCAAAAGAACCTATGCACCCCAATGTTCATAGCAGCACAATTTACAATAGCCAAGTGTTGGAAGCAACCTAGGTGCCCATCAGTAAATGAATGGATCAAAAAACTATGGTACATTTACACAATGGAATTCTATGCAGCAGAAAGAAAGAAGGAGCTGCTACCCTTTGTGACAACATGGATGGAACTGGAAAATATTATGCTAAGAGAAATAAGCCAGGTGGTGAAAGACAAATACCATATGATGTCACCTTTAACAGGAACCTAAACAACAAAACAAACAAACAAGCAAAATATAACCAAAGACACTGAAACTGAGAAAAGGGTGAAGGGTTTGCAGCATCTCCTCTGTATTGATGCTCGGTTGCCCCTGCTGATCTCCATTTCCTGGTTTCTTCTTCTCCCTCTCACTCCTTTGCTCTCTCTCCTACATAGTAATCTGACAAAAGAAATGATTGCTGCCTAGCACCCCTTCCTCACTGCCCTCCCCTGCACTACATATGAATTTTACTATTCAAGTTTTACTATTGTCATAAAGGTGCTTGTGCTGGCTTTTCTGAAAAAATAATCATAATAATAACACACACACAAACATAAACCTGTCCTTAGGCCTACCAGTCTTTCCCTCACTCTGGCCCTTACTTAGTCTCCAGTTTTAATAGAAACAAAAGAAAGATTATTTAGCAAATTGGAGGAGAAATAATTTGATCATTACCTAAAAAGCTGTTATGAGAACAAAATAAAAACTATTCAACTAAAACTAATATAGTTAAGAGAAATAAACAAACAAATTTGATGAATTCACTTTGGGCTAATTGACCTAGAGCCATTTCTACATCAGCCTGTCTCTTCAAAAGTGATGTTAGCAAAAATTTTAATAGAAGCTGGCTGGAGCCAGGTTATGCCTCATTTACATGGATAACAGAACTCTCATCTGTTCCCTAGTACAGTACATTTTGATATAATACTTATTGCACATTAGTTTATTCTTTTCATCTTTCTTTTTCTGTTTACTTTTATCTCATCACTTAGATTTTCTCTACTCATTGAGCATAGAGAGACTTAAGGTGAGAATCATTATTAAAAGCCTTTTATCCAAATAGCCTGGTATTTCCAGAGTTTCTAGGACAGTTATTGTCTACTCATTCTATTGTCTTGGGAGGGAATGGGCCCCACCCTTTAGGCATACAGATCTTTATTTATGGAATAAAATTTTGTTTTTGGCATTCAAAAATTATTGTAGTCCCCCATTTATCCATGGGGGATAATTCCAAGACCCTTAATGGGTATCTTCCAAGACTGCTATATCCACTATGATTTGTCATATACATATGTACTTATGATAAATTTTAATTGATAAATTATGTACACTAAGAAATTAACAATAATAACTAATAATAAAGTAGAATAATTATAACAATATACTTTAAGTTATGTAAATAGGGTCTCTCTCTCTCTCTCAATCTCCCTGATAGACAATCTGGTAACTGCGCCAGATACCAAGTGACTAGTGAGGGAATGGTAGAAAAACATACACAGCATGGGTCTGCTGGACAAAGGCAGGATTTACATTCGGGGATGAAGTGGGACATCATGAGATTTCATCACACTACTCAAATAGCATGCAATTTAAAACTTATGAATTGTTTATTTCTAGAATTTTTCACTTAATATTTTCAAACTTTGAATTTGGGTAACTGAAACCATGGGAGCAAACCATGTATAAGGGGAGACCACTATACCCATAATCACTTTCTATTTTTGGTTTATTTAATTGTTTTTTGATAACTTCTTTCATTGGTCAGCATAAAATCTGCTGATTTGTCATTGTATAGAACATTCTGTTATAGTTATTTGAACATTTAGGTATATCCACCTTTATTCCCTTATCATTGCTACTCTGATAAATACAATAACCATAATAAGAATCTTTGTGATGACCCTCCCCCAAAGAAGGTCCTTATAAAGCTTATGTAAACTATATCAATATAATATTTTGGGGGGTCTTTAACTAATTTCATATTAATCAGTTGTTTTTCTTTGTTTCCAGGAGCCACATTTCAAAAGCAATTTTCAAGGTTATATTAATTATTTATTATCTTTTTAAAAAATATTACAATTTTTATAAAACATTTCAATTGCAAATCAAGGTGATAAGATGATAAAACATATTTTTCACAACAGCAGAAAAAAGTACCAATACCCCTATATTTTAAAAATTAATTTTAGCCCTGGCTTGTGTGGCTCAGTGAATTGAGTGCCAGCCTGTGAACCAAAGGGTCGCTGGTTCAATTCTCAGTCTAGGACTCATGCCTGGGTTGCTAGCAAGTTACCCCCAGTTGGGGGGTGGTGCAAGAGCCAATCATACATTGATGTTTCTCTTCCTCTCTTTCTCTCCCTACCTTCCCCTCTCTGAAAATAAATAAATAAATTTAAATAAATAAATAAATAAATAAAATGAATTTTATATTTGCCCCTAAAATAAATAACATCAAACATACATCAATTAAATTTTAAAAGTTGCTTTTAAGTATTCCTAATATTTTAGTAAATACAATTTCAAAGTACAATTTGATGTATAGCAATTTTGACATCAGCATTGTGAGATGTTTGCAAGGTGTTTGCAAGATCTAAAATATCACCAAAGCAGAATAAATATCCTCTTTGTATAATGGAATAATCAAAGCAACTATTTGTGAAAAACCCTTCCAAAATGCTTTTGCTTAGAACCTCTGTCATAGAATTTCTCAAACTGGAGTAGTATCTATGTGCTTTGTTTTTTTATCCACACTTAAGAATATGTTCATTGATTTTTAGAGAGAGAGAAAGGGAGCATGCTCATGCATGAGAGAGAGAGAAACATTGATGTGCGAGAAACAACAATCTGTTGCCTCTTGTACCCACACTGCTGGGGGATTGAACCTGCAGCCTCTTTGGTTTATGGATGTATGATGCTCCCTCCATCCAACAGCCACCCAGTCATGGCTATGTGCTTCATTTTTAACACACAGGATTGCAGTATTTTTAAATCTAATGTAAGTTTTTAATTTAATGTTCAAATAAAACAATATAATATTCTTATACATATCTATAACTCTAATCTATAAAAAAGACATTGGATTTTTTTATACTCAACACCCATCCTCTTCTCCATGACCTGATGTGCTTCCAACTATAAAACAAGTACTAGATAAAGATAATTTAAATCACTTTATATTGAATTCTTACTGGGTCTAGGGTGGAAAGATTTGTTCCAACTGTGGAACTTAACTCAGTCAGCTTTTTAAATTTATTTCCTAAAAACAATGAACTTGTGGATATGAGAGAGTGACACCACCCTGACTTCAGTAACAGAAACAGAGGAACAGTGACAAGACTGTGGTTTGAGTGAGATGTTTACCGAAGACAGATCTGAACTTAAAGTTATGACATTTTGGTAAAGCTAACCTCCAAATATCAATAAATATTCTTCAAAACCAAATTTAATCTTTGTTAATGAGAGCAATTTCAGTTAATAGAGTGCTATTCAATGGGTTGGCAGGAAAGGAAAAGTAAAGGGAAGTGGGGGAGAAGAGCCAGTGTATGAGAATGCCTTATAAAGGAGACTGGGTCATGAAAGAGAGCAGAGGAGGCAGAGGTTCCTGTTAGGATGGCAGGGTAGGGGGACACTGCCCACCTCCTCCCATCACCACACCAAAATTACAACTAAAGGCTGAACAGAAGTCTTATAAATGATATAAAAAAGCCACATGGAGATTGTTAGGAGGGGCAGAGACACAAAACGTGCTGGCCTCACACTCACATGGGCAGTTGAGAATCAGAGTTCCCCATGAGGAGTGAGGAGTCCCAGCCCCACACCAGGTTCCCAAGTCTGAAACACCAGTGTCAGGAAGAGGAACTCACAAAATATCTGCCTGTGAAATCGGTGGAGGTTTCCACCCATCTGGGTGAAACATAAGGCTGCTAGAAACCCAGGCATCCTCTTAAAGGGCTCACCCACAGATTCACTTGCTCATAGGCACTCACCCTGGACTCTGGCAAAGGGATAGCAGCTTGGAAGATGCCAGAGACATGCAGGTAGAAACAAGGCTGTTTGGCTTCAGGACAAGGGCTGGGGGGAGGGTTGCCATTGTTCCTGTATTGAACCCTCCCTCCCACATAATCAAATCTGAATCTACAGTAGTCTGGTGAACTCCACTAACTCCAACTTGATGACTCCTTAAGACTATATCCCACAACAAAGGTTGGCAGGCCCCAGGTGGTTGGTGGCTGGCTTTTGTGTACCCTGAGACTTTTGCTAAATGGTATAAGGCCCCACACTGGCACCAAACCTGAATCTGTATTCACCTGGTGAACACCATTCATCCCAGGCTCACCCAACTCCCATACTGTCCAATGCTCTTCAGGGGCTGAAACTTAGAGGCAGCTGGCAAGCAAAGGCAGATCTCTACATACCTTCTGCCTTTTGCCAACCTGCTCCAGACCTGATACTGGTGGCAGCAGCCTTGGTTCACAGCATGACTTCTCCTATGTGCATACAGGCCCAGCAAAGGCAGCTACCAAACATGGATCACTTTGTAGCTCCTAACAGATAGCTCAAGGTGGACCACAGGCAGTGTTTGACAGACAAAGACAAATACTGTATGATTTTATTTGTATTTGCAATCTAAAGAACAAAATAAAAACAACAACAATAAAAAAACAGAAACAAAGTCATAAATACAGGGAACAAAATAATGTTTGCCGGATGGGAAGGGGTAGAGGGAATGGGTAAAAAAGGCAAACAGTTTAGGAAGTACAAATTGGCCATTGCAAATAGTCATGGGGATGTAAATACACCATCGAGAGTATAAACAATAATAGTGGAATAACTATGTATGGTGCAAGGTGAGTTACTAGAATGATCAGCCGCATCACTCGATAAATCATACAAATGTCTAACCAACAGGCTATACATCTAAAACTAATATAAAATAATATTGAATGTCAACTGTAATTGAAAAATAAAACATAAATAAATAATTAAAGTCGAGAGAAGGGCCATTAACTGGTGGGAAATGTGTGGCCTGTGTCTTATTTATGCTAGTGAGAACAGTGGAATATTATTGGATGATAAAGAGAACAAAGAGCTTTGCCAAACCTATCTTGGAATATAAATTTAAAGGTTGTAGCTGAAAAAAACGAATGTGGAAAAAGGTAAATGACTTCAAGTTCTTAGGTATAGGCACAACATATTTCAGGGTGCCAAAAGAATTTACTGATGAAATACCATATTGCTAACATCAGTCCTTGAGAGAAGTATAAATGTCCCAAAAGGGAACATGAGCAAAAATCTTTTGCATTGTCCAAACAGGGGCAATGATAGATTCTGCAGACCAGTGAGCAAAATGCTGTGCAAAGTGCTATACTACATTATTGGATGTGGGCTATATAAATGTTTAGGAAAAGAATCCAGGATCACCAAGCAAGTGATCTTGTGGTCACTTAGAACAAACTGTGTGCATTTTACTTTAATTCTTTCTTTGAGAGAGTTTTAGACCAGCAAGTCAAAGAAGTGGAATTCATGCAAAGATGTTACAAACTATACCCCCACAGACCAAATCTAGCTTGCTCACTTTTTAAAAAAATAATGTTTTTGGAATAAAGCCATGCTTATTTATTTATATTTATTTAAGGCAATGACCCTTCTCTCTCTCTTACACACACACACACACACACACACACACACACACTTTCTCTTTGGGGAAGCCAGCTATAATGTTATTAGAAGAGATCCATGTGGCAGAAATTAAGGAACTAAATGAGATCTTCTGTCAACATCCAGTAAGGAACCCAGACCTATAATCAAAAGATGAGTGAGTAAGACTTCTGAGAAATTGATCCTCCAAACCCCAGTCAAGCCTTAAGATGACTAAGTGCTGGCCAACATTCTTCCTGCAACTTCATAGGAGACCCTAAGCCAGATCATTCCAGATAATGCCTCTCCCATATCCCTGACCCTCAGAAATTATGTGTGATAGTAGATTTTTGTTTATTCTAAGTTACTACATTTAGGGTTTTTTTTCTTGTGAATCATGTTCACCATTCTTACAAATGAACACAGGGCTGACTCATTTATGTGTTCAGCTTTTATCCAAAATCACTGATGCATCTGAAGTTATTGAAAATAAAGGGATTTAAGACATAAATCAAAAATTTCTCACCTTGTCTGGTGTGGCTCAGTGGATTGAGTGCAGATCTGTGAACCAAAAGGTCACCGGTTCAATTCCCAGTCAGGGCATGTGCCTAGGTTGTGGGCCAGGTCCCCAGTAGGGGGCCTGCGAGAGGCAACCACACACTGATGTTTCTCTCCGTCCTTCCCTTCTCCTCACTCTAAAAATAAATAAATAAAATCTTTAAAAATTTTTCTCCAAGCGTTTTTAACTCCACATTGCCAGCAAATATGTTTTTATAATATAAATTTTACCCCATTCTATTCCTACTTACAATCTTTTAATAGTTCTCTATCGTCTGCAAATCAGAACCCAGTCTGCAGGCCAGGTCCTTCAGTGGCCTGACTCCAAGCGTCTTCCCTGTGAATCATTCATCCTCACAAAAATGTTTCCGGGCTCCTATATTGCTTGATTATAAACTCCCTGAGTATAGGTACATGGTGTCACTTATCATACACACACATACACACACACACACGATTTGGATATAGGTTCAATCAAGTGGACAAATGCATAGTTAATTGTTCATACCCAAAGCATACTTAATGATGATGTTATGCATCATTCTTAAGTTTTGTGGTCAGTGTCATATGGCTCTGTCTTTAGCCTTTTCCCATTCAACATTTTAATTCCTAATATTAATAAAGATATACATTTTATCACTTTTGCTCACATAGCCAAATCATTGTGAATAAATCAGATAATGAAATCAAAATCCCATGAAAAAAATTTTTTAAAGATTTTATTTATTTATTTTTAGAGAGGGAAGGGAGGGAGGGGGGAGAGAGAGAGAAACATCAATGTGCGGTTGCTGAGGGTCATGGCCTGCAACCCAGGAATGTACCCTGGCTGGGAATCGAACCTGGGACACTTTGGTCCCCAGCCCGCACTCAATCCACTGAGCTACGCCAGCCAGGGCTCCATGAAAAAAATTTTAATGTTAAAATAATATAACATATACTTCAAGATGAAAACTTCAAGATGAAACTTAACTCGAAAAAATATAGAGTCCTACACTTAGATAAATGATAATTACAATATTTCAAGATGGAGACTATGATTTAATGATAAGCCTTATGGAAAAGAGTGAAGATTTTCATTAAATATACTTTGCTAATGTGTATTTTTGTTTGGTTTGCTTTTATTTGCCTAGAAGAGACTCCACTACATAGTAAACATTCAACGAATACTGTTTGAATGATTAGTAAATGAGTGGATCAAAAAGCTGTGGCACCTTACACAATGGAATACTATGCAGAAGAAAGAAAGAAGGAACTCTTACCCTTGCAGCAGCACATATGGAACTGGAGAATATTATGCCAAGTAAAATAAGCCAGTCAGTGAAAGACAAATACCATATGATCTCACCTATAGGTGGAATCTGATGAACAAAATAACTAACAAAATACAACCACAAGCATGGAAACATGAAACAGGCTGAAAGTGGCCAGAGAGGAGGGGAGAGGAAGATAATGATGGAAAGAAGAATGAGGGACTAGACAAAGAACATGTATGAGTGACTCATGGACAGGGACAATGGTGTGGGGACTGACTGTGGGAGTGGGAGGTTGGATAGGTGAAGGGCAAAGTGGGGAAAATCAGGGTAACTGTAATAAAATAACAATAAAAATGATTAATAAAAAATATTATTTGAATGAATATGTCAGGTGTAAGTTATGACTACTACAAAAAGCCATTAAAACATTAGGTTGTGTTAATAGAAATAGACATACAATAGAACAAGAAAGATGATACCCTTTCCCATCCACAGGCAGACCACAACTGTAGTAGGATTATGCCCACTTACTTCTGAACAACACTCTTTGAAATGTATGTGTAAAGTCATACACATAAGATTTCAGCAGAAAGTTGCCAGAATTATGATGATTCTCAAAAGCCAGCAGGAATCTCTGAAAACAGAGGTTAGTCATCAGGGTCACTATCTTTAAACAATTTACAAAAAGTATTTATGTTGAAGAGGGGTTTGATTCATTCTAGATTGTGCCAACATAGAGAGCTAAAGCAAATTACAAGAAGAAAGATTGTAGTCAATATGAAGGAAGGATTTTCTAGAAGTAAGGCCTATGCTGAGACACCAGAAATGTTTTATGAACTAAGAAGTTTCTGCATTTTGACAACCACTAGTCAAATGTTAGAGGGAAGAATAAGAATATCATAATGTATCAGACTTAGCAACCTCTAAGATACTTTCAGTACTTCCTCTTTTTCTTCATGGAAATTTTAGTTTATTTTATTTTTTGTGCCATTTTTCCCCCTTTATTCCCCTCCACCCTGCATACCCCCTCCCACCCACATTCTCTCCCTTTAGTTCATGTCCATGTGTCGTAAGTTCTTTAGCTTCTACATTTCCCATACTATTCTTGCCCTCCCCCTGTCTATTTTCTACCTACCATTTATGCTACTTATTCCCTGTACCTTACCCCCCCTCCGCTCCTCCCACTCTCCTGTTGCTAACACTCCATGTGACCTCCATTTCTGTGGTTCTGCTCCTGTTCTAGTTGTTTGATTAGTTTGTTTTCAGTTTTGCTTTAGGTGTTGTTGTTAATAATCGTGAGTTTGTTGTCATTTTACTGTACATGTTTTTTATCTTCTTTTTCTTAGATAAGTCCCTTTAACATTTCATATAATAAGGGCTTGTGATGATGTACTCCTTTAACTTAACCTTATTGGAGAAGCACTTTATCTGCTCTTCCCTTCTAAATGAAAGCTTTACTGGATAGAGCAGTCTTGGATGCAGGTCCTCGCCTTTCATGAGTTGGAATACTTCTTTCCAGCCCCTTCTTGCCTGCAAGGTCTCTTTTGAGAAATCAGCTGACAGTCTGATGGGAACTCCTTTGTAGGTGATTGTCTCCTTGTCTCTTGCTGCTTCTAGGATTCTCTCCTTCATTTTTGCCTTGGGTAATGTAATTATGATGTGCCTTGGTGTGTTCCTCCTTGGGTCCAAGTTCTTTGGGACTCTCTGAGCTTCCAGGACTTCCTGGAAGTCTATTTCCTTTGCCAGATTGGGGAAATTCTTTATTATTTGTTCAAATAACTTTTCCACTTGTTGTTCTTCCTCTTCCCCTTCTGGTATCCCTATAATTCAGATGTTGGAACATTTAAAGATGTCCTGGAGGTTCCTAAGCCTCTCCTCATTTTTATGAACTCTTGTTTCTTCGTTCTTTTCTGTTTGGTTGTTTATTTCTTCCTCCTGGTCCACTCCATTGATTTGAGTTCCAGTGTTCTTCCCATTACTATTGGTTCCCTGTGCATTTTTCTTCATTTCACTTATTGTAGCCTTCATTTTTTATCTAATTTGTGACCAAATTAAACCTATTCTGTGAGCATCCTGATCACCACTGCTTTGAACTGTGCATCTGGTAGGCTGGCTACCTTTTCGTCGCTTAAAAGTATTTGTTCTGAAGCTTTGATCTGTTCTTCCATTTGGGCCATTTTTTTTTTGTCTTGTCGCGCCTGTTATGTATAAGGGGTGGAGCCTTAGGTGTTCACCAGGGCAGGTCAGCCCAGTCACTGGGTTGTGATACTGTCTGCGGGTATGGGGTCTGAGAGGGAACAATGGTGCTTGCTCCGCTCTCTGATGGATTTCAGTCCCTTCTGCCACTTCCCCCAAGCAAACTGGGCCTTTCTGGTGCTGATTCTTGAGTGGGTGGGCTTGTGTACATTCTAGGACCCTGTGGGTCTCTCCAGTGAACTCTCTTGTGAGGCTGGGAGTCTCTCCCACTGCTTCAACCCCCACAGGTATTTTCAATCAGTGTTTTGGGGCTTTATTTCCCTGAGCTGGGGCCCTGGGCTATGTGATCTGTCTTGCTCCCCAACTTCACCTGGTCTGCACACAAATGTGAGGCTGCTCAGTCAGCCAGCCACCCTGTGCACCTCACTGGGTCTGCCTGCTGCCACCCCATGCCCAGGGTCTGTCAGCCACTGCTGCTTTGTGTACCAGGGTCTGCAAGCCTTTGCTGCAACCCCTCTCTGCCGGCCGCCCAACTCCGCCCCTCCTACCAGACTGGATGAATGTGTCTAACTTCTTGGTTGTTGGACTTCCATCCAGTTCAATTTTCTGTCATTTCTGGTTGTTTTTTTTTTTATCTCTAAATTTTTGTTGTCCTTAATTTGGTTGTTCGAGGAGGCACAGTGTGTCTACCTATGCCTCCATCTTGGCCAGAAGTCCCCCAGTACTTACTCTTTTAATGATTTCTGAATAAGATGATATCAAAAGTGAAAAAAAGATTTCCTTGGACTCATAAATGTTACAGGGTGGAGCCAACAGAGGGTCCCCAAAAAGGGATTTGGAATGGGGTCCAGAAAATATTAGGTGTCCAGGAAATATTAGGATGTCCTCACCCCCCCCCCCCCCCCGCACAGGTGTGGTTTGTGGGAAGGGACACATGGAACAGGGCCATTGAGACCTGTTTTGCATAGCAACATGTTTTCAGCTAAACTCTGGCATGGTCATTTAACATATATATAACTTTTAACTGGTTGCATAGATATGTTAAATAGCTGTGGCCAAGCTCTGAGCCTGGGAAATGGAAGTAACTTCCCCACCAAGACATAACTGGGGGCAGGTCCCCCGAGTTACAGTGCCTGTGTGGGAGCTTGGAGAAGATTGGCTCCATGACAAGGGGCCACACCAGCCCAGACTCACGCTCATAGCCCAGTAAAGCTGGAAGGATATAAGAGTGCTGGCAAGTGTAGCCAATGGTGGGAGGAGTCAGAAATGGGACTGCAGAGGAAGATTGGCATGGGAATTTAAACCCAGATGCGGCAGCCATTGAAGGGAGGGGGAACCACGTGCCTTTGCCAGAGTGGGGACTCCCATGGCCATTGTGCAGAGAGGACCACTCAGCTGTGGCAATAGAAAGGAGAGCCACTCAGCTGTGGACATGTAAGAGAGCCACTGGGCTTTGCCAGAGTGGCGGCCCCAGCAGCATTAGTAGGGGAAACCACCACCCGGCTTTAGCAGAGATCTCGGCGACACAGCTGATGGTGCCAAGAACCGAGGGAGGCCTACCAGCGAGCACGGATTAGTGGGAACAACTGGGGGCTGCCTGAGCCACAGACTTCTATTTCTTTTCCTGAGATATGATACCTCAGACTGGGCAAAGAGGGGACAGAAGGACTGTGTGTGTTTGTGGGTGTTTTAAGGGACTTTGGGATTTTGATGAAGACATTAGGTCACTACTTTAAGTCTGTACAGCATTAAATAAACATTTACTTTCCTTTTCAAGAATCTCTGGAATTGAGAGATGTCTTCCCTGTAAGACAGCAGACATAACAAGCCTGGGGAATTCCTTTTGGTAATAGTATATTGCCCTTTGGCCCGCTTTTGTTTCTGTAACATAAACACCATGAAAAGATAAAGTAGGAAACACCACAAATTCAAGAATATGAGCCCAATATTTATCTGAGGGAAGCTGATAAACTAAAACAATGTAATAATGAAAATGAATTTAATTTTTACCTGTTATTTTCTAGAAATGAAGTTATACACTTATAAATAAACAGACAAGGAATAAAAAAGCATTTAATTCTAATTCAACCAATAATTATAACAATAAATGGTAACAAAATGACACAAGTATAAGATATTAATGAAAAAGGTACCTGAGCAATTAAGATATTATCTAAGCCAATTTTTAATATAAATATATTTTTTACTATGACTTTCACAAGAATGACGCATTAGTACTGTCCTTCTGATATGATAAGTATACATACATCTGTCCTAGCTGATGTAGCTCAGTAGGTTAGAGCATTGTTCAGTACACCAAAAGGTTGTGGGTTTGATTCCTGTTCAGGGTACGTACCTAGGTTTTAGGTTCAATATTTGGCCGGGGCATGTACGGAAGGCAATAGATTGATGTTTCTCTCGCACATTGATGTTTCTCTATCTCTCCCTCCTTTCTTCTCTCCTTCCTTTTCTCCCTTCCTCTCTCTAAAAGAAATGAAAAAGTGCCCTTGGGTGAGGATTTTAAAAAAAGGATACATCTGTTGACTACTGTCACCCCAATAAATTTAATTAGAAAAACAATGTAAAAATCTGACGCACATCACAGTAGGAAAGGAGGTAAGGGCTCTCCAAACTGGTACCAAGTGTCCACTGAAGAAATCTTCATTCAGCAAAGAGAGGATGTTTTCTTGGACTCCATCATTTCCATTGTACTTGCCTTCAATCCTTCATTCCAGCACCAGTTGAACCAATTTTCTTCTGCCACTCTAGATTCCTTCAAAACCTAGGTCAACTGTCCCATCTCTCATTGGCCCAGGCCACCTCTGGGATTCTGTGGCACTATGTCTTTGGTATGCAGCTGTCCTGCAACCCTCAGGGGCGCAGTTGGGAGCTGGAAGTGAGGATTGACACAACATTCTATTACCAAAAGTAAACAGCACAGGTACATTAGCAAACGACACTTGGACATATACCTAACAACTTCACAGAATACATGCTTCCTTCCCAAATGATACACAAGAGCAAAGGAAACCCCTGGATCATTTAAACATGTGTAGGAGGATTCTGCAGGCTAGGCACATGGGAAATCAAGTGGGCTTTGTTTACTTCTCTGCTCCCTGCACACAGAAGGAAGTTAGTGCCTGAGAGCTGGAACCAGGACTCTATGCTGGCTCCTCCCTGACTTTGAATGGTGTCACTACTCTGCTTCCACCTGTTTGGGGCCTTAGTTCCTTTTTCAAAATGGAGGAAAGATGGCAGAGTACAAGTGGAAGGGGAGATTTATGGCAGGAGTGGGGTGAGGATAAGGACCTCTAAAACAAAACAAAAATAGAACAAAAATGTAAAAACCAAATTTACTACTCTAATATTTTATAACAACAGAAGATAGCTGGAAATACTACATGCTAACACAGACAATGATACACAATCCCAGAATGAGGAGTCAGTGTTAGACTAAGAGCCCTTTCAGTGGACCACCAAATGGATTAGATCTACTGTGTCAGCCGTGGTCCTGGAGACCCCACGGGCCCGCCATAGGGCCCGCTTGTAGCACATGAATGCATACAGCACATTCTTGTCTTCATACAACAGAGGGAGTTTCAGGGTGACCTCCAGAAGCTCTGCACCTGCAGCCATCACAATGAACTCAGAGATGTCTCTGCTGAGGGTTTTGGTGGCCTCACTGGCTCTTTTCTGAAGCTGTACAGAGTTACATGACTGCTGACTTAGGTCTGACAGTCTCTTGGTGACTTGGCAGTAACCCAAAACCATGCTCATTGATTAAAGGAGGTCCTTAAATTAATTTAAAAAAGTACCTCAATCAAACTGAAGAGTGCAAATGGCTACACAACGAGGACAGAACCCAGTGCTCTGGTGAGGTCTACCTGGCATGAAGTTGAAAAGCTTGCCTTCACAGTTGTGAAGAACAGGACCTAAAGGCATGCTTAGAGAATGCACAGTGCAGCAAGGCTCAGAGAAATGATACAACCCCTCAGCATGCACAGTACAGTGTGGCAAACAACATCTATATGTCTGTCAGAGGCTGACGTACAACAACCTGTGCCTGTCAGAGTTGATGTATGTAACATGTGGCTATTAGGACTGAAGAAAACAACATGTGTTTATCCAAAACAAATGGGAAAAAAACATGTTTATGAGAAATTTTGCAAAATCAGATGACTTTACAACCAAAAGAAGCATAAAGGCAGAGGACTTTAGACCAAGTGACTCACTGAGAGTCTGGGACTGAAAGTGAGTCACTTAGCATCATCCTGCACATTCTGCCTTGGAAGAGAAAGATCCTCACTGTGACCCTGTTCCTCTGACACTGACTTGCAAGACATTGACTGCCTTCTGTCACCTCTCAGACCCAGACCAGATCTGGACCCTTGGGACTCGGGTTCGTTATCCCCCAATCCTCTTGTGTAATGTTAGTACTGATTGTTTCTGAGTGATCATTATTGGATTGAATCTGTATTAATAAAAACTGAGTGAATGGCATAGCACCTGTGTTGACTCACTGTTACTCCTTGGTGCTGGCATCACCTGTAGGCTGGTAGCCGTATAGGCAGCCCAGTGCTTTTGGTTCTTGAGGCCTGTTTCAGACAACCAGAGTGGGAACCAAAGACTGACTTATAGGAAAAACTATGTCACAAAACATATGCTCATGATGACAATGAATATTCAACTCCTGATATTTTTAGCTGTAACAAAAATATCTTTTATTGCTCAATATGAATCATTACATTATCTAGGAGAGATATTGATGAAGACAAGGAGCTATGTAAGTGGTGCCACGAGGTTCCTATATATTATTTCTGGAAATATGTGGGGTAAAATCAGTCAGTAATGTGTGGGAGGCAAATATTATTCCCATTCACAGATAAGAAATGTGAAACTCAGAGACCAAATGATCCATCAAGGTCACACCTCCATGATGAAATAAAAATTAGTCTAGACTTACCTGAATCTAGTATGCTGCTCTTGCCAGTGCACCATGCTACCTTCCTGTGTGGTTTTCATGGTCTTTATCTATAGTATGATTTACAACAAATAAAATTATTATATAGAAACATAGAGTATGAAATAGTTTAAACATATAACTCTTGATTTTTTTTTCCCCTGTATATTTTTTAAAGTATCTGAACAATAAGTTTAGGGCTTGTTTAGTACTTTCAAACAAGTTTTTTTCTTGCAATATGTTAAAAAGAAACTACCTTTAATTCAAACTGACAGGTGATTTTTCTTAAGGGCCTAGAATGATGAAAGTAACATTTTACGCTAAGACTCTTGAGACTGTAAACAAAATAAGAAAGAATTATGTGTTTGAACAAAAAATTATGAACTATGGATTCAAAATTTATTAACATAGGCCTAAAAGCCATTTAAAAGATTGAAACTGATAAAGTTTTCACTAGCTTTCAGGTTCTTTCTAGCATGGAACTGACAAGTCCATTAGAGCCATAATCTATTAGAGCAAGAATTAAAGCAGAGTCCTGCCTAATGAACTGTGGCTGACTCCTGGGAAGTAACAGGAGGGTCCCTGACCTAGAGAACCAGAAAAACTTGGTTTATGTGACTTATGTACCACACAGTGGTCCGAGAAAAATCTTTTTTGTAAGCTCAGAAACATGTAGGTGCATCTAAAATTACTTATTTTTCTCATTATTGTGGTATGTTGTAGGTTGATGTCACAAAACTTATTTGACCACAGTTTCCCCAAACTCACTGAGATTTCTATACCTGGTTCTGGTCCAGCTTCAGGATAAATTAGGTGAAAATCCTTCATTTCCATCTGCTAAATATCTCTCAAGATTGGAGCTCCCTAGTTGATTATATCAGGGTTATCATCAAGGCTTAGTCAGCGAAAGATGCTTAGGTTGTAGCACATTCAACCACAATGAATAAACCTCCCACCTCCCCAGACAACGACATGCTCCATGGTCTGCAGATCTGGCATTTACCTAATCATGTTTTACACATTCTCTTGGCTCCTACTCTCAAGAGCTGCACTTGTGTCTATTCAGCCTTGATATATACTCTACAACTGGAAAATTTTCTCCTATAAACTATTTATTAAGTTGTGGGAGAAAATTGTCTCTTATGTTTTTACTCTCTCAAAAACAATTGAGGGAAACTTCTCATCCCTAAGGGATGTAATCACCTTTCCTCTAAAAGCCCATAGCTTGCAACAACCACAACCCTCCAATTTATTATGAAATATTATGAAATCCTGGAAAGAGCATTGGACTTGAAATCAGAATATGTAACCTGAAATCCAGTCTCTATTAGTATGGTAATGTCATTTGACCTGGTAAGGTCCCTGTGAGTCTGAGTTTTCTTCACTGTTGGACGTGAACACAATATCTACTTCAGAATCATTGTAATGGTCAATTTAAACAAACCATGTAAAAACAAGTATCCAAACTGTCTGAACTTTCTAGCTAGAAAATTTTCCCAACTAAGGCTGTTAACTTTAATTTCTCAGAGTTACAATTGTATTGTAGATGTTCATGGAACAATAACTATTATCCATGGAAGTAAAAGCCAATACAATAATGGAAGGTGGCAAAATCTCTACTGGGTAAATTCAATGTTGCTACTAACAGAACTTTACATATTAAAAATATTAAGAAAAAAACACAGAAGTATTATCTCCTAGATTTTTGTTAATCTGGAAGATTTACTTTCAAAATTTCATATTTTATATTTCATCAGTGAGATTAAAAGCTCAAAATCCATAGTAATAAAAAACATAAGTGTAGACTTACATCTGTAGAACATAGAGAACAGAAATTTGATGAGGAAATATACTTTCTTACTCTTTTCCCTCCTCTTTTTTCCTCAGTTTGCTTACTAATATCCCTTACCATAATTAATTCTTGATGGATATGTGATGGTGTACATTAGATCTAGTTTTTGATGATGAATTTACTACATATTTTAAATACAGAAATAGTATATTCTTGATATCAAGAGATGCCTGCTTTATATTTTTAAAAAGAGACAAGATTTCTTGAAATTATGCCACTAAGGAAAATGTGAAAAAAAGAGTTTGGTGACTCTAGTTTATCTGTTCTAAATTCACAAAGCTCCAGTGCAACAAGATGGTGAATACTTGGTAATATGTGGCCCCAAGGTTGCTATTACAGATACATAGATATTTATTTATTTTATTTCTATAACATTATGAAGAAATAAAATCTTTTTTCCATATAAAAATCCAGATTGGGCCATTCTGAGTATAGATACATAAATATTTATTTATTTTTCATGTAAAAATCTAGATTGGACAAATTTTATCAATCCTCAGAGAAGTTATTGCTCTTAAGAGTGGCCTTTTTAATGGAGCTAAAAAAGTTAGTAAATACATTCATGTGTAAAATTTAAATAATGGATGAACTTACTCAGAAATCTTTTAGGGCACTCATGTATTTATAAAATAAATATGTTAGCAATCGAAGAGGACATTCTCTCATCATTAATGCAAACTGTTTTTCTCCTGAGGAATAAGTGATATAGCTTCTGAAGATTTCCAGGTCACTAAAAAGACATACAGCAAGCTAGTTGCTTACCTGAGTTCAAATTAAAAAGAAGCCAACTGAAGTTACCAGTTGTAAACACTTTTTGAAATTGGCAAAAGGACCAGAGCCTAAAGTAGGTTACCCCTTGAGGACCCCAGTATTTTAAACATGCGGAACAGAGCAAATTACCATTAACCCACCTGAACTGAAGTTTTGTTCAAACTTGAAAATAATTGTTGCCTCCTCCCTTAAGAAGAGAGGAAGTGCTTTTGTTTACTAATGCTATGGGTAGAATTACATCTATCACTTACCTATCCAATTGTACAGAGAAGGTTATACAAGCTGTTAACACTTACCTTTGACAGTTACTCTCAACATATGGTCACTTTACTTTAGCAGATATTCACCATAAATAATTTTCTTTCTATTTTTGAGAGCATGTTTTATTTTATAATGAATGTCTTAGTAGTCTCCTTTCTTCTTATCCGATGTGTATATAATTGTATGTAGTCAGTAGTTTTCTGTACTTACCTCACATGCTATATCTTGTTTTTAAGTTTTAGTACATATTTTTCCATTGAAAACTGGCAAAATATCAATAAGGAAGCATGTAATCACAGTTTTCTTGTATTCAACATAATTGAAATGCTTTTTGTAATTTACTTTTGTGAACCTTTCTTTGAGTTTGAATACTAATTTTATTATTACTCTCCACATAGTATCTTTTACATTATATTTTACCCCTATGAAAATATTTATTAAGGACATTAGTGTGGAACTATTTTCTGTCCCTATTAAAGTTCTGTTAGGTATGTTGATAAGTCATGCTCCACATATTTTCCAATGCTTGAAAGATAGACCTGACCCATTAAATCCTTCAGCATAAAGTGTGTTCTTCTTCCCATAGGTCAGGATTTTGAAGACACCAATTTGTTTTTCATTTTCCCAGGTAGTCTCCTTCAGAGATGTGTCCTATATATAGCAGTCTCATGTCACTTCACCTAATAAAATGTAGCATAACAGAGCAAATCATAAGCATACGCAATTAGAACATTTATCACATGTAAGATATATTCTTTTCCAAATATGTGAAACTCAGCTCTAAAAAACTGATATGTGATTTAAGGATATTTTTAAATAACAAAAACCAATTTTGCTTGGTAATGTGGCAAGGCTGGTGCGGAAGGTGGGGGGAGCAGCCAAAAGGGATGATCCAGAAGTCTGCCAATCTTAACCAAGTTGTCCAAATTTAGATAACTGGACACAGTATCATTTCTATAAGCATTTCCTGGAACATTTATACTTTTCAATTTCTGAAAATCTAGAAAAGAACTCCTATAGCTTTGGAGGAGGTAGAAAGAGCATAATGAGTGATGGTTTGTACATTTTCCTCTGGCCCAGAAAGCTGGTAAGCAGTTCCTGAGCAGCAGTGCAAGGGCTGCTACTAGACTGGCTTGCCACATTTCCACACATCAAGCAACATGCACTTTGTTTGCATTAGTTCCCTTTGTCCCTCTCAAATCCACTGGGTGGTGATGAAGAAGGCCCAGGTAGATACTGCACACACAGTGACTCTTGTGCCACAGTTGAGAACACTGAATTGAAGAAATGCCCCATCTGCCATCCTGGTTCCACCCAGCTTCAGGTATAAGTCCAACAACCTGAAGCTTCAGGCCTATCCAAGGCCTACAATGATCCTGCTTGACTAGGTTCAATAGTATTTCCCTGATTGGGTTTAAAACTTATTTTCCTGACCTAATTATGGTATGTCTAGGGGAAACCTCTGAATAACTTTGACCAAAAGGTTAAAATAAGCTACTGTATGTAAATTACCCACACATGGTAAGTATCCTTGTATCTTCTTTAACATCAATACATTTTTTTTGTGACAGTTTTGCCTTCACGAATATGATTGCCCTCCAGTTTCCCCTGTAAGAAAAAGCAAAATGAACAAACAAAAAACTTGGATGCCTACCTAAACCCCAGTCCATTTGGCTGGTATTTGTGTCTTATTTCACTCCTACAATCTCCACAGACTGACTTCCCAATCTCTGCTAGGTGGAATCCTATTATAATTTAGTTATCTCCCAAGTTCAAATCACTATCACATAACTGACTATAGCCACTGCTTCTTTCCCACAAGATGCCTCTCACCACTCTACAGCCTTGTAGGAATATGATATAAATTCCAAGACTTACCTTATATAACAATGATATGCTTCATGGAGAAAGGGTCCTTGATCTGGAATCTGAAGACAAGATAATGCATGGAGAGATGGAAGGAGTGGCTTTCTGGGTGAACTTATCAAGGAGACTAAAGGCTCAAGGGCATGAATGGCAATAGCAGTTTCACAGGACTCTCATACCCTTTTCCAAATTCTTAACCTTCTCTGTCTTGAAATGAGGTGATTTCAGTGGAGTGGGTACTCTCTTTGAAGGAGAGTGTTTCATAATTTGTGGAAGATGGGGAATGTGAAAAAGCACATCTGTCAAAGACCCTAATTAAAACCATGGATTCAGTTTTATCAGGTTATTCAATAAATGAAAATATAAAGTTAGAACATTTAGTTTCTAATGTCAAGGAGTGCCTCAATTGTTTAGCAAGAGTGGCACACTACAAGCCAGGGAAAGAAAACATCTTTGGCTATTTTTTCAAAAAACTGCTACATGTGAGACACTCTGCTAGGCTCTTTACATTGTTATTTTAATTATCTCACAGAATAAGTTAGGAAGTGGGTATTTTCATCCTCATTTTACATATCAGAAGACCAAATCTCCATAAGGTTTTATCCAAGAGGTGAAACTTAGGTTCACACACGTCTTCCTGATGCACTTTCAAACTGCTAATGCTTTTTCCACCAGTTTTTTTAATAGCCTTTCATTGAGATATTTTGCTTCTGCTTTGCGTATATGAATATGCATATGAAATATGTACCAATAAATATAGATAAATAGATACTAATTAATTTACTACTCATATTAAAAAAAAAAACCCTGGCTGGTGTGGCTCAGTGGAGTGAGTGTGGACCTGCAAATCAAAGCATCACTGGTTCAATTCCCAGTCTAGGGCACATGCCTGGGTTGTCAGCCAGGTCCCCAGTGCAGGGCACATGAGAGGCAACTACACATTGATGTTTCTCTCTGTCTCTTTCTTCCTCCCTTTTACTCACTAAAATAAATAAATAAATAAATAAATAAATAAATAAATAAATAAAATCTAAAATAAGAAAAAAAATATGTAAGAAAGTTCCAGCCAAGATGGAAGTTTAGGTTGAAACCCTTCACTTCCTTGTATAACCAAAAGAAGGATGACAACCAATTTGAAAACAATAAACAAACAGAAATGCCAGAATAG
Organism: Phyllostomus discolor; assembly: GCF_004126475.2. Lineage (NCBI taxonomy): Eukaryota > Metazoa > Chordata > Mammalia > Chiroptera > Phyllostomidae > Phyllostomus > Phyllostomus discolor. The sequence goes on along the minus strand of NC_040912.2, from coordinate 65,900,063 downwards.
CAAACTGCATAGAACTCTGACAACCAAGAAGTAAAGAAACTTTCATCTAGACCAGTAGAAGGAGTGGAGACAGGGAGACTGGCAGCTAGGTGGGCAGAAAGGACCCATGGCAAGGCAGTGGACTGCATGGGTGATGAGAAGCAACTGAGAAGCATTGTCCCCTCTCTAACCTCTCCCTCACCCACAGCTCCACAACACAGCAAAGAGGGTTGCCCCGCCCTCGAAAGTACCTAAGGCCCCGCCTGCTAAAAACTTAACAGATGTTCCAAGACAAAGAAATATGGCCCAAATGAGAGAAAAGACCAAAACCCCAGAAAAACATCTAAGCGACAAGGAGATAGACAACCTATCTAATACAGAGTTCAAAACACTGGTAATCAGGATGCTCACAGAATTGATTGAGCTCAGTCACAAAATGAGGAAAGAAGTGAAGGCAATAAAAAAATGAAATAAAAGAAAATATGCAGAGAACCAACAGTGAAGGGAAGGAAATTGGAACTCAAATCAACGATTTGGGAAAAAAAGGAAGAAATAAACATCCACCCAGAACAAAATGAAGAAAGAAGAATTCAGAAAAATGAGGAGAGGCTTGGGAACCTCTGGGACAGCTTTAAGTGCCCCAACATCTGAATCACTAGGTTTTCAAAAGGAGAAGAAGAAGAGCAAGAAATTTAAAACTTACTTGAAAACATAATGAAGGAGAACTTCCCAAATCTAGCAAAAAAAAATAGACTTCCAGGAAGTTTGGGAAATCAGAGAGTCCCAAAGAATTTGGACCCAAGGAAGCATGCACCAAGGCACATCATAATTACAATACCCAAGATTAAAGATAAGGAGAAAATCTTAAAAGTAGCAAGAGGAAAGGAGAGAGTTACCTACAAAGAAATTCCCATTAGACTGTCAGCTGATTTCTCAAAAGAAACAATACAGGTAAGAAGGGGCAGGAAAGAAGTATTTGAAGTCACAAAAGGCAAGGACCTACATCCAAGATTACTCTATCCAGCAAAGCTATCATTTAGAATGGAAAGGCAGTAAAGTGCTTCCCAGATAAGGTCAAGTTAAAAGAGTTCATCATCACAAAGCCCTTATTTTATGAAATGTTAAAGGGACTTATCTAATAGAAGAAGATCAAAAACTATGAAAAATACAATGACAATGAACTCACAACTATCAATAACTAAACATAAAAAAACAAAAACAAAAACTAAGCAAACAACTAGAACAGGAACAGAACCACAGAAATGAAGATCACATGGGGGATTATCAATGGGGTGGGGAGGGGGAGTTTGGAGGGAAAAATGTACAGGAAATAAGAAACATAATTGGAAGGCATGAAATATACATGGGTATGTTAGGAATAGTATAGAAAATAGAGGAGCCAAAGAACTTATATGTACAACTCATGGACATGAAATAAGGAGAGGGAATGCTGGAGGGTGAAGGTGTGCAGGGAGGAGGGGGGATAAAGAGGAAAAATTGAGACAACTATAATAGCATAATTAATAAAATATACTTAAAAACAGGTAAGTTTTCTGTAATCTAAAATAAAGCAAATTTCAGATCATTGAGCCCTTCTCATGTAACATCTAGTGGGACATTTTTTACTATCTTTAATGATAACTGGAATTTACAAAATACTTGGTCTCATAATAGCATATAAAAACTTTTATTAGATTTCATCATTTATCACCTACTGTTTTGTTTTTACTACATATTGCTTGCTTTACATGGGTTACTAGATATCACTAATTATAACACAGATCCTTAAAGGGGGAATGCCGTTGTCTTTAAAAGTTCCTGCTTCACACTGTGGCTTCCAAGACCATATCAGAGTAAAATGCAAGGACTGGAAACGGTTTAACTCCAGAAAACACCTGAAAAAGAAATGAGATAACCAGCATTAAATTTCTCCAAGGCATTTTCTTCTGTAAACAAGGTAAGTTTCTCTATTTCTCTACACACAGCTGTGACCATCCTTGAAGTGTATGTCTTTGTCTTTCAGAGAGCACTCTGAAACAGTACTACCATCTCCAAAAACACCCACAGCCACAAGCTACCACCCAGCACTTTTCTTTTTACCACCTAGTTGTTTTTTTTTCTTTCCACCTCCTTCATAAATGCCTTTTCATTTAGTTTTCTCTACATATCCTTTTATTTTTGTTTCCCAAAGCCTCTGCTATCACCTACCCTTATAAGCTCCAGGTGATAAGTAATTTATTTCTGCTCAAACTTACATTTTGTTCTCTGGTCTCCATTAATATGTTCTGCCTTAAGACAGCAAGGAAATCACATGCCCTTCCTTCCCACATATTTTGTGAATAACAGCATTTTGGTTGATCACTTCTGTGACCTGGTTTCCCATGTCTAAACCTCTCCAAATGGTGGGGCTCACACTCACTCTCATATTTCAAAAATGTGCAGCAGCTCTATAAATGTAATGACTGGTTTCTCCTACTATTAAAATTTTTCCTCAGCTATCTTACCCCTTTTTTATGTTTTCATAGATAAACATCTACCAAAATCTTGCCTTCATGCATTTATGCATCTTTGGCTGTTTTTCATATTATTTTGCATTACTGTTACAGCTATACTACTGTGACAGGACATAGCTGAGCAGTAGCCATTCTTAGGTAGGAGCTGACCAGCAACCATTCCCAGACAGCAGCCTTTCCCAGATAAGCAGTTATCTCAAGGTCATACACTAACCTTTGCTTTCTGCTTCTGTATGCTTGCTTTTAGCAGTTGTCCTCCCCGCCCCCCGGCTCCTTTTTGCCTTGTAACAAGAATATAAGCAAACTCCAGCTTAAGCTTGGTGCCCAGAATTTGGAATTTATCTCCTCTGGGTCCGCATGCGTGAATAAACCCCACTTCGCAAACTCCAAGGCCATCTGAGTCGTCTTTTCCATAACATTATAGTGCTGCAATTATTGTTTCCTTTCAGAAAAAGATGTAATCCTGGCTGGTTTAACATTGCTATTCAATTTCCCCAATGTTAATTTTCTTGTTTCAGGAAAAATATTTTCCATTACAGGTCAAAAATATTTCCATCTTCTAAACACACTGTGATTTTCAAATATATCCCCCTACTCTGTGGCTCATCCTTTCATTGTCTCAAATGTTCTTTCAAAGCAATCATTTCTAATTAAAATATGTACATGAATGTTTATATCAGCACTATTTAAAATTACCCCATATTAGAAAAACCCCAAATATACTCATATTACAGTGAGTGAAAGAAGTCTCAAAAGGTTATATACCATGTGATTCCATTAATATGACATTCTGCAATAAAAATATTATAACGGGGGAAAATCAGTTGTTGCCAAGGGTTAAGTATAGGGGACAGGGTTTGATTAAAAGAGTCAACAGTAGGGAATTATCTGCCACATTGCAATTGTTCTACGTCAAGGTGAGATGGTAGTTACAAAAGCTACCCATGTGTTGAAACTAACAGAGCTCTAGGCCAAAAACAGTGAATGCCACTGTATGAAGTTTTTAATAATTAGGATACTAAAAGCTGACAGAAAAATAACTTTGACTCTGCTCACAGCCATCCATCAGCCACACTTCATAATTTCCTCCATATGGTAATAAATCCCAAGTAAGAATTTACCACCCTGTGTACTAGCTAAACACTTTATACTGACAATTGCAATTATGCCTAAATTAATTATCAGAAGTTATTGCAACTGAAATACAAATGTTCATAATTATTATCATAATCATATAATCATAATGAGAATATAATACACAGATTAGAAACAATACGACTGTTTGACTTTAGGTGGTATCCACACGGATGAATCATCCTATTTTATTTCTAAAGTCTTTAGCCTTCCACTGGCCAAATTACAGCTGTGTATTTTTTATGCACTTCTCTTACTCAGCGTGTTTTATCTGGATTTATTGTCAGTTCCCATGTACATATTCCAAGAATTTTCATGTAAAATGTAATATGCATAAATATACATTTATCTTTCCACTAAACTGCAAACTCATTAGACAATAAATAGTATCTTAAATTCATTTCATATCTCCCACATTACCTAAATGAAAACTGGGCACACCAAGAAAGCTCAGTAAATACTTGCTATTTAATTATTTATTATACATTTCTTCAGTCACTAGATAACCTGGGGCACTTCTAGACCCTGTCCCCAGACTGAACCTTGAGTATCCTCAGAACATAGGTTGATGGACTCTTTTTTTTTAACTTAGTGCTTTGCATTTTTCCATTGTTAAAGTCAAATACACATCTCAGATCCCTCACATTTTTTAATCATTTTATTTAATTTTTCTTGAGCAAGAAAAAGAGATACAACTCAAATTAATGAATAGAGTGGTCCTCACTCTTTATTAATAAACAATGACTTTTGTCAAATGTTTATTGAATCATTTAGATATCTATGGTTAGTAAATTAGTGAATTGTTTTGTACTGACCATCCAGTTTATAAACTATTTGTTTATTTAATGTTAGTATCAGAAGGAGAAACACGCCCTGGCTGGCGTAGCTCAGTGGATTGAGCACGGGCTGCGAACCAAAGTGTCTCAGGTTTGATTCCCAGCCAGGGTACATGCCTGGGTTGCAGGCCATAACCCCCAGCAACCGCACATTGATGTTTCTCTCTCTCTCTCTCTATCTCCCTCCCTTCCCTCTCTAAAAATAAATAAATAAAATATTTTTAAAAAAAAAAGAAGAAGGAGAAACACTGTAACATAAAAATAGTTGCTGCTGAACTTTAAAAAGATCTTTGAAAACTCAGGAATTACACAATAGATATTTTCAGCTGAACTTCATAGCATAAAGTAGAATTTCCAGCTAGGAACATAAAAGTCTGGAATCCATGCTGTCTAATATAGTAGTCATTAACAATATGTGAATATTTAAATTTAAATTAATTAAAAGTAAACATAATTTTAAAATAACTTTCCTGTCTACACTAGCCACAAATTAAGCACTCAATAGCCACACTGCAGAAATTTCTACAGGAGCACTGGCAGATGGTGGGCACGAAAATGCATAAGTGAAGAAATATTGTTCTTTGGAATAAATCTGTGGAAAAACTTAATTTATAAAGTAAGTTTAAAATTTGTTAAACTTGAAATTCTGTTAAGTAAATTTTGATTAACTGAATAAAATTGTATTAACAGTTGTGCCAAAGTACTAAAACCAAAAATAACTTCCATAGACTCTAAACATGACTAAAATATTTTCAAGAAAAAAATATTAAAAATGCAAAAGTTTCTAAGACTTCTAGGATATTTTACTGATGTAAAAAATGTAAATCTTCTTAATTATTTAAACATGCCTTTTTCACTGTAAATAAGGATACTGAAAACTCACAGGAGAAACCATATATTTTTTGGTTAAAAATAATAATGTTTTGCTCTGAAATTATAATTTATCTGTAAGTTAAATTCTTCTTCATTTATATAGTTAGTTTTTTATGTCAAGAATTAAAATATGAACATATATTAATGATATATATCATCATTATTATAATATAAGACTATGATATATTATCATAATGATATATAATTATCATTATGATATATTTCATTATATATTAACATTATAATATATATTTATATAATATATCATCATATATTATCATTATATATATCATTATATATCATTAATATATGTCATCAACATATATCATTAACACATATTCATATATATGAATATGTGATGTATTAATCATATATGTGATTATATATTATATTATATATTGCATGCATATTATGATATATTATTATATTATATGTAATGATATATATCATATATTCATATTTTAATTCTTGACATAAATATATATAAAATGTCTTGGCAAATTCAGACATTTGCTATATTTGAATCTTAAGTAATGCAGCATAAACTTGAATTTTTGTTCATTTCACTTTCTATAAAAAATGGCTTTGTGAAACAAATTGATTTCTCCAATTGACAAGTGATCTCCAAAGTCATATTTACTGTTAAAATGTTAAATCTAGTTCAAGCTTTTTTTTGGACAGTCATGAACTTATTACCATTTTAATGTTTATAGTTTCAATCTTTTTTTCTTAAATAAGTCCCTTTAACATTTCACATAATAATGGCTTGGTGATGATGAATTTTTTTAGTTTTACATTGTCTAGGAAGCACTTTATCTGCCCTCCAATTTGAAATGATAGTTTTGCTAGATAGATTCATCATTTTGAATACTTCTTGCTAGTCCCTTCTGTCCTGCAAAGTTTCTTTTGAGAAATCAACTGACAGTCTAATGGGAACTCTTTTGTAGGCAACTTTCCGCTTTTCTCTTATTGCTTTTCAGATTCTTTTTATCTTTAACCTTTGACATTTTAGTTATGATGTGTCTTGATGTGGTCCTCTTTGGGTCCATCTTTTTCTGGGATTTTCTGTGCTTCCTGCACTTTTATGTCTATTATTTCCTTCACCAAATTATGGAAATTTTCTTTCACTATTTTTTCAAATAAGTTTTCAACTTCTTGCTCTTCCTCTTCTCCTTCCAGCACCCTATGATTTGGATGTTGGTATGTTTGGAGATGTCCCAGAGGCTCCTTATTTTATCCTTGTTTTTTGGTTTCTTTTTTGCTTCTTGCTGTCCTGATCGAATATTTTGTTTTCTTCCTTATGTTCCAAATCATTGATTTGATTTTTGTCTTTATCCACTCCACTGTTGGTTTCCTGTAGAGTTTTCTTTATTTCACTTAGTATAACCATCATTTCTGCCTGGGTCTCTTCTTTGTTGAAGTACCCAGTGTGTTTCTTGAGCATCCTAATAATCAGTGTTTTGAACTCTTCATCTGATAGATTGCTTATCTCCATTTTGTTTAATTCTTTTTCTGGAGTTTTGTTCTATTCTTTCATTTGAGCCATATTTTTCTGTCTTCTCATTTTGACAGCCTCACCGTATTTGTTTTATGTATTAGGTAGAGCTGCTTTGACTCCCTGTCTTAGTAGTGTGGACTATTGTAGAAAAGCTCACCAGTAAGTTAGAGGGGGTGAAGCCTTAGGTAATCACCAAGGCAAGGCTACCTGTGTGAACCAGGTTGATGGAGTTTCTGATATGGTGTCACCGCTCTGTGGCTCTGTGTGTGTGAGGGCTCAGAAAAGGGACAATGCCACTTTCTCACCTCTAGCATTTTGTCTGGGAGGAAGCTGTGCCCCAGCACTTACCCTGATGCCAGACACTTCAATTTCTCCCTGTAGACCACTGATGTCCTTCCAGTTTCTGTCCTTGTGCTGAAACCCAGAAGGAGTCTACATATGTCCTAAGTCCATTGTGGGTCCTTTAAAAGGAGACTTCTGAGAATCCTGCAATTTGATCCACTGCCCCAACTCCTACTGTTTTTTTACAGCCAGACTTTATGGGGACTTATCTTTCTGGTAGTGGAACACTGGGCTGGGTGGTCTGCTGTAGGGCTGGAATACTCACTCCTGAGGTATCCCTCCCAATTTTTATCCACCTCATGGGAGTGTGGGACCACCTATTCTGCATCTCCAGGTCTTTGCATCTCTTTTTGAGTCTCCACATCTCTGCCCATCCTACCCATCTGGTTCAATGTGACTTCTTTAATTCCTTGATTATCAGACTTCCATAAAGCTCGATTTTCTGATGATTCTGGGTAATATTTGTTTTGTAGTATTGTTGTCATTTTTGCTTCTGTGTTTCTGTGAGGAGGCAAGCTGTGTTTACCTATGCCTCCATCTTACTGGAAGTCAGTGGTTCAAGCTTTTTAAGAAAAATAAATGTTATGAACTTTAGATCTACTACTTAACCCAAAGTAGATGCAATTATTTACAAATGTATTTTATCAATCTTTGTATTACAGTAATCCACTGAGATTTCCTACTAGAATCATTTTAACATTAAATCTAACTACATGTGCTTGAAATCACAATATTCTTTTTTGTATGATTTTATACTATACACATTTAACTTTATTCTAAAAAATGAATCTTTCCAGCCACACCCCCAATTTAATGAGTTTTTACTGTAACAGCATATGAAAACAAAGCAAGTATGAAGGCAGCTGTCCATGATAGAACCATCTAGCATTATCATTTTAATGAAAAATAGAGAGTATTTTTCTAGATATGGCAAGCTGCCAAGTTATGAGAAAACTGGTGGCCATTTATTTTCTTTTGTCTTTTAATTGTTGTTCAAGTACAATTTTCTGCCCTTTACCCCTATCCCATCCCATCCCCCCAGCCCTCCCCACATCCCTCCTGTTTCCACCCCCTCCATGTTATTGTTCATGGGTCCTTTATACATGCTCCTGCAAACCCTTCCCTTTTTCCCCTGAAATTTCCTCCCATCTCCCCTCTGGTCACTATCAGCCTGTTCTCAATTTCAGTGTCTTTAGTTATATTTTGCTTATTTGTTTTATTGATTAGGTTCCTGTTAAATGTGACATCATATGGTATTTGCCTTTCACTGCCTGGCTTATTTTGCTTAGCATAATGCTTTCCAGTTCCATCCATGCTGTCACAAAGGGTAGGAGCTCCTTCTTTCTTTCTGCTGCATAGAATTCCATTGTGTAAATGTACCATAGTTTTTTAATCCATTCATTTACTGATCCATTCATTTACTGATAGACACCTAGGTTGCTTCCAGCACTTGGTTATTGTAAGTTGTGCTCTTATGAATATTGGGGTGCATAGGTTGTTTTGATTGGTGTTTCAGGGTTCTTAGGATATAATCCTAGCAGTGAAATTGCTGGGTCAAAAGACAGATCCATTTTTAGTTTTCTGAGGAAATTCCATACTGTTTTCCGTAGTGGTCATACATCTGCAATCCCACTAACACTGCACTAGGGTTAACATTTTTCCACAACCTCTCCAATACTTGTTGTTGCTTTGTTTATGATGCCCATCCTGATCGGTGTGAGGTGATATCTCATTGTGGTTTTAATTTGAATCTCTTTGATAGCTAGTGATACTAAGCGTCTTTTCTTGGGTCTCTGGATCCTCTGTCTGTCCTCCTTGGGTAAGTGTCTGTTCAAGTCCTTTGCCCATTTTTTTAAGGTTGATTATTTCCACATGTTGGTCTTGACATAGCTATACTATTTTTCAGCTTTATTGAGATATAAATTGTGTAAGTTTAAGGCATAGAATGCAATTATTTGATACATAAATATTTGCAAAATGGTTAGCTCGATAAGATTAGTTAACACATTCATCACTCGCATAATTACATTTTGTGTGTTGGGAACATTTAAGATCCATTCTCTTAACAATTTTCATGTACATAACAGAATTTTTAACTGCAGTCACCATGCTATATACTAGGTCCCCAGAACTTATTCATTATTTTTAAACTGGATGCTTGAACCCTTTGACAGACATCTCATTTCTCACACCCCAGTCCCTGGAAACCTACATTCTTATCTCTGTCTCCATGAATTCAGCTTTTTTAGATTCCACATGTAAGAGGACATATAGTACTTGTCTTTGTCCAACTTTTCCACTTGGTATTGTGTAATGCCCTCAAGGTCCATCCATGTAATTGTGAATTGAAAATTTTCCTTCTTACTCATGGCTGAATAATATAACATTGTGTAGATATAAATTTATTAGTATATTTTACACAGATGATGATCCCAATGGCATTCTTGAATAAATATCCTGCATGCAAACTCTTGACCAGCATTATTTAATATATAAACATAAAATAAATAAATGTTTATTAATAAATACATTTATTAATATATTGCATGCATTGATTGCTATTGATGATTAGTATATTATTTATAGTACAGTGCATGTATTAATAAATACAATATACACAATAATGGTACATAATATATATATCACATTTTATTCATCCATTCATCCATTGAGTTTTCTTTCACTCCTATAAACTTTAAAATAAGCCATGAGAAGATTGCTTCTAGCATGGTAGAGTCTCACCTTATATAAAGGTTATTTTTCTAAGGTAAGTTTAGAGCTTAAAACAGGTATGTCACTGTTGCTTTTATGTGCTTTATTTATATATTTATTTATTTTTTATTATTTTATACTTTTCCTGTCAAGAATAATGAATGGTAACAAAGGGAATAGACATTTAGAACATAATGTTGAAAATAAATGCTGGATAAATAAATAAATAAGTTTGCTACATTAAATAAATCAATAAATAAGTTTGCTACATTACAAACTTATAGAAAAATAATGACATGATTTCAAAGTCAGAAAGTGGATGCTGATAATAACTTTATATGTCAGTTTATCTTTTGTATATAAAATTATTTCTTAAATAGCATAATTTTAAAAAGTTTTATTGTCTGTGCTGTTTATTAAATAGCCATTACTTCTGTCAACTATAAGGAATTATCTTTATAGGAAAATGTAGCATTTCCTTTTGATTCTTTCTTAGGATTTCCATCTCTGCTTACATTGCCCACTTGTTCTTGCATGCTTTCTGCTTTATCCATTAGAGTTCTTAGAATATTAACCATAGTTATTTTAAATTTCTCATCTGACAATTATGATATTCTTGCCATGTTGTTCTGATATTTGCTCTGTTGCTTCACGTGTGTTCTTTGCAATTTGGTATACTTTGTAATTTATTTCTCAATAGCTGGACAGGATGTACCAAGTAAAGGGAAAAGCCACAGAAAGGCCGTTAGTAATGTGATGATAAAGTTTAAAGCTGGATTACTTTCTGTGGGGAGAGGGGAGGCAGACTACGGTCCTATGATTTGGTCTCAGTCTTTTTAATGAATCTGTGCTACTGAGTTGTGGACATCAGAAGTGTTTTAGTATATGTCTTCCCTGTGCCTTAGGTGAAACAGGATGGCTAGAGAGGCTATAGTTGGGTATTTCCCTTCTTCTTGGTCAGGTAGGCTCTGATAATACCCCAGCAGGTTTGGCTCAGCTTAATTAGTTTCCCCTGAGGGCAGGCCTAGTTAAGAATAGAGTGCTCTGGAGTATTTCAAAAGGGTTCCTTTTTGCCTCTCTCTGCCTGAAGCCTAAGAGCATTTCTCCACTATATTGTAGGAATCCCATGAAGCTCCAGGAGGTGAGTATCACAGTATGGAGGATCCCCCTGGAGATTTTAACTCTCAGACTTTTCTGCCAATTTGGAGGGTTTTCCTACTGGTTCTTACGGCACTTTCTACTTGTGAATCTCTGATCTGATAGGCCATGACTTCCTGAATTCACCTGTTTCTCCAACTTGGGGGGCAGGGGTTTGCCCTGTGTTCTCCCCTCTCTTAAGGACCCAAGAAGAGTCATTGCCTTTTCAGTGTTTTCAGCTTTTTACGTATTAGGACAGCACAGTGACTTCCAAGCTCCTTACTGTCAAACCAGAAACTGGAAGTCAGCAATTTTTTCTTGATACAAGACAAACGGAAAACTTCCTAGGTATCACTTAAAAGGAAAATGGATAAACAAAATGTGGTATATTCAATAATGGAACACTATTTAAAAAGAAAAGGAAAAAAGTTATGTGTATAACATTGATGGATCTCAAAACAGTATGCTGAGAGAAAGAAGCTTTACTCAAATGAAGTTCATTCATAGAACAGAGAAAACACAAGCTCTGGAAAATAATCCAGTTTTAAACCTCCAAAACAAGAAAAGAACTTTTAGATTTATGGGTCAAAAAAAAATTCAAAATGGAGGGTTTTTTAAATGGTTTTGTTCATTCACTGTAAAATTTTAAAGAACTCTCCCACAGAAATGATTGCTCAAAACTCCTTGAATGAGCTGACATGAGAAATGCACAGTTCCTGCTTCCTCTCCGTCACTGCCACCATCAATCATAGCTCATTACATTGACTTCAAAGAGAAAGACTCTAACTGGGAGGATTTGGCATGCAGAGCACAGGTTTAATTTTGCTGCTTCTATTAGAAGGGATTTTACAGCAAAAAAAAATGGACAAACAAAAGTAGTGTGCTAGATGTACTTAACACAGTCATAAAGAAGGTTTAAATTTGAGTTTGCTTATCTTTTGAAAAAGGCCTTTGGGAAAATAGAGAGCACTTATTTTATGATATGACTTCTAGGAATTACTTATGAATTAATAGTTTTTATTAGCAAATTGAATATATAGTTGATTTTCAAGAAAAAGGAAAACTGTTTTGATACAAATTTTAAAATATTATATGTTGAGAAAGTATGATTTCTTTGTATTTAAAACAAACTACTGAAAAATAATAACATTTTGAGTTTTACTACATTTTTTAGCTCTCCCTTTTTCTGGAGTAGGGAGACTGAAATGATAAACACCATTTCTTTAGTTTTTGTTCTTTCAGCTAAGCTCCAATATTCATTTGAATGCCTGATTGTTACAGAACAAACAAGGGGGGGCCTGGGATGATATACTATTATTGAAAGAAGGCCCCAGGTCTGTTATGTCCTCTGGCAGAGGAAAGACGTCTCTCAATGCCAGAGATTCGTGAAAAGGAAGGGAAATGTTTATTTAATGCTATACAAACTTCAAGTAGTGACCTAATGTCCTTATCAAAAATCTTAAAGTCCCTAAAAACACCCACAAACACAGTTTGTGTTTTCACAAACACACACGATTTTCACCACATGGGACTTCTGGAAATGTCCAAAATCATTTTTTGTTGTCATGCTTGTGGGGAGGGGATGCTTACTGATATATGATGGGTAGAGGCCAAGGATATCAGACAGACATCTTACAATACCCAAGACAGACTCCTAAAAAAATCTATCTGGCCCAAAGTGTCAGTGGTGCAGCAATTGAGAAACCCTGTTTTACAGAGAGAAAAGTCAAATTCCAAAGCCCGTGTAGTTTATCAGAGTCAGTAAAACAATTGAGGAAGATGGTAACATACAAGTACATAACAATCCACCAATTCAAATGGTGCCAGTTCAAGTTTACATTTCCAGTACATTTTCACTAACAGTATACAGGTGTTTCCTATTTTTCCATATCTTTGTTCTCTATTGACTTTTTGATAATAGGCATTCTAAAATGTGTAAAGTGATATTTCATTGTGGTTTTGATTTGTATTTTTATGAAGATGAATGATATCAAGTCTTTTTTTCTTCTTTATTTTTTATTTTTGTTCAAGTACTGTTGTTTCCATTTTCACCCCACCACGCCCCCCAAACCACCCATCCCCACCTCCAACCCTCAAACCTACTACCTTTGGCTTTGTCTATGTGTCCTTTATACATGATCCTTGATGGACCTTTCCCACTTATTCCCCATCATCCCTCTCCCCTCTCCTCTCTGGTTACTGTCAATTTGTTCTTTATTTCAATGTTTCTGGTTGTATTTTGCTTGCTTACTTGTTTTGTTGATTAGGCTCCACTTATAGGTGAGATCATATAGTATTTGCCTTTCACTGTCTGGCTTATTTCACTTAGCATAATGCTCTCCAGATGCATCCATGCTGTTGCAAAGGGTAGAAGCTCTTTCTTTCTTTCTGCTGCATAGTATTCCATTGTGTAAATGTAGCACAGTTTTTTGATACACTAATTTACTGATGGGCATTTAGGTTGCTTTCAACTTTTGGCTATTGTAAATTGTGCTGCTATGAACATTGTGGTGCATAGGTTCTTTTGAATTCATGTTTCAGGGTTCTTAGGGTATAATCCAAGCAGTGGAATTGCTGGGTCAAAAGGCAGATCCATTTTTAGTTTTCTGAGGAAATTCCATACTGTTTTCCACAGTGGCTGCACAGTCTACATTCCCACCAACAGTGTAAAAATATTAGCAAACCACATCCAGCAATACATTAAAAAGATCATACACCATGATCAAATGGGATTCATCCCAGAGATGCAAGGATGGTACAATTTTGCAAATCAGTAAATGTAATACATGACATAAACAAAAGGAAAGACAAAAATCACATGATGATATCAATAGATGTGGAAAAAGCACTTGATAAGGTACAGCAACTATTTATGATAAAAACACTGATCACAGTGGAAATAGAGGGAGCATTCCTCAACATAATAAAGGCCATATATGAGAAACCTACAGCCAACATCACACTCAAGTCTTTAATATACCTATTAATCATTTTTATGTCCTCATTGGAAATATGTCTATTCAGTTCCTTTTTCCATTTTTTAAAATTAGATACTTGGGTTTTGCTATTAACTTGCATGTTTTCCTCATATATTTTGGATATTAACCCCTTATCAAATGTGTAGTTTGCATATATTTTCTCCAATTCCATAGCTTACCTTTTTTGTTGATAATTTCCTTTGCTGAGCAGAAGCTTTTTAGTTTGAGGTACTTCCACTTGTTTATTATTGCTTTTGTTGCTTGTGCTTTGGTGCCAAATTCAAAATATCATTCCTATGACCAGTGTCAAGAAGCTTACCCCTAAAAGTTCTAGGATTTTTACAGTTTCACTCTTATGTTCAAATCTTTAATCTATTTTATATATGGTGTAAGATAGGGGTCTTATGTATAATTCTTTTGCATATGAACATCCAGCTTTCCCAGGACCATTTATTGAACGGACTATCCTTTCCTCCTCATGTATTCTTGTTCCCTCTGTCAAAGTTTAATTGACCACATATGTGTGTAATTATTTCTAGGCCCTCTATACTGTTCCATTGATATATAGATATATATATATATATATCTATATATATATATAGACCAACATCATTCTATTTTGATCAATCACTATAGCTTTGTAGTCAGGTCACATTATAACTTACACTTCATGTAAACAAATCTAGAATTGTGTTTTCAAATACAAATCCATGAATGAGAAAATTCAAACAAGATGCTAAGCAAACACAGTCAACTGTATGTGGGAGGATGCTATAGGACTGAGAAAAGAGGTGTAGAGTGCAATGTGGGATCAAGAGTCCCCTAAACCAAAGAAAAAGTGGTTTTAATGACTTTTTACATGGTTCTGCAGCCATTTTTTGAAGACCTTAGGATATAGCCTGGGACTGAATACCAAGTAACCAAGCAGGGAAGATCCCAAGCTTTTTTCAAAAGCATATTTAGCAGCCAAGATTTCATAGTTATCACTAGATAAAGATTTTCCTTGGAGAGATCTCTGAGCAGATGCATACATAGAAACTGAGAACAAAGATCATAAATGATCACATGATGATTCCTATGACCTGAGGTAGGGGAAAAAAGAGGAATTTATTTTTTAATTGATTTTTTTTCTACCACCACTTAATCCCCATATACCCCCATCCTTGCTGCAATCAGTATACTGTCTTTTGACCCACTGATCCCACTTCTGAGAATATATCCAAAGGAACCCAAAACTCTAATTTGAAAAACATAAACACCCCTATGTTTATTGTAGCATTATTTATAATCACTAAGATATGGAAGCAGCCCAAGTGCCCATCAGTAAATGAATGTATAAAACAACTGCAGAGCATTTACACAATGGAATACTATTCAGCCATAAAAAAGAATAAAGTTTTAACCTCTGCGACAGTATGGATGGACCTGGAGAACACTATGCTAAGTGAAATAAGCCAGTCAGAGAAAGGCAAATACCACATGACTTCACTCATTTGTGGAATGTAATGGAAAAACTGAACTAACAAGCAAAACAGAGACAGACTCAGATAGACAGCAGGCGGATAGCTAAGGAGAGTAGATGGGGAGTGGAGGGATTGAGCAAAAAGGAAAGAAAGACTCATGAACATAAATGGAAAAGAGGAATTTAACTTAGAAAAGATGATTGGTGCCCCTGGCCACACTGGCTAAAACTTGTAAACAGATTCTAGTCAAAAAGACTTAAAAGTAAATTAGTAGTAAAACTCCTTGTAACAGGAATCATTGGTAAGATCAAGGAATCTCAGTCCACACACTCAACAATGCGTGAATTATATCAGATTGTATGTAAACTAGTTACAACTCTGGACCTCTTTTGACCATGCTGTTAATAAGCACAATCCAATTACATTTGGGGCTCCTTCCTCACTGCAAGTGGGTGCAGTGGTCCAGGTAGGCAAGCCTTGGTCATTAGCAATCCATCTGAACTGACAGCCATCCTCCCAGCTGGCCTGCTTCTCTGGCCTCTGCTGCATCCATGCCATACCTGGGACATGGGAACCTTCAGGGACTGTGGGAACCCTGATTTTAAGAGCCCACTGCCTCTCTGCAGTGCCAATATATATTTGAAAAAATGAACCATTTCAGAACCCATAGATCTCTGCCCCCCTTCGCAATCTCTGGGAAGCTTCCCTATCTCTCTGTGTTCAATAGCCTTCTCTAGTAATTCCTCTTCAAAAGCCTTATTCTTTTCTGGTCCAGTGTTCCCTACATCATTTATTGAAGAGACTGTCTTGCTTTGTTAAAGAAGAGAAGAGCCTTTTGTGGTCCTTCTGCTTTCAGTCTTCCCCAGTTCCTGAGGCAACACACCACCAAACCTAGCAACCTATTTAAACTGGACAGAAAGGAATACTATAGGGAGAACACATACTCAAATTAATATTTTAATAGATTGTCTTTTTACATAGTTTAATTATTTATAACTTCAGTACATGAGCTAAAACTTCAGTGTATGAGCTCCACCAGGTGGTGAATGCAGATATAGTCACATCAATATTCAAATCTGTGTTCAGTTACCCACCAGCTAGACTATGGGAAGTTCAGTCTTTGTCATAGAACCCCAATAATGTGTGTGCCCTTAATAACAAATAAGAACAGATGTCACTGTCCCACAATAGTGATAACTGAGCTCCAGAGCAGAATCCGGAGTACCACTCTCATCTTCTTTATTCCTACTCTACAGAAACTGTTGCCAAATGAAGCTGGAAATCTACTACATCAAAGGTGACAAAGGTAGCGCTACTTTTGAGATCACTGTGACTGTGGCTAACAGATAGGAAATCTACATTATTGCCCCTGAGATATGAAAAGAATAAATCTTCTGTGTTGTATTCAATAGAAGTAGGGAAAGTGTCATGTTGCTTGAGATATAAAATATTCTGGTGGCTAGTGATACAGCTTTCCCATTGGTCATCATACCAAACCAAGTTGGGATTTCAAAGCTCAGGACAGGACAGTCATGTAGCGAGGCACTGCCCCTGCTACACAGTGCCACTGAATGGCAGACTACTTTCTTTGGTTCCAGAACCACCAACATTACAGCAAAGATTTCCAAAGCAATGAGGTGAGAAGTAAAATTGCCAAAACTCAGCTATGTGGTTGTAAGGAGAACCTATACTTTCCTGCTAAGTGAGGGTCTATTGTTAGATCACCAGACTCAATTTTTCTTTTTTTTTTTTCTCTGCAAACTAGTGTTTTTGGAGCCTTCTTAACCATCAAATTATCTAACTCCCATTGAGGAACAGAGGTCAAGACATTTTTTTCCTGGGCTCCATGACCTCTGTGTACATTAGAGATGCAAAGGGATATGTGGTTCAGAAGCTGCTGAACCACAGCATAAATTCTAAATTAAAGAATCTCTGAGTATTGTTAAATCAATAAGATATAAATCTAAGGATCTAATTGGTGTCCAAAGTAGAAAATTTCATATAAGATGTAACCATTACAGAAGGCTAGTAAAGTTTATCTTTGTCAGAGTTCTCCACTTTCTTTTCCCCACATTCATTCTTAGCCCATCTTTCTGCCCTGCTCTATACCCACTGTGCTGCCCCTATGGACTGCATCTTGCCAAATGGCTCCCATTTGTATACAGCCAGTTTGAATCATCAGTATACCAGAGGTGCTAGGAGAAAGAAAGCATGTATTACTTGCCCCTCATCTCCTTTAAGAAGTGTTTCTTGGCAGTTTCTGTCCTGCATTCCTTGTCTATAGACTCCAGGTCTCACTGGACTAGGAAAGGTATCTCTGTAATTGTTAGTCTTTAAAGTCCTCAACTTCTTTGTTGATTTCCTTAATCTTGCCACAATTCCTTAAATTCAGTATTCATGAAAGTCTTATATCATCTGAGTTTGATTTTATTCTTTGACTCTGCTTGTTATAATAGATATTCTATGTTATACATATTTATCACTCTATTCATGTTATAATTTAGTCTTCTCCTGGAAGTTCTCCATAAATTTATCAGAAGAGGACCAATCAGGGAGGTACCTCACTGCCATCCACCACCAAAAACATTATGGTAGCTACAATTTAGGAGTTAAAGCATTAGCTTTTAATGTTACTAAGATAAACAGGGGTCATGAATAACAAGGTCTGCTCAAGATTTCCTACAATATAGAATGTTTACTAAGACAAAAAGTTACACTAATCTTACCACTAGATCATTTTGGTTGAGCAGTCATTTCCACTGCTGATGTGTTTGACATATCACTGTGTTCTTTTCAATATGTAGCAGGCCTGGAGATTTATTAGACGGTTTCCAGTACCAACAGGTTATGCTGAGCTCAGCAGTGTTGCCATGCAAAAAGATATATTATATGAGGGCAAAAAACATGTAAGTATATTTCTCCCTACTTAAATTTGTTCATGGAAGTTATCTTTACAGATAAACTCATGTGCACAGATAAGTGATCAGTGGATGTTTTGCAATGTGCTGATGCATTCCTACCCAGGGCGGAGAAGATGGGAACCAGGTTTTCATAAATAAAAAGTGATGGGCCATGACATCGCCCTCTCCTTCACCTCCTCTCCCATGAATGTATGTGTGTTGGGGAAAGGCTTTGCTTCACATTGGGCAGGGAATTGAATATTGACAATGTTTTTGCAGTTTGTGGATGAACGTTTCAGCAGCGAGCACAAAGGATGTGTTCACTCTAAATTCATGAGGTTTAATTTGATATGACCAGTTAATTATAATACAGTGCTGGAAAAGTAAATCAAGTGAAAAAGAACCACACTACAAGCAATCCATGTACTATTAAATATTTGATCATGTTCTGCTTGGTGCAGTTTGTCATAGCCGTGGTACACCAGAAGATTTACACAACTCCTTTGGTGTGGAATTCAAACTTAAAATAAGTTAATATAGCTTACTTAAAATAATTAGATATATCATTAAATCATTTATATATGCTTTTGATAATTTATAGACAGTATAATCTTTGGTGTAAAAGGGAAAGTGTTGAGACATGATTCCTTGAGGTACCTAAATTTATCCTGAGTATCCTACATAAGTCAAATTCATAGTAAATTCTGAGAGACTGTTCAAATAAGTGATTATCTTACCTCCACTGCTACAGGACTTTTTTCCCACTTACATGTCATTATGCAGGGATGGGCAAACGTAGGTTTACGGTTGTGAGTATGTGAAACAGAGTTTATTTATTCTTATATTATTTAATTATTAATTATTACATTATTTATTACAACCAACTATAAACCTACTTTTGCCCACACCTGTATGCAAGGTCTTTAGCAAGATATTGGATCTCATTAGCTAAATTGGCAACTACAAATACAAGGTGAAACAAAAGTAAATGTACAGTTGTTCACATGGAAAATAATACAATAATAAATAATAATACAAGAATAAACTATGTGTTCTGCATACTCACAACTGTAAACCTACTTTTGCCCCACCCTGTACATTTCAAATATACCAACCATCTCAAGTAGAAAATATAGTTAGGAGCACCCCTATCTTTCCATTATAATACGTAAAATTTACAGAAAATAAATGATTCCGGGTTAAAGAGATTTAACTAATCCCTATAGGGCATGAAAGTAAAAGCTGAAACAAAATATAATTTCAGGGTTAAATAAAAAATATTTGTAATCTAGATACATAGTTTAAGAATTTATTTTTATAGATGGAAAAGCGAGTATGTCATTATTTACTATCTGTTACATATCAGATTATATATTTTAGTGCTTGACATTCTCAGAAACACTGAAATATAAAGCTGAGAGGACCACTCAAAATGCTGTCCTCTCAGGAATAAATATATTCATTTATTTCCACAGAAAAAGATTAAACATTGGACATTATCTGACTGTGATATGATAGTATATTGCTGTGAGATGATGCCTCACTTTAGATTTTTAAGCCATGCACTTATTTCCTTGGTGCAGACTTGGTAGTCCCTCTCCCCCAACACTCTGTGAAGAGTGCCAAAACCTTTCCAGCATGGCAATCTCTCCTGAAGTCTGTCTTCTCTTCTTAGTGAAAATATGCCCTCTTCGTGAGGACCTCTGCTTTTCCAAACTCTTGGCTCAAATATCTTAGAGCAATATTTTGATGGAGGTGGGTGAAACTGTGAAAATACAGAATATTTCTATTCTGAGCATGAATTTCCAAAATGTAATGAGAAAAAAAATTTTCTTTCATCTTGTTTATTTCATTTTTTTTCACTAATTTCCTGTAGCTGACAGCTGCTAGCTAGGTATTATTGAAAATTTATATTTAATGCCTTTCTAACAAGGACTTGAATTTTATAGATTAACTTATAGAAATCCTATAGATTTATAGGACTTGAATTTATAGAATTTATAGATTAAAAATTATATTTTCTAATGAACACCAAAAATTTTTTAAATGAATAAGGCTCCTGTTGTAGACTATCTTACCCATATATCATCGAACATAATTCTCACACCAGATCAAGTTGTAGATGAAACTGAATCTTCGATAGAATTGGAAATTTAACCATGGTTTCAGAGCTCAAAAATGGCAGGACATGAATTCAAATCAAGTCTCTCAATGGAAAACCTGGGATTGTTTCCACAACTCATAGAGTTGGGTTTAGGTTTTTATCCTATTAACCTGGGGGATAGAGGCTGAAGGCCAGGACCCAGACAATCATGGCAAAGCTGGATGGTGACTTTCTTCACGGCCTCCTGCAGGGTAATGTGTGACAGGCACCATGAAAGGATGACAACATAAGATATAAATATATTCAGAACAATATAGCCTAGTGGTTCCTAGAAAGGAATAAAGTTAACAATTCTGAATATATATGAGTCTACAATTGGAGAAATAACACAGAAGGTTCTAGGCAATTTTTTAAATCTTCACCTGAGGGCATGTTTATTGATTTTAGAGAAAGAGAAACATTAGTGTGAGACAGAAACATCAGTGGGTTGCCTCCCTTTTGTGCCCCAACCAGGGCAGGGGTTAAACTCATAAACCTAACAGTGTGCCCTGACCTGGAATTGAACCCACATTTTGGTGTAAGGGACAATGCTCTAACCAACTCAACCACCTGAGCAGGGATAGGCCTTTTTTTTTTTAACTTGAGTAGAAGTAACCAATAAATCCTGGACAATTTAAAGCAATAGCAAATGAGTAGTCTCACCTAGGGTGTTACCTCAGAATAAGTTTCAAATCCTAAAGGAAGGCAACAAGAAAATACTTGTGCCCAAGATATAAAACAAGGATCAAAGTTTATAGACTTAGAAGGCTAAATTCCCAAATAATACAAATATTATTAAAAAATAAAGTCATGATTGTATACTTAATACTTCTTTAGATTTTTCTATATATCTAAATAATATTAACTAACATTAGGGAAGCTAACATTTGATATGCATTAGAAATTGCTAGAT
Source organism: Phyllostomus discolor (assembly GCF_004126475.2). Lineage (NCBI taxonomy): Eukaryota > Metazoa > Chordata > Mammalia > Chiroptera > Phyllostomidae > Phyllostomus > Phyllostomus discolor. The sequence goes on along the minus strand of NC_040912.2, from coordinate 65,878,642 downwards.
TTTAGTTAAAACTCCCAGTATGATTTGAGAGAAAAAGCATTTTCATGAATGTTTTTCTCATAAATTGCCATGTATTCAAAGGGACATAAAATTGCATTATGAAATCTATAGGCTATTTTCACATTTTCAAAAAGTAGCAAAATTCCCAATGTTCATTTTAGAAAAAAATGCTTGTTCTTCAAGTCAGTTAACCAATACTTAGAAACATATTATAAACTATGAGGAGTATTATGTATATAAATTAAATTTAAACTAATTTTAAAAATACAGTTACATTTCCTAACACAAGAGCAAGAATCATCAATTTTATTTGTGAAACTCAGATGCCACCTATTGTTTAGAAAAATAAATACATCCAAAGATCTATTTTTACTAACAACTTGCATGTCTCTGAAGAAATGTCAACATTATACACAAAGAACAGAGCCTGACTCTACAACCATACAGAATAATTAGAAGTTTCAAGGACATAAAATCATTTAGTGAAGCTCTTTGAATTTATATTAGATGAGAAAAAAAGTAAACTTTTTGAGTACCTAGACATTCAGAGGAGTGCATTTTGCTCTTGTAATTATTTTTATATGTATATAATTTAACTCAATTTTACTTTTAGATTATTGTCATTTTACATGTGATTGTAAGAAGTAAGATAAATCTTACTTGCCCTTGGTTTCCATGCAAAACTATACTTTAATGACCAGTATATCACCATTGATAGGGTTTAAATACAGAACATTTTTACTATTGCAAGGCTACCATGTAGCCTTTTATAGAACTTTCACTTCCCACCTCCCATCACAATGCCTTGCAACCTCTAATCTGTTTATCATTTGTGAAGTGTTGCATTTAAAGAATAAGGTTTAAATGGAATCATACTATAGGTAAACTTTGAGGATTGGCTTTTTCACTCAGCATAATTATCTGGAAATTCATCCAGACTGTGGTGTGTATCGATAGTTTGTTCTTTTTACTGTTGAGTAGGATTTCGTAGTATGGGCATATGACAATTTGTTCAACCATTCACCCCTTGAAGGACACCTAGGTTATTTCCAATGTGGAGATACTACAAATGAAGCTCCAATGAACATGGGTGTACAGTATTTTGTGTGAACATAGGTTTTCATTTCTCTGGGATAAAAGCCCAGGAATACAATTTCTAATTGGTGTAATAATTACATATTTAGTATTTAAAGAAACTGCTCAATTATTTTGTGTCATGGCTGTACCATTTTATATTCTCCTTAGCAATGTGTAAGTAACCCAGTTTCTCTGTGTCCTAACCAGCATTTGACATTGACTCTGTTTCCATTTTAGCCATTGCAATAGGTATATAGTGGTATCACATTGCAGTTTTAATTTTCATTTACCTAATGATGTTGAAAATCTTTTCATGTGTTAATTGCCATCTGTATGCCCTCTTTGGTGGCTGTCTTTTGTTGGGAACTGCCCTGACTGGTATCAGAAGCTGAAACCCCCACCTAGGCTAAGGCTAAGGGAATGCCCTTGGAACTGTAAGCCAGCAAGGAGACAAAAGCTTATCTCCCTGGCAGGAACGCTGCTTCTGCTGCTTCATTCATAGCTGAACCCCAAAGCTTGGTCGGTTAGCCAAAGACAGGTGATTCCCCAAGGGGGGAACGACCTAAGACAGGCACGATCACGTGGGAGGCCCCCCCCCAAAATAAGGACTTTGGGGGCTGCAGCAAAAGGGGGTGATGGACCCTCGCTCCTCGGCTTTGAGGTAACCTGAGTTCTCATCATCTGGGAGAAAATCTCCTTATCTCTTGGTTGCCTTAGTTCCCTTGCTCCACCTAAGCCTGAAACAATGACATGGTGGTGCAGCTCTGTGCTGAAAAGGGCGGATTCCCCAGGTGATCAGGCCTAAGAAAGAACATGTAAATTACTGTGAAACCTCCTTTGTTTAGAATGCTCTCAGATGAATGAGAAGGGTCCAAGGAGGAAGTTAGTTTGTTCCTCACAGTCTTACAGCTCTTTGACCCTGACTCAAAATAGACCCGCAGAGTTCCTTGTTTTCTATAGTTCCTTACTTCCCCCTGATAAGTACTGTACTTTACCGGAATTATTATGCAAAATGAGCCCAATAAAAGCAGGTTTGGATGGTAAATTGGCACGCTTCCCACTAGAGGGGGTGGCCATTCCGTCCCTACTTCACCACAGAAACTAGTCTGTCTCTGTGCATGTTTTTTTCGCATGTTTTTCATGGAGCCATCCGCAGCATTCCGTGATCACTGCTGGCCGGAAAACCACGCATCAGTCTTTTCATGTGTTTTGTCCTTTTTCTAACTTGATTGCTTTTTTTCTTATTTTTCACTGCTAAGATTTGGGAGCTCTGTATATATTCTAGATACTACTAGTGTTTTGTCAGATATTTAATTTGCAAATATTTTCTTCCTATTTGTAGCAGGGCCTTTCACAGAGCAAAAGCCTAGAATTTTTATGAAGCATAATTTATCAATTTTTCCCTTTGTAGTCCATGCTATAGATGTAAAGTCTAAGAACTCTTTGCCTCAACCTAGAATGTGAAGATTTGTCTCCTGTTTTATTCTTTTTTTCCTTAAAAGTGTTAAAGTGTTATAGTTTTACATCTTATATTTAAGTCCATGATCTATTTTGTGTTTATTTTCATATAAAGTGTGAAACTTAGGTCAAGGTTTTTGTTTGTTTTTGTGTGTTTGTTTGATTTGCCTGTGGATATCCAGTTGCTCCAGCTGCATTTTTTAATAAGTTATCTTTCCTCCATTGAACTGCTTTCACAACTTGGTAAAAAGTCAGGCATGTTTGTATGGGTCTATTTCTGCATTCTCTCCTCTATTCCATATGTCTATCCCCCTACCAATATACCACACCTTCTTGATTACTGTAGCTAATATAAAAGACTTATATTGTAAGTCTTTTAATCAGCTAGTATATTCTTCCCACTTTATTCTTTTTTAAAATTGTTTTAACTATTCCTGTTCAATTTCCTCTCCATATAGATTTTAGAATTTTGACTATATCTACGAAAAAATCTTGCTGGGATGTTAAGATTGTATTAAATCTGAAAAATAATTGTCATCTTTAATATGTTGAGCCTTTTAATCCTCAAACACATTTCTCTATTTATCGAGATTTTTTAGTTCTGTCATCAGCATTTTGTAGTTTTCAGTATATAATTTCTGTACATGTTAAGTACTTCATCTGTGAAATAGTATTTATAATTTTGATGTCCATCTGTTCATTGCTAGTATATAGAAATACTATTAATTTTTGTATGTTTATATTTTATCTTGCAACCCTGACAAATTCACTTGTTAGTTCTAGCAATTTTTTGTAAATTTATTCAGAATTTATATGTATACAATTATGACATCTGCAAATAAGGACAATTTAATTTTTTCCTTTCTAATATTTATGCCTTTTATTTCCTTTTCTTGCCTTTAACACACTGGTAGAACTTCTAGTACTATATTGAATAAATGAAGCCATCTGAATCTAAAATTTTCATTGTAGAAAAACATTTAACTATGTATCTTTAATATTCAAATATCTATTTATGTTATATATTTCTTCTTGAATGAGCTTTAATAGTGTATACTATTAAGGTGTTTGTAGACTTCATCTATGTAATTAAATTTGTGTGAATAAAGTTATTGATATCATTCCACTATAATCTATTTGATATCTGTATAATCTGTAATTTTGGCTCCTTATTCATTTCTTTTTTTTCCCTGCCTGCCATGTTTTATTTTTTATTGTTGTTCAACTATAATTGTCTCCATTTCCCACCATTGCTCTCCCCTGCCCCACCCTGAGAGTTGTAGCTGGCATCTTCCATTTTCTTGATCATACTGGCTATAAGTTTAGTAATTTTAGATTCACTGATTTTTGTTGCTGTTTTATTGATTTCTGCTCTTCATTTCTTTCTTTAGGCTTTCTTTGTGCTTTTTCCCCTAGTTTGTTAAGGTAGAGTCTTAACTTACTCATTTGAGATAATTATTCTTTTAATCAAAGCAAGGACAGCATAACTTTCCCTCTAATCACTGTTAGCTGTCCTGCTAAAGCTGCTTTAAAGGAAGCCTCCCAAACATTGTGATAAGCTCTCAATTTATTTTATTTTAATTTAACATACTTTCTAATTCACATTGTAGTTTCTTTGACATATGGTAAATTAGAAGTATGTTGCTTAATTTCCAAATATCAAGAGACTTTCATATATATATTTATTGATTTCAAGTTTTATTGCCAAAGATCATAGTTTCAATATTTTAATCTTTGTAAGTCTGTTAAGATTTGAATTATGTCTTAGAATGTGGTTTATCTGAATGAATGTTCTGGATGCACTTGGAAAACAAGTGTATCCTAAAAAGTGTATCCTTCTATTGCAGGTGGAGTGTTCTATAAATGTCAATTATCTCAAAGTGAATGATAGTGTTTCTGTATTCTTGCTGAAGTGTTTGTCTACTTGTTTTATAAATTAGAGAATAGTGTTGAAATTTGAAACTATAATTATTTTTCCCTCCTTTTAGTTGTATCTGTTTTATTTAATGTACTTTGAAACTCTGTTACTATATAAATACACCTTTAGGGTTGGATATCTTCTTCATTAGATGAATCCTATGTCATTATGTCCTGCTGTTTCCTTAAAAATATTTCTTGTTATAAATCTACCTCGTCTAATATTAACATAGCTAATCTAAAATTTTGATTAGTGTTTATATGGCATTTCATTTATTGTATTTTAATGATCTTTTGTCCTTATTTTAAGGTGGTGTCTTATAGACAGTATAGAATTGAACCTTGCTATTTTACCTGATATTGATATTCTCTACCTCTTAGTTGAAATGTTTTGATTATTTACCTTTAATGAATTATTGATATGTTTGAATTTATATCTACCATGTATTACTTGCTTTCTATTTATTCCCATTTTAGCTTTTCCTTTTTTTCCTACCTTCTTTTGGAACAATTGCATATATTTTTTTAATGGTCAGGTTCAATTTCATCTCCATTGACTTTTGGTTACATCAATTTTATTTTTAATTTTGTGATCGCTCTTGGATTTAACACATACACACACCCCTTATCACAGTATATCTTTCAGTAATATCATACCATTTCACATGTAGAGTAAGAACCTTATAATAGTCTACTTCTATATCCTTTCTGCTCTGGGATTAAAGTCAAAATAACCACAAACTGCATTCTCATCTGGTCCTCAGGGATTTCTTACAAGCTCATAGCAGAGTGAGAAGAACTCAGTGGTTTTAGGTCTGCAAGACTAAGGTCTCCTTTTTCTTGCTGGCTCTTGGCTGGGGAATGACCTCAGCTCCCAGAAACCACTTACATGTTTTTGTCACATAGTCCCTTCACCTTCAAAGCCAGCAGGAGAATTCTCCTGTCTTCAAATATCTCTTGTACTTACATCTCTGACTTCTGTCTGACTTTATAGATCTAGATTTAAAAGACTCATGTGATTAGATGAGGCACAAACAGATAACCTCACTTTTGTCATTTAAGATAATAGAATGATAGAAATGGTATTTCACAATATTCACACGTTTTATCCACACTCAAGACGTGGATCACTGCAGGTCATATTATAATTCTGCCTATCACACAAGTCATGGAGATGCATTTAAGCTAAAACAATTTCTTAAAGGAGAAGGATGAGATTTTCAATCTGTAACCTCTCCTGTTAACTAAAAATAATTTATGAACATATTATAGGAACTCAATAAATATTTGTTGAATAATATCTGACTTCTCTCTGTGAATAATAGATATCTAAAGTGTTCATTGGTTAATACTATTTTCTAACACTCTCAATTACCTTGATTGCTCAAAGCAATCAGGTGTCCTAGATTCCACTTTTATATCCCTGCTGGTTGAATACTCCAACAAAATTCCAAGTGAAATAATAGTTCCCAGTAAAAGAAGCACAGCTCCACTCACTATTTCCCTGCATTATGAGAACTCTAAATATAAAAATTAAAAAGGAGAAAATCAATCAACACACATGCATATGTAATCTAGGTCTATACATCAATCATAGTAATCAGGAAGTAACATCTGTGGGACACTTTCTTGGAATCTCCCAGATAAAATCAGGGAGGTGGTGCTTCTACATAGCTGAAACACATTACAAAATAAAACACCATTCTATTCTCTCTCAACTCATTTTTAACCCCATTTTTCTTTTCTCCCTTTTTTTGGACATACTTTTAATGCCCTTTTCCATTTTGATTTTGTCTAGTTGCCTCTTTTCACAGACCCTCCTCGTTTGTTTGGTTTTTTTCCTTTGCTATTTCTTTTTTCTGTCTATCAGGTATTTCCCATCCCTGGATACACTCCCTATCACCCCTTCCCTCCATGTTCTTCCTCTCCTCTTTACTTCTGTGTCTCTCATTAGACCCCTTGTTCTTCTCATTACTATCCTATCTATTGGTTCACCTTCTCTCCCTAGTTCTGTCTCATTAAACAATTGTTGCTTACTTTTATATAAGTTTGATCTTCATCCTCAGTTTCTGAATGTTAAATTCTGTAATGAAAACAATGTTTCATCTAAGATAAGGGTACATGTCTACAGTATCAGCCTATAAAGACAGAACAAAAGAAAGATTAAGCATTTTTGTCCTATATAATCTCAACTAGTACACACTAATGGAAAACACAGATTGCCCCAGAATATCTCATATCAGTTTCTGTCTCTATATATCCTACATAGAACCCAGTCTTACAAAGTGAACCAGTATTTATTTATTTATTTTTAATTTTTTAAATAGATTTTATTGATTATGCTATTACAGTTGTCTCATTTCCCCCTTCACTCCCCTCCACCCTGCACACCCTCTCCCACCCACATTTCCCCCTTTAGTTCATGTCCATGTGTCATAAGTTCTTTAGCTTCTACATTTCCCATACTATTCTTGCCCTCCCCCTGTCTATTTTCTACCTACCATCTATGCTATTTATTCTCCATACCTTTTCCCCCTCTCTCCTCCTCCCACTCCCCTGTTCCTAACCCTCCATGTGATCTCCATTTCTGTGGTTCTGTTCCTGTTCTAGTTGTTTCCTTAGTCTCTTTTGGTTTTGTTTTAGGTGTAGTTGTTAATAATGGTGAATTTGCTGTCATTTTACTATACATTTTTTTTATCTTCTTTTTCTTAGATAAGTCCCTTTAACATTTCATATAATAAGGGCTTGATGATGATGAACTCCTCTAACTTGACCTAAAGTGCTCTGAGAAGCGCTTTATCTGCCCTTGCATTGTAAATGAAAGCTTTGCTGGATAGAGCAATCTGGGATGTAGGTTTTTGCCTTTCATGACTTGAAATACTTCTTTCCAGCCCCTTCTTGCCTGCAAGGTCTCTTTTGAGAAGTCAGCTGACAGTCTGATGGGAACTCCTTTGTAGGTTACTGTCTCCTTATCTCTTGCTGCTTCTAGGACTCTCTCCTTCATTTTTGCCTTGGGTAACGTAATTATGATGTGCCTTGGTGTGTTCCTCCTTGGGTCCAAGTTCTTTGGGACTCTCTGAGCTTCCTGGACTTCCTGGAAGTCCATTTCCTTTGCCAGATTGGGGAAGCTCTCCTTTATTATTTGTTCAAATAACTTTTCCACTTGTTGCTCTTCCTCTCCCCCTTCTGGTACCCCTATAATTCAGATGTTGGAATGTTTAAAGATTCCCCGGAGGTTCCTAAGCCTCTCCTCATTTTTTTGAGTTCTTATTGTTTATTCTTTTCTGTGTAGTTGTTTCTTTCTTCCTTCTGATCCACTCCATTGATGTGAAACCCAGCTTTCTTTCCATCACTATTGGTTCCCTGTGTATTTTTCCTCATTTCACTCATTGTAGCCTTAATTTTTTCATCTAATTTGTAACCAAAATCAACCAATTCTGTGAGCTTACTGATCACCAGTGTTTTGAACTGTGCATCTGATAGGTTGACTATCTCTCCATCGCTTAAAAGGATGGTCTTGGGGCTTTCATTTGGTCTTCTGTTTGAGTCATTTCTTTTTTTTTTTTTTTTTGGGGGGGGGGTCTGGTTACGCCTGTTACTTATGAGGGCAGAGTAGGTGTTCACCAGGGCTGGGCACCCCAGTCCTGGGTTGTGATGTTGTATGTGGGGGCTGGGTTGAAAGGGAACAATGGCTCTTGCTCCATTCTCTGTGGGACCTCAGTCCCTTCTACTGCTTCCCCCGAGCAAACTGGGCCCCTCTGGTGCTAATTCCCATGTGGGTGGGCTTGTGCACACCATGGGACCCTCCAAGGACCTCTCCTGTGAGGCTGGGTGCCTGTCTGTGCGCCACAACTCCCACAGGTGTCCTCAATCAGTGTCCTAGGCTCTATTACCCAGTGCTGGCATCCTGGGTTGTGTGCAGTACCTTGCTTCACAATCACCACCTCACTGGGTCTGCCAGTTGCCACCCCTTGGCTGGGGTTTGCCAGCTGCTACTTGCACACTCAGGGTCTACCCATTGTGGTCTTGCGGGCCCCAGATGCCTTAGCCACCCAGTCCCAATGCTCTCAGCTCTCCAAGCCGCAATCCATGCCTGGCTGCCCAACTCTGCCCCTCCTATCGGTCTAGATGAATGGGTCTATTTCAACTTCTTGGTTGTCCAACTTCCATTGATCAATTTTCTGTCAGTTCTGGTTGTTATTCTGTTTCTAAATTATTGTTGTCCCTATCTTGGTTGTGCAAGGAGGCACAGTGCATCCACCTATGCCTCCATCTTGGCCAGAAGTTGAACCAGCATTTATATTGTCCACAGGACGGTGAACAATTACACAAGGAAACCGACAATAAAAAAATATTTCATACAACTATAGATTTTGTTATAAATAAAAGGCAAGCATTCTTTCAAATATCTTACAAATGCCTTAAACTTCTATCCAGGACAAAAATCTTCCAAATTCCTATTACCTTATAATAATTTATTAATCAGAAGCAAAGCAAAAATAAATCAATACAAGAAAGATTTTGTAGAAAAAAAGTTTCTTAGCTATTGGAACTAAACAGTATGTTCACAATTATTCATCATTGATATAGGAATAAATAAAATAAGAATGTACTATAACTAGCTCTGTCAGTAAAATGCTCTAGATTTAAAAACACTGTAATCATTTATAAGTAATAACTATGTCTAGAGAAAAATGTTAATGATCATATGAAGACATATTCAATAACATGATAGCTCAGTGAAGGATACATTTATTACTACAAGGAACCACCAAGTTCAAATCTGTTTACCCAAATTAAAATAATTTTAGTCATATGCAACAAAAATGACATACACAACAAAATGAGAATAGGCCAGTAGCCTTGATATTTCAGGTGTTCAGGCAAATCAATGAAAATTAAGACTACATCAAACTACATGCAATAAAAAAGTGAGACTATATGCAAAAAAATCTTCTGCATAGTAAAAGAAACAATCAACAAAATGAAAAGGAAACCTATGAAATGGGGCAATACATTTGCAAATAATATATCTGATAAGGGGTTAATAGCCAATATATAAAAATAACTCATAGAACTCAAGAGCAAAAGAAATAACGACCCAGTTTTAAAATGGGCAGAGAAACAAGAGACAGTTTTAAGAAGACATACAAATGTCCAACAGGTACATAAAGTACTCAACATCAGTAATCACAAGGGAAATGCAAATCAAAACTATAATAAGCTATCACCTCAGACCTAAAAGTAACTATTCACAAGATATATATTAGGGCAGAGGGAAAGAAATGATTGGGGTAAGATCTCAAAAGGGAATATTACCTTGGATTTTCAAGGTGGACCTAGTGAAAATACAAGGGTCCTTATGTGTGCAAAGGGCAGGCAGAAAAGTCAGAGAAAGAGATGTAAGATGGGTGCACAGGTCAGAGTAATTCAATTTCTGGTAGTCAAAAGCCAAAGATGTGGGCAGCAAACAGAAGCTAGAAAAAGGCAAGAATGCATATTCTTCTTTGGAGTCTCCAAAAGGAAACCAATTTTGCTGGCATCCTGATTTTAGTCTTGTGAGACCCACTTTGAATTCCTGAACTTCAGAACTCTAAAATACATTTTTAAAAAATGTGCTGTTTTAAGCCACTTTATTTGTGGTCATTAGTTATAGCAACAATAAAAAACTGGATACAATTCCTTTGGAAAGAATTATCAGGATTTTTTTAAGCAAGAAATTAATTACCTAAACTTGACTAAGATTCACTTATATCTCAGAAAAGATTGCAGGATAAAAGCATCGATCTAATGTAACAGATAATAAAATTTTTCTCCTTACAGCTGGTAAAGTAATTGTGGAGAAAGGGCTGGTTACTTGATAATAATGGGTAAGCACATTGCAAATGAAATACACATATTGGGACTGACAAGTCTGTTGCAAGTTTAACTGGCAGGAAGAAAACAATTCTGCACAATGAAAGAGATTAATGAGGGGCGACCATTGAGCTACTATGGAACAGTTAGGGGAGGGCAGGGATGTAGAATCCAATCCTGAAATGGCCAGGAGCTACATTCTGGGACTCTCTGCTTATAATTTTTGTACTAGCTTTTTGCTGAGACAGTAAACAATTTCAAAATCTCAGTGGTTTAAACAATAAACAATTATTTCTTACTTATGAGTATTGACTATGACTCTGCTGGCCCTAGTTTGGTTCTTGGTATTAGCTAGGTTTGAGTTCAGATTTGCATTATGTCACTCTGGGACCCAGGCTGAAGAAGTAGCTGAGTTGCTAGCTAAGCATGCTATTCTCATGGAAGATGTCAGATGGGCTCTGCTAGGAAAAAGCCACCTGTCACCTCTATGCATGGAAGTCACATGGGCAAGCCAAATCATCAGGAAAGGGAAAAGGGTCAGGAAGAGGTGAGTAAATTTTTGCTGAGTACTATGTCAATCTACTATAATGCCATAACACTTTTGTAAAGTTGGGAAAACAATGATATACCTGGTATCATGTGAAATTTGATGATAGTCAAGTTTATGGTGTGTTTTGCATTAAGGTCTACACAGAACTGAAATAGTAAGGAAAATGGAAAAAGAAAAATACTGGGTTACAGTTTTATTTCTTCAACATGAAGTAAAAGGAAACTACTATTTTGATAAGCAACATCTCTTTATTAGGTACTATGCTGAATAATTTTATTATCATTTACTTTCACAATTTCTCAGATGAGAAAACAAGTTCGAAAAAGTTAAGATTCAAGCCCAAGTTCCTATAGTTTGTGTTCCATGATGGGAATTTAGGAATGTATCATTAAGCAAAATTGAAGAACTAAGGAGTGGGGGAGAGGGTGCTCTGAGTGGAATCACTGGTCATAGAAAGTGACTCTTTAACAATGAAAGGCTAGAAAAATACCAAAAAATGGCCAACCCCCTCAAAACTGGGAAGGACGTTTCACATGGAAATGAGGTTCAAACAAGCTGTGTCAGTAGCCCAGGGAAAGGCATGGTCCGTGAGTTTCTGGAAGATAACAATGCAGCACCAGCACCCAGGAGACTGGCTGAGGCCAAGAGAGGCTGCAGTTTCAGAGAGATAACCAAGGGAACACATTTAGAAAGGTTTGTGATGGAGATGAGACAGGGCCACCACTAGCGCATAAAAATACTCTTGAAAATTAGGAAAAAAAATGTCCTGTCCTCCTTTGGCACAGTCAAGCATCAGGGCACATTGTTCGCTCAGTCCCACTTTCTCCCTCCAAAAGAGTGACCTAAACAGGCACAACCTTATGCAATAATCCTGGTTTGGCTGGGGTTAGAAGGTGGTGGGGGTAAAAATTCAAGACTTCAATAGTAAAGGGTATTCCTTCAAGCTGTCCGCATGAGTGAGAAAAAAGTCTGTTCGTGTGCAGAGGAAGTTTAAATAGTCATCTAAAGTAAGATGTATATTAAATAGTTGTTTTTGCTGTTAAACTCATTCGAGTAAGAGTCAATGTGCTCTAGTTTAGATAAAGTCAGGCACACTAAAATTAATTCACAATTCGACAATATTCTAAGATTTTAAACACATGGAAGAATTTACAACAATGAGCAGGCAAGTAACTCAAGTCAAATATTGCTGCACTCTACCTGAACTATACAACATACTGTTTGAGAGTATGCATGTTTTCTAAAGGGACAATCAGCACAATTTCAATTATGAAGTATATAAAGTTCTTTATACCATTTAGTTTTTTTATTAGATGTCTGGTGTCAAAATTTCACTCAGCTAGCCCTGGCCAGGTAGCTCTGTTGGTTGGAGTGTCATCCCACACACCAAAATCTTGCAAGTTCAATTCCCAGTCAGGGCACACACCTAGGTTGTGGATTCTATACCAGGTCAGGACTCATATGGGAGGCAACCAATCGATGTTTCTCTCTCACATGGCTCTCTCTCCCCCTCCCTCTCTCTCCACCCCCTCTTCCTCTCTCTCTAAAATCAATAAAAACATATTGTCAGGTGAGACCAAATTCAAATCCCTTCTCCACCAGAATTAACATTGGTCCAGGTAATACAAATGGTCTTTCCCCCCTCTGATTCCTGGGTGTTTTGCTTGTGCCTCTGTTATGAATTAGCTTTTACAGGATTGGTAAGATTTGACTGAAAGACCCAGTGATATCTTACTTGTCCTTCAAGCCAAGCCAAAATGTTATCATTCATTTGAAATCACCCCTGACCCTCTATAACCTGATCTAGGTAATTTTATGACTCCTTTCCCTTTTGCTAATGATAGTAGTAGAGTATACATAGTCTCACCCTCATTAATTTATACAGTTCAGAACTATTTGTGTGCTCATTGAGGACAGAAGACATAAGATATCTTTTTCATCTTTGCTTCTCAGTATATATTATAGACTCTAGATCAACAATTCTAAGCCTGGGCACTTTTGACTTTTGGTGTCAGATAAATTCTTGTTGTAGGGTCTCTCTAGTGCATGTGAGGTATTTACCAATGTTCTTCCTCTGTTCTGACAACCAGAATTTCTTCAGACATTGCCAATTATTCCCTGTGGGACAAAATTGCCCCCATTGTGAACCACTGATCTAACCCATAGTGGAAATTAAATGTGTTGACTTGATGTCAAGAATTGTTCAGTTTTCTTCCTCTATTCTAACTCTTCCACAGCCACAAGCATTAGAAGGGGGTCCTCAACAAATGCAGTTTAAGGAATGAGCAGTTTAAATAAGTTTCAAATAATACTATAATCTTTCCTCTGAGCCATTAAAAGCAGAGTTTACAAGAATGATATATATTCATCTATTCATGTGAGAAATTGTGTGGCATATTGCTTAATGAGGAAAGTCCTGAAGTTAGACTGGGTAGGTCCAAATCCAGAATGCATAAGTTTAGCAAAGGAAATCATCAACTAAATAAAAAGTCAACATGCAGAATGGGAGAACATATTCACAGATACATCTGATAAGGGGTTAATATCCAAAATTTACAAAGTACTTACAAAGTACAGCCAAAAAAACAAACAACCCAGTTAAAAAATGGACAAAGGACCTGATTATATATTTCTCCAAAGAGGACATATAGATGGACAGTAGATAGATAAAAGAATGCTCAACATCATTAGCTGTCAGAGAGATGCAAATTAAAATCACAAGGAGATACCATCTCACACTTATCAGAATGGCTATCATCAATTAATCAACAAACAAGTGCTGGCAAGAATGTGGAGAAAGGGCAGCATTTTTGCATTGTTGGTAGGGATGCAGATTGGTGCAGCCACTGTAGAAAGCAGTATGGAGATACCTCAAAAAATTGAAAATGGATCTGCCTTTCAACCCAGCAATCCCACTTCTAGAGATATATCTGAAGGAACCCAAAACACTAATTTGAAAGAACATAAGCACCCCTATGTTCATTGAAGCATTATTTACAATAGCCAAGATTTGGAAGCAGCCCAAGTGTCCATCAGTAAATGAATGGATAAAATGACTATAGGCCATTTACACAATGGAATACTACTCAGCTATAAAAAAGAATAAAATTTGCTCTTTGCAACAATATGGATGACTCTAGAGAACACTACGATAAGTGAAATAAGCCAGTCAGAAAAAGGCAAATACAATATGATTTCACTCATATGTGGAATATAATGAACAAACTGAACTAACAAGGACAATGGGGACAGACCCATAGATGGAGGTCAGGATAATAGCTAGTGGAGGAAGGGGGGCTTAGGAGGTAGAAGGATTTAGTAAAAAAAGAAAAAGGATCCATGGAAATGAACAACAGTGTGGTGAATGCTGGGGGGAAGGGAATACAAGGGGACTAAAAGGTAACATAAAAAAAAAAAAAAAAACCGGCCCTGGCTGTTGTGGCTCAATGGACTGAGCACCAGCCTGCAAAACAAAGTATTGCTGGTTCGATTCCCAGTCAGGGCACATGCCTGGGTTGCAGGCCAGGTCCCCAGTATGGGGCGTGTGAGAAGCAACCACACATTGATGTTTCTCTCCTTCTCTTTCTCCTTTCACTTCTCTCTAAAAATAAATGAATAAAATCTTTTAAAAAAAACACTGTAAATATTAAAACAAAAATGAATGTGTTTATATCCCAGCTATCGACTTTTTAATTCAGTAACCTGGAGCAACCCATTAAACCTTGCTGTATCTCATATCCTCATTACAAAGTGAAGATACAGATAGCATTCACCTCAATAAGACTATGTGAATATTACATATGTTGAGCACTTGGAGCAATGCCTAATGGTATCAATAATTATCATGTATTTGACAAGCTGAATGACTACTATCCACCAGGCATTACACAAACTGATGGAGAATTAACTATAAACAAAAAATTTAAGCTGTCATAAAGCTTGCAATCCCAAAGGTAGGGATCAAATGGCAGCACAACTGGAAAAGCTTAACTGAGGTCCCATTGTTACGGAAAAGACAACTCAGATGGCCTCGGAGTTTGCGAAGTAGGGTTTTATTCACACATGCAGACCCAGAGGAGATAAATACCAATTTCTGGGCTCTGAGCTCAGGCTGAGGCTGGCTTATACTCTTTTTACAAAGGCAGAAGGAGGAGGGGGGAGGAGTCATACAGAAGCAGAAAGTGAAGGTTAGCGTACAACCTTGAGGTAACTGCTTATCTGGGAAAGGCTGCTGTCTGGGAATGGCTGCTGGTCAGCTCCTACCTAAGAATGGCTACTGCTCAGCTATGTCCTGTCACACCATGGGTCAAGGAAGCTGTCCAAAGAGAAAACTAAAGGAAGTCCTCCAGGGAGAAGTCCTGAAGCCTGACCATCCATACTGAATGTGTTTAAGGTATGGCAAGGAGCACAGTGAAAACTGCAAACTATGTGCTGTTCTGAGAATTGTAAGTTCTCTTTGAGAAAAAAGCTATGAAAATTTTTAAAAACTATAAAAATGTGCCAAAAATTGAACAAATATTTGAATTATGACATTATGGTAATGTATTTTTAATCCAAATTTTATGAATATGTATTAATATAGTACTTTTAAAAATCAAAAGGGCTTTATCAATGAAAGTATTTGTAAATAAGGAAGAATGTCCAATTACACAGGAGTATTTATAATTTCTCCTCTATTTGTAGCTGAAATGTTAATATTTTTACTTTATTTAAATGTTCTCATGCATCCCTAACACGACATATTGAAAAGTTTATTTTTACTAATATTTCACTTAGTATTTTGACTAAAATTTTTTGCATGTATACTGAATATAATTGTATCTTTTCAACTGAGTTCATGAAATAGATGTTGTCTTTTGAAATTTCTTCACAGCTTCTACACTGAAAACTGCTCTCACGCTTTTCTTCAAGTAAGTAGTCAGCAAAAATGTTGTGGCAGTTCATTTAACTGCTTTTTCAATATAGATTTTTCTAATTCAAGGCAGAAGCAAGGGATGTGCAGAAATGAGGCTACACATGAGAAAAGTAATATTTGTAATGTCTTCATTTATGTTCAAATACTTTACCCCTAAGTACATTTCTTATCTTAAATTATATGCCTCAACTACAATGCAATAATAATTTTATCATTGATCCTTCTGTATTTTATAGTCATTTTTAAATAATCCCCTTTGAATCTGACTAAAATACAACTTTTAACGTCACCATTATTCTGTGTCTTTGGTAATTTTCTTTACCTGATATTTCAATTATACTTTAAAACAAAAAAGATTAACATTTTACTAAGAACTGGAAACATATATTATCATGGGTGAAAGGACTGAAGATGGCTTTAAAGTGTAAACCACAGAAATCCTATAGCTGTGTGGAAATTGAGAGACAGAGAGAAGGAGAGAGAGAGATATTGGGAGATATAAGAATGTAGATTGAGAGTCCAGAAAAAACAAATTTTGTTGAAAAATTGTGTGAGATTAAGTTATAAAGAAGGAATTCAGGGAAATTCTCTCCTGAAATTATTTACCTCAAGTCACTTGGGCCAAACATTGTTCTAAGTATCCTAACTGCAGACTTGAGGGCATGGAGAGTGTTTGCATAGTTTTGACATTTACATGATGTCCTGTTACCATCAGGCTTCCTTTCTGCCCCCATCTTATTTACTTTTTTACACCACAGGTGAAGGGTACAGTAGAAGTGTGGTTGTTGGTGAATACAGGGATTAATTGTACAAAAGTTTATTTCATTTAACAACAACAGAACACTAATATAAGACACATTCACCAGGACTTTTGACCATTTTTTAATTGGATTGTTTGTCTTCCTGGTGTGGAGTCTTTACATATTTTGTAAATGTGAGTTCTTTGCATGTTTTGGAGACAAAGACAACAAAGGCATGGGGGCTAGGGGAGGGTTGAAAGTGGAGGTGAGGGGTGGGAAGGGCAGGGAAAGTAACGGGGAAAAAGGGAGACAACTATAATTGAAAACAATAATATGAAATTTTAAAAAAAGATATATTCACCAAAGAAAAGCTGATTTTTACAGATTTAAATAGCTATATGTATTTTTGAAAATAAACATCAAAATATATGTTAATAGATGAATGGTATTTTCAATTATTTACAAATATTATTACTTAATTTTAAGTTTTATGTAATGATCAGGTATATATCAGGTTGGCCAAAAAGCTTGTTTAGGTTATCTGTAAAATAAAGACACGTTTTTTTCATTTTCACCAATAACTTTATTGATTTGGATATTTTGAGTATGCCAGCTATCTCCTGCATGGTATAACACAGATTGTTCTCAATTAATCTCTCAGTTCAGTCACTATCAACTTCCACATGTCTACCTGACTGTGAAGCATCATCCAGTGAGAAATCTCCAGCACAAATTTCACAAACTATTTTTAAAAAATTTTTTATTGTTGTTCAACTATAGTTTTCCCCATTAGTCTCTCCTGCCCTATGCACCCCTCACCTCTACTTTCAATCCTCCCCCGCATAACCTATTGTCTTTGTTCATGGGTCCTTTATACATATTCTTTGACTTGACCCTTCCCCTTCTTTCCCTTATTATCCTCCTTCCCCCTCCCCTCTGGTCACTGTCAGTTTGTTCTTTGTTTCAATGTCTCTGGTTATATTTTGCTCACTTGTTTGTTTTGTGGATTAGGTTTCACTTATAGGTGAGATCATATCGTATTTGTCTTTCACTGCCTGGTTTATTTCACTTAGCACAATACTCTACAGTTCCATCCATGCTGTTGTGAAGAGTAGGAGATCCTTCTTTCTTTCTGCTGCATAGTATTTCATTGTGTAAATGTACCACAACTTTTTGATCCACTCATTTACTGATGACCACTTAGGCTGTTCTCAGCACTTGACTATTGTAAATAATGCTCTTATGAGCATTGGGGTGCATCGGTTCTTTTGAATTGATGTTTCAGGGTTCTTAGGGTATAATCTCAGCAGTGGAATTGCTGGGTCAAAAGGCAGTTCCATCTTTAGTTTTCTGAGGAAATTCCACACAGTTTTCCACAGGCTGCACCAGTCAGCATTCCCACTAACAGTGCACCAGGGTTCCCTTTCCACCACAACCTCAATATCACTTGTCATCTGTTGATTTGTTTATGATGGCCATTCTGACCAGTATAAATTCATATCTCATTGTGGTTTTAATTCGCATCTCTATGATGGCTAGTGATACTGAGCCTCCTTTCATATGTCTCTGAGCCGGCCTGAGCAAACCACTTATGACATGGTCAATCAGTCACAGTGCCTTCTCAACACAATGTACAAATCTTTTTACCTTGTTTGAAATAATAAAGCATAATATGACAAAAATGTTGTGTATTTTCTTCCATCTTCAATATTAAAATGGTACATAATAATTCACCAAATTTGATAAGTTTTTTAAAAATGCACACTGATGATGACTGTCACAATACAATATAACAAAATTGTTTTGAATGAATTTAAAGACAAATAAGCACCACTAGAGTCATCTTACAGAATAAAACAAATGAACTTTTGGCCAACCCAATATTATATTATCTATCATCAAACTACTTCTCTGAAGAATTTTTAGAATAAAAAAAATTAGTAACAGTTTTATATCTATTAAAATTTCTATTTAATTCAAAAATTATTTTGCTTTCTATAATTAGTCAAGAGGTTATGGATTAAATTATCTTAAGCAATCAGTGTTATCTTTACATTATATTTTCAGTCAACAGAGTGCCAGAATACTTTAGTCACAAATATTCATAAGAACAGTTCTTAAAAATATTTAGCATTTCAAAATAGGAGAAAATTTCAATTTCAAATAAAATGTTATTTGAGAAAGCTGTGTTCCTTCCTAAAAGACAAATAAACCAACAAGAAAAAACTACTTGTTCTGTTTTATTTTCTTTCCTTCCTTCAGTTCTTCTTTATCAATGGTAGTGTCCAAGATTCTATCCTTAGTAGATATCTTCCTAACTTCCTTCTCCTTTCCATAACTAGCAATTAAATGATGATATCTAGCCACAAAGAGAGAAATATATATGAATATTAGAATTCATAAATAGTAAATTGAACATGTAATTATCAAATCAAAACCATAGACATTAGCTAATGCCTTCCCAAGTATGTCACATACTGGCTGCTGACCTCAAGCCGTCCTCAAGCCAGCTCCATCGATAGACACCATTTTTATTTCATGTACTCTCATTCCCTGGCCCTTAGTTTCTTCCTGCTGTCATAAATAAGCCACTAGTAAGGTAGAAAAAGTGGCTTTAGGTTATATTTGGTATATTAATTTGCTAGGACTACCATAACAAAATACTAGACTGGGTGACTTAAATAACAGAAATTTATTTTCTCACAATTCTGGAGGCTAGAAGTCCAAGATCAGGGTGCCAGAAGAGTGGGTTTTCTCTGTGAGCCATAAGAGAACATCTGTTCCAGGCTTCTGTCCTTAGAAAGTACATGACTGTCCTCCTGTTGCCTCTTCACATAAGTTGTCCCCATGTGCATGAACACCTCTGGTATCTCTCTGTATGTCCTAGTATCTCCTTCTTATAAGGACACCAATCAGACTGGATTAGGGCCCAACCTAATACACAGTCATTTCAAATTAATACCTCTTTAAAAGCCCTTTCCTGAAAAATAGCCATCAAAATTCTGAGGTACTGGAAATTAGGACTTTTAACATAAGAATTTGAGGAGGTGGGTGATGCAAAATTCAGCTCATAACATGTGGTCTTAAGAGTAAATTGACAAGTGAAGATAATTAATTAAGGGACTAAGACATACCCAGTAAAGTATAAACCTCTCCATGACTGAAAAAGCCATTTTAGTGACTCATTAGTAGACATGTGGTTTCAAGATTACAGTGAAAGGAATGAGGCAATATATGGATTAAAGCTAACTGTAACAAAAATGTCTGAATATAATTCCCTCATTTAACACAGTTATACTTATTTTAAAAAAATTGTTTGAGAAATATTACCTATGCTCCCACTGTTAAGAAACCATAGAACCTATGTGCCAAGAAAAAGAGGTAATAAATGGTACTAATAAGCAAAGGCCATGTACTAAATATGGAAGATAGGTAACAGCTACTCAAGCAACAAAAGGCACAATTACAGAGCATTGCAAAGAAGGATCAAAAACAGAAAATATTTCTGAACATTGTATTTCATGTTTTCATTTACTATTAAAATCAGAAATATATGATATACATAAAAGTTTTATATTTTGGGTTCATGAGCATATACTTATTACATCACTAATGTGTCAACACATTGAAAGGAGCTTGTGTGGATAAATCATCTTTTGCCCAACCCTACTGCCCAGATTTTTATTAATGGCTATGTTACTAGTTGTTGGAATCCCCTGTCCTGCATACTGCAAATTCCCATGCCTCTGGCAATTAATCTGTAGACTCAATCTACCTGCAGTTCTTACATTGATTGAATTCTATAAGCAGGTGAAAGCAAGGATCCTTGGACCATGGGGCCACAATTCATAATGTGGTCACCCCTACTGCAGAGCCCATTCCAGCTTTGTATTTGGGGCTCATGTTTCTTTCTTATGATCAAATTCCATACAATTGTTAAAAGATATGCACTATCACTTACATAGTAAAACCATTAAAAGAAGCATATTCCTCAGCTGTGAATCCATAAATATCTTGGCAAGATAGGTCCACTTCTTGCTGAAGAAGAAGACTGACTAAACTTGTTGGTTCATCACTTAGAGCAATCATAAGGGCTGTTCTGTAGCAAGAGATATAAATGTGTATTTATGGATCTTAAGTGTGCCTTGTGCTTTTTAAAAAGTTAATCTTCTAAATTTACAGTTCAAGTGTAGAATCTCTATCAGGAAAAGAATCAGGGCAAGAATGTAAAAAGTGGGGCATATCTGCCCCAAAATGGTGTCTGTCCAGATCATATTGGGAGTCTAAAGATAAAGGGTCCTTAAAAAGCAGCTAGCTCAGTGATTTTCAGCCCCTGCTTCCTGAAACCCTAGGGTATGCAAGATGTCTCAAAATGCTATGGAGGACAGTGTTTCTGGGGTTCGGGGTCCCCTACCCCCATTGAGCTACAGCATCTAGGAATCAGGGGTTGAGTTTCTGTGTAAGATTCTAATGTTATAAAAGTATAATAATAATAACCTGCTAATTTTGATCCAAATGTTTAATTTCACAGAAAAATAGATCTCAGGAATCTAGGCAGTTTGCCCAAAATCATATGGCTAGATCTTTTTTTATAAAAACAACAGCAAAAGAATATACATTATACACACACACACACCATTAAGTTGCTGTAGTTATATGCTCTTATTCAGCATTACTTATACCTCTGATTCTTATCTGAGGCATTTGTATCTGCTCCTCTCTTCAGAAGAAATTCTACCATTTCCACATTGTTTTCGGTAATGGCAAGTAAAAGTGGAGTGTACCCATCCTGAGAAAAAAATTTCAAAATGATTATTTAAAATATTGTACCAACTTTAACCTGCCTTTTAGATCAAGTTCAATTTAAAAAATAAGAGCGCTTATAATAAACCTCTAATATACTCTTTAATTTTAAAAGGTTTTGATACATAACAAAATATGATTTCAAAGACCAAGAAAATAAATTGGAGTTGGGCCAGTCAAAAAATAAAGTTTCAACTATAGTCTGAATTCAACTTGTGGGTAAGATCAGCCTAGACTATTTAAGTGACAAGTACTTAAATCATACATTCACATTTCATAATGGTGTTATAATTGGATTTTCATAGGGTTTCATTTAAACCTCCAAGGGTGGCATTTATTTTGGTCTGTTATGTAGACAAAGTATCAGTGCTAAGGTGCTAAGAAGCTTAAAAAATACTCCTCAATTTTCCATAAAGTCTCAATAAGAGATTTGGATTACTTTTAGTATTGTAAGTGATTTTCTAATTCAACCCTCTCTTTAGGATTATTCATAGGTATATAAATAAAAAATATGGGCTTTATGCTTTTAATGAATATTTATTTATAAAAAATCAAATAGGTCTCATTTGATATAGGCCTTTAAACAGTTATCACTATTAAATATGATATTGCTTTGGAGGTTAGGATTATAATCTGAAATTAAATGGAGAAAGACTTTTTAAAAAGGAACCTCCCAAAATAATAATAAATAAGTAAAACAAGGAAAACTGTATCAATATTTGATAATCTCATTCCTCTTCTCCCCAATTTCATTTCGGAAAATTCATACTTTATATGTGTTTCAACAGATACAAATTATCTGCAGTGAATACCTTCTGCAGTTGCCTTCTATATTATAAGCTTTCTAAAATATAATGTGTTGTTTTTCATAAGAGTACCTTATTTTGTGCTTCAAGATTTGCTTTGTGTTCAAGCAATTTTTTGACTAATGAGACACTCTGACCACAGACAGCATAATGAAGAGCAGTATTGCCATGTAAATCCACCAGATTTGGGTCTGCACCTTGGTCTAGAAGAATAGTAGCACAATTCTCCTTTTTACACTGCACTGCCTGTCAGTAAATACAACAACAAGAGATGAGTAACCAATTTACTACTCAGGATATGATATATTAAATGAATGATTAATATTTTGTTTTAAAATGTGAAATTCAACGGAAGCTAACTAGGAAAAAAACTCAAACAAATTCCAATTGGAAAAGAAAAACTAACAAACCTTAGTCAATGGAGATCTGTTTTCACTATCCCAGACATCTATTTTGCATTGTTTCTCAATTAAGAGAGACACAACATTTGAGTAGCCATAAGCACAGGCCAAGTGCAAAGGTGTTCTAAATAGATATAGTAAAACACAAAGTTAGAAATAAGTCTTAGTTTGACAAGATACTTAAGAATGTGACAGTTCATATATAAAGATACTTACTTCATGTACTAATTTATATTTAAATAAAATTTACATTAACTATAATTGCTTTTTACTGAATTATTGCTTGGGTAATAGGAAGTTTGTCAAGCCCTCAACCCAAACCCACAGGATCCACCTAAAACAACTCCTTGCAATATCTTAGCAAACCTAGCAAATACTCTAATTGTCTCCTTCATCCACTATTATACATATACCAAGAATTTAGTTCCAAAGAACTCAGGTGGCTTTTATTAAATCTTTGGATCTACCTCTCCATCCAACTCCAGTTCTCTTTTTTCATTAATTTTAAAAAAAACAAAAACACAAGAAATAAAACCCTGCTGCAATAGAAAGTGAAGGTCATTTGAGCAGTGCACAGCAGGTCTTCCCAAAGTGGCTGCCTCATGCCTAATGGATAATTCCACTATTCTAATTGAAATCTAAACCACACTATGACAATTAAACCTTTTCTGAAACTCTCAGGACCCATCTCTATGCCCCAAGGGATACTGGAAATCAGCCTCAAATTCAATAAAATAAAAAAATGTCTATAGAAGCTTCAGCTTTCTAAGGAAGTATTGAGCAATATAGACCTATGGTCTGTCACAAAATGGGAAAACAAGACTCATGTATCTTGAGGAGGCATGAAACATTACAAAGTTTAAAATATCACACAGATTTAACATTTGCCTACATTTCATTTTAAGTTTTAGATTTAACTGTTCTTAAATTCTAGAACTAACAACATATCTTTGTTATGGTCACTTACCAATGTTTACACATATAAATGCTTCAAAATCAATATAAATGGTCTTTCACCAAATGCCCAGAACAACAGCCCTTCTATTTTCTAAAAATGGTTGAACACAAAATGTATATTTCAAAATATCTTAGAGAAACACCTTATAACCAATAATATTATTCCATTTCTCAAAAATTCTTAACTTTTTATCAATGCATTATACTTCCAGTCTGAGACTTTATATTGTTTTTTTTTTTAAAGATTCAGAACCAGTTTAATATATAGGTCATCATATATCACTTATATGTTACATTATTTTTATTATTGTTGAACTACAGTTGTCCCAATTTTCCCACCATTACTGTCCCCCTAGCTACCCACCCCCACCTCCCACATTCAATTCTCCACTCCCCAGTTGTTTTTGACCATGGGTCCTATATATATGTTCCTTGACTTAACCCTTCCCTTTCTTTCCCATGTTATCTCCCATCCCTATGGTTACTGTCAGTTTGTTTTTTATTTCCACATCTCTGGCTCTACTTTGCTTGCTTTTTTGTTGTTGTTAATTAGATTCCACTTATAGGTGAGATCATATGGTATTTGTCTTTCACTGCCTAGTTTATTTCACTTAGCATAATGCTCTTTAGTTCCATCCATGCTGTTGTGAAAGGTAGGAGTTCCTTATTTATTTCTGCTACACAGTATTCCACTGTGAAAATGTACCACAGATTTTTGATCCACTCATTTACTGATGGGCACTTAGGCTGTTTCCAGCACTTGTCTATTGTGAATTGTGCAGCTATGCACATTGGGGTGCATGGGTTCTTTTGAATTGGTGTTTCAGGGTTCTTAGTGTATACTCCCAGCAGTGGAAATGCCAGGTTAAAAGGCGGTTCCATTTTCAGGTTTTGAGAAAATACCATACTGTTTCCCACAGTGGCTGCACCAGTCTGCATTCCCACCAACAGTTCACAAGAGTTCCCTTTTCTCCATAATCTGGCCAGCATTTGTTGTCTGTTGATTTATGATAGCCATTCTCACTGGTGTGAAGTCATATCTCATTGTTGTTTTAATTGCATCTCTCTGATGGTTAGTGATGCTAAGCATCCTTTCATATATCTCTAGGCTCTCTGTATGTCTTCCTTGGAGAAGTATCTGTTCATGTTCTTTGCCCTTTTTTTTAAATTGGATTGTTTGTCTTCCTGGTGTGGAGTAGTGTGAGTTCTTTATATATTTTGGAGGTCAAACCCTTGTCTAAGGTATCATTGGCAAATATATTTTCCCATACTGCTGCTTCCCTTTTTATTTTGCTGATGTTTTCTTTAGCTGCACAGAACCTTTTTATTTTGATGAGATCCCATTTGTTTATTCTTTCCTTTATGTCCCTTGCTCTAGAGGACACATTGGTGAAAATATCGCTGCATGGAATATCTGAGATTTTCCTGCCTATGTTCTCCTCCAGGACTTTTATGGTGTCATGACTTATATTTAAGTGTTTTATCCACCTTCAGTTTATTTTTATGTATGCTGCAAGTTGGCGATTAAGTTTTTTTTTGCATGTAGCTGTTCAGATCTCCCAACACCATTTATTGAAGAGGCTATTATTACTCCACTTTATGCTCCTGCCCCCTTTGTCAAATATTCATTGACCATAGAGACTTGGGTTTATTTCTGGGTTCTCTTCTTTTTCATTGATCCATGTGTCTGTTCTTATGCCAGTACCAGATTGTTTTGATTACAGTGGCCTCATACATAATATAGCTTGATGTCAGGTATTTTGATCCCTCCTACTTTGTTCTTCTTTTTCAAAGTTGCTATGGCTATTTGATGTGTTTATAGTTCCATATACATTTTTGAAATATTTGTTCTATATCTATAAAATATGTCACTGGTATATTAATAAGGATTGCATTGAATCTGTAAATTGCTTTGGGTAGCATGGACATTTTGATGATTTTAATTCTACCAATCCAAGAACATGATATATGCTTCCATTTATTCGTGTCTTTCTTAACTTTTTCAGTGTTGTGTAGTTTTCTGAGTACAGGTATTTTACCTCCTCGATTTGGTTTATTCATAAGTATTTTATTTATCTTATTGCCATAGCAAATGAGATTTTTTCCATGATTTTTGTTTCTGATATTTCATTGTTAGTGTACAAAACTGTCTTCAATTTCTGAATATTGGATTTGTATACTGCTGTTTAGCCAAACTCATTTATTAGGTAGAGTAGTTTTTTGTGGAGTCTATAGGGTTTTCTATGTACACTATCATGTCATCTGCAAACAATGACAGTTTTATTTCCTCCTTTCCAATTTGGATGCCTCTTATTTCCTTTTCTTGTCTGATCACTGTTGCTAGATCTTCCAAAACTATGTTGAATAAGAGTGGTGAAAGCATACACATTTGTCTTGTTCCTGATCATAGAGGGAAAGCTTTTAGTTTTTGCCCATTGAGCATTATGTTGGCTGTAGGTTTCTCATATATGACCTTTATTATGTTGAGGAATGCTCCCTCTATTTCCACTTTGATCAGTGTTTTTATCATAAATGGGTGCTGTACCTTATCAAGTGCCTTTTCCTCATCTATTGATATGATTATGTAATTTTTCTTTTTTCTTGGTTAGGTAATGTGTTATGTTTACTGATTTGCAAGTATTGTACCATCCTTGCATCACTGGGATGAATCCCACTTGATCATAGTGTATGACTTTTTAATGTATCGCTGGATACGGTTTATCAATATTGTGTTCAGGGTTTTAGCATCTATGCTCATCAGCGAAATTGGCCTGTAGTTTTCTTTCCTTGTTGTGTCTTTACCTGGTTTTGGGATCAGGATGATGCTGGCCTCATGAAAAGAGTTTTGGAGTCTTCCCTGTTCTTGGATTTGGGAATAGTTTAAGGATGGATGTTAGCTGTTCCTTAAATGTGTTTTAAAATTCTCCTATGAAACTGTCTAGTCCGTGGTTTTTATGTACTGGGAGTTTACGGTTACTGTTTTAATTTCACTAGCTATTTTTGGCCTCTTCAGGCTTGCGCTTCTTCTTAATTCAGTTTTGGAAGATATTTTTCTAGAAATTTGTCCACTTCACCTAGGTTTTCAAATTTCTTGGCATATAGTTGTTTGTAGTAATTTCTTACACTCCTTTGTATTTCTGTGGTATTAGTTAAAATCTCTCCACTTTCATTTCTGATTTTATTAACTTGGGTCCTCTCTCTTTTTTTCTTGATAAATCTGGTTAAAGTCTTGTCAACTTTGTTTATCTTTAAAGAACCAGATCCCAGATTTATTAATCCTTTGAATTGTTCTTTTATTCTCCATGTCATTTAATTCTGCTCTGATCTTGATTATTTCCTTCCCTGTATTTACTCTGGGCTTTGTCTATTGTTCCTCCAGTTCTTGTAGATGTAGTGTTAGGTTGTTTATTTGAAATGTTTCTATCTTTTTAAGTAGACCTGTATTGCTATAAACTTCCCTCTCAGGGCTGCCTTTGCTATGTCTCATAGGTATTGTGAGTTCATTTTCATTCATTTCCAGAAACTTTTAAATTTATTCCTTGATCTCGTTATTAGCCTATTCATCATTTAGTAGCATGCTATTCAGTCTCCATGAATTCGAATGTTTTTGAGTTTTTTCCTTGAAGTTGTTTTCTAGTTTCAGGCCCTTGTGATCTGAGAAAATGCTTGGTATAATTTCAGTTTTCTTGAATTTGTTGAGCTTGTTTTGTGTCCTATCATGTGTTCTATCTTTGAAAAGAATATGTATTTTGTTTCTTTTGGATGAAAGGTTCTATATATACCAGTTAAGTCCATTTGATCTAGGGCATTTATTTCAATGCTGCAATATCCTTGTTGATTGTTTGGAAAATCTATCCATTGATGACAGTGGGGTGTTAAAATATCCTAGTATAAGTGTGTTGCTATCTATATCGTTATTGAAGTCATCCAAGATTTTCCTTAAACATTTGGGTGCCCCTATATTGGGTGCATATATGTTTACAATGTCTATGTCTTCTTGGTAGATCCTTCCCTTGAGCATTCTGAAGTGTCTTTTTATGTCTTTTGTTTTGAAGTCTATTTTTTTTTATATATAAGCATGGCTACCCCAGCTTTCTTTCCTGTCCTTTAGCTTGGAATATTTCTTCCAATCTTTCACTTTCAGTCAGTGTAAGTCTTTTGTTCTGAGGTGGGTCTTTTGTAGGCCGCATATGTGTGGGTTGTTTTCTTTTTTTTCTTTATTTTTGTTTTTATTGTTTAATGTATTTTATTGACTATGGTATTACAGTTGCCCCATTTTTTCCCCTTTATTACCCTCTGCCCTGCACAGCTCCTCCCACCCGCTTTCCCCCTGCTTTAGTTCATGTCCATGGGTCATATGTATGTTTTTTGGCTTCTACATTTGGTATACTATTCTTAACCTCCCCCTATCTTCTACCTACCATTTATGTTACTTATTCCCTGTACCTTTTCCCTCTCTGTCCTCACTCCCTTGCTGATAATCCTCCATGTGATCTCCATTTCTGTGATTCTATTCTTGTTCTAGTTGTTTGCATAGTTTGTTTTTGTTTTTGGTTTAGGTTTGGTTGTTAATAAATGTGAGTTTGTTGTCATTTTACTGTTCATATTTTTGATCTTCTTCTTTTTCTTAGATAAGTCCCTTCGATAAGTCATATAATCAGGGCTTGGTGATGATGAACTCCTTTAACTGCACCTTATCTGGAAAGCACTTTATCTGCCCCTCCATTCTAAATGAACGTTTTGCTGGATAAAGTAATCTTGAATGTAGGTCCTTGCCTTTCATGACCTTGAATACTTCTTTCCAGTCCCTTCTTGCCTGTAAGGTTTCTTTTGAGAAATCAGCTGACAGTCTTCTGGGAACTCCTTTGTAGGTAATTGTCTCCTTTTTTCTTGCTGCTTTTAAGATTCTCTATTTATCTTTAACCTTAGGTAATGTAATTATGATGCGCTTTGGTGTGTGTTTCCTTGGGTACTTCTTTGGGACTCTCTGAGTTCCTTGGACTTTCTGGGAGTCTATTTCCTTTGCCAGATTAGGGAAGTTCTCCTAAATTATGTTTTCAAATAAGTTTTCAATTTCTTGCCCTTCCACTTCTCCTCTGGTACCCCTATGATGTGGATGTTGGAATATTGAAAGGTGTCCTAGAGGTTCCTAAGCCTCTCCTCATTTTTTTTGAATTCTTGTTTCTTCATTCTGTTCTGGTTTAATGTTTCTTTCCTCTGCTCCAAACTGTGGATTTGAGTCCATGTTTCCTTTCCTTCACTGCTAGTTCCCTGTATATTTTCTTTTATTTCACTTAGCATAGCCTTCATTTTTTTCTCTAGTCTTCGACCATACTCAACCATTTCTGTGAGCATCCTGATTACCAGTGTTTTGAACTGTGCTTTTGATAGGTTGGCTATCTCTTCGTGACTTAATTGTATTTTTTTTTCTGAAGCTTTGATCTGTTCTTTCATTTGGGCCATTTTTTTCAAGGTAACATGCCTGTTACCTTGTAAGGAGTGGACCCTTAAGTGTTCACCAGGGCAGAGCAACCCATGTTGTTGCATTATGATGCTGTATGTGGGGGAGGGGTCCGAGAGGGAACAATGCCACTTGCTCTGCTCTTTACCAGCTTTCTGTCACTTCCCCCATTATCCACAATTGAATCGGGCCCTTCTGGTGTTGATTCCTGGGTGGGTGGGCTTTTGTATATTCTAGGACCCTGTTGATCTCTCCAATGAGGCTGGTGTCTCCAACTCTCCTGTGAGGCTGGGAGTTTCTTCCGCTGCCACTCCAACACCCACAGGTGTTTTGAGTCAGAGGTTTTGAGGCGTTATATCCCCACACTGGAACTCTTGGTTGCACAGTCTGTCTCACTCCCCAGTTGTTCCTCGCAGTTCATCTGCACTAGAATGTGGGACCACCCACTCCACCAGATGTCACCTCACCAGGTCAACCAGCCACTGCCTTGTCTGCCAGCCACAGCCTTGCCCATCCCAGTCCTCCAGCCACTACTTTGCTGCGAGTCCTCTCCACCCAGCTGCCTGTCTCTGCCCCAGTACCAGTCTGGATAATTGTTTCTTCTTAACTTCTTGTTGTCAGACTTTCACACAGTTTGATTTTCTGTAAGTTCTGTTGGTTTTTGTTTTTAAATTTGTAGTTTCCTTCTTTTGGTTGTGCAAGGAGACACAGTGTATCTACCTACACCTCCATCTTGGCCAGAAGTCTGTGCGGGCTGTTTTCTTATTCACTCAGCTACCCTATATATTTTGATTGGAGCATTTAATCCATTTATAATGAAGGTTATTATTGGTAAGTACTTACTCATTTTTCCTCTTTGACCTGTGTTCTTCTCTCTCTCACTTTTTCCTCATCTTCTTAAAGCAGACCCTTTAGCATATCTTGCAATGATGTTTTGAAAGAGGTGTATTCTTTTTGCCTTCTTTTGTCAGGGAAACTCCTTATTTCACCTTCCATTTGAATTGAGAACCTTGCTGAGTAGAGTAGTCTTGGTTGCAGGCCTTTGCTTTTCATTAGTTGGAATACTCCTTGCTATTCACCTCCGGCTTGTAGTGTTTCTATTAAGAAATCAGCTGCTGCCCTGGCTGGCATAGCTCAGTGGATTGAGCACAGGCTGTGAACCAAAGCATCACAGGTTCAATACCCAGTCAGGGCACATGCCTGGGTTGCAGGCCATGGCCCCCAACAACCCCACATTGATGTTTCTCTCTCTCTCTCTCTTTCTCCCTCCCTTCCCTCTCTAAAAATAAACAAATAAAATCTTAAAAAAAGAAATCAGCTGCTAACCTTATTGTAGCTATTTTGTACATTAATATCTGCTTTTCTTTTGCTGCTTTTAAGATTCTCTCTTTGTCTTTGACTTTTGTCATTTTAATTATGGTGTATCTTGGATTGGGCCTCTTTCCTTTCATCTTGATTGGGATCTTCTGTGCTTCCTGAACTTGTATCGCTTTTCCCCTCTCTAGCTTTGGGAAGTTTTCTGTCATTATATTTTCAAACAGATTTTCTATCACTTGCTCCTTTTCTTCTCCTTCTGGTATTCCTAGGATTCAAAGGTTGTTGTGTTTCATGTTGTCCTGAAGTTCACTTAAACTATGTTCATTTTGTCTTTTTTCCTGTTGCTGCTCTACCTGGGTATTTCTTTCTACTTTGTCTTCAGCTCACTAATCCAGTCCTCTGCTTCATCCAGCCTGCTTGTAATTCCTTATAGTATATTTTTTACTTCAGATATTGTATTTTTCATTTATTCTTGGTTCTTGTTTACAGTTTCTCTTTCCTTTCTACTGTTGTGGCTCCACTCAGTTCCTTGTAGTTGTCACTGAGTTCCTTGAGCATCCTTATAACCATTCTTTTGAATTCTATGTCTGATAGCTTGCTTGCTTCCATTTCATTTAGCTCTTTTATTGGGGAGTCTTCCATTCCTTTCAGTTACAGGTTCTTTCTTTGTATCCCCATTTTAGGTGACTCTTTTAATTTGTTTCTGTGTTTCTGGGTACTCTGTTTTGCCAGCTGTCTTCATGGTGTGAACTTCTATGGTAGGACTTCTGTTGGACTCAGTGGTATGGTCTCTTTGGTCTCCTCGTCTGGATGATCGAGGGTGGCCTTTTCTTCTGTTTGTATGAGCTTCCTCGATGTACTTGGGTTTTACATGTTGGTGGCTTCATTGTTGGTGGGTTTGCCCCTCCACAGGCTTACTGGTATTCACAGTTCCCACCTTGTCTTATATGCTCTTACACAGTTGTTGGTTAACAAAGCAGTATTACCAGACAACCAAACCTACACCAGCAAAAAAAGAAAGAAAACAAATACCTCTACCACATCAGCAATTTCAACCTCAATTGAACTAAAATTAATAAGATGATGAGAGATTGCAGATACGATAAGATATTACAAAGGGAATATGAGTTGACTAGAAGGGGGGAAAATGTTATTGAGTGGTAAAAAGGAGGAGAATTGATAAGAATTGGGATAGAACCAACTTGAATAAAAGAACACAACAAAATTTGTAAGTAAAACATGAAGGGGCAATGGGAACAATGGTGTAAGAAGAGGGAAGAGTATACTATGAAGCTTGAAGTGAAACTGAAAAGGTACAGAACCAATGGGAGCAAAACTGCAGAAAAACAACAGCAGGGTTGAAAGCAACAACAGTTGAATGAGGTTCCATAAAAGTGGAATGGGAATAATAATATTGTAGGAAATTGAAAAGTGGATATGAGATCTCTACAGTAAAGAAAATGATTTTGAAAGGATGGCGGAAACAAATGAATAAGAGTAAGGAGTGAGGCCCAGGTTGGGGGCAGGGGAAGAAGAGAGAGAGAAACAGAGAGAGAAAAAATAATGAAATAAAATTGTTCA
Organism: Phyllostomus discolor; assembly: GCF_004126475.2. Classification (NCBI taxonomy): domain Eukaryota; kingdom Metazoa; phylum Chordata; class Mammalia; order Chiroptera; family Phyllostomidae; genus Phyllostomus; species Phyllostomus discolor. The sequence goes on along the minus strand of NC_040912.2, from coordinate 65,846,803 downwards.
TTCAACTGATCAAGGTCAGGGGGAAGGTGAAATGGAATAAGACAGCAGGAGAGTATTCTATGGGATTTAAAGTACAAACAAATCATGAACAAATGGGAGTTCCTTTGGAGAAGCACAGCAATAACTGTGTTATTTCACCCAACTGGCCACTGTTTATTAAATGTGGAAAAGAAATAAGAATCTCATAAGATGTTAAAAAACTGTGAGCTGACTTGAGAAAGAAGAGCACTTATGTGAGGTTAGATGGAGGAGAAATTGTGAGAGTAAGGGATAGAAACTTGGCACAGTATGAGAGAAAATAAAGTTTACACCAACAGTAATAAAGCTCAGGAAGATGATGAAATGGATTAAGACCAGGGAAGGGTGCTCTGTGGAATTTGGAATAACAATAGTATGATAAGAAATATATAATCTGAATAAAAAGAAAAAGACCAAGAGTAGTGAGTTATTTGGAATACAAGTGAAGTGAAAGAAGGAAAATTAAAATGCAATATGAAAGGGAGAATAAAAAAGCAAGACAAACAATAACAACAAAACAAACAAAAAAACTAAATAAACATAAAGAAGAAAATTTTTTAAAAACCTGAAGCTCTTATGAAGAGCAAAAAAATTGTCTCAGGTGTTGGTTTTTGTTTTCTGACTTATTTCTGGATCTGTCTCTGATTTCTCAGCTCCAGGACTTACTGTACTACTCTTGAAGAAAAGAAGAAGAGAAAAAAGCTCCTGCTGATTGCTAAGCCTGCCTAGTCAGTTTTTCAGGTCTTCCTGTTTCCTGTAGGCAGAGTGGGGCTGGGCTCCATTTTACCCTTCCTATGTTTGGGGCTCTGTCTAAACTATAATAATATCAGGTGGCCAATTTTCAGTGCATACCCTAGGAGCACTGTGCAGCCCACACTCTCTACTCTGTTGATTTGCACCAGGCTGGCATCAATAAGGCACCTTGCTTTGCACCCCTTACATTAATCTGTGAGGCACTGAGTAGAAGCAAATGGTGCCCACACTCTTCCCTCTTTGTTGGCCTGGCTGCTGTACCCATGAAGTCCCTGCAGTGTACCTCAGTTTCCCTTTGAAAAAAGTCTCTTTGGGTACCGCTGCTGCAGACCCCAGCTTTCCATACACTCCAACTCTCTGGCAAGTCCAGATTCTGTCCGGGTCACAGCCCATAGCAGCCCACCTCTTCTCCCAGCTCCAGGTGCCACTGGGATCTCCAAAATTTTCTGGCACTGTCCCAACCAGTGACTGCCACTCCAGTCTGGGCATGCGGCCAGCTGTATTTGCACTTGTTGCCTTCTTTTCACCCCCAGTGACTTTATGCATCCAGGTCCCCCCTGGTGCTGGTCTGAGACTTCCTTGTCCTGGAAGGGGAGGGAGCTGCTAGGCTGCTATCACCAATGGGGCTCTCCTCCAATGTCCCTGTGGCAGCTAAATTCACCGGTACCTTCCCCTCCGCCTAAAATTACCCATTACTGCCTGTTTTGAAGCATCCTCTACATACTTTGGCTTCCAAACTTCATATCAACTAAGATTCTATTGGCTCTTTACTTTGTTTTTCAGAAGATCAGTTAAGTATCCCAGTTAGGTGCATGAGCAAGTGGGCTCAGCTCCCACCTACCTTGTTGCCATCTTTCAAAAGTATATTGTTATTTTTTAACTCGTAGTACTTACCTTACAGGAAATCTAAATTTCTGTGAAGCCTAGTGTTCTTTTCTAAAGTTTCAGTCTGGCTGGTGTAATTTTCTTTCATTCAAATTCTATTTTTCTCCCAGTCTCTCACTCTCTCAAATATCTGTGAAAGAATTGTCAGCATAGATTGTGGACAGGTGAAGAGTTGTCAGATTACAGGAACAAATTTGGAGGACACATGGACAAAAACTAGGGGTGGGGGGTAATGGGGGGAAGGGGGGAGGGTTGGGTGGGTGGGCTGGAATGGGAGTAGGGGGGAGAAAACTGTACTTGAACAATGATTAAAATAAAAAAAAAAAGAAATTGTGAATGGTAATAAAATATACTTGTAATGAAAAATCAGGATTTAACATTTACGCTATCAAATAAACTTTGAATGTGATGCCTTAAAACACTTTCTAGTTTATTTAAGAAAAAATAATTAAATAATTATATTCTTTAAAAAAAAAAAAAAAAGAGTTGTCAGATTCCAAAAATCTCTAATTCAACTTAAGCAAAAGCCATGAATTGAATGGATGTCAAGTGTAGATCATTACTATAGAAGCTGAAATGAATTGTTATCCCTCTATACCCGGTACAGGACTAGAAAATAGCTGCAATCTCCTATTAGGTTTTATCATAAGAATATGCTTTTTATTAACTGACTTCCTAGGATTCTTGATAGTTTAGGATCCAGAGTAAGTGAAGAAATAACCAAGGAATATACCTCATACTAGACCATTAATTTTTTTTCAATTCTAGGCTGAGAACTTTATGTCTAATCTAGTTCTGAGTAGAGCTAGAGTTAGAGGCTAAAACTATTAGTTTAGAATTCAGCCTTCACCTATCAGATTCTATATGATCTGAGGGATATTTTACTAAAACTATAAAGATTAATTTTATAGATGGAAGAAATATTAAACATCTCCTATTCATTTTCAAACTTATTAGACACAGTACACTTGAAATAAGCAACACAAAGCAAAGTCTCCAGGTACCATTCTTATTCTACCTCCTCCCTCTGCCCAAATCTCATGTCCTCATCAGAAATAGTGATTTTATTTTAATATGTAACTTTTCAGGTTCCATCTCTCTCATTCTCAATTTGTCTTTCTCTACACACAAATATTCAAATAGAATATACAGCTTGAGATTTGTTATTCATCTTAACTGAGATATAATTTATATATAAAAATTTAAGTGTGTGATTTTATTAGTTTTAACCAATACACAGTCATATAAACACCACCATAATCACAATAAAGAACATTTCCATCACTCTAAAATGTTTTCTCATGCTTATTTACAATCAATATCCTTCTCCCCTCTTCATCTGAAATCCCAGCTAACATGTGATTTTCATTCTGTAGCTTAATTTTTGCCTTTTTAAAAATTGTATATAAATGGTGTTAATATAAATCTTTTGTGTCTGCCTTCTTTCACTTAGCATGACACTTTTAAGATTCACCCACCTTGTTGAATATATCAGTAATTCATTTATTTATTAATAAAATATTTTATTTCTGAATAGTATCTTTAAATTATCCTATTTATCTATGTATGGATATATGTGCACTCATTCATCAAAAAGTATTTACCACTGACTACAGCTAGGCAGGTTTCTAGATGATGAGGATACAATGCCATCAAAACAGACAAAATACCTGCTCCTATGGATCATATATGCTAGCTGAAGAGGTAAATACAAAATTTAAAATACAAAGTAGGCTAAGCAGTATTAATTACTGAAAAGAAAAACCAGTTAGGGAAGAAGGGTAGGAAATATCAGCAAGGAGATGGGCTACAACTGGATGTAGAGTAGCCAGGGAACCTCACTGACAAGGTGACAAATAAGCACCTGAAGGAAATGGGTGGGGGAAGCCACGTGAATCTCTGGGGAGGAAAGCACTCCTGGCAAAGTGCACAGCAAGTCCAAAAGCCTAAATGCATTTCTGTGGAACACTAAGGAGGCCATGGTAGCTGGAGATGAATGAAAGGGAGAGTTGTAGGATGTAAGATCAGGAAGATAACAGGCAGGGGTGAGATGGAAAGCCAGTTGAAGTTTTTAAGGTGAGCAATGACATCATTTGACATACATTGTATATACGATCATCCTGGCTACTATATTGAGAATAAACTGAAAATGTTAAAAGACAGAAAACTAGTTAGGAGGCCACTGCAGTAATTCTGGTTAGGGCATGATGGTAGCTTTAATTAGAAGGGTAACTGAAGTGGCAAGAAATGGTTGAAATTTGGTTATATTTTGAAGGTGGAGCCAGCAAGATTTTCTATTGAATCAGATGGAGAATGTCAAATAATGAGAGGAGTAAAGAATGATCCTGGGGTTTCTGGCCTAAACAACTGATAATAGGATTTGGCAATTATAGGGAGAGATGAGCAGATCTGAGGAGGAAAAACAGTTTGGGAATGTTTGCGATGCCTGATCAGCGATGTGGTGGAGTCAGTGGCTTTCATGACCCAACTGTTAAATTTTCAAGAACCATTACAGCCAGTTGACATCACATTGGTAGCTTGAAATAAGGCTTTTCTTTTCTCCACCTCCATCCCCCCAAGTGGTTGTTTTTGAACATTTAGGAGCATACCACAGCCTATTAGATATCTAAGTAGAAGTACAGCACTTATGTATGTAAGTCTAGAGTTCAGGGGAGAGATATAGCTGGAGATAAAAAGATTTGTAATATAGATATTTAAAGCAGATCTCTCTCTACCAGGCAAATGAAGAGAGAGAAAGGATAGGTCAAGTAAGATACTTGTCTGAGAGTCCAGCCAGGTAAGACTGATAATTGACTGCTGAATGAAGTCATATTGAGGTTACCTATGACCTTGTAAAGTAATTCAATAGTAATTTAAGATAAAAGATAAATTATATAACTGTTCTTTAAATGAGGAGGTAAAACTATATCAGCAAGATGATATAAGTCATCTTTCTAACCATAGGTTTCCAGTTACCCAATTATAATGAAAATGACATTTTTCATACCCTATGATTTAAAAACTGCCTAAAATATTTTAAGGTAGGCACAGATAGTACATATTTTCTATTATTTATACCAAGCAATTAACTTTTTTCTTAAAATATAAAATTAACTTTGTTTTCCATCAAGTGGTGTTGATGGGGTTTTTGAAGATACTCTGCAACTGAAAAAAATGTCATAGAAGATCCACACTATAGAGTTAACTGTTTTGCTGTTTTAAAGTCTCAGTCTTCATAACCATTGTTATGGGAAGTCACATCTACTCTTTTCCAATCAGTACATTAGTTATATGGTAAATCTTGAAAAAAGAGAGGAAAAGATGAAAAAAATAGCAGGATTAGGAAAAGGTAGAGTACCCAAGGGACATTAAGGCAGTGGGAGGAGTGAAGAGAATCAGAGAAAACACAAATGCCTTCAAATATCCAGGTAAGCACTTTGAAAAATAGAAAGATGAAAGTTGAGAATGTGACCCTCTGCCAGTGGCTACCAGACTCCGCTACGGGATGCCAGGAGTGAAAACCAGTTGGGTAACCCAGACAAGCCATGCTTCTGGTTAGAGGCCCCAGTGGCTCCAGTGGTTCCACCTTCCCATCCACGCTACTCTTCATCACTCTGGTCACCTGTATCCTCTATCTCGAATGTTCACATCATGTTTCTTGAGCTGCAGGTAGTCTTTCACTTTTTCCAAATCCCCAACTGCAGCAGCTTTATGAAGTTTCTTTAAATCCTTATTTCGAAGGTTGTAGCCCGGCTGGGTATGCGGACCAGTACTGGTCCGATGCAGGGCCAGGTGCGAGGAGGGGGTGTGGGGCTCATCATTCCTTCTCCACAAAGTAAAAAGCTTCTTCATGGCAACTCAAGAGACTGTCCTCTAGTCGGACTAGGATATTTCTGTGGCTCCTAACAGTCCGGAATGCCCCTCTGCCGGCCCCCAGGCTCATGGGCCCCAGTGTCAGAGACCGAGTGGCCAGACAGGAAGTGGGCCAGTGGCCAGAAACCAACTGGGTCACGTGCCTGGAGTGACACTTCAGTCTTGCTTTCCTCACAAACGCTTAGATCTTGGAGCCCCTGTGGTTGCGACCCAGTCTCTGGGGTGCCAAGACCCAGGTTCTCGCTCACGATCTGAAACTGACTGTCACGTTCCGTCTTTCTATTGCTTTAAGAGCCTTTGGATTGACCCAACAACTTTCTTACAACGCCCCTTCCCCTCGTGGTTGGGACAGATCTTCTTCTGTGATCTTGCCATTCAGCCTCACCAGCATGTTCATATGATATAACTCATTTCTAACAATCACCAAAATCCCACCATAATTTCTATTTCAAATATACTTTTGAAAACTGCCTCTCATATTCCAGCTCACTTTCATGACAAAACTTAAAATTTCCCCAACTCATTGCATCTGCAGTTAGTTCATTAATTCTGCCACCTCTCAGGGACCTTGGCAACTCCACTCTGAACTCACCTACCTAATTAGATTAAGTTCTGTGGTTAATCATAATCATCACTCCCATGCACAGACCTTCAACACATTTTCCCCTATTCCTTTTCTTGTCTGCCTAAGCCATAGTCCTAGTTAAAACTCCAGATAAATCTTGTCTGTCCTAAGCCACTGAATGTGACTACAGGAAAAAAACAATGCCATGCTGTCATCTCAATCTGCCTGAAGAGGATAAGTATCCTTCCCAGCAATCCTTAGATATTTTTCTGATCCATTTCATATCTTCCTTGACCATTTCTTATCTTCTCTCTTCAAACTCATTCTTGGCTGATCAACTGATTTCTTAATCCATTGAGAAAGGAGAATTAATCAGAAAAGAGATTCTACAGGGTTCCAAGGCCCATTACTTGCCAAAAACCACTTTATCTTCTCTTCTGTTCTTATTGATATGTCCATGTTTTTAGAAAAGGCCAGCACTTCTCTTGTACCAAAACCCATCTTTTGTGGCCTATCCATGAACATTGCTTCAGCAATACCTTCTCTCCAGCTTTCTCATGGGTCTTTTGAGTTTCATTCTCTGTTGACTAATTCTTATTAGCATACATGATAGCATTTTTCCATCCTAAAAACAAACAAAAAAATTAGCCACACTTCTTCTATAACCATTGCCTCATTTTTCTTCTTTATAGCACAACTCCTTGCTTGTCTATAATTTTATAGATTATAAAATCTATAAAATTTTCCTCTGTTATCACTTAAAGTGATGCCTATCATCACCCTTTTGTTCTCCTCTTTCAATCAATACTATTTTCAGTACAATTGATCATGATCACCATCATGTGAGATCCAATTGTCATTACTCACTTTTCATATTAATCCAGTAGTATTTTACATAGGTTTTAAGGACAATTATTGTTCCTTAAAACACTTTCTTCACTCGGGTTCTAAGACATCACACTGGTTGGTTTCTTCCTTTCTAACCATTTCTTCTCAGTCTAGTTTGCTGGATTCCTCTTTATTGCCAATAAGGATCAATAGTTTAATTTTCTCCCAAATCCTCAGATTCATTTTTGAATCATATTTTTAACACTAACATGTAAACTGCCATTAAATCCTGTCAATTCTAACTATGGAATATATCCAGAATCCATTTGATTTCTTCCTCTGTCCATATTTTCTTCTGTGTGATCTCATTCATTCCCATGACTCTAAATAACATCTATATGCTATCAGCTCCAAAACTGAAATTTCAGTCTAGTCCATTCAGTCTGGTATATTGAGTTTCCTGGAGACTCTACCAGCACTTCACTCCTAACATGTGTAAACTGATTTGATATTTTACGGTCACAATCTTTCTTATATAAAAAACAGGTGACTTTATTCTTCACATCACTCAGGTCAAATGTTTTTGTATTATCTTTGACATTCCTTTTTTCTCAAGCTCCAAATCTAATCATTTAGGAAAACATGAGTGCAGTACTTCCAAAATACATACAGAATTTGACCACTGATTTCCTTGTAGTCCAGATTAACATCATCCCTCTCAATTGCATTATTTTACCTTAATTAATTTTATAGTAGAATCTTGACTGGTCTTTGTGCTTCTGCCCTTGTAAACCACCCTTGCCCTAGTTTTTTGTTTTTTTTTTTTTTTTTTAGACTGAGCAGCCTGAATGATCCAGTTAAAATGCCTTCAGATGATGTCACAGTCTGCTGAAATTTTGCCAAGGATTCCCTAAATCCCTCTCAGGAAAAGCTAAATTTCTTATAATGCGCAAATGGCCCTGCCTACGCCTCCTCACCCCCACCCTTTACTTCTCTGATCTCAACTCCTTTTACTTGTTTAAGTTCAGACTACTCCAGCTACAGTGATTTCTTTGTTGTTCCCAACATACTAAGGCCATTGCTGTCTCATAGCCTCTGACCTTGTTCCCCTTCCCTTTTCTGGAATGCTTTTCCTGTCATAATAACGTAAGCTCTGAGAAGGCAAATGGTTTTGAAGGGTTTTTTTTTTTCAGGCTAATTTGCAACTCCTGGAACAGGACTTGGTACATGAAGTGATCAGTAAATGTTTATCATATGAATGGGTAACTATTTGAATAATATCCTCTGCTTCTACCTACCTGTTGAATTGTTGAGTACAATTTTGGACAGGGAACTTTTAACTCCATGGAGCAGAGGTAAAAAGCAGACTGTAACGTTTATTAAGAAACTTGGGGATGGAAGATGGGAACAAGAATACAGAACTTAATGTAAAATTGGCCCACCAAAGTCAATTGTTTTATGAAACCACAAAACCCAGTATGTTTCCATAGAAGCCTTTAATAGGCAGCATTCTGGCTATGACAAAGTCACCATGTGGCAGCATCAATCCCCATTCTACTCTCAGGGATTTCTAAGAAACAGTATATAACACTCAAGGCATACAAAAAATAATCCACTGGGTGAGAAATGAAAGTAGCAGAACCTCTTTGCACCTATTATTGTATCTTCTTTTGAAAATGTATGTCTGTATGTTCTATGATAGACATATTAGTATACTGACACATGCACACATATATTTGACATGTCAGTCAATAAAATACATACAGAGGCATTTTATTTTGTTTTGCCAATCCCCTTGGCTTAATTTATAGGACAATGCCATAGTGCATATATCTAAAAGCTCATGAGTCCAGGCCCAAGAGACCATTGAATTGCCTGTACCTCTTAATAAAGACCCACAACATAATTTTCATTTCCTACTACAAGATGTATTTTCAAATTGGATGATTAATAAAGAAAATATCCACCCTATTTAGGGCAATATTCCCTCTACCCAGCAGGATAACCATCAGAACACAGCAGCCCAACATCCATATGAGGGAGATAAAGACATGAGAAAGGATTATTTTCTTATGAGCTCCCTCTTATCTATTCTATTTGGAGCCTCTCTTCTTTATACTACCTTAATTTAGTCTATTTATCTCTTGCTTAGATTACTACTCCTATGACTTTCTAAATAGTCTCTATGCCTTCACTTCAAACACCATCCAATTGTGGCCTTGAGTTGACTTACACCATGCCTAGGGACCTATTGCTGAATATTCTGGAACTGTGGGAGGCCTGATCAGAAATAGGAATATTGGCCCTGGCTGGTGTAGCTCAGTGGATTGAGCATGGGCCTGCAAACCAAAGGGTTGCTGGTTTGATTCCCAGTCAGGCCACATGCCTGGGTTTCAGGCTGGGTCCCTAGTAGGGAGCACTAAAAAGGCAACCACACATTGATGTTTTGCTCCCTCTCTTTCTCCTTCCCTTCCTCTCTCTCTAAAAATAAATAAATAAATAATTTTAGAAAATTAAAAAAGAAAGAAATAGGAATATTTACATGATAAAAATTTATAAGAACTACAAATCAAGGCTTGTTTTCAATACCCCGTAATATTCCTATTCTCAGAGGTAAAGAAAACAGGACATAAAAGTTTAGAAGAATAATAATTAACATCAACTCTTCCAGGATAAAAGCAAGATTTACGAAGGAAACAGACCTCTAATGAATGCGACAGGGAAGTTTGTGTGTTTAAATTTATGTGTTTTTATTTCACAACTGTTCATGGTTACTTCTCCCTCTTTTCTCAACAGTTTCCTTATTTCTATAATTAACATTAATTTTTTGCAAATTTTCATGAAAATTTAGCATAAGAAAATGATTCTGGAGAAGTACAGAAATAGAAATCTTACAAACCTAAAAATCATCTCTCCTGTTGAAATAGTTTCTTTGAATTAATTGAAAATAGATTATATCTTTTCCAAATTTAGCAACATATTCTCACTATGCCATACACATTTTACAAAGACTAGAATTAGGTCTAATTGTAAACACTGAATATTAACAATAGCAAATTTTACAAGATGAATTTCCAACATCAAAATTATTACTTTTTAAGTTTTCATTTAAAACAGTGAGTTCTCCAGGTGCTCTTATCTATTAATTCTTTCATTCATCCATCCATCAAAAGTGAGTTGAGCTTTGTTGGAACATTTACTCCCATCTTTCAGGACCCTTCCAACTAGAAACAATTCCTGGCTACTTCTGGTCTGAGTATTTAAGAAAAGTAAAGTTAAAGTGTTAGTACTGAGGCAAAAACAGGGAAAATGGTAACCTCTGTAATAGTGTCAACAATAAAAATAATGTAAAAATAAATAAATAAATATGGTTTAAAATAATAAAAAATAAAAATTAAAAAATGTATTAGTACTAAGTGCCAGTTAAAGGTTTCTCTCATTCTCTTTAAGGTACAGCATTTCTGAATTATGGTAATTGTACCAGATGATCTCTCAAAGTTTTATTTACAATAGTGATTAAATGCTAGTTCAGTCTTCAGAAATGCCTGCTTTACATGTGTTTAATGAAAAATTTCTTCTGTTAAGCTTAAATGATATAGAGCTATAATGATAATTTACTAATCTATTTACACACCTATGCTTGTGATTCCTACATGTCTTTTTATGCTTAATAGTGGTTTTTTTTAATGCTAAATAATATTTCATTGTCTGGATGTACCACAATTCATCCATTTACCAAGGATATCATATTGCTTCCAGGTTTTGGAAATATGAATAGAGCTGTTATAAACATCCATGTTCAGGTTTGTGTGAACATAAGTTTAGGTAAATACCAAGGAGCACAATTACTGGATTGGACCATAAGAGTATGTTTAGTTTTGTAAGAAGCTTCTAAACTGTCTTTCAAAATGGCTATACCATTTTGCATTTCCACCAACAATAAATGAGAGTTTCTATTGTTCCACATCCTCACCAGCATTTGGTGTTTTTGTTATTGGCTGTTCTAATAGGTGTGTAAATCTGGTTGTTTTAATCAACATGATAGAGAGATAGATAGATGATAGATAGATAATAGATAGATAATGTGCTATACTAGGGAATCTTAGAAAAACCTTTGAAGCAGAGAGGGTTCCATGTTCTTGGACAAGGAGACTCATTCATGTAAAATACGTAAACTTCTCCCTTATTATTCTAATAATTTCCTAGAAACTCAATTAAAATAATAAAGATTTCAAAAACAAGATTATTTGTGATCTTATCCTGGTATACTGTTATAACATTATTAAGGAAAGTTTTGAAGAGTGGTAGAGATTCATAAATTGTCATTAATTAAATATTGTTTTACTGACAGAATAGAAGAATGAGTGAAATAAAAATTTAGACATATACCCAAATAAACATGAAAATTAGTACTTGCTCATTGTGACAATTCAATTAGTAGGGAAAGGCTAAATTATTCATAAGTGCTGGCCCAGATCTTTAGTAGTGAACCACACTTGGACTCTTAAGAGTACAGCTTTTATTTAAAAAAATTGCTTACTGTTGTTCAATTACAGTTGTCCCCATTTTCCCACCACTCTCCCCTGCCCTACCCACCCCCCAACCCCCACATTAAATCTTCCCCCCATTGTCCACAGGTCCTTTATACATGTTCCTTGACTTGACCCTTCCCCTTCCTTCCCCTATTATCCCCTTCCCCCACCCCTCTGGTTTACTATCAGTTTGTTCTTTATTTCCATGTCTGTGTTTATATTTTGCTCATTTGTTTTTGTTCCTAAGGTTCCACTTATAGATGAGATCATATAGTATTTGTCTTCCACTGCCTGGCTTATTTCACTTAGCATAATGCTCTGTTGGAAAGTGTCCTGCCTGGTTTCAGTAGCTGTAACCTCACTGACAAGTGTAAAACCCACAAGGCTAGGGGACCTTGGGGCCATAAGCCACTAAGGAGACAAAACTTATCCTCCTGGCAGGGGGGCCACCTCTGCCCCCTTTACTTCACCCTGCTTGGGCCCTGGAGGATGGCTGGATAGTCAATGATGGGTAAGATTCCTCAAGGAAGGAACAACCTAAGACAGGCACAGGGACAAAAGGGCCATCAGGGGAGGACTTACAGGATTATGGAGGAAGGACAAAAGACCCTCACCCCTTGGCTTTATCACAGCCTGAGTCCTCATTCAATTTGTAAAAAGTCTCCTAATGTCTTGGTTGCCTTGCTTCCCCCACCTGATTCAGGCCCGAAACAATGCTGAAGGGAGATGCAGCCCTGTGCCAGAATGGGTAGTTCCCAGTGATGGGGGATGGCGATTGAAAAAATGAATAAAATCCTGTGAAATCTGCTTTGCCAAGAATGTCTTAAATTTAAATGTTAGGGGTCCAAGCACAAAATAAGTTTGTTTCCCTAGGTTTTATGGCCAATTGGTGGCACCCTGTCTACCAGACCCTGACTCAAAAGGACCCCCGTGATCCCAGAAATGTTATCTGTAAACCATACTTCCTTTCTTTGATATGCATACCTATGCAAGCTAAATTCAATAAAAGCCCATTGAGAGAGACTTCAGACCCTTCTCCTCTGACAGATTGGTCAGCCTTTTCTTCCCAAGCAGGTCATGTCTTGGCAGACTTACTGTCATCCAAGATGGCCGGGAGGGCTCTACTGGATGGAGTCCCCCCACAATGCTCCCTAGGTCAATTCATGCTGTTGTGAAGGGTAGGAGTTTCTTCTTTATTTCTGCTTCATAGTATTCCATTGTGTAAATGTACCAGATTTTTGAACCACTCATTTACTGATGGGCACCTAGGTTTTTCTAGCCCTTGGCTATTGTAAATACACTGCTATGAACATTGTGGTTCATGTTCATAGCAGAATTCATGTTTCAGGATTCTTAGAATTCTTAGAATTCATGTTTCAGGATTCTTAGTGTATAATCTCAGCAATGGAATTACTGGGTCAAAAGGCAGTTCCATCTTTTGATTTTTGAGGAAATTCCATACTGTTTTCCACAGTGGCTGCATCAGTCTGCATTCCCACCAGCAGTGCTCTAGGGTTCCCTTTTCTTCACAACCTTGCCAACACGTATTGTTAATTTCTTAATGACAGCCATTCTGACTGGTGTGAGGTGGTAACTCTTTGTCATTTCAATTTGCATCTCTTTGATGGCTAATGATGTTGAGCATCCTTTCATGTGCCTATGGGCCATATATATGTCCTCCTTGGGAAAGTGTTTGTTCATGTCCTTTGCCCATTTTTTTCATTAGATTGTCTGTCTTCCTGGTGTGGAGTCCTGTCAGTTCTTTATATATATTGGAGATCAAACTCTTGTTGGAGGTATCATTGCTCTTTTAGTTCACACTGAAGTGCTCAACTATTGTTTCTAGACCATTCTCCCAATTCAGTCAGAATTCTGTGTGGAGTCCAAATCATCACCCAAACATTCACGCTAGATTCCTGCTGACAACTTTGTGACAGCACACAAAGTCAGGGCTGGGGCTTGAGTGGGCAAGTGAGACACTTAAGGTGCAAATCTAAGAATTGCTAATATGAACCAACTTAAACCATCAGATTCAAATAGTACTGCAGTGAGGGATCAGTCTACTTTCTCTACTCCCAGATAGTCTCCTAAGAGCTATGTCTTATGTAGTCACCTGCATTGGGTGTGCTATGTCATCTTTCCCCAGAGTAGTGGGGAACTGTTTTCCTAGATTCCCATGGCTAAGGCTGGCCACTGAAGTCATGTGAGACATAGCAAAAGTCTCCAATGTGACTCCTGTCTACACCTCAATTTTAGCAAAGGCTGCCATACTTTTCAAGGTGTAATAGGATTCAGTGACTCTAAAGGACCTAAGTCTCTCAAAGAGTATTCATTCAAGTCCACCTATGAATAAGTAGTCAAGTATAAAAAGTTAGTTTCAATTTCAACCACAATTGGGGATCAAAATGGAGACTGGGCATTATGCTCATAACGATCGTCTGGTTTGGAATCTGTGTGGATAGAGAAGGAATAGTTTTCAAATCACACTTGACCTCTATTAGCTATTTTCTATTAGTATGATTGGACACTATTAATAGAGACCCTAATTTTTATACACAAACACGGATAAATCATTTAATAACTTATAATATATATAAAACTTTAGTTATAAATGATGTAGTAGATGTGCAAGTCATTAAATTACAAGCCACAAACAATAGGCCACCTAAGAAACAATATTAGAACTTAAAACATTTTGTGAAAACTAAAGAACTTTGAAACCTTGGGAACTATGTAACAACAAGCCAGACTGAGACATCAAAACACTTTATTAAAAAAAAAACTTAACTTTAAAAATAAATAAAATTCATTTTAAAAAGTTAGCTGTCATTATGACCTAATTCAGACCATTTATTTTAAAATGTTACATAAGCTATTGTAGCACTCTGACAACTTATATGCTCATGAGCTTTCCTCTTTGTAAAGCTCAATTTATTATAATCTATGATTTTCCTGAGGCAAATTAGATGAAACATACGATACTTTGCATGTTTTTATACATCAAACAGAAAAACCTTATTTTTCTGACTGTAGACCCCTCCACACACACTAGTTTTGCATACATGCAATAATGTGTTGCATTCCCTAGGGATCTCTCCTATCTACTCCACTCCTAGAATATTTCCCTTTTGATATATTTCAAATGTAAAAATAATCTGGTACCATGTCCATCATATGGTGTTTTTAAAGCCACTATGTGGGAAAAGTAATACTTAAAAAATGATCACAGTAAAATTGATAATTACCCTGATGAGAAGACAGAAGTCATATCATATAGTTGAAAGAACACTGGACTATAAAGAATAGGATGGGATTTTGATCCTAGTTTAACAACACTTGACCTGTGCCAATTCTGGCTGGCAATACCTCTATCAAATAAATGGATGTTTAATGAAGAAATGTGTACAAAAATATGGAAGTAAAGAATATAATAAATATATCAATATAAAAATTGAATGCTTAGAAAAATGTAATGCTAAACCTAAAGAAAGATGTCTTGAAGAACAGTTTTCAAGGCCTTCATTCAGCAGATTATGGCAGGAGACACAGATGGGTTTACTGTTGGCTAATGATATAGAACTGCTGAAGTTCCACTTTGCCTTTATCTTTCATGTTATGCAACTTACATAGACGCTGCAATCTTAATACAGAATAAAGGCTGGTAAAATTCGCTACAAATTATATTCAACTTAAAATTAAAACAGGTTTTAGTTATTTTAAATGAATCCAATACATGTAAGTTATATCCTGTAGTACTAAAGGAATTTCATGGAATAATTCGTAACCTTGAACAGTAAATCTCTGAGTCAAGATGATTTGGTTGAGGTACTATAAACCAATACAAGCTTCATAAGAACAAGATCTTATCAATATCATTCCCTGATATGTCGACAGCTTGGAATACAGTACCTAACGTGGCTTGACAAACATCCCTGACAAGATTCCAAAATTGGGGTTTGGGCTTTTTTTTTTCAAGTTTGTAGCTACAGAAAAGTAAGCAATGAAAACAGAGAACGGCATGAATTCACAAACACCAACTATGCTCATGTCACAGAGTTTCCCCTTTGTAGACAGGAATGAATATCTTATCAAACTTTTACTAAATTTCACATGAATAACGCCTATAAACAAGGTGGAGAATAAGAACTAAATACCTTGCTTTTAAATAAATTTGTAGCTGGTAAAATGAAAATGCTATGCTGTTTAATGGAACGGTATCAACTTGGATGGAGATAGCTCTGCCTTAACAATTTTTTTGTCTTACATGTACACAGAAATAACGTTTACCAAATTTTCCCATGACTGAGAATAACAGCTTGTTTTTTAAAAAAGATCTAAAAATTAGTAAAATAAAATTTCAAATTAGTACATTTATAAAATGAGGTAATAACTATGCAAGTTCAGAATAGAGAGGTCTGTTTCAATGTGACTTTTGAGTTTTCATTTTCCCACTCCACGAGTTAAGAACATATGACTGACATAAAACGAATTTCATCTTATATTTGTTAATGTGTAATACATTATTATACATACCTTGAAATCCTCCTAATTTATATACTCCACTCTCTTATATACAGATTTATAAGTGGGACTGAAAAACTAAGGTGACAATACCCATATTTGTAACTTTTTTGCATTAGCCTTTGAATATCTAGGAATAGTAGTTTTATATCCCCAAATCAAATCATATCAAGTTTTAAATACAGTCTAATTTCATTTCTTACAATGCCATAAGACATTATTTCTGTCCTAAGGGTAATGATAGTGAGGCATAATCAGAGACTCACCCAGGCATGTGACAAATGCTTCTTTTAATAATTCCACCACACTTTCCTTACTTTGCTATTTAGTGAGTATTCCTTTTTGCTACTTCCAGATCTGCTGAACCACCACAGTGAGAGTAAGGCCCAATAACACAAAGTCTGTTCAGAAAGTATCCATCCATGTACTACGAAAAATGATATTTATTGAAGATACAAGAAACATTATACATAGAACAATGATGCCTCAAGTTCTGTTCAAAGCAGGCACCTTGGGACCTTACACAGTTCTAATCACCATCAGCTGCCCCGTCATACTTTCCTGGATCTCATCCATGGTCTGAAATCTTCCCTTTCAAGGTGATTTTAGTTTTGGGAAAAGTCACAAGTTATAGGGTTCCAAATCTGGGCTGCTAAGGGGCATGAGTCACCTGGGTGATTTTGTTTTGCCAAAAAGGCCTGCATAAGATGTGATGCATGAGCAGGTATGTGGTCGTGATGAAGCTGCCAAACACTGTCCACAGGTGCAGGCTTCTGAATCATCCAAATAGTTTCTGTAGAGGAATGTTCAAGCTTATTGCAAAATCTGGTGCAGATTTGTTGCTCTATTTGCTCTTTTTGAATGCCACAGTACACATGCTCACTCATAGACATCTACTACCCTCACTTAGTACAGTGATGTTGTCATTGTTCACACATGCACATTCCAGGCCACTCTCCTTGGCTGCCAAGTTACATTGATGCCACACAAACTGTTCTTGTTATATTAACAATGGTTGGACTCATTCCAGAAAGACCTAGTATTTAAAGTATCTCAGGTAATTATAATAAAAGTAGGCCACAATGGAGCTTTGGGAATGGGCTTTGATCATCTATTTTTTTTTTTTTTTTGCAATCAAGCTTCTTCTACTTGTTTGACAGCAGATATTTTGAGAGTATACTCTGCCATTAGGCAATTTTATATGAGTACAAAGCCCCAAATTAGATCCCTGTTACAATTGACCTCTTAAGAGTAAGGTACCTAACCCTGTTAACCCTCAATGTTCCCATGTGTAAAACGGTCACTGGTGTAAGCACTCAACATCTTACCTGGCACATGGAATGCACTCAGTAAACACTACTTACCAATTTTGAAGGTGAAGGCCCAGAATATACTATATTGCCAGTTAAGGGTTGCTTTATAACTGTACACAAGTAGTTTCACATGCCATTATGAATGGACTGTATATTTCTTGTCCACATAGGGAATCTTTTGTTACATATATGAGAAAAATATTGACATAGCCTATAATTGCAATAAATACTACTTAAAAGTTGTTTTTATCGTACTTAAGTCTCACATGTTAAAATTTCAAATTTTATAATGATGTTAAACAGGACATTTAAGTAAAACAAACACTAATAAAAGTTTATCTTTAATTTCTCTTACTCTTCTGGCATCAAGATTTGTAATATTTAAGCCAAAACTATCAGCATGTAAGGCCATTTAACTTACCAAAGTGCTTTAACTTAAAAGCTGTGTGTTAAACTATTATTTTTAGGTAACATTTTTTCAGTTAAAAAATAAATTGTCCTTTTTGCGGTTAATTGCCCTTTACAAAAACTTGAGTGAAAATATGTTGCCAAGAAAAATTTCTTTGATTCATTACAAGCTGGGTTTAGACAGTACCTGAGTCACAAAGCACAGAGGTAATTAATTATAGGTTAAAATTGTTTCTGAGCCTCTTTATAAGAAACTGATTCCAGAGTAAAAGTCTCACTAAGGAATATAAAAAACTTGACACTGTGTATTAATCATGATACCACTTAGAGTTATGGTTCCCTTCCAGTGCCCTTGCAAAAAGATATCCAACTTGAACCGGTTATAAGCATAACAACCTACCATGTGTACCCAGGAATAAAGAACTGCATATAACATTTGGTACATTTTTCATTCATTTCCTCTATGAACCATTAATAAAGACAAACAATTCATACTTTGGGAATGACTTTTCTGACATCAATCGGGAATATTCAACTTTGCAAAGCATGTTCGATTTCAAAGGGATACATATTAGAAACTCATTACTGACAGAGGGACCTAGTTTACTGATTTATGTGTAATTTATGACTTTGGCCTTTATTTGTACTGTTAGAATACTTTCCACTAAGCCATCAAGTTCTCTTTATTCTTTGTTTTTGAGATTATTTACCAATTTAAAACATCATTTATTAATAGTCCCTAACTAAACTTGCCAGTTTTGCCCACTTTACGTTTTATCACTACTTATAAAATCTTATACAACAGCTACTTATGAATAGCCAATACCAGCTAACCTTCCTCTAGTCCTCCCAGACACAACCCTGAACATCAGAACCACCAAATTATTCTGGGTGATGTTAACTTGATGACCAACGAAGAAAACTATCTCAACCGTTCACTTGTCTCCTTAACAAGTGTTTCTGTGAAATAGTGGCTTTCTTCTAGAAAATGTTTTTATAGATCAAAAAACTAGTGTCTCTAATAAAACTTTTAATGTTAAAAACTACCAGTGAAATCTATCTCTAAATTAAAGGAATCCATTCTACAAGCCCTTCTCAGAATTTATTCTTGAGTTTGTATAGTTTAAACCAAGGGTTAGCAAACTATGGTCTGTGGGTGGAATCCAGCCTGCCAGTTACTGGTAATTGGAAATGAAGGTTTATTAGAACACAGCCATCCCATTCATTTATGTAGTATCTGTGGCTGTTTTCACTCTACAACGGAGTGGGTAGCTGTGACAGAGATCATATGGCCCTCAGAGCTTAAAATACTTACAAACTGCATCTTTACAAAAAAGGTTTGCCAACACCTATTTTAAACACTTCCATTAAGAAGAAAAAAGCTATTAATTTTGAATTACAATAACGTAAATATTTTCTCATTTTCTTCTCATCACTTTGGCCTACAGAAGTTGATGAAGATTTTTGTGAAACAGCCTGGATATCTCAACACTACTTATAACCTTGATCCTATGGATTCTTTAAAAAGTATAATCAATTGTACAAAGGAGTTTAGGAAAAAATCCTATTTGTAGATGAGGGACATTATTATCTACTGACTTGAGTTACTCAAATAATCAAGCAAAGAACAGAGCGGAAATGCTCCAACAGACCATGTTTATTTCTCTTGAAATCAGGTTTATGGAACAGCTGCTAACAAAAACAGTAAGTACTAGTTCAATACAAAGGTTTTACTCACATTTATAAACAATTTAAAAAACTTCAATATTAGTAATTTCACAATTCTTAAAATTTAGGGCTAAGATGGCTTTTAACACTATTATGGAATCAATTTTTTCAGGTAACATACAACTTTGTTATAGCACTTTTCCTTTTCTCAACCAAACACATTTGACCCACAACTCCTAGGGCAGTGTGATAGATGTGAATGGTTCAGAAAACTGTGAAAGGTATGACTTATCTTCCTTTGACTTTCCTAAAAATCACAGAAACACATGTACCCTGCACTACATATAGTATTTGCATGCTTGGTTTAAATAGCACACAATTTCTCTTTTCAACTAGTTTTCCATAAATATTAAAGTATCAGGAATTTTGTTTCTATAAGTTCTCAAAATAATCATTAGATTTTCACAATATTTACTAGAAAAATAAAGCCAAGCTACCAAACCTATGGTTTAGGCCAAAAAAAAGTTTATTCAAGAAATGTAAAAATATTTTAATTTATCATATTACAATGAATCAATATGGAGTCAAAATTGCACAATTACACATTTACAATAATTCCACATATCATCCTCAGAATAATCAGCTTCTGTACAAAGATTCACAGGTGTCCAATGTATGTAATTCTTCCTCAGTGTGCTACTGAGTTCAGAGGTTCTGCCCGTATATTCCCTAAATCAAGTGCAGAATCTGTTTCTTCATCAATTTCTCCAATGACTGCACTGCAATTAGTTGAAGAGGAACAAAAATAAGTTAAAACTATCTCGTTTCTGAATAAAACTGAGATGGCAAAGTAAACAGAAGTATGTAACATGAAAACCAAACTTTTCATAAGGCATAAGATTAAGTGATAAAACTCAAGAAATCATTTGAAGGCAACAATATACCAGAAACCAATATTAAATGACTTATTTCATATAGTGTGACTGGATCATAACTCCTTAAAGGAAAAAGACAAAAATCAGATAGATCAAGTATAAAACCCCCAAATTTCCAATCCTACAATTTCAATTCCAGGGACTGACTGGGGAGGTAGGGGGAGGAGAGAATCATAAAATTACTACTATATAAGGAAATAAAAGCACCTGTTATTTAAGTAACATCAATGAACTAACCCCATCAATGGTATAGTATCTATTAGTGATTCTCATGATTTCTCAGTTTATTTAAATTCAAGAATGAAAAGTATACAAAAATAGCAGCAACAAGTACTTAGGTATCTAACAAATGATTTTTTGAGGTGATTGACTAGAGTTAAAGCTAGTAAACTTTCCTTTGATTTAACACAAACATAACATTAATTTCATTAATACCATGCTAGGTAACAAAGCCAGGGCTTTCCAGCTGGAAATAGTCATTGTTACATCCAAACCAGGAGACATGTATGAAATATTATTCCACTTTGGTTTTAATAAGAGTAAATTCTACAGATGAATACTTTTAATAAAGAATTTGCCCAATTTTACTTTAAACTACATAAGGCCTTCCGTTCTCTAATAATGGAAAGTACCAAACTCTGGGAAAATCTATTGTTTTCTCAATATAAAACAAATTTCTTTTTATTTTGTCTTCTCAGGTTTCATTTAGAGATGGGTTTCAACATTTACTGACATCCATAGTACAAATACTCCCACTATAGCCAATATCAAGCTACCAACAAAACATCAATCAACCAGCTTGCAAAACTGAAAATACAATAATCTCTTTCCATGAGCCAGTACAAGCTGGCTTCAGCACTCCACTGGATCTACAGAAAATATTTAATTTTTAAAAAAATACAGTTCAGCCCTGGCTGGTGTGGCTCAATGGACTGAGCATGGGCCTGCGAAGCAAAAGGTCACCAGTTCAATTCCCAGTCGGGGCACATGCCTGGGTTGTGGGCCATGTCCCCAGTAGGGAGTGTGCAAGAGGCAACAACGCTTTGATGTTTCTCTCCCTCTATCTTTCCTTCCCCTTTCTCTAAAAATAAATAAAACCTTTAAAAAGCTATAGTTCAAAACCACATATTTTTTTAATGTAAGAGAAATTCTTAAAATCAATCATTATGCAGAGCCCCAATATAAAGAATCAGTATGTTCTGGTCAGGGGACCTGGGCCCCACCTGCTTTTCCTTCTTCTTGTTCTTATTGCTCACTTTATAACCCCACCCAAAAGTCATTTCTATAGAATATTTTATAAACCCCTTATTTTTATTAAAGATCAAATAATTTAAAGATGATTTTAAGATAAACAATTTGAATGAACAGTATTCTTTCATCGTGTATATTCTACCTATCTCCTAAAATAATCTGAGATGCTAATGTATCTTTTACTGCCTGTCAGCCACGTTTTAAATCTATACTACTCATTAGAAAATTGATTCAACAATTTTCTACCCGTTATAACTGCAATGTCTAAAACAGCAGCTAACAGCCACATGTGACTATTAAATTACAATCAAACAAAATTTAAAACTCAGTTCTTTAGTCACACCAACCACTTTCCAAGTACCCAGTAGCCATACACGGCTAGCACCGACTTCAGTGGATAATGCAGATATATACCATTTCCACCATCCCAAATAGTTCCACCGAACAGTTTTGCCCCACACTATTACAGACTTTTCTTAAATCGCCACCATTAAAATATACATTCTCAAACTGCCCTATCAGTGTGCCACAAATTAACTGAGGTCACAGCATAAAAAAAGTGTGCCAATTATACTAAAAAAATTAATAGAAAAAAATAAGTAATGAAACAGTACATGTTTTTAAATTCAGCTATACTATAGAGCATGAATCATTTAAAATTATTCATGCAAGAGATTTCAAAGACATTTTCAAACCCTAGCTTTGGTACCCTAGGAGTATATTTATATTCCTCTGAAATTAAGGGTATGTTGGAAGAACATTCTATGAAGCCTCTCTAATGAAGCTTTCATGACAAGGCAGAGCCCCTTCTGGACCTTATTTATTTAGGCCACATAACTATTTACAAATCTCAGTAGATAAAAACTTTTTCTCCATGTAGCAGGGCAGTGCACCTACAGCATATTTAATCTACCTTTTAAAAGACATAATTTACTTACACATTGTCACCTCTTACGATGTATAACCCTAGTACCACTTGTTCTACTCCCTGTGAAGAGCTGAACACTCGTTCATGGCTTTCATCCAAAATCAAATTGATGGTCTGGTCAAAACCTTTCAGTGTTCCCTGTAAAAAAAAAAAAATTCACAAGAAAAAGATAAATACCCCGGTTTACTTGAATGTGTAAATTTTATCACACAACAATTTTAGTTGCTGGGTCCTCCAACAGAAATACATGATTTAAGTCCACTGTAAAACAGAATACCTCTTTATAATTCACAGTATTCTGATGTAACACTTACCTCTTAGTTTTTTAAGGAGTAAAAAAACCCCACTACACATTTGATTAGTGTGCAGAGTTGCTGAGAATTACAAAGGACATCTAGGTACCAGTATATTTCCAAGAAAGTAACATAAAAGCCCAGGCAGTCCAGTCTAGGAGCTAACATTCTAAAGACACAAACTAAAATAAGTAAAATTTAAGGGAAAACTATACAGAGTTGGACAAAAGCAGGCTTATAAACCTGTTTATACAGAAAAATGTATAATACAAGAATAGATAATAACAGAAGAATAAACTCTGTTTTGTGTACTCACGACTATAAACCTACTTTTGCCCACCCCTGTATGCGTGTACATACTAGTACTAGGCCCTGTGCTAAACATGCTGCCCACAATATCTCAACTATCTTTTTTTTTTTTTTTTTTGGATTCTCACTTGAGGATATATCCACTGATTCCAGACAAGAGGGAGGGAGGGAGGGAGGGAGGGAGGAAGATAGATGACAGATCACGAAAGGAAAGAAAGAAAAAGAAAAAAAAAGAAAGGAAGGAAGGAGGGGGAGAGAGATGGAGAAATGGAGAAGAGATGGAGATGGGGGGGCAAGGGGGAAAGGGGGGAGGGCAAGAGCGAGAGAGCATGCATGAGAAAGAGAGAGAGAGAGAAATATCAGTGTGAGAGAGACATCAACTGGTTGCCTCTTGAACATGCCCAGATAGAAGACCCAACCCGCAATCCAGGTATGTGCCCTAAATGGAAATCAAACCTGAGACCTTTGGATTTATGAGATGACACTTCAACCAACTGAGGCACACCAGCCAGGGCTAACTAATCTTTACCCTTTGAAGTACTGTAGATATAATTATTCCCACTTCAGAGAAGAAAAACTGAAGCACAGGGAGGTTAAATAATCTCTTGAAGTTTTATAGGTAGAAGGCAGCAGAGCTAGGACCTGAACCATGAAAGGATAGCTTCAAAGCCAAACCACTGAACTACTATACTACTGATACTATGAAGAAGCAAATATAATTTATCTTTTTTAACACATTGTTTGCGGATATTTTTTATCGCGCTACTACCAGTCAACGTAAAACATATAAATACATTTCCAGCATACAATGTATTAAGAGATTCAAATAAGTCCCATGAACATGTAAAAATTTCAACTGGTATTGACAGCTATTAGTTAATGAATACTTCCTACTTGCCAGAAAGTGTTCTATGGGCCTCACAAATATTTACTTGTTTATTTTCCTAACAATGCAATAAGGTAGATACAAACATGACTGCAATAATTAAAACCAGAATTTGAGGGAAATATTTAAGTAGACCTAGCTGGTGTGGCTCAGTGGATTGACTGCTAACCTGTGAACCAAAGGGTCAGGGGTTTGATTCCCAGTCAGGGCACATGCCTGGGTTGTGGGCCAGGCCCCCCAGTAGCGGGCACACAAGAAGCAACCACACATTGATGCTTCTCTCCTTTTCGCCTTCCCTTCCCCTCTGTCTAAAAGTAAATAAATAAAATCTTTTTAAAAATAAAAGAAACATAAAGATAAATAAAAATAAAGTTTTATTTTTCCAATTCAATTATCTATCCTATTAACAAAAAAAATTTAAATGATGTTTTCACAATAACTACTTGCAAATATTTGTTAATAGCAGTAGGCTTCTCAAAGTGTTAAGCTGAGATTTAAATATTTCACACTGTCCTTGACAAAACATAAGGTAAAGTCCATAAAAGAAAACATAACTGTTCTCCTGATTAAGGGGGCAAGATAACTGGCTTAGCTTTAGAGTCAAATCCAATTTAAATCCCAGTTTGGTTCTGCCACTTACTACACATGACTCTGGGAAAGGGACTTCCTTCTTCTGATCTTGCTTCCTAACCTAGAATACAGGAATAATTCTTCTTCACAGAGTTATACTGAAGATTAAAAGGTATAGTGCACGTAAAGTGCCTGGTACATGAGATAATTTAATGGCAAAGCCTAACACTTTGGGGAATAGTCACTTAAGGACCCACTGAGAAAAATCACAAGGATTAAACAGAAAACAAGAAAACAAAAACAGAATTGCAGAATAAATAAAAGATTAAGTTATATGAACTAGACACAGAAAAGAGAAAGTTTAGCAGCCTTAAAACATTTTGATAACAAACAGCTGTATGAATTATAAGTGAATAAATAACTAAGTAGCCAAAAACCATGGGATAAATTCCTCAGATCAAGGAATAACAGAAGAATCAAAGATTTATTTGGAATTAAAAAGGATACTGTGATAAATGGACTAATGAAATGAAATAAATTTAGGATCAATCATCATAATTTGTCCTATAGAAGACAGAGGTAATACAACCTAAGAATCAAAGAATATTAACCATACAAGACCTAAATGTTCATTATTCTATGTATGTAGTATGTATATTATACAAAATGTTTCAGAGGCATATACAAAACTTCAAAAATAATTATAACATTCATGTACTGAATACCAGAGTACTGACTGGAAAAGTAAAAATGGAAGGGAAAGGTAAGTATAAAATATAGGCAAGTATCTGCAGACTAGACTAAATGCTCTGAGGGCAGAATCTATTATTCATAATAGCTCCCAGAAGCCTTGTAACTTATACTCAATATTTATTAATAAAAAATGCTCATAAAGAAATGATGCATTCACAACATAAAAACAGTTTCTAACTTCTTCAATTCCTTGTAATAATTACACACTTAGAAAAGGAAAAAATAGAAAAAGAAAATCCTTTTTGGTATGTGGTCAGTGTAACCTTTTAGATAAAGAGCTGAATCACAAGAAAAGTTTAATGCAGGATACTATATAATGCTATAGCACCTAGGCATTAGAGGTGAGCGCTTCCATTGAAAAATTTACATCCAATAAGCCTCCAGGAAAGCAGAGAGTGAATATGCCAAATACTTACCACTATCATTCTCCCATCAGAAGTAATAACAGCAACAGTTCCTAATAAATGAATCAAGGAAAGCAACCTGGGACCTTAGAGCGTAGTAAGAAGTGGTTTGAATTACCACTAGGGAAAAGGCGACAAAGATAGAACTATTAACACAGGCATTACATTCACAACATAAAAACTTGAAAGTTCCTAACTTCTTCAATTCCTGTGACAATTACACAATTAGAAAAGGAAAGAGTAAAAAAAACAAAATCCTTTTTTGGTATGTGATCAAGCCTAACCTGTGTCAAAACATCTGGCATGTTTGGTACTCTAATTGGGGAATATTGCCTCTGACTTTGAGCAAGACATTTCCCCCTTTCTTATATCTGCTTCCTCATCTCTGAAACAAAAATAGGTTAGAGCTGAATTAATGGTGAATGATTTAAAGCGTGGGTTAAGACACTGTCTTCCAGAATTTAGGTTGTGAACTTCAAAAGAAAAACAGCTATAATCCGTGTCACAAGGTAGGAATATGCTTTGTTTGCATCATTTAAAAGTATCCAGTATTTCACTCTGGCCCCAAATTTATATGTGAAAAAAACGTAGTGTTTCTGTCCTCAGACTTTAAAAGGGTTAATACATAAATAGACTTTAAGACTTCACAGATAAGTGGCTTTCTAGTCACTTGTCCCTTGTGACGATCCATTACAACTGCAAGCATTATTTCCATTCCATCAACAAATAAGTTATGACTTCAAGTGGTAAAGGGGTGGAAATTCAATTTGTGTCCCATCCTTATAATTTTTGCTATCCTCGAACAATGAGCAAAACCTAACAATAAAACAAGTACAGGGATTTACAAGACCATCGTCGCCACTAAAAGGGCTATGCTCATTTTTATTCCCAAACTTGACTGCACAGGCCCCAGGAAAGGAGTAAGGACCAATCAAAACCTGACTTCCACAGACAGGGAAAAGTTCAGAAAAATCACATTTTAAAGACTAAAATGAAAAGGCGCCTCGGGCCCACTGGAGTCGCGGTGGCCTCCAGCCCCAGGCGCAGGATTGGTGAGTCAGGATCCTTAATCCCCGAACCCGGGCCAAGGTGTGGCCGGAAATCCCAACCGCCCGATCCCGACCCCGGCCTCTCCAGGACCCGCGCTCTCCAGTCGCAACCCGGAGTCACCTAGGCTCCAGCTAGCGCCGGCCACCAGAGGATACGGTTGATATAGGTCTCCAGGGCTGAAGTCATGGCGCTCCGCCGGCCACTCCAAGCAACGCGGCAGTGTAGCCGACAAAAGAAACTAAAACAGATCACCCGCAACACACAACGGTCCAATCCACTGACTGCCGCAAATATCGCGAGACTTCCCGCACGTTAGCTTCCGCGAGTAAAAGATTGGCAGAAACCCGTCAACCAAACCTCTGAAGCCTAGCAGTGACAGTTTAGTGCGCATGCGCAGTATTTTTCTGCTGATTTTCGGGGGCAGGGTCTCGGAAACCTAGAGGGGCGGAAGCGAGCGGGACCCTAGCGAACGGGAGACAAAGGAAAAGAAGAAACTCCCTTAAGGTGGAGTGCGAGGGGGAAAGCTGGGAAAGCGAGTTTTCTAGCAGAGTGAAAGTAGTGCCTACAAGTTACTAGTGGGAAGTCTTACTAGCGGGAAAGACAAGGAACAGAATAAGGTGTTTTCATCACAATCAGAGATGAGTGCTGGTCTGTGAAATATAGGTGTGGGAGAGTGGAATCCCTAGTTTGCACAACAGGGGCCAAAATAAACCTTTGAGAAACTGAATGGCCTGTGACAAACTTGAGCACGTTCTGGCCATTTGGTATACATCTTTGGAGACTACACTGATAAAAGGCATGTTTGCATATTTGAAACCAGAAATGCCAGTGTTCGTACTGCTTGTCACCTACCAGACCCAATAAGCAGAGGCAGGGGTTGAATCTTTACGGGCTCTTACTCAGATAGCCAGCGATCTGAGAAGATGGTAGCTTTGTACCTTAACAGCCCCTCTTAAATTCCATTTTAAAATGGTCCTTTTTATAAGGAGAATAAAGTGTAGGTAAGGGATTTGGAATTAAGGGAAAAGTTAGTTGGGTTAAAAAAACTGCAGCATCCTCGCCTTGGGTGATGGGCTTTAGCTGTGTTCTGGGCAGTGGTCAAGTCACTGGAGGGCACACATCGATTCACAAATCGATTGAATTGCGATACGTGATGCAATTCAATCGCTCACATATCTTGACTTGCAAGTGCTCCTGAGGTACAAACATGGAACTGCTTGTGGACTTCTGGAGTCACGGTGTGTCACACATTCAATTCCTGGAACAATAGCTTTTACATGCATTGATTACTAAGCTTATTAGCTATTACTTAAACTAAAATTTTCCAACTTTCAAGTCCCCCATTATATTCTCCATTTGCCCCTAAAAGTGCCCCACCTGGAAAAGGTGTGTGTGCCTCCCTTGCAAAACAGCCTTCTTTTACCATACCACAAGGTCTCCCTGACGTTAGGATTCAATTAGTAAGTAAAAGGTCTGCTGCAGCACTCTGGAAAGGATTGATTTAAGCAAGAGCTTTCTAGTAAGCACCAGACTGGGTTCTGGTGCTCTGCTAGTCCTAGCTCTGCTTATGAATTGTGTGGGTGCCCTTGAACAAGTAGTACCACCTCATCTTGGCCTCAGTTTTCTTAGAAGCTGCCACAGCTATAATTTTGGGTATTTCCAAATATTACTAGAAAACTTAACTCTTCTTTAACTGTGGGACCCTAACTCTGTTAAGGGCCCTGGCAGTGTGGCTCCATTGGTTGGAGCATCCTGCCTTACACCAAAGGGTTGTGGGTTCAGATTTTTTGTCAGGGCACATGCCTAGGTTGTGTGTTGATCTCTAAATTTTTTAAAACTAAAAATAGTTTTAACTAAAACCTCTTTATACAAGCTTGTTTTGAAATTCCAAATTTTTGTTATAAGTTATTCATTACAAAGAATAATTACTGTCACATAGTGTTTTGTTTATGTGCTTTAAATATATTTTCACTAAAACCTTGGAGCTACAGGCTTATCACATAATTTTATAGTAAAGCCCATACCTATTATCAAGCCAATCAGATGACTTTATTTTTCAATTTAAATATATATGTTGAAATGCATTCTGTGAGAACTGTTGGAAAGTCAATCTACCATGAGCTTTGAAGTTCCCTGTACCTCCTGGGTATGCTTCAAATGCAAAGTCTTTCTTACTCTTTATTTGGGTCAGTTGTATGTCCCTTGTAACTCAATTTCTAGGTAAACAGCTGTATAATATACATTTTTCCATTCTCTCAAAATATTTTATTTTGTTTCAGTGACTTTCTGTTGTTGATATGTACATCTCTGAACTTGTGGGTTTTTTCTGGAACCCTGCCTACCTATGTGTGGTAGGCTGGAAATCCTGGGGAATTAGCACTTTTAGGAAGCAGTCATCAGTGACTGACAAGGTAGTTTTATAAATACATCAGCCTCTCTTAAACCAGGTAGGATAATTCAGGTGGGATATCTCCAGTCATTCAACATAGTAGCTGACTTAATAATGCACCTCTCATTATTAGTGGTGATTGTCTTCCTTTTCTTCTAACACTTCTCCACCTTCTTACTGGTTTTCCCCAAATAAACTACTTGCACTTGAATTCTTACCTCACGGTCTATTTAGAGGAGACCCAAACTAAGATACAGATCATGAATACTTCCCCCTTTCAAAGCGATCTGTACCTTACTTGAGTTTGAGGGCATCTATAGCCTAATCCCAATCCTTATCACCAGATCACTTTTCACATGATGCAAAGAAGGATATGAGGCTTCTCCCCCTCTCCACAGATCTGTGCAGGTCTCTTTCAATATCCCTAGGTAAGCAGTTACTGCTGCCACCAAAGTTGGTTTAAAATAGGTTGTTTACTTAAAAAATACCTGTGTATGGATAGAACATAGCCAGGTTGTTGCAGTAAAACTTCAGTTAGGCTCACTGATGTGGCAAGAAATAAAGCACAGAAATGACAATAGCACAGCTAGAATTTATTTAATGGTGTTAGGGTAAACTGCAGGGTGTCCCTCATCAGGTCTGAAATGGTATAAATTGCAGAGAGTGAGCCCACAGTCTAGAACTACTCTGACCAGATGATTTCTCCCCGTGAGAGGAGGAGATCCCCCAACTCTGCATATGGCTCCTAGTTATTGCAACCACTAGTCTATATACTAATCTCATGTATATCATTTGCCCTGCTTGCTTACTGGTTCAAAAGCAAGCTGACGTGGAAGCACCATTAAATGAGTCTGAGTTGCTGTTCTGACCCCAAACACTGACTAGCCTGTGGTCTGGCCATAATATGTGCCACCAATAAACCTATGTATCCCCTAAACATTGAGCACTTCAGGTAAAAATTTGACAAATTTGAGCTCACCTTCTTCCCCAATACCACAGTGATCTAGCTGTGGCATTCAAAATCCTTGGTGATTTTGGTGGTAGAGATGAAGGTTTGAACTACTCAGGCCTCTTCCTGAAGTAACAGGACATGGGATGGTGATCCTACAAGGACCCAGAGCTTACAGAATAAGTCATTCATGTTGGCATTTCCAGTACTAGTGGCAGTCAAACTATTTAGCAAAAAGTTTCTCCAGTCTTCCTTAAATCATGTTGGGCTGGTAATGGTTTATTCTACCTCTTTGCAAGACTGTGCCTATAATATTGCCCTTCTGAGTCCTGGGATTTCTTTATAGACCTTTCTATTTAGAAGACTGTCAAGACGGAGTCTCCAGAAGCACACCTTGAAGTAAAAGTTGATTTATATGTCACTGATTTATGAGGAAATATTCCCAAGAGAAATGAGGATTTTAAGGAAGCAGTGGGAGAAGGGGAGGAAATGAAGCATGCTGCATTTGCAGAGTAGGTCTTAAACCCAGGCCTGCATTGTGTGAGTGGATGCTGCACAGTGTTGTCCTCACCAGAGGCAAGGGACCTGGGCTTCTATAACCCCCACCTCGCCAGTCCTTGAGAAGGGTTGCCTGGTATGGAACAGGCAGACTTCCAGCTCTTTGTCAGGGAGGACAAAGCCCAGGTAGCCTAATGGTGGCAGTATTCTGCTAAAGAGAAGCAGGTCCTGGCCTCAGGAGACAAAATCACATGAAGCCAGGAGAGAGGTGCACAGAATCCATGGAGGTAATGTTAGGAGGTCTGAGTAAAGCTATACAGGGTTCAGTTGATTTAATTTCTAGCCACTTAAGTTTTGGGGATATATGAAGTGGGGAAACGTTAGAAGGGTCTGAAGATATTTCCATTTTTGTAAAAGATATTTAAAAGTGTATTTCTACTTCTTGTCAACAAGGTATACAGCCCCAAAAAACATTCACTTGTAGTCAAGGCAGTTATTTTGTTATATGGGCAGGGGTAAGAAAGGACTGTAGAGGATTATGCACTGTATAGAAGAAATTTTTGTGACATTAACAAACCCTTAATATTGTCTGAAATGTTTGTTGGGACACTTCATTGTTGAACTGTTTTTTGTTATATATGCAAACTAAGTTTTCCTAGAAGTTATCATAGCCTGAGGGCTCAGAGGAAGTTTCATACACACACACATACACACACACCATATTTTGCCATGTATAATACTCACTTTTTGCCCCAATTTTCAGGCAAAATACAGATGGGGATTATACATGGGAATTAGTACCAAGACATGTATGTGCATTATACATGGCAAAATATGGTGTGTGTGTGTGTGTGTGTGTGTGTGATCCTCACTTAAAGATAATTTTAATTGACTTTTAGAGAGAGAGAAACATTGATTGTTTGCCTCCTGTATGACCCCCGACTGGAAATCAAACCTGCAACCCTGGTATGTGTCCTGACTGGGAATCAAGTTGGCACCCCTTTGGTGTATAGGGTGACACTCCTACCAACTGATTCACCTGGCCAGGGTGAAAGTTATGTAACAATAAGTTGGACTTGTCTAGTTTGTGCCAAATCTGCCTTATGCAGTATTTCTATCCCCCATTTAAAGTCTTCCTGGTCATTTTGAGGAGTCTACCTTGGGTGTCTCAGAATAACTCACCAGTGTCCTTTCATTTCTTCTATTCCAGATTTCATTATTTTTCAGGTAGCCCTGAGAATTCTCTTTAGGGTGGCCCTTTCTACCAGTACCATGACTCAGGCCTGCAGTGACAATATAAATATCTCTAGGGGAGCAGGGAATGAGAGAGCAGAGGGTTATCTCCCAAAACTTCCAGAACTTTAGGCTGTTGAGTTTGCCAAAACCATAGTCTATTCTCAGTACATTATCTTAGCTAAAACTGTATTGTTTTCAGATCTTAAGTGATGAGGATTCCTTCTTGTCTTGTTATCAGAGCTTGTTATTAGGTTGAAGGAGAGCCACATGGATAGCCAGGTCTGGGAGAATCCTTGCAAAAACAACTCTTGCTTCTGTCTGTATGTAGCTGGCCCCCTGCACCCAGAGTTGAGATACAAGACCATGGAGGTGGGTGAAGAAAAAGATCCTCTTCATAGTCCCTTTCTACTACATGCAAATGAACTCATGGAAACAGATTACTATAAACATCAGAAACTCTTAGTTTGACTTGAATTGTAGCAATTGACACACTTCATCTTAAGTTTGTCTTCTCCTATAAACCCCTCCAAAGAAACACACACAAACACACACATACATGTGCTTACCCACACAGAAAGCCCCTCTGTAAATAGAGATGTTGTAGTGGGATTTAATTTGTTTACTTATTCAAAAATCTTTAATGGAAGTTTGACATGCTGAAAAAACAGAAAAAGTTATTTGATAAAGTGTATCAAATAAGTAAGACAATTTTCTTAAGTTTACCATTCTTGTGGAGGACACATATATTTATTTATATCTTTATATATGCTATCCACTGTAGGATAGCAGAAAGGGAAGTATACAGTGGTGTTTGTTACTCCATAATTCCTACTGGGAACAGGATCTCTATATATAACTAAGCTTTTTAATCCAACTGTGGTTAGGATCTCTTACTGCTTTGGGTTGCCAAAGTAACTGGATATCTGGAAAACACTACTAGATGGAGAACCATATTTCCTGACCATTATCAGTTCTACAAATATTTATTGGTAGAGGGCCAGACACTATGATGATAATTGGTTATCCAAAGCTGCCCTTGAATTCACACTATAATGACATCACTTCTGAAATAAATGGAAGTATGGAGTTTATTCTGCCTGTGGGTTTAGGTTGGGAGACACAGGAATGGAGTTATGCACTATTAGCTCAAGTTTTAATGGGAGCAGTTTCCTGGATGGAAACAAGGGAATTAGAATGATATTCCTCGTATCCAAGAGCTGGAAGGATAGGCAAACATTTTGGACTGGTTAGGAGAAAGACAAAATAAATTCAGTTTAGAAGACTGATCTAAAGTTTCCAGATTGGTTTAGTAATCAATTATGAATTGAATGACGCTTCTTGCCTGAGTCATTGGGATCGACTGCCCAATTTGACCTAGGAAAGATTCATGGCAGTTCTCAGTCATTTCACTTGGCCTGTTTCTTTAATCATGCCTCTCTCCCCCTGCAAGGCTCTGCTCTGGCTTCTTACCTGCTAAGGAGCAGTTTCAAGCCCATCCACAGGATGCCTATACTACTTCATCCTGAATTGTCACACTCTGGTCTATCTGATTCATTCAAAATCATCTTTCTCTAGTTTTCAACCTAATTTACACAAACTATAAAACCTGAAAACTTTCCAATATGTTTCTGATCATCACAGTGTCTGGCCCTCTGCTCCACCAATAAACATATATAAATAGAACTGATAATGGTCAGGAAATATGGTTCTCCATGTAGTGGTATTTTTCTGATACCCAGTTACCTTGGCAACCATTCAAAGT
The DNA here is from genome assembly GCF_004126475.2 of Phyllostomus discolor. Taxonomy (NCBI): domain Eukaryota; kingdom Metazoa; phylum Chordata; class Mammalia; order Chiroptera; family Phyllostomidae; genus Phyllostomus; species Phyllostomus discolor. Next base: position 65,813,226 of record NC_040912.2, on the reverse strand, counting down.
TACCCTGAAAAAAGACAAACTTTAAATGAAATGTTTGATAATTGCACTGATAAAATGGCTTTGATTCAATATTATATGACAATTTAAACTGAAATTTTGCATGCTTTAGTACCTCCATCCTAATTTATACTCAGTTTATAAAATGAAAAAAGAAATTAGTATATGGCTAAGTGCTATAAAAAAACAATTACTGAACCTATGTCATTAAACAAAATTTATTTCTTATTCACCTAGAATCTGATGCGGGTTGAGCAACTCCTCTGGATGGTGTCCTCTTAGCAAAGAGTCAATGATCTAGGATTCTGTCATCCTTAACATTTACCCTGGTAGTCAGTGCAAAAAGGAAAGAACTTTGGAATCACATAAGGTATTTTAAAAGGCTACACCTTGATGCGTATTTCATCACTTTGCTCTATATTCCAGTGTCTACAACTGAGTCACAATTCCCTAACCAAACTGTACCAGAGACTAGGAAATGTAATCAGGCTGTGTGTGCCTGGGAAGAGGAGTGGAATTGGTGTACATCTAGCCTGTCTGTCCTGTTTCAGAATGCATCTAGAACTAATGCTTTCATTTTACTCATGGTTAAAACCATCACAGGATTTAGTTGAAACAGAACTAATCCAGGACTCAGGTCTCCTGAACACAACACTTCCTTCAATGTTCCAGATTATTTTCCTATATTGGTCGGGGGGCTTTTGGGAGCAAATAGTGGAAAACCTGAACCAAAGTGGATTAAGAAATAAAAAATGTGGAGGTATATATATATTCATGTAACTGAATTGCCCACAGATTATTTTTATTTTAGGCTATTGAGAAGTCTTGATTCATATGTTCATGATGACATAGGGACACCAACTCCATTTTGAGCCATGCAGCTCTATCCACCACCAGGTGCTGGGCTCATTTTTGTGCTAAATCCCCTCATGATGGCACAATACTAAAGCTACCACGGGAGAAAAAGAAAATTCCATTCACAGGAGTCCTTAGTAAATCTCTGGCATTTCTTGGTCAAAATGTGATACATGCCCACCCCTCAACAAATCGCTGTGGTCAGGTATAAGATGCTCTGCTGAACTTAATCTACAGATGAGGTCTATTTTTTCAAACCATAAGACTACTTTGTACTGGAAATGGGTGAGTTCTTCTATAGAAAATGAGGTGCTCTGGATTGGAAAGGGGAAATAGATGCTAAGAATGGGGTCAATAAATATTCATTTTTCCCTAAGATGTCTTTAAAACTAATGCAGCAAAATTCCAATATTAAGATGCCTAGGTAGCTCATAGATCCAGATATTTATATAACAGTCATAGCTCAGCACTCATTGGCTTTATAACTCATCAAACTCTATACTTGGTCACATTTTGAAGAGATAAAACTGTTTCAGTATTTGGCACTTGCTCGGACCCATCACACTTGTTAGAACTTGTATGAGCCATGACACTGCCCCACAAGAGAAAATGCTTCATCACTCGGTACTTGGTCTCGGAACTCGTCATGAGTTGTGGGAGAAATTAACAATGAGTACCAAGGTACTACTATATGCGTGTGTGTGTGTGTGTATGAAGATTTTATTTATATTTAGAGAGAGGGGAAGAGAGGAGAAAGAAAGGAGAAAACATTGATATGCAAGAGAAACATCTGTTGGTTACCTCTCACACACCCCCCAATGGGGGACTAGTCCACAACCCAGGCACATGCCCTGAGCAGGAATTGAATCAGCGATTTCAGTTTGCAGGATGACTCCCAACCCACTGAGCCACACTGGTCGGGGCATAGATCTAATTATATTGAGTTGAATCATATTCTATCTATATAAAATATCTATAGCTCCTAAATTTATTTTCATTTAAATTTGCTGGAAGATTTTTATATAACTATGAACCTAAGTTTGGAAATAAAAATTGAAAGGTATACAGCATTTACAATTGCCATGTTTTAATGAGATGTCCTAAAATCTTATGGTTCAGAATATAATATTTATTTTTTCTAGGGACTTCTACTCACAAACTTTCTGGACAAAGAGCATTACTTAGGGCCACTGCTAAGCCAAAGGTCAAGAAGCTTTGCCAAGATTTTTCTTACTGTGTTGTCTATACCTAATCAGCAACCCTTTACATTTTCAAATGGCCTCTGAAAACATACTCTTTCTACCTTTACATACAAACCCTGTAATTCCTCACTTTTCTCTTTCCATTAATAATTACTTTCAAACATTTTACCATATTTTAGGGTGCCATGCAGGTTGAATAGCATAAGCTGTGCAAAATACACATTTTGTTGTAGATCCAAAAAAGCTATACCTTTTTCTGTCTCAGAAAATGTTTTAAAACTTGCTACCTACACAACCATAAATGGTTTAATGATAGCCATTTAAGTATACCATCCAAATCTTAAACAATTTCATGAAAGACACACTAGATTATTTCCACAGAGAATTGCTCTCATTTTATTTTATTTTTATTTTTATATATTTTATTGATTATGCTATTACAGTTACCCCATTTTTGCTCCCCTTTATTCACCTCCATCCTGTACCTCCCCAGCGTGGTTCCCCCACCTTAGTGCATGTCCATGGGTCAAACATGTAAGTTCTTTGGCTTCTTCATTTCCCATACTATTCTTAACCTCCCCTCATCTATTTTGTACCTACCATTTATGCTTCTTATTCCCTGTGGCTTTTTTCCCCATTTTCCCCCTTTTCCTCCCCACTAATAACCCTCCATGTGATCTCCATTTCTGTGATTCTGTGCCTCTTCTAGTTGTTTACTTAGTTTGTTTTTGTTTATGTTTTGGGTTCAGTTGATAGTTGTGAGTTTGTTGTCATTTTACTGTTCATATTTTTTCTCTTCTTTTTCTTTAACATTTCATATAATAAGGGCTTGGTGATGATGAACTCCTTCAACTTGAGCTTATCTGGGAAGCACTTTATCTGCCCTTCCATTCTAAGTGATAGCTTTGCTGGCTAGAGTAATCTTGGATGTAGGTCCTTGCCTTTCATGACTTGGAATACTTCCAGCCCCTTCTTGCCTGCAAGGTTTTTTTTTTTTTTTGAGAAATCAGCTGATAGTCTTCTGGGAACTCCTTTGTAGGTCTCCTTTTCTTTGCTGTTTTAAATTCTCTCCTTATCTTTAATCTTGGGTAGTGTAATTATGATGTGCTTTGGTGTGGGCTTTCTTGGGTCCAACTTCTTTGGGACTCTCTGAGCTTCCTATACTTCCTAAAAGTCTATTTCCTTTGCCAAATTAGGGAAGTTCTCTTTCATTATGTTTTCAAATAAGTTTTCAATTTCCTGCTCTTCCTCTTCTCCTTCTGGTACCCCTATGATTCAGATGTTAAAATGTTTAAAGTTGGAATGTTTAAGGAATGTTTAAAATAAGCCTCTCATTTTTTAATTGTTGTTTCTTCATTCTGTTCTGGTTGAAAATTTCTTTCTTCTGCTTAAAACCATTGATTTGAGTCCCAGCTTCCTTCCCGTCACTGTTGGTTCCCTGTATATTTTCCTTTATTTCACTCTGCATAGCCTTCATTTTTCCCTCTATTTTGTTACCATATTCAACCTATCCTGTGAGCATCCTGATTACCAGTGTTTTGAACTGTGCATCTGATAGGTTGGCTATCTCTTCGTTGCTTAGTTATGTTTTTCTGGAGATTTAATCTGTTCTTTCATTTGGGCCATATTTTTTTCTCTCAGCTCACCCATTACCTTGTAATGGGCTGAGCCTTAGGTATTCACCAGGGCAGGCTACCCACGTGGCACATTGTGGTGTTGTATGTGAGGGAAGGATCCAAGGAGGAACAATGCTGCTTGCTCACCTTGTCTGGCCTTTAGTCACTTCCTCCCTCCACTAATCACAAGCAAGTTGGACCCTTCTGGTGCTGATTTCCAAGTAGGTTGTTTTGTGTATGTTCTAGGATCCTGTGGGTCTCTCCAACCAACTCTCCTGTGAGACTGGGAGTTTCTCTTGCTGCCCCCCTCACATGTTTTGAGTCAGAGGTTTTGAGGCTTTATTTCCCTACCCTAGAACCCTCATTTACATGGTCTGTCTCACTCCCCAGTTGTTGATCCTGGTTTAGCCATATGCAAATGTGGGACCACCTGCTCCACCAGCCACTGCCTCACCTGGTCCTCCAGCTGCTGCCTTGCCACTAGTCCTTTCCACCCTGGATGCCCATCTCCGCCTCTCCTACCAATCTAGCTAAATGTTTCTTCTTTAACTCCTTGGTTGTCGGACTTCCATACAGTTTGATTCTCTGGCAGTTCTGGTTATTTTTGTTTTAAATTTGTTGTTGTCCTCCTTCTGGTTGTTTGAGGATTCAAAGTGTATCTACCTACTCCTCCATCTTGACTAGAATTCCAGAATTGGTCTCATTTTAAAGATATTATCCTAAGGAACATTCCATATAAATAACTCATGTTTTCTATACTATTTTTCATTCATTTCTTTTAAAGGTTGAACTAGCATTCACATCAGGGTTTGATGAATCAGAACAGTGCTGATTTTATAACATGGTAATACCTTTGCAATCTTCAGTAACAGGCCAGATTACATGAGCTATACTAAACCTTACATAAGATAGAAAACAATATGTCATTTTAGGAGCTATGGTAATAAGTGGTGGCATGTGTATGTATGGTAGTAGCAAAACCAATGAACTATTAAAGAATATTTTTTACTCTTATTGGTTATTTTCACTTATGTCAAGTATAAAATGGGTTGCTAATTAATGGTATTAAGATAAAGCATCCTTTAAAAATAAGTTTATTTGAGGAAAAAGAAAATGAACAATGACAGAATTATCCTCAGATATTGTGAACCTACAGTTGTACTCAGATAACAGTAAAAATCAAGAAGGCAGTACAAGTATGACAAATTTGGAGACTATTGACTCTGCCCATCAACAGAGCTCCAAAAGTTAAATAATAACAACTGTACTACATTCACTGAAGAGAAAAGTAGAATTATCTTAAAAAGATGTATCTGCTCCTAGGTAGAAAGGTAATAATGTTTTCAAGGAATGGATTTGTGCTTTAGAAGAGGTATGTGTAGAAATAATGATACAGAGAAAGGAAATTTGTAAGAGTGTGCCTTTACCTGAAGAGAGGATGTTCTGTTCAGCCATATTGAGAAACCACTTGACAAAGACATAGCATTGTCACATGGATGCCAGTTGTCATGAAACACTATAGTAAGGTAACTCCTTTTCCTGCTTCCTGGTTTCCCAAACATCTTTGTGATAACTGGACTCACTGGCCAGGTTGATATATCTGGACTGCTTGGCAATTACATTTATCATTATAAATAAGCAGCATCAATGGCAGTCTGTGATGACTTTTGTTCATTGTATTCACATTAATGAGATTAATGGTCTATGAAAGGTTGAAGGATACTGGACCAGGAGACTGTATCAAGGTATATATTCATTTTCTGGGGATGTATCTGGGTGAACAGCATACCATGAAAACCCCAGGTCTCATGACTCACCTTTTCTCAACTTCTTCAACTCTACTTTTTATGTTATTTGTGATTTAAACTAAGCTCTTAATGTTATTTTTATACAATATTCACATATGAAATATTTTGCAGATATCTCCCTAAGGAAAAAAATATTTATTTCTGTTATTTACTTTTGATAATGTAAGGATACAGCTTTGCAAAAAATGTTGATTTGAGTACTCACCTGGCCTGAAATTGAAGCATCAAATTAAATATTTCTCATTCAAACTATTGTGTATCTTTGTCTTTCATCTTCATTGCCAACTTTTTTTTGAATGAGCCATTTGTTCTTACTGCCTCCACTTCTTCAATGCTGAGTCTTTCCTCTTTACCCTCACCATCTGGCTCCCACCCCCATCTTTCTGCTGAAACTTTCTCTGAGGTTTCTAACTAACAAGAGACAGGGCTATTAATCCTCTACTTGCTTGCCTACAGAGTTGCATGGTATGTTTTATGCCCCTCTTTGAAAACATACCTCCTTCCTTTGCTGACGTCCAGGACCTATTGTCACTTCTTAATTTCCTCCTGACAGCTTATACCCCTCTCTGTCCTTTGGTGACTTTTACCGAAAGCTATTTTTTGAAAAACAAATATAACATGGCAGATAAAGCTATAATTTACCCTTCTTATTTTTTCTCCCTCCTCTTTATTTTCCTATTCTGAAGTTGTATTATCATTAATGTACTTTTGTACATTTGTGTGTTTGCACATGTACATTATGTTTTAAAATTTTACATACATGCTATATTAAGTCATCCTTTGTCACTTTACTGAACATTATGTATTTGAGATTTATCTATTGTGATGTCTCTACATTTAGTTCATTTATTTTAACTCTTCTATAATCTTTATCAATTAATGATAGTTTCAATCACCCTTTAAATACAGACTTTTTTATTATGAGTATTTTTAGGGCACTTTTCGGTTCACAGCTAAATTGAAGAAACGATACAGAGCTTTTCCCATATATGCTCTGCATCCACACATGCATAACCTCCCTCTATCAACATTCCTCACCAGAGTGGTGCATTTGTTACAACTGATGCATCATAATCACCCAAAATCCATAGTTTACATCACCATTCACTTTCGGTGTTATATAAAATATGTGTTTGTGCAAATAAGACATGTAGCCACCATTACAGTACCATATAGAATAGTTACACTGTTTTAAAAATCCTGTGTTCCAACTATTTATCTCCAACAATCACTGATATTTTTATTGTTTCCATGTTTTTGTCTTTTCCAGAATGTCATATAGTTGGGATCATAGAGTATGTACCCTTTTCAAATTGGCTTCTTTTACTCAGTAAATTGTATTTAAGGTTTCTGCACATCTTTTCATAGTTTAATACCACATTCTGTTTTAGTGACAAATATCATTTCATTTTCTGGGTGTACCACAGGGTTTCATTTGTTTGTTTGTTTGTTGTTATTTTAATTCATTCACCTACTAAAGGACATTTTGGTTGATTCTAAGTTTTGGCAATTATGAATATAGCTGCTCTAAACATCTATGTGCAGAATTTTGTGTGCACACAAGGTTTCTACTATTTAATGCAGACTTTTCAAAGAAATTTATGTTTATTTTACATTCCCTTAAGTGATTTCATCTATTCTCATAACACCAGCTACCAATTATAGAGCATTGAACTACGTAACTCCTTTAGCCTTAGAAATCAATTTGGGAATCATTAGAATGAGCTCCATGCTTATTTTTTGTAGGAGTTGAACTTGTCCAAAATGAAAATCATAATTATTCCTGAAAACTTTCACTTCTTCCACTCCTTTTTCTCCTACTGCAGTTAAGAATGCTACCACTCTCCCATTCACCAAAAAGAGGCAACTTGCAGTCAATTTTTTACTATCTCTCTTTTTTTTCTCATGTGTTATTGTTCATTGTATCCTCTGATTCTCTACAGAAAATGCCTCTTTTTTTCCTTTTCCATGTTCACTACCATTAGACCAGACCTTTGTCATTCTTATCTCAACTAACAAAATTTCCTTTCAAATATTTTCTGTTTATCTATTTTTTCCATTATTATTCATTATTCATCAAGCTGTCAGAGTTATCTTTTAAAAATAGGGGCTGGTAAATTTTTTTGTAAAGTGATAGTAAATATGTCAGGTTTTGCGGGTCATACGATTTTTGTTGCAACACTTCAAACCTACCATTGTAGCATGTTGGTATAGACAGTACATGTCTATAGACAGTACATAGATGAGCAAATATGCCCATGTTTCAATACAATTTTCTTTACAACCAACCAAGCAAAAAAATAAAAAATAAAGGACTCATGGGCACAGATAACAGTATGGTGATTGCAGGGGGGGAGGGTGTGGATGGAGGTGGAAAAGGGTGTAAGGGGGGATAACGGTAATGGAAAAATACAATAACAAATTATTTTTAAAAAGAAAATAGCAAGAATAACCTGAAAAGACTTTAAGAATGTTTTAGGATTCTAAAAGGTAAACTAAAGAGGAAAAATAAACATTACGAACAACTCCCTCCCCCCAAAAAAATAACCTAGTCAACAGACCCAAGGGCTGTAGTTTGCTGACTCCTGTCCTGCAAAACCACTTGGATCATGTATCTCCCCACTAAAGCCTTTTCATTTTCTCTAGAACATAATATATGCCATCCTTCTAAATCTGGTATCATCCCTAACTTAACACTCAATTTTAAGTTCAGTTGCTTCAGTCTCTGAAGTTCTCATCTGTATTCTGATATGTTTCTGATATCTCTTCATTTGATGGAAATGGGAAAATGGTTCAGTGGCAGGTAGACTTGGGGATTTGGTCATGGAAGGATGAGAACACTTCCTTCAGATAGACCCATATTCTCAATCAACTGGGCAAAGGCACCTGCTGAGCAATAAGGTAGAAGAGATGGGATAGAAGATGAAGAGAGAGGAACCAGATCACCATGATTATCCTGGGTAGCAGAAAAGTAAACTTATTAGAGAAATTTCTGGGCCATGTCCAGATTCAACCTGTGGCCTGAAATTATGAGTTTAAAGTGGAATTAGTCACTTGATTATGTAATTTCTGTGACTACTAACACTTTCCTGTTTAGGTGCAATCAAGGAGAAAGCCTGATGCAAAGTGAAGTTATAAGACATGGATTGGGGTTTTGTAAGGTAAGCTCAGTTAAGGGTAATAAGAAACAGATTTGAAAGCATTCACAGAGGGGCACTATATTGGTGATAATGGAACCTGTGCTGAACAAGAAGGGAAATGATGACAGGAAGGGACTGATGGATAATAAAGTAGTGGTGGGCTGAAAGGATCAAATGTCCCCACATGTTAAAGAACTATATAGTTGTCTGGAATTACTTGTATTACTGAACTGAATGCATAGGAAGCTGTAGTAAGAAACAAAGATTTGTCTAGCTGAAATTTTTGAAAAGGTGTATTTTTTTTAAGAAATGTAAAGGTCCGGTTATTACCATAAAAATGGGTGGGTGACTGAAGCAGAAAAAGAAAGATGTTGATGGAATATGAAAATCAAGAAACTGAGAAGCTGGCACTTTTTGATGATCATCCACTTAGGTGTTAAAATCACCAAGGATAAAGGAAGGTAACCTGGTAGAATGGAAGACCCTGCCACAAATGAAAGACTAGTGAATGAGGAGGTGGGTCTAGAAGAATGGAAGAAGGTGTAGGAAAGAGTGTTATATCCAGATGACATCAGCATTAAAAAGAATAGTGATTTTTGCTGGAGGGAAGGGGAAAGATAATTTGGAAGTAGCAATGAGAAGCAAGAAATGCACCTACCTCACTCAACTCCTGGCGTAGCATTCAGTGTTCACTCAGGGCCCAGGTAGATTTCAAGGAAGGCAAGGAGATGAAGGGAATATTTGGAGCAAAGGGAGCTGCTGATCACAGATTAAGAGCACAGGAGACACTGGGAGGGTTTCAGAAGGGAAGGAAGTAGAGAAGACACATAGAGCTTGTCTGGGTAAGAGTTTTTAGGAAAATTACTTTAAGACTGCATATTAGTGAGGTACATGGCAGGGTGAAGTATAATGGGATTGGTCTCAAGAGGCTCACCTTGTAAAACATTTGATGATATGTTAATCTCAGATATTAAGTTATGATGTGACCTTAGGACTACTAGTCATTTTCTCAGCATTAGAGTGTTATTGAATCATCTTCCACAATTAGTTCCACATTGCCTTGGACAAGGTGCTAAACCTATCAAAACCTCAATTTATGCAGTGAGGAATTGTTCTAAATCACCTTGAATTTCTTCAGGTATTTTAAGTATGTGACATAAAAAAATGAGGGCATGTCATTGGTAAGTTTGCAATATTAGGAATAAATATTCATCTTGCAGACTGGTGATATATCAGGAACTAACAGGAAGAATGAGAAATATCTGCAAGTTTATATATCTGCTACATTTGGTTTCAAAGCATGTTAACAATCTGAACAAAACAGAGACAAATGACAGAACAATTCAGCATATTTTATAGACATTTGGTTATGCCTTCCTGCTAAAGCAAATACACTTTGTAACTGATAAACATGAATTAGTAATAGATTTATGATATCTCAAATGTTAATTAGTAAAGTTGAAACTGAATTGCCAACTCCTGCTCACTTTTCTTCCATTCTTTTGTTCTCTCCATTCAAAATAGATTATTAGTAAGTGTTGTTGTTAGCATAAAGGGGGGATAATGTATGAATGAGGATCTTGAAAGTATACAATCATAATTGATGAAGGCAATGAATTAGTGAGAAGGTTAATAAAATTAGTAATGAAAATACTTTTTCACAATTAATTTTTTTTTTATGTAGACTAATTTCCTGCCAGGAGGTCAGGAGAAGGTGTCCCAGAATGTGCCACCCTGGCATTCAGATTATTTCAAACTGAAATCAATTAAAGCCCAATGAACTCAGGAAGAATTTTTACTTTCCCTGTTTCTTGAAGAGATTCATTCAGATAAAGAGCTTCCAGAGAGAATTTTGGCTTAATCACCTTAAGCATGTTCAACCCTAGCTCAGGATGACTCAATGCCTATTTACTAGATTAACCCCTATATACCATCGTTTCTGAGTTATCTAGCAAGAATTTGCCTATCTTTCATGTTCTGCTTTTCCTCTACTATCCGTAAGTCACCCATTCTCATTTCTGAAATGTAATAACCTGTACCGGCTTTTCTCCTTTATCCAAAATGTCATATATACCCAGCATTGCCTTGCTGTCTGGAATTTTCATGCTTATATGAATTCCCCTTGTGCACAAAATAAAATTTTTATTTTCTCCTGTTAACTTGGTGTATGTTGTTTTACCAACCAGAACTAAGGGGGATGTTTCCCCAGGCCCAACACATACTGATCTGCTTGATTGAATTAGTCAATTCAGTCAACCCTGTAACTACACTAATAACCTACTGGCTAAAAACTACTTATTTTGGTCCAATAAGCAATGAATCCTGGTAGCTGAGGAGCTTGTGCTCAGCTCGTCCCATTCAGCTGAGTTATGCTTAGACCAGCTGTTTTCAACCAGTGTGTTGCAAGAATCTTTAAAACCTGCAATACCTGACTAGTCAGGGGCACTGACTTCTTTTCCCTTAGACTGCCAAATTAAAAAAAAAAAAAAATGACAACAGACCTGACCAGTACAGCTCAATTGGTTGAGCATCGTCCTATAGGGTGAAAGGTCACTGGTTTGATTCTAGCCCAGGGCACACGCCTGGATCAAGATCATGTACCTGGTGCCTGGTTGGAGCATATGTGAGATATAACCTATATATGTTTCTCTTGCACTCTGGTGGTTCTCGCCTCTACCTCCCTCTCTTCTTCTCTCTCTAAACAAATAAACCTTTAAAAAAACATGACAACAGCCAATACAACAATAGCCTGATGTGAATGAATCAAAATTATACCAATTTTTTGTCAGGTCAGCAAAAATATATTTTTGTTGTGCCAAGGAACTTCAGTAATCAGTTTATGTGCCCCGTGAGATGAAAAAGGTTGAAAATCTCTGGCTTAGGCTCTTCGGGGAGAGAGGTCTCTAAAAAGAAAAAGCAACAAAACTTGAGGTTGGTTGGAAAAGGACATTATGTAAAATCAAGAGCAGTAATGTGGACATTATATATTCATTATATATTCCTTATGTGCAAATAAAAAATGCTGTATGTGGGGGGACACCCCCCCCCCAAAAAATTTGAATTATCTTCTGGAGGGCAGGCCCTTTGTAGCACAGGCTTCCCCTACTAGGTGAGTGTTCTAGGAACCCAACTGTATAGTGTACCACCTGGCATTGTGAGAGGCTATGTTTGCCTTCAGTGAATTATTTTTTTGAAGACTCAACTCAACCCATTTGCCCATTTCATGGTGTGTGATTTGTGAGCACACCTGCCCACACTGTGTTGAGTGTTCAGCAGTTCTTGAACAAAAATGGCATGACCCCCATGCCCTTGCCTCCCTATTTACCTATCTCATCCTGGGCAGCTTTGCTTTTGTTTCCCTGGATGAAAAATATTCCTCAAAAGAAAACATTTTGCCGATTTGAAAGAGATGAAACAAAATAAAAATGGTAGACACACTAAAAGACATCAAAATCAATGAGATCAAAAACTGTTTTGAGCAGTGTAAAAAGTCTTGACAGGTGTATTGCATCAAGTGGAGAATATTTTGAAGGTGACTAAAGTTTAAATATGTAATAATAAATACACCATTTTTTTAATTAATAAATTCCAAGTCTTTTTGGGTCCCCCCTCATATATTGGAACTAAAAATTTTATACATGTGAATTTCACTCAGGCAAAAAGTTAAAAATTGAAGTGTTTTATTAGTTAGAAAATATATTTGCATATGTATGGGGTTTCTTGTGATATTGAATGTGATTTTAAGTTTTTGTATTTGAGAAATATGGCATGTAAGTTATTGGGTAATTGGCCACTAGATGGCAGGGCTGTGGTTTGAGTAAAGGTCACAAGACAAAATAGGCATTTTGTACGCACAGGCCATTGAAATAGCCAACACCTCAAATTGCTTTCAATACAGTTTAAAAGCACAAGTGACGTACATACTTATGTATTAGGATTTTTGTCAATCTTGTAGGTGCAAAAATGATCTTTATCACCAAAGAGATGATGTGATAGGCTTGTAGCCAGAAATATGTATAGGTTTTTGTTTCTTTCTTTAAGCCCTGTAATAGATTATGAAAGATATCCTTTTACAGGTTTTTTTATTTCAAAGTATAATGGGAACATGGGAACCATTACAATTAATTTAGCCTGTGGTGATGTTGAAGCAAGGAGTTTTTTTTAAGTCATAGAGAAAGTAAAAAGTCTGAGAGGAATGCATCATCTAGAAAACAAAATGAAAAGATAACTTTGTTGTAAATTGGCAATGTAATTTTTTGTAAAAAAAAAAAAAAGTCTAATTCATCCTGGCTGGTGTGGCTCAGTGATTGAGCACCAGACTGTGAACCAAAGGGCCACAGATTTGATTCCCAGGCTAGGGCACACACCTGGGTTATAGGCCAGATCCCCAGTGAGGGGTGCATAAGAGGCAACCACACATTGATGTTTCTCTCTTTCTGCCTTGCCCTCTCTGAAAATAAACAAATAAAATCTTTAAAAATTAAAAATTAAAAAAGCTAATTCCTACCTATTCTTGCTCTAATCTAGTGATTCTCCACTAGGGACAGTTTTGCCTTCCACACCACATTTGGCAATGTCGAGGCACTTTTGGTTGTCACAGTTGGGGAAAAGGTGCTACTGGCATCTAGTGGGTAGAGGTCAGGGATGCTGCTGAACAGCCTACTACTCACAAGATAGGCCTCTACAAGAAAAAAAATTACCTGGCTCAAAATATCAACAATACCAAAGCATTATAAATGTATACAGGTTATCCAAAGGTTTAAACATGGACAAGAGAACACCAGTGAAAGTTTAGTATTTAGGAATGAGTTCAGTCTGGAACATGAATTTTTGTCCCTAAATCAGGAGCATATGAGGTTTGGTGTTTGGAAAAAAAGGCTAGAAACAACACCTTGGATTAAAGATATTTGGGCAGGCACACTCCATAGCATTTGAATATGTAGTATTAAAGCTAGGGCAACACAATGTTGATTTTTGCCTTAGAAAATAAGGGCTAGAGGATGTGGCGAAGTGACCATAGTAGGCACTGTGAAACATGTGTTACCAGGATCCCAGTGTTTGAATCTGTCCATCTGTGTGCACTGTCCCAAAAGAAATACATAAGCAGGAGTTTGAAGTATAAAAAGAAAAATAGTTTAATATTGAATAGCCAATCTTGAATATAGGGAGGTAATGCTCTGAAAGACCTGATTCTACTATGGTATGTAGGTTACAGATTATATAGGGCAAAATCAAACACATTGTGGGTTAGGAGATTCAGGGTCATGCTGGAGTTGATTGGTGGGAGATGAGGTAAAGGTAATACATCATTCCTCAGGTCCTGAGGACAGCATGAGGTCTGCTCTGGCATCCATATGTCTGATTTCATGGGATGGTTACCAGGGAGTTTTCCATTAGGGCTCAGGAGCTGAAATACAAGTTAGGTCAAGATGTTATCTTTAACCTGCCAGAGTCTCTGACCACATGACCATTAATTAGGTCCAGGTTATTGTCTTCTGCTGCCTGAGGTGTTGTGATTGTAGGCACTGGGTCAAGGGAAGCTAGCTCTATGAGGGGTGTAGAGAGAGGGAGAAGAGATGATTTCTAGAGCCAGGAATCAAAGCTAAATTTAATCAAAGTCACAAGGACACTTGGTTCCACGTGAAAACCAAAGTTTAGATCTCAGCTTTGGCATTTACTAGCTGGGTGGCTCACTTTATTTTCTAAGTTTTCATTCCTTTAAAATTGGTAAGCTTGTTGAAAGGGTTAGAATTGTATGTTAAATGCCTAGTAAAAGGTGCTTCATAAGTGATATTTAAAGTTACTGAGATATTGTTAAAAGTCCTAATTGTACCCCTCCTTCCACAGTTGTCTTCATCTCTTTTGGAAACTTTATTAGAATACATGTATAACAGTGAAAATAGAAAAACAAATTGTGGGATGGGAACAGGAAAAGTTAATGACAAAACAAAACTTTCTAAAGACATCATTGGTGGAAGTATTGAAAGCTGAGTCAGAATTACCAAGATCTCTGAACAATATTCCTATCTGTTATGAAGGAGAAAGCTGATATTTCTGTGAGGGTGGTAAGTGTAGGGTGGAGGATGCTGCTGTGATTAGCCAAACATAGTCTGGTTAAATCCAACTCCCTGCTGCTCCTGCACCCACACAATTGAACAGAATGAAGCACACAGTGATGCCGACTGCCTTCACTAGCACTCACGACCACTGTTCCTAAGTAGGTGACACTGCCCTCTAATGATATTGTATATTCCCAATCCATATTCTCCTTGTTGATGACTTTGCACTTTCTGAACCTCTCTGCAAACCTCCAATAGCTCCTCCATCATAATCACTCTTGGCTCCCATTTCATTGACAAGTAGAAGCCTTCAGAGAATTTCCATAAACTCTCCCAGTTCGGTTTTTACCTTCTACATGTGTCCATTCATTTCACCTTCTTTCCTGTTATTAAGAATGAACTTGTACTGTCTCTACTCTTAGCTAAGACAAACTCTTCACTGATACACTATATTTCATCCCTTTTCACCTACAAAGACATGACTCTAGTAATTCTCACCCATTCTCTTAGATCACTATTCCCTCTCTTTTTGTTCACTCCCATCAGCATACCATGGCTGTTACTTCTCCTATAACAAAAAAGTTGGACTGCACAAGCTCTGTTTTGCTTCTACTTTTTTTAAAAGATTTATTGATTTATTTTTTAGAGAGAGGGAAAGAGAGAGAGAAAGAGAGGGGGAGAAATATCAATGTGTGGTTGCCTCTCACATGGCCCCCATTGGGGACCTGGCCCGCAACCCAGGCATGTGCCCTGACTGGGAATCAAACTGGCGACCCTTTGGTTTGCAGGCTGGCACTCAATCCACTGAGCTACACCTTCCAGGGTGCTTCTACTTTTTAAAACAAAGCTTCTTCAAAGTACTCTCTGTATTGACTGGCTCATTTTCTTCCCTTTCATTCTTTCTTGAACTCCCTGCTCCACAAAAACTGCTCTTATGAAGATCACCAATGCAATTTGTATTATTAAATCCAACAACCACCTCATCTTCCTTGAACTACTATCAGCATTTGACATGGTTGGTTACATTTTCCTCTTTAAAACAGTTTTACTTGTGTCCTGAATACCACACTTTTCTGGTTTTCTTTCTTCTTTGCTCTTTTGCAATCTCTTTGGCTCTCCCTCTACATATTCCCTTTCCCAATTTCTGCACTTTAGAAAGCCTGGTCCTCTAGTCCTCTTTTCTTTCTATATTCAGTTAATGATTTTATCTAATCTGGTGCCTTTAAATACCACATGCTGATGACTTCCATATGTATACCTCTGGCTTGAATCTATAGCCTGAATTCCAACCTTCTTGCTAAAACTTCCTACCGAAATCTTCAGTCAGAGGCTTAACCATCTCAAAATTAATATGTCTGACACTAAAAATCTTTACATAAAATCCTCAAACTTCCTCATCTCAGTTAATGGAAACTATTTTTCTAGTTGCTCAGACCAAAACTTTGGAGTAATACTTAAAAACCTCTCTCTTTTACTAATCATATCTCACATCTGAAGTGTCAGAAAATTTCATTTTCTGACTCTGTTTTCATCTATATTTCAAATCTGTCTAATCTGTCCACATCTCATCACCTGTATGTACTGTTACCAATCTAGTATTGGGGTTCATTGGGGGTTGCCACATTAACCATTCACTACCACATTTGGGTACTTTATTACACATCTCTAGAACACTGAATCCCATTCCGTAGGCCTATATCAGATTTTAGGTGAAGCTATGGTACATACTTCTGTGCAAGCTCAGGCTGACTTTGCATGTCTCATTCCAAGTAAGAGCCAGATTTTTTAGGTTTCTGCCATTGTTCTTCCCTGTTGCCAGAAACCTAAAAAAATAGGTGCATTAATTTCCAAGACAACTTTATACCAGTGGGAGATACACTGCTATTTACCAGCTTCAGCCTTCTGTCCTTTAAGAAGATGATTCTGGGAAGCATGGCATATGATTCTCAGTAAGTCCCAGTAAATTGGGCTTTTGCCCAAGTGAGAACTCTGGTAATGAAGGAACCCTTACACTGCCTTTTTCTACTTTCTCAGCATACTTTCCTTGATCCCACATTTCTGTGGCCTAGGATTATGACCCATATGAACCAACTTCACCCAGGATTGTCTCTCTCAGTTTTCTCTTGGGTAGGAACCAATTTAGGTATTTTATCTAATAATGAGAAAAGTCCTTTCATGTTCCAATTAAAGCACAAAGTCCTAAGTTAGGACTTATAGAAATGCTTCAACTTCTGACTGTAAGTTCCAATCTTTCTTCTTTGGTAAAAAGGCTTATAGTGTGAGGACTGGACATGTGCTTCAGTGTAATGAGGGGGAAAGTTTTGTCCTTTGTCAAATGGAACATCAACTTCAAAAGATCACTCATTCTACTTTGGCCATTCCTGCAAAGAAGTTTGACATCTTCACATTTACAAATAATACATTTAAGTGTGAATGCAAGTTTTCTTTTTTCAAGATAGATTAAGCCTTATTAGAAAGACAATACTGTCTCCTTTGGAAAGGTGACTATTACAAAATTTTCCTATTTAGAAAAATAAAATATTTGTTACTCCAAGGCTTTAAATGTGGTCTCTAACTTAAGAGGTAGAACCTTTATTCAGTAATAATTCAATCAAATGGGAGAACAAGTTCTTAGACAAAGTTTGGAAGAGTTTCAATGTGTATTGTTAAAAGATAAACTGAGACATATTAAAATGTTTAAGAGTTTATTTGAGCAAAATTGATTTGAAATGGGCAATATCCAAACTAACAGAAAGGAGCTCTGAGGAGCTATACAAAATTGATGACTTTCATGACTTTTATAGGCAAAAGGGAGTGGGACCAAGGAAGTTATCCTCGGGTAGGGAGGAAGTAAGTTATTGCAAGGTATCTTAGAAAATAGCAGGCATCTATCAGGCAGATTACCTAATGGGGCTGATCAGACAATTAGAGCAGTCCTGATCGACTGCTTTAAGATCCCATTTCTGGGAGAGTAAAGTGTAAATTAAGTCTCAGTTTGGTGACATGGTGCTTAGCATAAATGATTCCATTTGGGGCCTGTTGTCTTATTTTTCTTAACAGTATGTGTGAACATTTACAGTAGTAGTTGAGTTTATATTTCAAGAAATATAAAAATATCTGAAGTAATATATTTAAATTCTTTCATAATTATTTACACCTTTCTCCAAAAATGATTTATAGCATCTTACAATGAATGATGCATCAAATGTAACCAGGTAGGATATATTAGAACTAAGGTAAAAGAGAGAATAACAGTGGTGGGGCTAAAGCAGACATGTATTCAAATGTATGTGCTTCTGTGCTGACCTTTGTTATATCTACTCCACATGAAATGAATTAGAAAAATACTGCAGAGGACTAAAATTCTCTCTAAAATATTTTTGTGTCTATTCTAGCACCCAGATGAATATAAAATAGAATCAAAAAGTTCTGCTTTGTGTAGCATGGCAACAATTAAATTAGCTAGAAAACAATTTAAAGCAGTTATAACCAGATGCTTGCTTCAGATAAACAACCATAAAAACAAAACTGCTTTTCTAAAAATCTTCCTTTTAGACTCCATACAGTAACTGAGTTTGAGGAGAGCTACTTCCTCACATATTCTCTAAGGTGCTCTATTTGTTCAATGTTCACCAAGACAATTGACCCAGACAACTTGTGTTGGCTTGTTGTTTATAAACTAGTTAAAAGTTGTGGGACATCCTCCAACAATTTTCAGATTTGAGAAGTTGTTCTATAACTCACTTGTCTGAAAATATTGAGATTTTAGAACCTGCCGTTTGCTCAGGTCACTAACAATTTGAGATAATATATCTATACTATCAATCTATAAAACAATATTCATCCTTCTGTTCTCTATGGGACTGTGTCCAACTCATTCGCAAGTGGCATCCATTGAGAATCAAGTTATAAAGAGTGCTGGGAGTGATGATATTACTTTACCCTTGTGGAAAATTTTAAGTCTTCTATCACAAGTCCAGGTCTGATAAATATAAGGATTGATCTAGGCTGCTCTTCTAATAGAACAGTTTGAATTCATTTTGTTATGCGTTTTTAAGAAAAAAAAATTGTGTGTTTAATCATCTGTCAATTATTTGGAGAGCCCCATGTTAACGTTCATAAACCATAGGACTTTTCAAAATCCAAGTTTATCTAGGTTGATCCTACAACTTCACTTTTACACCAACTCAAGAAGCTTAGTATTAGCTCCTTTTTTCCCCTTTTATCCACTCACCTCTGCCTCCACCCCACAACTGTAATTCTAACTCTAGAACTTTAATTTTTCTCCAGGCTATGCCACTGTAATAACAGTGAGTTTAGTTAAACCACTCATCTGAGATTCCTCAGCTGAAAGCAACTTCCTCATATGGTTGTGGTGATTAAATGTGTTGACTTCATAAATACATATACTATAGGGGAGAAAAAAATCTTATTTTCTTCTACCTTCCTAGGGTCTCTGGCTGGGGTCTTGGACTGATAAAAGAATAACTAGAGAAAAACAGAAGTCTATTGGCCATGTGCATGCCACATACACATAGAAGCACTCAGAGATGAGTAACTTAAAGGAATGGATAGAATTTGGGGTCTATATACCTTACTTAGTAGGGGGAAGCAGGGAGAGTAAGGTCATTTGCATTTAGATAAATGGGTCCGTATGGGAGATATGATATTCTGTGACAGTGTGTGTGTGTCTGGGCATGGAGCCAACTTCTTGTCTCTCAGAAGAGATTAGAGTTGCTCGTGGGAGGGAATTTATGACAATTGAGTCCTTTTGGAAGGCTCTGCTTTTAAACAGATAAGGGGCATCAGGAACTCAAATCCCTGTGCTCAAAATAACCCTATGTCAAAGTGGTATATTTTGGGATGGCATATTTTGAACCCTTTAATATATAAGACTATTTGATACTTTTAGAACATTCCTGACAAATAGCAGGCATTCTGAGTGCTTGTTGCTGTCATTGTGATGATTGGTATGGTGGGATTCTCTATGAGCATTCATAACTGGAAGTTTGAATTGAGCTTTGCCTATGCCAGAGCCTATGTCCAGAGTTAACGGGGAGGGAGAATCTAATACCTCACCTCTTCTTCCTGCAAGATTCTGAACCAATTCAGAACAGACATAAGAAGGCAGTAAAACTGGATGGTGCCAAGGCTACGTGGGTAGAAGCAGACCTCTGAGCCACTGGGGCTGTCTATAAAGTGGGCACTTGAAGCAGCACAACCTGCCATGAGCCAAGAAACATGCAAGGTATGGGCACCTCTCTGAGAGTACAGATGCTTGCTTCATATTTTAAAAATTAAAGCCAAAGTATTCTTATTGCCACTGTAGAAGCTGGCTTTTTTCTTTCCTGCAGATGCTCATAATTATTCTACTTCTTTGGCTAAGGAAAGCTAAATATGAACTGATATGACTTCTGTATTAATCTGATATCACTCCCCTAACTACTAGTTGTGTATGAGCTAATTCACATTACAGAAATGCATGTGAGAGAACTGTCCTATGAAGGTATAGCTCATGACTCCT
Organism: Phyllostomus discolor; assembly: GCF_004126475.2. Lineage (NCBI taxonomy): Eukaryota > Metazoa > Chordata > Mammalia > Chiroptera > Phyllostomidae > Phyllostomus > Phyllostomus discolor. Next base: position 65,793,025 of record NC_040912.2, on the reverse strand, counting down.
CTTCTACTTTAACATTAAATCTGAATGCCAATTATTTATTCCTGCTGATACAGACTGAGTGGAAGCAGGTCTCAGAAACTGCAGAAGGGGTCCTGCAGACCTACCAGCAACCAGAGAGTGAAGACACATACAGATGATCAGTTCTCCCATGGGTTCACGGAATTAGTTGACACACAGATACATAAACCATGTATTCAGAATTTTTACTCTGCTGGGCTATTTTTTTATCATTGTTTATGTATTTTTAGTATCCTCTGTGGCATCCACCAGCAATGATGAGCTGCCTGCCTGGATTGTCCAAGTTTTCTCTGAAATACTAATTATTGGTTTATTAGTGTTAATGTGTTTGTTTTTTATTGTGTATGTCCATCAAGTCACATAGATTTTGAGTGGTCTTCCCATTCCCTTTCTTCACATAAGCTCAGGTAACTTTACAGAGCAAATTGTTTTGAGCAACACAGAAAATATAATATAATATAATATAATATATATATATATATATATGTATGTGTGTGTTTATGTATGTATATATATAAAATAACAAAATTGCAGCATACAAAGAGTATGGGGCTCTTGTGCTTGGTCTGCCCTATTTAGGATATAAGTAGGGTTGATTTACTTGATCTGTTTATCATCTGGAAGTAACAAAGAATTCTGACCCTTTATAACCTATGAGGAAAAAAACTTTAAGAAAGAGTAAAAGATACAGAAGGAAGTCCATCCCTGAATTCCGACCTGTGACATGGTTAGGAACGCGGACTCTATAGTCCAATTCCTTGGGCTTGAAACCTGGCTCTTCCAATGACTAGCTCTGGGACCTGCAAAAGTAAGTTTCATTTCCCTACCAGAATAATATAAGTGGTTTTAGTAGTACTCATCTTCTAGACTGATGTGGTGAGAATTTGGAGAGATATTCCACATATAGTAGGTTGAAGTAAGGGATCCCCCAAAAGATATGTCTATGTTCTAGTTCCTAGAATGTTGGAATGTCATATTATTTGGAAAAAAGGTCTTTGTAGATATAGTTAAAGATACCATCTTGTGTCATCTCAGTAGGCCCTAAATCCACTCTTATGTGAGTTAGACAGAAAAGAAGGCCACTCTCTGCCAGTTCAAGAATGTACCTGAAATCCTTTTTCCCACTCCTAAAAGTACCATTCTTTATGAAATGCAGATAACTGCAGCACGATTATCCAGGAGGCTTGGCAGGTTCCTAGTCACATTTCAGCTAGCAGTGCCACTTTCTGTGTTGGAGGGGTGCAAGGGCTTGGAACACAGCCATGTGGTCTCTGGGAACCTGTTGGTCTCAGGAACTCAGGCTACCTGTGGCCAACCAGGTTAGCCAGGAGAGAGGAAAGAGCCACCTCAGCGCATTCCATTTTAAACACTCGGCCCAAGTGCAATGTAACAATCAGGCTTTGTAACCAATGCCAATTAATATACACCGTGTTTTCCTTTGTCCCTCTTTCCTTGCACAGCAGGGAAGAAGTCTTGAGCCATGCACCCTCTGTACAAACTCCCTTCTGCTGAGGCATAAGCTGCTTGATTGCTGCTTGATTCACACTGGTGCGGCTGTGCTGGTTTGTACAGTTGCTTTCATTTATACTTATTTTGAGCAATTTCCCTTCTCTGGCAGCCCCTCCTTTTGCAGGGAGGGCAAGCTGCTTCTAACCTTCAATTCTACCTTAGGGTTTTCTCTCTGCCCCCTGCCTTCTCCTGGGGATTTGGCCTGACCCCTCTGTTACATGGCCATGAAGGCAGAGACTGGAGTGATTGGGCCATAAATGAAGGGTGTTAATAGCCACCAGAAGCTGGAAGAAGCAAAGAATGGATTCTCACTAGAGCCTCTGGTGGGTGGGAACATACTCCTGTCAACACCCTGACTCAAACACTTGGCTTCCAAAATTGTGAGAGCATAAATTTCTGTTGTTTGAAGCAAACAAATTAGTGGCAATTTGAACTAACACACCATTCAAAACTAGGTAAATTTCCTGGCATATAGCAAACACTGTTCAGCTGGTCAGTGACACAAATGTGGAAGAATTCACAAAAAGAAGAAAAGTCAAGAGAGCAAAGTGTTATTTTCAGAGGGGAAAGAGGCATGGTATGGAGAGAGATAGCAAAAATATGGTGTGGGGGCTTTGAGCTTTTATTGGGTTATAATTGGATTATAAAAGGGTGGGGGGCTGCTGTTGTGTGGCCACTGGGCTGTTAGGCGCATTGTAACACAGGAGGTTTCAGTTGGTCTTGGGTAAGCTGCAGTTTGCTCCAATGTAACCTTTTCCCTGAAGCTGAGGAGTGTGGGGGCGAAGTTAGTTATGTTCTGTTCTTGGCTGAAGAGTAATTTCCTGTCCTGGGGACAGGAGCTCAGAAGAGTGAAATGGAGCTCAGAAGAGTGAAATGGCAGCCATGTTTAACAAGGTCATAGGCCTGCTCAGGAAACAACACCATGATGGCAAATGGTGCTAACTTCGTCCTTACCAACACTCAAATGTAAGGTATTATTATTATTACTACCACTGACCAAAAGAAAATTTGGCTTAACAGGTACTGGTTTCTGCTTAGTCTAAACAATCAGTTAAGTCACTCCTCTTTGCATGAGAATTTGCTAGTAATTGAGTTGCTAAGAATGGGAGATTTTTCTTTGGCACTTCTAGAGGGCAGAAGTATTTGTCAAAGTCTTAAGACTTTTCTTAGAGAAAGAAAATGTTGATGGAAGTTCCTACATTGTGAGCCTAGGCAGAAACACACAGTACACAGAAAAGGAAGTTTCTGTTTAAAACATGGACTTAAACATATTTCTCCTTCAGAGGATCACAGACAGTTGGACTACATATACTACATGTGTCCAAATATATTTTGTGTGACTTAGTCAATCTCAAGGATTCCTGGAACTACAAACATAAACAGATGGTCCTGGCAGGGGTGACACCACAGCCTGTTTACTGAGAACTTCCTCTGGAAGTTTCCTCTTGAAGAGGGAAAGCACACATTAAATAGGGTGGCCATGACCATACACATGGTTTGTCTGGACTGTGCCGTGCTCTCCTGTGGTACTAGCACCCCAAATGGTTTAGCATTTGTCACTCTAAAAAATGTCCAAGTTTAGATAATAAATTATGTGCTTATTTTAACATAGAAACATATCATATTTAGCTTGCCAAAGAACAAGATCTAAAATTGCAGAAACAGGTTTCTTTTTGAATGAGTTGCTATCACAATTTTGCAATAGCAGATCTAAAACTGACAGAGGTAAAGGTGGTAGATAGATCTGTATTTCTATAAGAAATTTTTTTCCTCTAATGACTAGAGAAGTAAAAGTCCTAAAGATCAGATATAAGGAAAAGGATGAGAGATCTAGAATTCTAGCAGGTAATTAACATGAAAAGTCCTCAACATTTTGGAGATCTTACTGTAGGGATTTAAAACAGCCAAAAATGCATAGGAGATTCTTAGAGAATACAAATCATGCTCCAGATCTACTAGGCTTAAAATTACATACTGCGCTGTGTGGTTTGTGGCCTGCCGGCATGCCATTTCATATAGAGCAGTGCACTCCATATCTATCCAATAGAACTTACCTGGGCCAAGGTTGTTGGATGCATCTGCAGGATTTCTCACTATCATCCCCACTGTATTGAAACTTACTGGTGAAATGGCTGGAGTCAGGCAGTGGGGCAGATCCCTTCACCTGGAGAAAGCTAAATGACCTCCTATTTTCTAATACTCTGTGGTATATTTGAGATGGCAGGGTGGAAACGCAGAAAGATTATTACATACTGAGGAAGAATTCTTTCAATGGGAAAATCTTCCTGTCAAATGCAGGATACAAAGCCAACAGGAGACTTAGGGCAAAGAGGGAACTATTACCATAATTATCAGTGTGGCTTACATCCAAGTTTAATAAAGTATCCCTTGAGGGATTCAAGTTTTCTTAGCATAGCATTCTGTACTTTTAGAATTTGAGGGAGTGAAGGGGTTGGGGACAAGGTAATGGAGGTAAATGGAAGATATATATCATGGTAAGAAAGTGAGAGAAAAAGATACAAATCGTGTAAATACCGTAAACATTTAATAATGGTATATATTGCTGGTAGACATACAGATAATAAAAATTATACACTCATGCATGGGAAGAGTACACATCCACTTCAGGAGAACAGTTATCTCTGGGTAAAAAGGGATTAGACAGAGAGGAGCCATATGGAGGTTTTAGTTTTTCTCTGTCCTCATTCTTCCCAAATTATAGTGGAAGTGATTACTTTGAAAGCAGTGACAGGAACCTGACTTCACTTTCTTCCATTCTCATGGGGTCATATTTCACAGAACTAGAACAAATATTTCAAAAATTTACTTTCAGAGTAAGGGTGTGTGATTGACTGCACTGTGGTAAATTTGCAGTATGTTTAGCTTATTCTTTCCTAGGTACATGCCAACAAACAACCTTTCTTCTGCATTCAATAAGTACTGAAGAACAAGTATTTCCATGTTGTAGATATACCATTTACTCTGAAATAGGGTTTTTTAGATCCTGGGAAGGCATGTGGGGAGAGTCTAGAACATGTTTTGCTGTTAAATACAGCTTGGTTTTTAATAAAATGTGTTAGAGGATACCATAAAATCAGAATTAAGAGGGGGGAAAACCATGAAAGAAGCAACAATAACAATGACTGTTATTTATGTAGCACCTACAGTGTATGAGTCCTCATTACATTACTTTAAATTTTGAAGTTTAAATATCCACAGCAGTTCTGAAAGGTAAACGTTAGCCCATACCCATCTAAATACCCAGTGACTTACCCAAAGCTCTACAATTAGTGTCAGCCAAAATTTAAAGCCAGACATTTTCCATTCCAAACTCTGTGGGCTTTCTCTATTACCATCTTGTTTATTAGACTGGTTCATGACAATTTTTAAAAGTAGATGATGATCTTAAAGTTAGAGTGACATCAGAGGAAAGGTGGCAATGAAAGATACCCTTGGTCTATCCTATTAAAGTTTCAACAATTTGAACAGCAATAACTCAACAAAGAATGTCCTGCTCAATACACAAACACACCTGGAAGATCCGTGCATTGAAACATTTAAAGGTGGGCAAGTGTAAGCAAACTGGGAAGGCAAAAAAGAGAAAAATTAGGACAAACCAAGGACATAGCGCTATAGATGGGAGCTCACAGCAAGGCCTAGCTTGTAGGGGAAAGGAATCAAATTGTGGTTGGCATTCCCTTCAGCCATGAGGAGCAAAAAGTTTTGGTGGGCATTCCTGCAGGAGTGGACAATATGAGCTGTGGCTGAGCCAAAGATCTGGGCAAAGACTCAGCACTTTGTGGTTGCAGTTGTCATGTTGTTGGCATTTCAAATAGAAAAAAAAAAAAACACAAAAACCTGGGCACCCTTTAACCTCCCACAGCCTCTCTTTGCCCTGAATGACAGGCTATGGAGCACATTATTGGCAAACTCAAGAACTGGTACTACAAAATCACCTTCTTCCCTGAGCCAAGGACATACTTCATAACTGGTCCTGGGGTTGGGACACAGGGGGCACTGAGCAGAGTTCTGAGTTTGGCATTACCAGAAGTTCAGAACAACAAAGAAACTGTCTGGGTTCACCCACCCCACGCCACCACAATACGTTGTACCTACACTGACAGCAGCATCTGTCTGTGAAGGACAGCACTAGGATTTCATGGATTTGGAACCCCATCACCCACCACATTTCCCTATGGGGTTGGACCCCTGGAACTGGGGCCACTAGAGCACAAGTGAAACAACCACCTACCCATGTAACACCACCCCATGAAGATCTCAATAGCCAGAGAAGTGCAATAGATCTACAAAAACAACAACAACAACAATAAACAAACAACGTTGTGATTAAGCACTACCTACCAGAAAATAATGAAAAACCTCTTTGTATTAATCTGCTATAGAGGTGCCACTCATACAAAGATGCCTAGATGGAGAAGGAATCCAACAAATACTACAAATAACCAACATAGCAGGATAGCTCAGAAAGAAAATGAAAAATCTCCAGAAAATAAATTCAAGGATAGGAAAATATGTGCTATACATGGCAGATACTTGAAGATTGCAGTTCTGAATATACTCCATGAGATGAATAATAATAATAATAATAATAATAATATAATGCAGGCAATTTATTGAGCTCAGAAAACAAATCAATGAATAAAACAAGCACTTTACCAAAGAGGGAGGTTGAAACTTTAAAAATGAACCAAACAGAAATTCTGGAAATGAAGAACTCAATAAAAGAGATTAAGAATGAACCAGCAAGCATAGGAAGTATAGTTGATATCAAGGTTAGAAATCTGGAAATGACACAGGGTGAAAAAGAGAGAGACTTGAATGTAAAAAAAGAAAGAAAGAACTATACAAGAACTAATTGATTCCATCATGCAGAGCAATATAAGAATAACAGGCACACCAGAAGAAGGGAACAGAGAGCCTATTCAAACAGATAGTTAATGAGAACTTCCCAAAACTATGGAAAGAGCTAAATCTTTGAATCCAAGAAGCAAACAGAATACGTAATTACCTCAATCCAAAAGGCCTTCCTCAAGGCACATTTTATTAAAATTATCAAAAATTAATGACAGAGAATTCTCAAGGCAGCCAGGGAAAAGAAGAAATTAACCTATAAAGGAAAGCCCATTAGGTTATCATTGGACTTCTCAGCTAAACTGTACAAGCTAGAAGAGAGAGGAACCAAATATTCAAACTACAAAAAGAGAAATTTCCAGCCAATAATAGTATATCCAGCAAAGTTATTGTTTTAGATATGAAGGAGAAATACAAGGGGGACACCCCAAAATGGAATTATCTTATGGAGAGCAGGCCCCCTGTAGTATAGATTTCCACACTAAGTGAGTGTTCTAGGAACTCATCTATGTCAGTGTACCAGATGGCATTGTTGTGAGAGGCAGCATTTGGCTTCCGTTAATTTTTTTTGAAGACTCACCACATTTGCCCATTTTATGATGGGTGATTTACAAAAGTACCTGCCCATATCATGCTGAGCGTTCAGCAGTTTTTGACAAAAAAGAGCGTGACCCCTATGCCCTACTCTTCCTACTCACCCAGTCTCACTCCAAGTGACTTTTTTAGTTTCCCTAGATGAAAAAATAAAGCCCTCAAAGGGAAACATTTTGCTGATGTGAAAGAAGTCAGACAAAAAATGGCAGAAGCACTAAAAGGCATCAAAATCAGTGAGTTCAAAAACTGTTTTGAGAAGTGGAAAAAAATGTGTCAATAGTTGTATGACATCAAAAGGAGACTACTTTGGAGGTGACTGAAGTTTAAACATGTAAGAATAAATATACAATTTTTTTATTAAAAAAATACAAGGTTTTGGTGTCCTCCTTTGTATAGTATCCAATCAAAAACCATTGAAATATATAAAGGAACCACTAACAGAACTAAAAGGAGAAACTTATGAAAAACATATCATAGTTGGATAACTAAATACTCTGGAAAACTCTAGCTAGATTATCCAAACAGAAAATCAATAAAGAAATATTGCCCTTAAATGACACATTACATCAAATGGACATAATTGACATTTACAGAGTCTTTAATCCCAGAATATCAAATCATACATTCTTTTCCAGCGCACATGGAATATTTTCAAAAACAGACCTTTCGTTGGGTGACAAAACTAGCCTCAACAAATTCAAGAAGATTAAAATCATATCAAGCATATTTTCTGACCACGATGCTTTGTGATTAGAAATCAACTGCAAAAAAGAAATGTAGAAACCCACAAATTTGTGGACATTAATAAACATACTACTAAGAATGACTTGGTGAAAGAAGAAATGAAAGGTGAAATAAAAAAATATGCAAAATGGAGGAGAATGACAATACAACATATTAAAACTTCTGCCCTGGCTGGTGTAGCTCAGTGGATTGAGCGCGGGCTGTGAACCAAAGTGTCTCAGGTTCGATTCCCAGTCAGGGTACATGCCTGGGTTGCAGGCCATGGCCCCCAGCAACCACACATTGATGTCTGTCTGTCTCTGTCTCTCTCTCTCTCCCTTCCCTCTCTAAAAATAAATAAATTAAATCTTTAAAAAAAAAAAACTTCTGTGATACAATGAAAGCAGTAACAAGAGGAAACTTTCACTGCAAGCCTATCTCAAGAAACAAGAGAAATCCCAAGTAAATTACCTAACATTACCTCTTGAACTAGAAAAAGAAAAACAAAAGCAACCCAAAATCAGCAGAAGGAAGGAAATAATAAAAATTAGAGCAGAATTGAATAAAATAGAGAACAAAAAGACTATACAAAAATTAATACAATAAGCTGGTTCTTTGAAAAGATTAGTAAAATTGACAAACCCCTAGGTAGACACACTAAGAAAAAAGAAAAAAAGGATTTACAAAGATGGCAGATTCCACTTCTCCCTACACATAGGGGAAAAACCTAGTTGATCTACAGAGGAACAGAGCAAACAGCCAACAGTACCCGAGCATATATGAGAATAGGAGACAAAAAATTGTAGCAGACATTGAAAAATCAGACAGTAAAGAGAGTGCTTCAGAACAATAAGGTCCCAGGGACCAGTGCAGGGGCCAAGGTGGCTGAAGCCCCAGGTGTGGCCCAGCGCCCACCAGGACTGCCACAGGGTCCTTGGGAGAGAGCCAGATCAACAGCTCCCTCCCCTGCCAAACAAGGTTTGAGCAGCAGCAGGAGAGACCTGGTTGCTTGAAGTCACACAGAGGGGAATAAGGACTAAGTGGAAAACACACAGGGGCTATGAACAGCCATGGAGTCTGTGGATACCAGCTGGGGAGAGTCAAGAGTTGGGGAGAGTTGAGAGTTGGGTTGTGATAGGCCCTGAACCCAATAGTCCCCGGTCTGGTTGGAGAATTGGGCTGTGTGAAAGGTCAGGCCTCTGTACAGAGTGGCAGGCTTGAGTAGGAGGAATTTCTCAAAAAGAAAAAGTGAAAAAAGAGACACTATTTAGGGAATTCTCCTGCAGCAGCTGCTCTGGCCTCCTCCCTACCAGCCAGGCAGTGCTCTGGAGGTGGCAAGGAAGGCTCTGCACACCCCCTGGGAAGAGTGTGAAGCCAAACCTGAGGGACCAGAGGTGGCCTGGCCAAACACAGATGACCACAACCTAGGGAGAGTGTGCTCTGCAGAAGGCCCAGAGCCCACGCCCCTAACCCTGGGGAGAGTGCACTCTGAGGAAAGCCTGGCTCCCATACCCAAAGTCTGGGGAGAGGCACCTGGCCAGACCTGGAGAGAGTGTGCACCCAAACTGTGGAACTTGAGGAACTAGAGGATACGGGGGTGGGGGGGGGGCACGCGTGCTGGGCTGGAGGCTGGCTGACTGTCTCAGGAAGGGAGAAAAGCAAAACCAATCACCTCTCAACCACCTGTAGCCAGGGAGACCAGCAAAACTGGTTTGACCAGATTCAAGTCAGCAAGAGGCTTTTTTTTAAAGTAAGTCTTTATTTCTTTTATTTATATTATTTTTTATCTTTCAACTTTTTTTTCCTTTCCTTCTTGTTTTATTCCTTCCTCCTTTTCTTTCCCATTTTATCTCTTCTTCCTTTTTTTTTAAATTCCCACAAGTGATACAAAAAACCTGGAACTGTGAAAAGACCACAGTTGGACCCAAAGAGGGGTCATACCAACAGCTGAGACAGTGAAACAAATTACACTTTGCTACTACAAAGAACCTGCAAGTTGTTGCATATTTGTATTATTATTTTTTTCATTTTTCTTACATCATTTTTAGTATTTTTGTATTCCTCTTCTTTCTATTTAGTCTTCCTTGCTTGGCTGGTTAAATTGTATTGTTTGACAACTTTCCCCTGATATCTCTCTCATAGTGCATTGCTAATTTACTGTCCTTCACTTCATTTGTGTCCCATTAACACACTACTCAATGTCCTATACTCCCTATTCTTGTTATCCAGATCACATAGATTCTGTCATATGATTGTTGCTCTAATATTAGTGTAAATACTAGCTGTTCCATACAATTGTAAATACTTCACAACACCCTGCCTAGATCTTAGCCCACTTCACAGTTTCCTGAACTTTATTACTGTAGTGTTTGACTCTATTCTCTCACACACTACACCTATTTACTATCCTTTAGTCTCACCTCACCTCAGAATCTGACCTCCCACAACCTCACTGCTTTCTAGACCCAACTCACAATCCTTCCCGCCCCAACAAGAGTTTTATCTTCTTTCCACCCTTTCTAAAAAATGGCTAGTTGGGTGGAATATCACAGTTAACACTATACATAGCCAAAGGATCTCCTATCTCTTCTCTACAGGCTGCCACTGTAAATATCATAGAATACTCTCTTGCTGTCTTAAACCATTTTGCCTTCCCCCTCCAATTGATCACAAAAAAGAGTAGGTGGAACCTGTGAACACCAGGATACCTGTTGGAAGAGGAAACCCAACAGAAAAGGAACCCCCAACAGATAACAACAGAAGAAGGTGAAGGAGGGAGTGGAAGCCACACTAACTTCAATCCAGGACTGATCTGGAAATACAACTAAAGGGAGAAATTATCCAGAACAAACAACTGAACAAGAGCGAGAGAGAATCCTCAAAACCTTGTACACATGGAAGAACCAGCTTCAACACAACCTACCCACACCAGCACAACAAAATACAAAAGGTGGTGGACAGAATGAACCTCAGTTAACCAGCTGGTAGGAAGGACCCATGAAAGAAAGACCCAACAACAATCAAAACCCAAAGGTAAACACAGAGCCAACTTAAATGACAGCCCAAGAACAGTGAGCTTGGGAGATCAAGGTGACAGCACCACTGACTCTTACAGGTATTCTACCACAGAAGTTCACACCATAAACCCAGGGAGTGAGATCAGATCAATTTAAGAAGCTGAGGCTAAAAAGGAGAGTCTCACAAACAATGGGAAGACAAAGAAACAATCCCCAAATGAAAGGAAAAGAGGAAGCCTCAGAAAGAGTGCTAAATGAAATAGAGGTAACTCAACTATCAGATATTGAGTTCTAAGCAATGTTTATCAGGAAGCTCAATGAGCTCACAGAGAATTACCAGAAACTACAGGGAAGCTACAATAAACTCACTGCAAACTATATCAACATGAAAAAAGAAATAGAAACTATCAACAAGGGCCAAGAGGAAATGAAGAATACAATTGCTGAATTGAAGATCACAGTAGAAGGAATCAAAAGCAGGATCGATGAAGCAGAAGATCAGATCAGTGAGCTGGAGGACAAGGTAGAAAAAAAAATACCCAGAAAGAACAAGAAAAGGAAAAGAGGCTCATAAAGACTGAAGAGGGATTAAGGGAAATGCAGAACAATATGAAACATTAAAGAAAACAGCATTAAAATAAAAAGAGAACCAACCATATGGGAAAACATATTTGCCAATGATACCTCAGACAAGGGTTTGATCTCCAAAATATATAAAGAACTTACATGATTTAACTCTAAGAAGAAAAGCAACCCAATTAAAAAATGGGCACAGGACTTCAACAGACACTTCCCCAAGGAGGACATACAGAGGATCCAGAGGCACATGAGAAGATGCTCAGTATTGCTAGCTATCAAAGAGATGCAAATTAAAACCACAATGAGATACCACTTCACACCAGTCAGAATGGCCATCATAAACAAAGCAACAAACAACAAATGTTGGAAAAATTGTGGAGAAAAGGGAACCTTAGTGCACTATTCATGGGATTGCAGATTGTTACAACCACTAGAGAAAACAGTATGGAATTTTCTTAGAAAAATAAAAATGGAACTGCCTTTTGACCCACAATTCCACTGCTAGGATTATATCCTAAGAACTCTGAAACACCAACCCAAAATAATCTATGCACCCCAATGTTCATAGCAGCACAATTTACAATAGCCAAGTACTGGAAGCGATCTAGTAGCACATCAGTAAATGAATGGATCAAAAAACTATGGTACATTTACACAATAGGATTCTATGTAGCTGAAAGAAAAAAAGAGCTCCTACCCTTTGTAACATCATGAATGGAACTGGAAAGCATTATGCTAAGCAAAATAAGCCAGGCAGTGTGAAAGGCAAATACCATATGATCTCACCTTTAACAGAAATCTATGCAAAATATAACCAAAGACACTGAAATTGAGAACAGGCTGACAGTGACCACAGGGGAGAGGGGAGGGGATTTCAGGGGGAAAAGGGAAGGGTTTGCAGGGACATGTATAAAGGACACAGGGACAAAAACAAGGGGTGGGTGGAAATGGGAAGGAGGGGAGGGCTGGGGGGTGGGCTGGGATGGGGGTAAAGAACAGAAAACTTTACTTGAACAACAATTAAAATAAAAATTAAATAATATAAAATAAAAATTTTTAAAGCAGAAAAAAGACTCATATACAGAAATTTAGGAAGTGAAAGACAACACTGCAAGCATCACAGATATATAAAGGATCATACTAGAACACTATGAAAGACTATCTCCCACAAAATTCAATAACCTAGAAGAAATGGATAAGCTCCTATAAATATATAACCTTCCTGGACTGACTAATAAAGAACTAGAAAAACCTAAAAAGACTGATCAACAGTGAGAAAATTGAAACAACCATCAAAAAACTTTCAAAATACAACAGCCCAGGACCAAATGGCTTCACTGGTGAATTCTACTAAATATTCAAAGAAGATCTGATGCCACCTATCCTTCTCAAATTCATCTAAAAAATTAAAGAAGAGGCAGTATTTCCTTACACATTTTATGAGGTCAACATAACCCTCATACTGAAACCTGGCAAAATTAACACAAAAGACAAAAACTACAGACAAATATTTCTGACAAATACAGTGACAAAAATTTTAAATAAAATACTAACAAATCAAATACAATAAAACTTTTAAAAAATACATCATAATCAAGTGGGGTTCATTCCAAGGACACAAAAATGGTTCAACATAACTCAAATCGATCAATACAATATGCCACATTAACAAATAAAGGATAAAAATAATGTGATATTATTTGATAAGATGCAACATCTATTTACAATTAAAACACTCAATAAAATGCTTATAAAAAGAAAGTACCTCAACATAATAAAAGCCATCTATAACAAACCCTCAGCCAACATCATATTCAATGGTGGAAAACAAAGCTTTTTCTCTAAAATTAGGAACAAAAGAAGGATGTCCACTCTCACCACTCTTATTCAATATAGTTCAGGAAGTCCTATCTAGAGAAATCATGGATGAGTAAGAAATAAAAGGCATCAATACTGGGAATGAAAAAGTAAAGAACATTTTATGAATTTGACCCCAAAGGCAAGAGAAGTAAAGGCAAAATTAAATGAATAGAACTATATCAAACTACAAAACTTCTGCACAACAAAAGTATCCACCAACAAAACAAAAAGGCAACCAACAAAATGGGACGTGATATTTGCAAACAACAGCTCCAACAAGGGGTTAACATCCAAAATATAAATATAAATAACTCATGGATCTCAACACCAAACAAACAATCCAATTTAAAAATGGACAGAGGACCTGAACAGACACCTCTCCCAAGAAGACATACAAATGACCAAATACATGAAAAAAAATTTTTCAGCTTCACTAGCTATTAAGGAAATGCAACTCAAAACTGCAACGAGTTATCACATCACACTTGTCAGAATGGCTATTATGAACAAGACAGGTAATAAGAAGTATTGGAGAAGTTGTGGAGAAGACAGAACCCTCATTCACTGCTGGTAGGAATGAAAACTGGTAGAGCCACTATGAAAAACAATATGGCGGTTTCTAAAAAAATTAAGAATAGAGTTACCATATGACTCAGCAATGCTTCTGGGGATCTACCCCAAAATTCAAAAACATTTATTCACAAAGATTTATGCATCCCTATGTTCATTGCAGCATTACTCACACTGGCCAAGATATGGAGAAAACCAAAGTGTCGTTGGATAGAGGATGGGATAAAGATGTGGTAGATATAGATATTATGGAATACTACTCAGCCATAAGATGAAATACTGTCATTTGTGATGACCTGGATGGACCTTGAAAATATTATGCTAAGCAAAACAAGTCACTAAGAAAAATTCAAGAACCATATGATTTCACTTATATGTATGATATAAAACTGAAATTCATAGACTCAGTTAATGGTATAGTTGTTACCACAGGGATGGAGTTGGGGTTAGTAAAGGGAATAGAGGGCTAAATATATAGTAACAAGATGATTTGACTGTGGGTGGTGTGCATGCAATGCAATAGACAGGTAATGTATCATAGAAATGTACACTTGAAACCTATATGATCTTACCAATATCACCCCAATAAAATTATTTTAAAAATAAATAAATCTTAAAGTAAAAAAAAGTTAATGGCATATGGGACTGCTGATATCTAAAGAAGAAAATTAAAAACTAGTGTAGGAAAACGTGTGAGAAGAAACCATGGGTTTCAAATAGATGTTGGCTATTCAAACAGCTTAGCCTTTTTTAAAATTTGCTATTCATTATGCTTCATATAACATTACAGATTGATATTTTTCTTTTACTATTGTCATTTTATGTTGTATTTGCAAGAATTCTGTGGTCACACTAGAACCCCCCCCTGGTAGAAGGATGGTTCTTATATCTTTCAGGGCTTGTGTTGCTGTGCCTGCAGTTTCATTGGGATTTACCTAGAACTGGATTGTCTGAACCTGATTCCTGGAAACTTAGTCTGAAGAGTAACAACATTACATGCAAGATCCCTACATTGATGCTAAGCTTTATTACCGGTGGAGCATCTATGATAAAGCATTTTAAGCTATAGCAATTCCCTTAAAATGTGATGGCATAGAGCAATAATATTTATCATCATACAGTTATTGTGGGTAAGAAACCAAGGTGCCTCTCTAGTTCAACATCTCTCACAACCTTGCAAGTAAGGGGTTGGCTGAGGCTGCTGTCATCTCCTGGATTGAATGAAGGAAGATCTACTTCCAAACTCATCCGTGTGGTTATTGGCTGGAGATAATCCATTCTTTGTCATATGAGGCTCTCCCCAGTGCAGCTCACATGCAGCTGGCTTCCCTCAGAGCCAGCAAGAAGGGGAACAAGAAAGGGTGGTCAAAACAGAATCTATAATTTTTTATTACTTATTCTTAGAAGTGACATTCTATCACTCCTGTTTTGTCCTGTTCTATTTCTTATAGACAAGTCAACAAATCTAGCCCACACTCAAGGGGAGGGGATGACATAGGACCATGAATAGTAGCATGCTGGGATCCTTGTGGGCTATGTTAGAAGAAGCCTAGCACAGAGACACAATATTATAAGTGCCTGCATGCTTAGAACCTCTTTACTTCTTTGTTTCTCCCTCTAACTACATTCTTAAAAACAAGGGTCGTGTCTGTTTTATTTACTGTTCTCACAAATGTTGTACCTAATGTCATCAATAAAGGTCTAGTAAATAAATGGTGAAAGAATAAATTTTAATAGTGGTTGTGATTATGATTCTTACACAAGTGAATACTTGTAAAAACCTTTTATTTAACTCATTAAATGAGACAACAAGATATTATAAGCCACACAAATGAAAACTCAAAGTACCCAATATTTATTGTCAGATAGGAAGTGCTCACATGATTTTTACAAACGTATGCAAAGTGGCAAGATTGTCAATAATCACAGGGCAATAATTAATGGCATTTCACTGGACACAATTTGCATTCCTATGGACAAAAATTGTTCTCATTAATATTAGTTTTCTACAATTAACTTTTATCTCTACAGTGTTGTAAAATAATATAGTCAAAGGCAAAGGCAGAGCTAGCCTGGATTCATGAACTAGATAGTGCACTCACTTAATTTCAAAGTTTTCCAAAATTTTTGCTTACAAATAAATGGTACAGACTGAGAGAAATTTCACGCCAAGGAAAGGCCAGCCAAGGAGATAGTCTCAGTTTGTTTTTTCTTAAAATTTATACAAGCAATTAGAACACTTAATTAGACTTAATGATTTTTTATTATTAGGGACTTGTATTTTCTAAATATATTAAAGTATCTCAGATGGAGTTCCATACCTTCACAATATGCTTCTATTCCCTTACACATGGTTCTTAACCTTGTGGAATAGAGCCTATCTCTGAAAAAGTAAAACTAAACCATCCTCATGTTTCAGGGGATGATAGAGTCTGTAGATAGGGTTCCAAGTTTTATGAGATCCAGGTGTCTGTCAAGAATTACCAAACAGAGTTCTGGTCAAGATGGAGGCATAGGTAAAAATCCTTGACTTCCTCACACAACCAAGAGGAGGATAACAACTGATCTAAAATTAATAAACAACCAGAAGTGCCATAAAACCAAACTGCATGGAACTCCAACAACCATGAAATTAAAGAAACAGTCAAACAGAATAACCAGACCAATAAGGCAGTGGATAGAGAGAACCCAAGGCAAGGCAGCAGATTGTGCAGGCAGGGCTGACTTAAGGGGAAACTGAGACACAGAGCTGTCTGTGAACTACAGCAGTTGCTGTGGTGGGAGTAACTCCCAGTCTCACAGGAGAGTTTGTTGGAAAGTGGGATAGAGACAAGCAGGGAAGTTGTACTGTTCCCTCTCTGGCCCCACCCCTACAAGCAGCACCACAGCACGGAAAGGAGGGTTGCCCTGCTCATGTGAATACCCAAGGCCCACACCCTTACAACTTAAGGGGTGCTCCAAACAAAGAAATGGGGCCAAAATGAAAGAACAGAGCAAAACTCCAGAAAAAGAGCTAAGCTATGAGGAGATAGCCAATCTACCTGATGGAGAGTTTAAAGCTCCGGTAATCAAAATGCTCACAGAATTGATTGAGCTTGGTAGAAAAATGAAAGATACCCAAAATAAAATACAGCAAAATACTCAGGGAATGAGCAGTGACAGGAAGGAAACCAGGACTTAAATCAATGATTTGGAACAAAAGGAAGAAATAAACATTCAACCAGAACATAATGAAGAGACAAGAATTCAAAAAAAATGCAGAGGGACTTTTGAACCTCTGAGTCAACTTGAAACGTTCCAATAACCAAATTACAGGGGTACCAGAAGGAGAAGAACAACAGCAAGAAGTTGAAAACTTATTTGAACAAATAATGAGGGGAAACTTCCCCAATCTGGCAAAGGAAACAGACTTCCAGAGAGTCCCAAAGAATTTGGACCCAAAAAGGAACACACCAAGGCACATCCTAATTAAGTTACCCAAGATTAAAGACAAAGAATCTTAAAAGCAGCAAAAAGAATGTAAAGAGTTACCTACAAAGGGTGTCCATAAGGCTATCAGCTGATTTCTCAAAAGAAACCTTGCAGGCAAGAAGGGGCTGGAAAGAAGTATTTGAAGTTATGAGAGGCAAGGACCTACATCCAAGATTACTGTATCCAGCAAAATTATCATTTAGAATGGAAGGGCAGATAAAGTGCTTCCCAGATAAGATCAAGTTAAAGGAATTCATCATTACCAAGCCTTTCTTATATGAAATGTTAAAGGGGCTTCCCTAAGAAAAAGAAGATAAAAAATATGAACAGTAAAATGACAACAAACTCACAACTATCAACAAATGAACCTAAAAAAAAAGAAAGAAAAGCAATGAAAACAACAACTAAGCAACCAATTAGAACAGGAACAGAATCAGAGAAATGGATATCACATGGAGAGTTTTTGGTGGGGAGGGGAAAGGGAGAAATGGTGGGAAAAGGTACGGGAAAGAAGAAGCATAATTGGTAGGCATTAAATAGGTGGGGAAAAGTCAAAAATGGTACAGGAAACAGAGAAGTCAAAGAACTTATATGTACAACCCATGGATATGAACTAAGGGGGTAATGCTGGAGGGTTGGAGGGGTACAGGGTGGAGGGGGGATAAAGTGGGAAAATTGGGAAAACTCTAATAGCATAATGAATAAAATATACTTAGAAAAGGAATTGCCAAACACAGTTGGATAACTACATTAAAATCTCCTCTCTCTGTGTGTGGGAGAGGGGAGAAGAGGGAGGGGGCAGCCCACAGGTATACATTCTCATCAAAAGTTTTTACTCTTAGACTCTATCCCAGACATACTGAATCAAAACATGCTGAAGTAATGCCTAGATCATATTTTTAAGATATTCCTCAGATAATTCTATGTGGCCAATTATTTATTTATTTATTTATTTATTTTTTATTGTTGGTCAAGTACAGTTGTCTGTCTTTTCCCCCCACCATCCCCTCAATTCCAGCCATCCCTACATCCCCTTCTGATGCCACCCCTCTCTTGGTTTTGTCCATGTGTCCTTTATAGTTGCTCCTGAAAACCCTTCCCCCTTTTGCCCCATTACCCCCTCCCAACCCCCACTTTTTTAATCCACTGACCTATATCATTTCTCATGGAAGGTATTCATGAGGCTGTGGCTATTACCAAAATGTGTCAGAAGAGTTTATAGAGGCCTCTGAATCTACTATGGAAAGGTTAAAGATGGCTTTACCTTTGAGTTTCTCCAGGTAAATATGTAAATAAAGATTTTTTACATTCTAGGCTATTAATAAAGAAAGCTCAACTTTGAGAAAATGTGATGCTATAAACTTAGTTTTAAAACAATTACAGAAAAAAACCAAAACAGCATGAGGTACAAATACAAATCTCTTCCTGAATCTTCAAACCATAAATCATGCTATTATAATATTACCTACTTTTCATAGCCTCAACAAAAAGCCTTTTGTGTTTAGCATCAGTGGAAGCTTCAACAGAGATTGAGAGTGTCCTCTTGGTTTCTCCTGGAATAAGAGAAACACAATTATGTACATTTTTCCTATCATGCAATTTTTGCTGAATCATTTCACTACAATTGAAAAACTACAACCATTTTAAATTCAAATGAGCATTCACCATCTGTGGTTTTCATTAACATTATAACAACATCATTATTCAGACATTTCTGTTGATGAATATTAGTTTTCTTGAGTCTTATACCCACTAGTTTTAATTTTATAGTCCATAATTATAATGGATAATTTGATTTATCATATATAAACCATGGAGTGACAACAGAATGATCAATTCTAATATCCTTTTTTTGGCACTTTTTTAATTGATGTTCAAATACAGTTGTCTTCATTTTCCCACCACCACTTTCTCCCGTCCTACCCATGCCTACCTCCCACCCTCAATCCCACCCCACCTTGGCTCTGTCCATGGGTCCCTCACACATGTTCTTTTAGGCCCCTTTTCCTTCTTTTCCATGCTATTTCCATTTCTCCTTCCCTCTGGTTACTATCAGCTGGTTACTGATTTCAATGTCTCTGTCTATATTTTGCCTGCCAGTTTGTTTTGTTGATTAGGTTCCACTTATAGGTGAGATCACATGGTATTTGTCTTTCACTGCCGCCTTACTTCACTTAGCATAATACTTTCCAGTTCCATCCATGTTGTCACAAAGGGCAGGAGCTCCTTCTTCATGCTGCATAGTATTCCATCGTGTAAATGTACTATAGTTTATTGATCCACTCATTTACCAATGGGCACCTAGGCTGCTTCCAACACTTGGTTATTGTAAATTGTGCTGTTATGAACATTGGGGTGCATAGATTCTTTTGAATTGGTGTTTCAGAATTCTTAGGGTATATTCCCAGCAGTGAAATCACTGAGTCAAAAGGTAGTTCTCTCTAGTTTTTGGAGGAAATGCCATACTGTTTTAAATGGTAGCTTCACCAGTCTGCATTTCCACCAACAGTGCACTAGGGTTCCCTTTTCTCCAGTTACATAGGAAGATAATTGGATTATCTTCCAGGTGTTGAGTTATATGAATTCTTTATATATTTTGGAGATCAAACTCTAGTCCAAGGTATCATTAATAAAAACCTTTTCCCATATGGTGCATCCTGCTTAATTTTGCTGAGGTTTTCTTTAGCAGTGTACAAGCTTTTTAATTTGATGTAGTCCCTTTTGTTTATTTTTTCCTCTATTTCCCTTGCCCTAGGAGATATGGCAAAAATATTGCTTCAAGGGTTTCTGAAATTTAACTGCCTGTGTTTTCCTCTAGAACTTTTGTGGTGTCACAACTTATATTGGACTTTTACCCATTTGAGTATATTCTGATATATGGCATAAGTTCATGGTCTAGTTTCATTTTTTTTGTATGTACCTGTCCAGATCTCCTGACACCATTTATTTAAGAAGCTATTTTCACTCCATTTTGTGGCCCTTCTCCCTTTATCAATTATTAACTGACTATAGAAATATGGGTTTATTTCTGGGCTCTCTATTCTGTTTCATTGATCTATGTGTCTGTTCTTGTGCCAGTACCAGACTGTTTTGATTACAGTGGCCTTGTAATATAGTTTGATATCAAGTATTGTAATCTTTCCTATTTTATTCTTCTTTCTCAAGATTGCTGAGGCTATTTGGGGTCGTTTTGGTTCCATATACATTTTTGAAATATTTATTCTAGATCTGTGAAATATGGCGCTATTATTTTAATAGGGTTTGTGTTGGATCTATATATTGCTCTGGGTAATATGGACATTTTAATAATGTTAATTCTTCCAATCCATGAATATGGTATATGCACCCATTAATTTGTGTCTTCCTTAATTTCTTTCTTCGGTGTTCTGTAGTTCTCCTAGTACATGTCTCTTATCTCCTTGGTTAAGTTTATTCCTAGGTACTTTATTTTTCTTGTAGCTATAGTAAATGGGATATTCCTCTTAGTTTCTGTTTCTGATATTTCATTGTTGATGTACAAAAATGCCTTTGATTTCTAAATATTGACTTTATATCCTACTATATTGCCAAATTCACTTATTAAGTTGAGTAGTTTTTTTGGTGGAGAGTGTAGGGTTTTCTATGTACACTGACATGTCATCTGCAAATAATGACAGTTTTACTTCCTCATTTCTAATTTGGATGCCTTTTATTTCTTTTTGTAGTCTGATTGTGGTGGCTAGAACTTCCAATACTGTGTTCAATAAAAGTGATGAAAGCTGACACCCTTGTCTCATTCCTGATGTTAAGGAGAAAGATTTTATTAGTGTTTGTCCTTTGAGTATGATGTTGGTCATCAGTTTCTCATATTTGGCCTTTATTATTTTTAGGTATGCTCCATTTATTCCCACTTTGCTGAGTGTTTTTATCATAAATGGGTGCTGTACTTTATCAAGTGTTTTTTCAGCATCTATTGATATGATCATGTGATTTTTGTCTTTCATTTGATTTATGTAGTGTATTATGTTTATTGATTTGCAAATATCGTACCATCCTTGCATCCCTGGGATAAATCCCACTTGATCATTGTGTATGGTCTTTTAATATATTGCTACATCCAGATGCCAATATTTGTTGAAGATTTTAGCCTCTATGTTCTTCAGAGATATTAGTCTGTAGTTTTCGTTTTTGTTGTGTCTTTCCCTGATTTTAGAATTAGTATAAAACTAGACTTGTAAAAAAGTTTTGGTGTCTTTTCTCTTCCTGAACATTTTGGAATAGTTTGAGGATAGGAGTTAGTTCTTCTTTAAATGTTTGGTAAAATTTGACTCTTAAACCATCTGGTCCAAGGACTTTGTGTGCTGGGTTTTTTTCTGTTACTGCTTCAATTTCACTAGTTATGGGTCTATTCAGCCTTTATGTTTCTTCCTGATTCCATTTTGGAAGATTGTGTGTTTCTAGAAGTTTTTCCATTTCACCCAGGTTATCCAATTCTGGGCATATGGTTGTTCATAGTAATTGCTTACAATCCTTTGTATTTCTGTGGTATCAGGTGTAACTTTTCCCCTTCCATTTCTGATTTTATTTATTTGGATCCTCTCTCTTTTTTCTTTTTCTTGATAAGTCTGGTTAAAAGCATGTAAATCTTGTTTATTTTTTTTTTCAAAGAACCAGTTGCTGGATTTATTGATCCTTTTAATTCTTTTAGTCTCTTTGTCTTTCAGTTCTGCTCTGATCTTGATTATTTCCTTCCTTCCACTGGCCCTGGGCTTTGTTTGTTGTTGTTCCTCTAGTTATCATAGATGTAGAGTTAGTTTGTTTATTTTAGATTTTTCTGTCATCTATAGGTAGGCCTGTATTTCTATGAACTTCCTTCTGAGGACTGCATTCCCATAGATATTGGGTTGTTGTGTGTTTATTTTCATTTGTTCCCAGAAACTTTTTGATTTCTTCCTTGATCTCCTTGTTAACCCATTCATTATTTAATAGTGTGTTATTCAGTCTCCATGTATTTGATTGTTTTTGAGTTTTTTTTCATGAGGTTGGTTTATAGTTTCAAGCCATTAAAAGATGCTTGATATTATATCAATTTTCTTGAATTTGTTGATGATTTTTTGTGTCCTGTCATGTGTTCTATCTTTGAAAATGTTCCATGTGCATTTGAAAATAGTGCATATTTTGTTTATTAGGAGTAAAATGTTTGTATATATCAAGTCCATTTGATCTAGAGTGCCATTCAGTACCACAATATCCTTGTTGATTCTTTGTTTGGAAGATCTATCCATTATTGACAGTGGTGTATAAAAATCCTATATGATGAGTGTGTTGCTGTTGATATCTTTCTTGAAGTCCTCCAAGATTTCCCTCATATATTTGGGCGCTACTTTGCTGGGTGTGTTTATGTTTACAAGTGTTATATCTTCTTAATAGTCTACTCTCTTAAGTATTAGGCAGTGTCCTTTTTTGTCTCTTTTTATGGCCTCTGTTTTGAAATCTATTTTATCTAATAAAAGTATTGTTACCCCAGCTTTTTCTTTCATGTCCATTTGCTTGGAATAATTTTTGTCATCCCTTCACTTTCAGGCTGTGTACAGATTTGTTCTGAGTTGGGCCTCTTGTAGACAGCATATATGCGGGTCAAGTTTTCTAATCCATTCAGCTACCCTATGTCTTTTGATTGCTGCATTTAATAACATTTAAGGTTATTATTGATAGGCACTTATTTATTACCACTTTTTCCTTTTATGCCTGTGCCCCCCCCCCTTTCTTTATCTTCTTAAAGCAGTCTATTTAGCATTGCTTGCATAGTTGGTTTGGTGGAGATGTATGCTTTTAGACTTTTTTTGTTTGTGAACCCCCTCATTTTACCTTCTTTTTTTAATGAGAATCTTGCCAGGTAGAGTAGTCTTGGTTGCAGGCCTTTTCATTACTTGGAATATTTGTTGCCATTCCCTTTTGGCTTGTAGTGTTTCTGTTGAGAAATAAGCTTATAGCCTTATTAGAGCTCTCTTGTATGTTACAGCTATTTCTCCCTTGCAGCCTTTAAGATTCTCCTTTTGTCTTTTAATTTTACTCTTTTAATTATGATGTGTTTTGGAGTGTGCCTCTTTGGGTTTATGTTGATTGGGACCCTCTGTTCTTCCTGTACTTCCATGATGTTTTTCCCTCTTCAAGTCAGGGAAGTTTTCTGTCATTACTTTTTCAAACAGGTTTTCTATCCCTTGCTTCTTTTCCTTCTGGTATCCTTATGATACATATATTATTATTTTCATGTTGTCTTTCAGCTCTCTTAAGCCTTCTTCATTTTTTTTAGTCTTTCTCCATTTTGTTGCTCTGTCTGGGAGTTATTTTTTCTACCTTGTCCTCCAGCTCACTGATATGATCTTCTTTATCTAGCTTACTTACTATTCCTTCTAATATATTCTTCTTTTCAGATACTGTATTCTTCATTTCCTCCTGGCTCTTATTGAGTTTCTATGTCCTTTATCATGCTGATGTAGTTCCCAGTAAGTTCCTTATAGCATCCACAGAGTTCCTTGTAGTTATCACTGAGCTCCTTGAGCATCATTATAACCATTATTTGGAACTCAATGTCTGATACTTTGCTCACCTTAATTTCATTTAGCACTCTTTCTAGGGATCCCACCTTTCCTTTCAATTGAGGATTGATTCTTTGTCTCCACATTTTAGGTGGCTCTTCTTGTTTGTTACTGTATATTATAGATTGATCTGCTTTGACTCCCTATCTTTGTGGTGTGGCCTACTATGGTAGGAGAGCTGTGGGACTCAGTGGTGCAGTCCTCTTGAACGCCTGAGCTGGATGTTCTTGGAATGTTCCTTATGCCATTTTTGTGGGCTCTGTAGTTGTAATTGGGTTTTGGTTGTTGTTGGGTCATTTTTCAGTGGGTACTTCCCTCTGACTGGCTGACGGAAAGTTATAGCATCCACTATGTCTTGTATGCTGTTGAACAGGTATAGCTGGGACAAAGCCAAACAACCCAGGAAACAAACCCATACCCACAAAAGCAACTCCCACCCACAGCCACACTCAACAGCATATTAGCAAATATTAATAAAGGTATAGAGAGATTGAAATTATTATAAGAATGGAAAAAACAAATATGATATGACTAACTGAAAGAAAAATATTTTTGAGAGGGTCAAGGGAGAAGAAATAATAAAATAGGGAATAGAAACAAGGTGATGAAATAAATAAAATAAAATACATTCAAATAAAAAAGGTAGGGAAGATTGAAGAATGGAGTAGAGAAGAGAAGAGTATAGTATTAGGTTTAAAACAATTTTTAAAAATATATAGTGTAAAATATAGGAAGCAAATTGGACAAAAATATCCACCATAGAAATATTAACAACAAATGAGCAAAGATTAGAATAGCTGTAATAGGAATAAGAAGGAAAAAAGAAAGAAAGAAAAGCTTATGTCTAGAGGAAATAAATGGGATTTTGAGGATAGAGAGAGAAGGAATGAAAACCAGGCTAAGACAGAGAAAAATTAAAATGTACAACAAAAAAAGAAAGGCAAGAGGAACACAGAATGGAGTAGGAGAGTAGAACAGTGAAATTTGAAATTTGAAATACAAAAATAATGAAGATCTAGGAATAAAATTTAAGAAATGCAAGAGCAACCACCATATCAACAACCAACAAGCAAAGATCAATAAAGGTGGAGAGAGAATAGAGTGTTTTAAGAACAGGAAAAAGAATATGAGATGAATAATGACAAGAAAAGTGGGTTTGAGAGACTGGAGGGAGAAGAAATAGGAAGAATGGAATAGACACATTGTAACAAGAGGAAAAATAAAATTTAAAACAAAACAAGAATAGGAAGGGAAAGGTAAAATGAGGAGCAAGGAGTAAGGGAAGGGAGGAGCAAAATATGAAATTTGAAATAAACTGAAACAAACTAGTGAAATAAAAGGCACAAACCTGAAGGAAAAAAAATGAATGTTAAAAAGCTATGCAAGAGAGTAAACAACACAAATCGTGAAGAAGAGGACAGTGGAATTCAGGTCCGTAATCCAGTGTTTACCACCACCTTCTGTTTCTGGACCCACCCCTGGTAATATCAGATGGTGTCCTAGCCTAACCTTAGGCAGCCTTTGGAAACTACTAGTGATCCACAGTCTGTGACTGCCTGCCCCCTTCAGATTTGGCTCGTCCCTACTCTTCTGCCCCACCAGCTTTCCATCATCAGTCCAGGGTCCAGGAGTGGTTCATTTAATCACCTGAGAGGACTGTCAGTACCTTCTTCACATGTCCAGGGGGTACTCTGGTGTGATTGAGAGGTGGAAATCCTGAGTAACCACTGAGGGGAGAACTGTTCAGTCTTCAGAGAAGATGGGAGGAGTGTTTTCCCACTACGTATGTATCTTGGTCTATCCCAGATCTTTCCAATAATGTAGGTTTCTGGTGAATTAGCTGTCTGTTTCCTATGAGGGGCCAATCTGTGTAAAAGAGGCAGCTCTTTCATCCTTGGTGCAGATAGCATGGTAGTTCTGTCCAAGCACCAAGGCTGGGTGGGGCCTTGAACACCCCTTGTTTCACCTGTCTCTAATCTTTCTGCTCTTTTTGTTTCAGCCTGGGGCACAGTGTAGCTCATAATGTCTGGTAAAGTTTCTTTCAGAGCTTTTTCTTTCCTCTGTGGAAATGCATCCATCAGGTTGCTCTTGAGCCTTGCCTCACTGATCTGCAGAGCCTGTAATCCTGCAGTCAGGGGTTGGGATCACCAGTCTGTGAAGGGACTTGCCTTGCTGCAGCAAATCTCAGGCATTCAGCTCCTAGCTGTCCAGTCTCCAGCCTTCTTCTTTTTCATTGGAGACTCAGGCTTGACCTCTCCACTCTGTACAGTCCCCTGCTCACCAGCCTTGCTGGGTTGGGTCCTAAGTCCCTTTATCACGACTCTATTCCTCTGAAATCTTTGCTTGCAGAACTGCAGCACATGCACTCACACACACATGAGCACTGGGTCCCTGCCAAGTCTCAAGTCTCTCCTCAGCTCCTCTTCTAAAAGAGTTTCTGTGTGGCCCCTATGCTGCAGCACTAAGCCCTTGGGTACCTGTTTTTTACATGTCCCCCCTTCCCCCTAAATCACTAAGTCTCTCTCTGTCAGGGTGGGCCACAGTTATCTGACAGTTTTAGATAAAGTTTATCTCTTGATCTGTCCTGGATGGCACTGGGAAGAGTCCCACAGCAATACTATAACAGGGGTGGTGACAGGGTTCTCTCGCATCTCCCTCCAGTGACTCTCAGCCTTGGACAGGCCTGGTTCCACTGTGCTGTTTCTTCATCCAGCACCTCCCCAGATGCCCCTCTCCACCCCCAGAACTCACAGCTCCTGAGCCAATCCACAGCTGCCCCAAATCTGCCCAGCCAGAAGTGCTGGTTTGGGCAGTGGCAGAGGCAGTTACTCCACTAGGAGAGCCCATGCTGTCCACTTCTGAGTCCTTTGCAAGCAGGCAGGCTCTTGCCCACTCATGAGGACTCCCCACACTCTTGTTCGTGCTCTTACTCACTCTCCACTGGATTTTTGAGTTGGTTGCTCTGTGGTTTAGCTGCAAGACTGGTCTGGGTTTGGAAGTAGGTGGAAGAAGCTCTGGCTACTCTGCAGCCATCTTGGATCTCCCTAATGAGTTTTAGACGTGGGACTAAAATTCATGTCTTCTGCTTCTCAGTTCAGTACAGTTTTCTCTATGTTATGATGCTCTAATATATGAAAAATAGTTTAATTCACAAAAAAACTTTAGTCATGCAAAATTGTAGTGATATGACAGAGCAGTTTGAAGATGGTTCTTGTTCTTCATTCATCTTAAACTTTGCATAATCTCAACAAATGTTGGATATCAGGGTAGGAATAAAAATGATTTATAACACAACTATGACATGAAATCCAGACTAAGGATTGTACTATTTCAATATATAGGGCATATGTGACATGAAAAACTTGGATACTTGTTATTATATCTATAATAATCTCTTCTTTGGCAACACCTCTCAAGCCAGTCTCTCAGGTCACTTTCTCTTTGAATACAGCTTTTGTACTACCATGACAGATAAATTTTTGCCTGAAGTTATAGATGAAAACTTAAAATTTGGTGCTCAAATTTTAAAGAAAACAGTAGTTTTAGAATTCTGTGACAGTGAGTATTTTTTGTTTACTTTGAAGTTTTTCTCTTTTTAGTCTTTATTTGTAATTTGCCTATTGATCTAAAGTAAGGTAATTACTGTATTCAGCTTTATAAAGTGACTATGATCTTTCAGGATCAAGAAAAATAAGCTATGGAACATGTTTGTTTTTAAAGCGAAGCCACAGTCACACAACACAGGTTTTATGCAATTGCCAGATAAAACACAGGGCATCAATTGTACTATTTGGAACACACTTACATTAAAAAATTATTCATTGTTTTACCAAAATAGGAATTTAACTGGGTATCCCGTATTTTTAGTTGCTATATCTGATCATTCTAATTTTATGTAATTTAATCATAGATTGAATAACAAAATTTCTCTATGTATGTAGAACCCTGAACTTTCTCTTTATAATATGTGCAAAAAATTTCATTTTAAATATATTTGATATTTAGTTTCTCAAAACAGAGACCCTTTTTTTAGAGAGGTAGTGTTCTAAAATGGAAATATATTGTCAACTGACAGCCTCTTATAAAAACTACCAAACTAACATGTTTACAGTGGAAAATCAAATATATAGAGGAGATCTCTCTATTGACAGCTCTGTAGTAGTGTCTTGAGGAAGAGGAGGTCAAAGTAGGGTATTTGTAAGGGTTGGGGAGTCCAGTTAAACGTGGGTCTTTCAGTGTTCTACGAGGGCTGATTGGGACTGAGCAGAGTTTATGAAATGCTAGTATAGGTTTGGTGGACCCAGTAAAGCAAGAGTTTTGAAGTTATCCTTGAAGAATAAATAGCCTTTGATGAGACTGATGAAGAATCTATTACTCGAATGAGGGCAAGTTTAGTGGTTGATTATTTGGATAAGTAGATTTTCAGAAAGTTCTTATAACAAATAATATACCATATTTTTCAGACCAGAAGACACACCTAGGTTGTAGAGGAGGAAAATAGGAAAAATAATTTTGAAGCAAAAAATGTGGTAAAATATTTAATAACATAAATAGCATAGTATGTCACCAATGTGAATGTAAACAGAACTCAATAGCAGCATTAACAACCATTATTCCTCCCAAATTTGAGGGGGTGGAAGTGCATCTTATAGTCCAAAAAATGTAGTATAACAAATAATAAAACCAACAATAAAAATGACAAAACAAATAATTAATTAAAAGTCATTTGCATCTTCCAGAGCAAGAATATTGTGGACTTGGTAAGTTATGTAAATGTAGAGTATCCAATAGTAAAATTTTCTCTCTCTCTCTCTCTCTCTCTCTTTTGGCTCAGTCTATGTTACTTTCTTAAAAATTTTTTTAAAAATGTATTGGGGTAAAATTTTTAAATAAAATTATATAGATTTAGATATATAATTTTATAGTATGTCATCTATATATTGCAATGTGTGTTCACCTTAATATAGGCAGTAAGCTGTGTAGCTGTAGATTAGGGCCCCAAGATCCTTTTAAGACAAAATAGTTGTCTCTTTTCCAACTACATGTCTCTGTGAGGCTGGTTTTCTTCATATATTTCAGTCAAAAGACCATATTGCAAGGGACTAAATCAGATGAAAACCTCTTTTGTATTAAGCCAGAATTGGAGGTTAGCAAAATGTTAATGCTGATGTTCTCATGACACTTTTTTTTTTTGTTATTTTCAAGAACTGTAAAATGTCTAAGATTTTACTTTAACTTCAAGTTAACAAGTTAGCTCACCACAGTTTAATGGAGGCTAATAGAAGACATGAGACACCTATGTCTGAGTTAAAAGACTTTTTTATTCACCTAGAAGCCAACAGCCAGTGTCAGTATGCTTATATAAGTTTTCTCCGGTAAGCCCAATTCCCCAGGGGCAGTATAGCCTGGCCTAGCTGGATGCCTGTACACACAGTCGGTTGCATGACAGTAGAGGAAGACTGAGTTTGAGGAACATGCCATTTAGAGCCAGCAGTAAGCAGCCTCCACTTTGTTCTTGAAGGAGGTCATACCTTATCTCTCACAGTTGTTCACTGCCCACAAACCCTGAGAAAACCTGGGTAAAGAATTGTCAGAGCCTAGCATTCTTGACATACACAGCAAGATTGTCTTAGAGCACAAGACACTTACAGAGTCATGTCACTCAACACTTATTTTTCATAAAAATATCAATATTTATGTTAACATATGCTGAATATATTATTGTTATTTTTTATTGACTTTTCTGAGAGACTGAGGAAGGTAGAGTGAGAGAGAGATAAACATTGATTTGTTGTTCAGTCTATTTATGCATTCATTGGTTGATTGTTGTATGTCCTCTTACAGGGCATCAAACCTGTAATTTGGTGTCCTTACTAATTTTTTTAAGAGTATGAAGATGTCCTGAGAGCAAAAGTTTGAAAATTATTGTAGTTTCACTTCTCACCATGACAGCTCTCTCAATTCTTCTCTTTCACTTTAGCCCTAGAAATGATTTATTTATTCTTCCAAGAATTGCCAAAGGTTTATGCAATCCATACTCTGGAATAAACTATTTTTAAATGCTTTTTCAAAACTTCACCAACACTGGTTTGCACTGCATTGTTTGTCCCAGAGAATACTGGAAGAACTAGGTAGCTTCTGACCCAGGAGGCTCTGGAAGAGTTTAGTCATTCTACCCAGGGCCCTGCTGGCCAAATTTCCCAGAGGTTTATTTGCTTTTTATCCTTTACTACTTGATGTCAATATGGAAAGAGTCTATTCTGAATCTTGGATGACTGTGATATAAGCCATTAGTTAATTTGGGGGCTCTCTTTTATTAGAAATCCTCTGAAAGGTTTTGTATGTTTGTTTTCCCTTTGCGATTTCTTTGTTCTTCAGGTTTATTCAATAAATCTTCCTGTCTTTAAACTTTGTCCAACAGGAATCCTTGGGCTCTCCTTGCTGCATACATTTATTTTATATGTATTTACTCCTTATGTATGTTAATGTGATACATAACACAGGATGCCTTGACTATGTTTTTCTTTCAACAGCCCACAGCATTTGGGTTCTCTTTGCCTCCTTTTGTATTTGCATTTTTTCAGGACAAGATATGAACTCCAAGGTCTTATTACAAAATAGCCACTTAATGATTTCTTAGAACTAGAATACGATCACACATCTTGTAATTCCCAGAAATAGATGATACCCGTACAGGAAGTTTAGTTTCTAATATGTACATTTCTATAACATTTCTTAAGTAATGAGCAGGCATTATTTTTTAATAAAAATAACATTTAATTATAAGAATAAAGAAAAGTAGATTTTTAAATAAATAATTAGTTGGCAACACAGAATGCTTTCATTCAAATTCAGTGGGAATGCAGGTCTTTAGGCTGCAGATTCCTTTAGATAAGAAATACATCTTATTCATCTTTCTGTCCTGAACATTCTAAGAAAGTGTCTGAGTATATCATAGTGCTCAATAAGTGTTTGCCCTATTAAAGAGATAATTAAAAATATTATTAAGTGCTTATTTTATATAAAGCATTAGCTAGCCCTATGGAGTCATCTTACTAGATCTTTTGAACTTTTCTATTCAAATTTCTAGTCCTTAAACAATATTTCTCCATAGTCGCCCACCATAACAAAATAGATCTTAACTATTTGAATCACATAAAATTCCTGCTTTTGTGGAATGGCCATATAATGGCTATTTTATGTGTCTTATTCTAAATAAATCTAAGTCAATGTAGATTTTTTTTGCTATATGAAATTTTGTAGTGGTAAAATAAAGCAAAGAAAATAGGTGGGTGGTTCTCAAATGAGCATTACCATGCTTCTATATTGCCCAAAAGGGGTTGGATTCATAGTATGTGGGTGGGGGATACTCTAATATGTTAGAGACATAGAAGGTGTCTGTGGGTGGGTTAATTAGCCCTAATCAGACATACTTTGTGTCTGTGCCACTTGTGTTAGTTGTGGTCTGAAGACAGGGGAGTGTGAATCTGGATCAGAGTTATGAGACATACACAGAATGCAGTAGAGTTGTGCAGTCCTTTCTGAAAACTGAAGCAAATATATGCACAATATTTCATTTGGGGATTTAAAATATATTATTTAGTGCCACTTGAATAAGAGGTGCAATTCAAGAAAAGAAAGCACTAACTCAACCAGCGATGACCATTCTGGCCAATGAGCACTTCAGTGGTGCTGGCTGAACTCTGTTTTAATTATTCCATTGAAATCTTCCTTTCTAGAAATACAATAATATATCTTATGGCTGACAGCCTTTTGATTCCCCCCAAAATGTCTGATTTTCTTCATTTCTCATGCCCAAATAAGAAAACATAGGAATATTCTATAGGTAAAGCTAACACTAGATTCAATAATGCAAGTTTATGGGTGGCTTAAGGCAGAAGATGTGTCTAGAATACTGTGTTCCAAACTTCACTAGGATATTCATTTGTGTGTCATAATCCAATATACACGCAGACACACACACAACTAAAACAAGAGTTTCATAAAGTGATATTTGCACTCAATATTCAACATTCGTACTGTTTTCAATTTTCATTCTATTTTATTTTAACAAAAATTGCCATGACCCACTAAACTGATTTCCTGACACACCAAGAGATCCCCACCTACAATTGGAAAATGAAATAATTCATTGGTAAGTATATAAAAATCTTTATTTGAATCAGAGCTGATTCAAAATGTAAACAGGTAAATGTCCACAGAAATGAAACTTAGGGGAGGACATGGTTAGTGGAACAGAAAACCTCAACAATGTTCTGAGCAAATGAAGGAAACTAGAACCAGTTCCTAAAGGTGGAATTTTATCCCTGATTAGTCTAGGTTGTTTAGGAAGCAGATGCCTTCTATAAATTTAGTTTGCTATGTGTCACATTTACACATGTAATGTTATTTTGATGGTTTTAAAAATGTATCATCTATTTTTCTGAGACCTTGTTGTTGCTAACAGTGGTTTTTTGTTTTTTATTTTTTATTTTTTTCTCAGCGAAGGTGTTGGAGCAAGTCTAATTTGCCATGAAAGTGCTGCATTCTTTTCTTAAAAAAAATTATTTAATTGTTGTTCAATTATACTTGTCTGAATTTATCCTCCATCACTCCCTGCCAACCCAGCCAAACCCACCTCTCTCCCTTGCTTCACCCCCACCTGGTTTTTGTGCATGTGTCCTTTATAGTTGTACCTGAAACCCTTCCCCGCATTATCTCTTCCCGTTTCTTATCTGGTTACTGTCAGATTGTTCTTAATTTCACTGTCTCTGGTTATATTTTGCTTGCTTTTTTTCTTTTGTTGATTATGTTCCTGTTAAAAGTGAGATTATATGGTATTTGTCCCTCACTGCCTGGTTTATTTCACATAGCATAATGCTCTCCAGTTCCATCCATGCTGTTGCAAAGGGTAGGAGCTCCTTCTTTCTCTCTGCTGTGTAGTATTCCATTGTGTAAATGTACAACAGCTTTTTGATCCACTCATTTACTGATGGGCACTTAGGTTGCTTGCAGTACGTAGCTATTGTAAATTGTGCTGCTATGTACATTGGAGTGCATAGGTTCTTTTGGATTGGTGTTTCAGGGTTCTTAGGGTATAATCCCAGCAGTGGAATTGCTGAGTCAAAAGGCATTTCCATTTTTAGTTTTCTGAGGAAATTGCATATTGTTTTCTACAGTAGCTACACCAGTCTGCATTCCCACCAGCACTGCACCAGGGTGTCCTTTTCTCTGCATCCTCTCCAACACTTATTTGTTGATTTGTTTATGACGGCTGTTCTTACTGGTGTGAAGAGGTACCTCATTGTGGTTTTAATTTGCATCTCTCTGATGGCTAGTGATGCTGAGCATTTTTCATATGTCTCTGGGCCCTCTGTATCTCCTCCTTGGAGAAGTGTCTGTTCAAGTCTTTTGCCCATTTTGTAATTGGGTTTCTTGTCTTCCTGGAGTGGAGTCATGTGAGTTCTTTATATATTTTGGAGATCAAATCCTTGTCCGAGGTGTCATTGGCAAATATGTATTCCCATATGGTTGGTTCTCTTTTCATTTTAATGCTGTTTTCTTTAGCCATGATGAAGCTTTTTAATTTGATAAGGTCCCATTTGTTTATTCTTTCCTTTATGTCCCTTGCTCTAGGGGACATATCCGTGAAGATGTTGTTGCATGGAATGTCTGAGATTTCCCTGCCAATGTCTT
Organism: Phyllostomus discolor; assembly: GCF_004126475.2. Taxonomy (NCBI): domain Eukaryota; kingdom Metazoa; phylum Chordata; class Mammalia; order Chiroptera; family Phyllostomidae; genus Phyllostomus; species Phyllostomus discolor. The sequence goes on along the minus strand of NC_040912.2, from coordinate 65,759,538 downwards.
CCTCTAGGACGTTTATGGTGTCACAACTTATATTTAAGTCTTGTATACACCTTGAATTTATTTTTATCTATGGTGTAAGTTGGTAATCGAGTTTCATTTTTTTGCATTTGGCTGTCCAGATCTCCCAACACCATTTTGAAGAGGCTCTTTTTACTCCATTTTATACTTCTTCCTCCTTTGTCAAATATTAATTGACCATAGAGACTTGAGTTTATTTCTGGGCTCTCTGTTCTGTTCCATTGGTTTATGTGTCTGTTCCTATGCCAGTAACAGGCTGTTTTGATTACAGTGGCCTTGTTATACAGTTTGATATCAGGTATTGCGATCCTTCCTACTTTGATCTTCTTTTGCAAAATAGCTGCAGCTAATCGTGGTCATTAATGGTTCTATATAAATTTCTGAAATGTTTGTCCTATATCTGTGAAATATGTCATTGGTACTTTAATGGGGATTGCACTGAATCTATATATTTCTTTGGGTAGAATGGATATTTTGGTGGTGTTAATTCTTCCAATCCATGAGCATGGTACATGCTTCCATTTGTTTGTGTCTTCCTTAATTTCTTTCTTCAGTGTTGTGTAGTTTTCTGAGTATAGGTCTTTTACATCCTTGGTTAGGTTTATTCTTAAGTACTTTGTTTTTCTTGTTGCTATATCAAATGGAATTTTTTTCCTGATTTCTTTTTTTGATATTTCATTGTTGATGTACAAAAATTCCTTTGATTTCTGAATATTGACTTTGTATCCTACTGTTTAGTCAAATTCACTTATTGGGTTGAGTAGTTTTTTGATGGAGTCTATAGGGTTTTCTCTGTACACTATCATGTCGTGTGCAAACAATGACAGTTTTACTTCCTCCTTTCCACTTTAAATGCCTTTTATTTCTTTTTCCTGTCTGATTGCTGTGGCTAGGACCTCCAATACTATGTTGAATAGAAGTGATGAAAGCAGGCATCCTTTTCTTGTTCCTGATCTTAGTGGGAAAGCTCTAAGTTTTTGCCCATTGAGTATAATGTTGGCTGTAGGTCTCTCATATATGGACTTCATTAGGTTGAGGAATGCTCCCTCTATTCCCACTGTGCTAAGTGGTTTTATGCTAAATGGGTGCTCTACCTTATCAAATGCTTTTTCTGCATCTATTGATTAATCATGTGATTTCTGTCTTTTGTTTTGTTTATGTGATGTATTACATTTATTGATTTGTGATATTCTACCATCCTTGCATCCTGGGATGAATCCCACTTGATCATGATGTATCATCTTTTTAACATATTGCTGGATGTGGTCTGCCAATATTTTGTTTAGGATTTTAACATCTATGTTCATCAGTGATATTGGCCTTGGGTTTTCTTTCTTTGTTATGTCTTTATCTGGTTTTGGGATTAGGATGATGTTGACTAGAGTTTGAGAGTCTTTCATCTTCTTGGATTTTTTGGAATAATCTGTGAAGGATAGGGGTTAGCTCTTCCTTAAATGCCTTGTAAAATTCTCCTGTGAAACTGTCTGGTCCAGGGCTTTTATATGTTGGGAGTGTTTTTATTATTGCTTCAATTTCATCAGCTATTATTGGTATGTTCAGGCTTTCTGCTTCTTCATTGAGTTTTGGAAGATTATATTTTTGTAGAAATTTGTCCTTTTTACCTAAGTTTTCATATAGTTCTTCATAGTAATTTCTTACAATCCTTTGTATTCTGTGGTACAGTTGTAATGTCTCCTCTTCCATTTCTGATTGTGTTTATTTGGGTCCTCTCTTTTTTTTCTTGATGAGTCTGCTTAAAGGCTTGCCAATTTTGTTTATCTTTCTAACAGTAGTTTTAATATACTAATTTTTTCTCAGGAGTGTAATTCTCATGGTTGTTGAATGATTACTGCAGGCATGTAGAACAATCTTTTGCCAATAATATTTATACATATCTATATCTTTATTTTTCATCCATATATGTCTATCCACCTAACATTTTAAATAATGGTTGATTTAAAAGTAAAGCAGGGGAAGGAGATAGGAAATGCTAAAGGGAAATAGTTGCAATTTTATATAGAATATAGGAGACCATTCTGCATGGCATGGGCCCAGCTCCCACTTGGAGATGCACAGGACCCATGCCCATGGATAGGTTCTCCCATGGGGAATCGGGCCTGCATTGTACCTAGACTTCTGTGAGACTTGCTTTTGCTAAAATTCCCTCACCCTGAATTGAGGCAGAAAGTGCTTACTGTAACTTCCTAAAATCCATGCTAAAACTCCCCATATGGAGTGTCACCGGTTCAACCACTTTTCCCTTTGCATTTGAAAATATCCCTCTTCTCTGATGTGATTAGTGGCATCATCTCCTTTGTTTTCTGTAAAAGGTAACCACCTAAAGTGAACCTGGACCATCAATGCGGACCATCATGTAATGTGCCGAGAAACCCAATAAAGGCCAGTCACAGTAAGGGCCCAGGCTTTTTTCTCCTCTTGAGAGAAAAAGCCATGCTGTCACTTTTCCTCTACAAGACTCAGTAGTCCATGTGAATTTCTTGTATCTCATCCACAATGTGGTGGATCCCATGAGCCGAGGTCTGCATCAATAGGATAGTCAGGAAAGGCCTCAGTGAAAAGGTGACAATTATGTTAAGATCTGAAGATTTGGAGAATAAGACATGTGGATGAGTATCCTGCAGATTTTTTCAGGTAGAAGCTACTGTGATTGCAAAGAACCTGATACTGGAGGTTGTCTAGCATTTTGGGGGAGCATCAATGAGGTCAGCGTGGTGAGGCAGAGTAAGTGAAGGAGTGAGTAGTAACAGGTAACAGTCAGTCAGTTACCCCAGGACAATTGTATAGGTCTCTATGAGCCACAACAATGACTTTGGCTTTACTTGTAGCAAAATATGAAGCTGCTGGAGAGTTGGAAGCAGAAGAATGACAAAATTTGCTTTGCATTGGATAGGATTTGTCTGGCTACTCTGATATTATACTGAATGTGGGGTCGGGGGAGCAGTGAGAAAATTGACATGGCCATTGCAGTATCTATGCAAAGATAATGTTGGCTTACCTAGTGGTAGCAATGGAGTGAAGGAGTAAGACTACATATCTATTTTCAAAGTGCAGCTGGCAGTATTTTCTTACAGATTGGACCTAGGTGAAGGTGTGAGAAAGAGAGGAGTCAAGAGTGACTGAAGATTTTGGCCTGAGTTACTGGAAGTGTTCTTATACATCAATTAAAAAATGACGAACACCTCAATGGAAAAGTGGACCATGATGCAATTGGACTCAAACAAAAAAGTGATCTTTTATTCAGTATTTTTTTAGTAAACCTCATATTGAAGAAAAGGGCACAAATCCTAAGCATACAGCTGGATGAATTTTCACAAAATGAACAAAATGTATTCATGTAATCAGCACCCAAATCAAGATTCTAGAACATTGCCTGCAAGAAACATCCCCTCTGTGAAGGGATTATTTTAAAAATTAACTTTGTATTTACATTAAACCTATTCTACATAGTAAATGATGTAGAACACTAGACCACAGAATAGGGGATACCTTCTGAAATAAAGAGAGGAAAAGTAAAGAAACTCACCTGCAACTGAGTGACAGGAATTAGTCATCCTCTTGATCTCATGGAATTCATACTAAAAAGTTCTGTTCTAATAATACAATGTGTGACAGACAGAAGGTAAAAATAGATACATTTTCTATATAGATCTTAAAATTAGAAAGAAACGGAAAAAAGTGGATTTGAAAATACTAAGGTCCAGTGATCTGTACTTTATTATTATGGTGGTTGTTGTTGTTGTTGTTATTATTATTATCTTAATCTTCAACCAAGGATATGCTTATTGATTTTACAGACGGAGTAAGGGATCAGGGGGAAAGAGAGAGGGAGAAAAAGATAGGGAAACATTGATCAGTTGCCTCCCATATGCACCCTGACTAGAGACTGAACCCGTAACCTTTTGGTGTGCAGGATGATGTTCCAACCAGGTGAGTCACCCAACTAGGGAAATCTGTACTTTTAAAGTAAAATATTTGCCTACAGCCATACCACCCTGAACGGCCCCCAATCTTGTCTATAGTAAAATATTTATTATCTAGAATCTTGGTAAAGGTTAAGGATCAGAATAAAAGGATTTAGATGCTAAGTCTGAAAACTAGATTTGGAACATAGAAACTATACATATAGCTTTTCTTAGAAGTTGCATATGAGAAACATATGAGCTAAAGTGGGGTTGTCAGGAACTGAGATAGGAGAATAGGGGGAAATAAGGTGCGAAATTAAGTTTCCAGATATCATTTGTGCCCTCTCCCCACTGCCCACCAGTACCCCCAAAAGACCCTGAAATTTTTGGAAATGAAAATCCTGCATTAGGAAAAGGAGAGTTCTTGCTTTTGAAAATAATATTAAAGATTATCTATTTCTGATTTTTTAAAAGACACATGTAAAGACTTCATGCTAACAATACAGAATGAAGCTATGCAAATATGATTTTTTTCTTCTTCTTAAGCACCGTGGAAAGAAAAAAATTTTAAACTCTAACAAATGCCTACAAGTGCTCAAAAACCAGCTAATATCCTTTCAATGATTGGCAGAACACAGCCAAGTGAGCCTGTGAATTACAGCCAAAGAAAGATTCCATCAATAACCATTTCTCCTATTCTGCCCAGAAAGACACTATAATAGTTGTTAATATACCTAAATATTCTCCATCTCATCTTTCTTAGTTTTGTAAACTGGAGTTTTATCATTTTGAGTCTGAGGCCATGTTGTTTGAATTCAGTTAACAAGCTTGAGAATTCAATTGCTCAAACCACAAAACAGATACATCAGATATATCATACCTTGATAAATTATCTAGATACTCTATTTTTAAAGGCCACGTTAAACAGATATGAGATCTGTCCATAAAGTACCCAGCCATGGAACGTGAAAATAGAGACATTTATTGAAAAAGATATGGGAGACAAGAAACATTGTACATTAGACAATGACACTTCAGTCCCCTTCAAAGTAGGCATCTTGGGACCTCACATAGTTCTCCCAATAGCCATCAGCTGCCCTATCACATTTTTCTGAATATCATTGCTGAAATTAAGAAAAATCTTTTCCCTTTCAAAGGTGATTTTAGCTTTGGGAAAAGCCAAAAGTCCCAGGGCACTAAATCTGGGCTCTAGGGGAGCTGAGTTACTTGGGTGATTTGATGTTTCACCACAAAACTCTGCATGAGATGTGCATGGGCTGGCAGATTATCATAATGAAGCTGCCAGTCACCAGCTGCCCATAGCTGCAGCCTTCTGAATCACCTGAATGGTTTCTGCTGAGAATGTTCAAGTTTAACACAAAATTTGACGCAGATTCATTGATCTACCTGCTCATTTTGAATGCAATGACCCCAAAGTACACACGCTTGCTCAGCAGCATCTACCACCCCTGCTAACTAGTACAGTGAAGTTGTCATTGTTCACACATGTGCATTCCAGTCCACTCTCCTTGGCTTCCAGGTTACATTGATGTCACATGAACTGTTCTCATTATATTAATAATGGCTGGACTTTTTCCTAACAGACCTCATATATGAATATAAATACAAATTATATGCATTATGGGTCTAATATTAACTTTCTCATCTTTCTCTCTAGGAACTGATGAATTCTTAGCTCTGTGGCTAAGGAGAACGTTTCTGACTTTGTCTGGTCTCTATCCTTATCTTGGTGAATGTGTGTCTCTGTGCCTGGTGTTTATGTTCAACTTTATCTGTGCTGGAGTGTCAGTTCCTTGTAAAGTTTTGTTTTGTTTTGTTTTTGTCAATTGCAAATAATTGTCTGTTTTAAAAGGCAGTATAACACAGTAGGAAAAGCCTGGACAACCTGGGTTGAAATCCTGGGTTGAAGTTCGATTTGGGTGGTCTGCCTTGTGCAAATGCCTTTACATCCAGGATCCTCAAGCTCCTTAACTATAAAGGGGAGAGGAAAACACTCACCTTACAGGATTAAGAGAAATAAGATTAAATACAGTAAATAGGCAATGACTGGCACATAGAAAGCATTCAAAATCCTTAGATGTCTTATCAATTCCCTTAATATCTCTCTCTCTCTCTCTCTCTCCTGTAACCTCCTTTACATTCTCCCTCTGTGATCTGCTACACTTAAGGTAAAGTGAACTAAGACAAAGTAGTGTTTCAGTCTCTGGGCTGTTGCCACAAAGAGAGAAGTTTTAAGGTAGGATGTACCAGTAATCTAAAATGTACTACCCTGTTGATCCTTTTAACTTCGTATTTCTTGTGTTATAATTCTAAGCATTGCCTGGCTGTCACTTTCAGAGTAGAGAGTAGCTATATAACAACTTTATTCTATGAACCGATTACAAATCAAATTTTTAAAAGATTGTATTTGTTTATTTTTAGAGACAGAAAAGGAGGAAGAAAGGGAGAGAAACATAGATATGAGAGAGAAACATTGATCAGTTGCCTCTCCTTTGAGCCCTGACCCGGGCATATGCTCTGGTCTGGAATGGAACCAGTGCCATTTCACTTTGAGGTACTATGCTCCAATCAACTCAGTCACACTAGTCAGGGTACAAATCAAATTTTTAAATTATATTTTATTGATTATGCTATTACAGTTGTCCTGATTTTTCCCCTTTTGCCCCCCTTCATCCAGCATCCCTTACTCCCTCAGGCAATCCCCCCACCATTGGTCATGTCCATGGGTCATGTGTATAAGTTCTTTGGCTACTCTATTTCCTATACTGTACTTTACATCCCCATGGCTGTTCTGTAACTACCTATTTATACTTCTTAATCCCCTCACCTCTTCTCCCATTCTCCCACTCTCCCCTCCCATCTGGCAACTAACTTTCTCTTGCTGCTTTTAAGAGTCTCTCTTTATCTTTAACATTTGGCCTTTTAGTTATGATGTATCTTGGAGTGGGCCTCTTTGCATCCATCATAACTGGGACTCTCTGTGCTTCCTGGACTTGCATGTCTATTTCCTTCATCAAATTAGGGAAGCATTCTTTCACTATTTTTTCAGCTAGATTTCCAATTTCTTGCTTTTTCCCTTCTCCTTCTGGCACTCCTATCAGATGAATGTTGGACCTCTTGAAATTGTCCCAGAAGCTGTTTATACTACCCTCATTTTTTTGGATTCTTTTTTCTTCTTGGTGTTCTGCGTAGTTGTTTTTTTGCTTCCTTACATTCCAAATCATCTATTTCTTTCCCAGTTTCATCTATTCTGCTGTTGTTTCCCTGTAAATTGTTCTTTATTTCAATTAGTATATTCTTCATTTCTGACTGGGTTTTTTTTTACATTGCTGAGTTCCTCACTAAGTTCCTTGAGCATCTTTATAACCAGTGTTTTGAACTCTGCATCTCATAGATTGCTTATCTCCATTTCATTTAGCACTTTTTCTAGAGTTTTGATTTGTTCCTTCACTTGAGCCATGTGTCTTTGCCTCCTCATTTTGGCAGCCTCCATGTATTTGTTTCTATGTATTAGGTAGAGCTGCTTTGACTATTTCTTGGTAGTGTGGTAGTAGGTGTAGTAGGTGTAGTAGGTGTAACAAATGTAGTAGGTGTCCTCTAGGGTCTAGTGGTACAGCCTCCCCTATCACCCAAGCTGGGTTCTTAAGGTGCACCATTCATGTGGGCTGAGTAGATCCTCCTCTTGTAGTTGAGCTTTGGTTGCTGTTAGCTGATCAAGGACTGGCTGTGACCACAGACCACCAACCTCCACCTTCTCTCGTGGATCAGCCATGCAGGGGCATGGTGGTGGTGCTCTAATATGGTTTGTAGCTGTCCACTGGGTGTGCTGTCCCCAGGGTGTTCTGGGTGGTGCAGCCCAAGGTCATCCGCCACCTTTGTTTGGCCCAGTGCACACTGCCTGAGCTGTAAAGGAATCTGAGGAGGCTGCTACTTGTGCTGGGCTTGGAAATTCCCAGGTGAAGCCAAGCTCTGGCTCTAATCTGGCTTCCACTAGGGCTCAATGAAGCCAGCTGTTGCTTGTTTCATAGGACTTAGGAGCTAAGCCAAGACATTCTTATAGAAAAGCAGCTTGGGTGGGCCTGTAAATTAGGTGGGGTGGAGTTTCTGTGGATCTCCAAGGTGGGTCACACAGTGTTAACCAGGTTGATATAGTCTTAGATATGGCACCACCTTACTAGCTCTGTGAGGGGAAGGGTTAGCAAAGGGACAATGTCCTCTTCTTGTCTTGATGCCAGACAATTCAGTTTCTCCCTGTGTACCACTGGCATCTTTCAAGCTGCTGCCCTGGTGCTGGAGCTCAGAGGGAGTGAGTCTGAGTAGGCGAGTCCATGTTTGTGTTCTTTAAGAGCAACTGCTTGGGGATTCAGAAGTTTCTTTCACTGACTCAATCCCCATTGGTTTTTGCAGCCAGAAGTTTTAGGGACTTATCTTATTGGTACTGGAATGCTGGGCTGGGGGCCTAGTGTGAGTCTGCGACTCCTCAGTCCCAAGATATCCCTCCCAAATTTTTACCTATGTTCATGTGGGACCAGCCTGTTCTGTGTCTGCTCCCCTCCTACCTGTCTGGGTGGGTGTGGTTTCTTTAATTCTATAGTTATCAGACTTCCATTCAACTTGATTTTATAGTTGTCAGACTTTCATTCAGCTCTTTTTCTGATGTTCCTGAGTGATGGTTGTTCTATATTTTAGTTGTAATTTTGATATGGTTGTGCAAAGGGGCAAATAATGTCTGCCTATCCCACCATCTTGACTGGCAGTCCAAATCAAATATTTAAAGTACAGGCCCAAGAGATCAGTACTAGATCTGTCTATAACTCTTTTCTTCACTTACAGACACCATATCTGCCTGCCTATCCTTCCCTCTCATCCATTAATTTAGAAAGTTTGGTTGAATTGTTCTAGTGAAATACCCCTCAAATTTTCCCATTCTTCTTAGCCTTACTACCACTAGAAGTACATCTTGAACATTAATATGAATTTCAATCAATGGGTGAACCTATTAAAGTGCAGAATCTGACTCAATATTGTGTGGTGTGGCCCAAGATTATGTACTTCTAACAAGTTCCTGGGTGATGCAGATGATGCTGTTTGTCCTGGACCAAATTTTGAGTTACTAGGATCTAAATTATAGCACTATCCTCATTCCTGGGCTCCTTGCCTCCACTCTTGCCTATATCATTTTTTGATGATAACACCAAAGTAAAACATTTGAAATACAAGGTTGATCATACCTCTTTCCTACCACCACTCCAAACCCCACCCATCCTAGCATTCTTTTCAATGGACTCTCAAAATTGGGAAGATGAAGTTTGAACTCCTGAGCATAATTATAAATTTTTTAAAGTTTTATTCCTCCTTGCCTCTCCAGTCTCATTTCTCTCTATTCCTTTATTAAACATACTTGTATATTCAACACATGCTGCTAAGACAGGCCCTGAGCTCAGGGCCTTTTTCTATAGGCCAGCTATAGTCAAAAGCTAGCTTGTAATGCCTCTGGCAGATCTTTCTTGCTTCTGTAACTTTTCAGGTGCTGCTCCCTCTGCTTTGAACATAATCATCATTTCCTGTTCCCCTGCCCCCAACTTCTCTGGTTACAGGCTCCTTATCATTCAGGTCTAAACTTGGGATCACCTCCTCTGGAATATTTCCTTTTCCTCCTTTATATGCCCCTTCTATATGGCAATCTGTTAATATTTTTTGCTTTGCACTGAGCTAGGACAGAGAAGGAGCTCAGAAACCACTTGAATAAATGAATGAATGAGTAGCACTTACAGCACTGTAGTGCAATGGACTGTTTGACTATTTCCCTATAGTAAATTTCTTGAGGGTATAATCTATTATTTCTTCATCTTTTGTCTCTTATTTTGAATGCATAAAACGATGAATTAAAAGGTGATCCAAAATCCAAAATCATAGGTATAAGTAAAGTTATGAACAGTTTAAAATGTTATAGCAGAAGAAACTGATAAATGCCAGGACTCAGGCATGGGCTGAAGACAAGTAGGGAACATCATTATTTAAGTTTCTAGCTTTCCGGGAGGACCCAAGTAAGACTTCTAGGGGTAAAATTCCTTGTTATTCAGGATTGGTATAAGGTAGATGCAAATGTAATTGTATGGGAACAAACACTCTTGAACAAAGCAAAGAAAACTTACTGTTAGGAATTCAGCCAAAATCACAGTTTTCACAGCTTCCCAGATTTTCTACTAACTCAAAAAATTCTTTAGCTTTTAAGTATTAGCCACCTAGTAGAGTGGCTATGCAAATGTGTTATCAATTAAGGAATGTTTCAAAGGGAGGACCAAAGAGATAAGTAAGCATATCTTTCATTGAACCACAATTATATCCACATGTTCATAAGAAGTGGAACTGTTGTATAAGAAATTGAACATTTATTTTTATATTTTCCTTTTAATCTTGACATATTATGTCTTAAGAATTTTTATGTGCAGTATCTACACTGTAGAAAAGGTTATTTTCTGGTGAATGCATACCATTAAAAATAGAACAAAACAGATCAGTCCCTGCCCTCCTGGTAGTTTAAATCGACAACAGACATGGCAAAACAAACAAATAATAAACAAAGCCATTTGTGCTATGACCTTGGTAAGGGGGAGCAACAGAGCAGCATTGATGAAGACTTCTCATGAGATGGGGCACCAGGGAATTCTTGAAGTCCTGGGAACAAAACAAAACAAAACAACTCTTAAAAGTTTTTTAATTAGATAAACTAACAAACACAGAAAAATGTGAACTAACCAACCAATCAAGCAAGAAAAAGTTTACAAAAAAATGATTCCTCAAAGTTAGCAACAAAAGATAGGCTTATCTGAAGATATCTGGGGAAAATATTTGGATGTAGCTTATTTCCAACCCCTCCCCCTTTCTCCTCTTTCCTTACTCTTCATGTTTTGTGTGTGTGTATGTGCATGTTTTGTCTCCTGTCCCTTCATCTTCTGTCTTCCCTTCTCCCTTTTCTTCTGTCTCCCAGATCTTTCCAGCCCTCTAGTCCCTAATTCCCACTAGTAACTTATTTGGGGTGGGGCTGAGGATAAAGACAGGTTAAGTCTTGATTGGTGAAGTGGGTGAAAAGCAGACTCAGAAGGAGGAGCTAAAGTTTGTACTCTAAATCCCTGGGAGCCTGATGGGGACAAGACTGCCAACCTGGTCCTGGTGGCCAGCCAGGTGCTAGCCTTTCCCTCCTCAGCTCAGAGTCAGGGCACCCGCTACTTGAAAAATAAACAGATCAAGCATTTTGACAGGGATCACACAGGGTATCCAAGGGATAGATCTAGAAGGATTCCATCCCACAAACCACCAAGACCCAGGCACCAAACCATCTCAGCCACCTGTGTGAGCAGATTGGAAAAGTTTAGACCCTCCTGGTTTATCCCCTGAGCTTCATTTTAATAAATTTTTAACTTTACATATTTTATAAAAGTCTTATAAATTTTAAGTGTGTTAAATATTTAGTTTCATTGATAAAAAATAAGGTGGATTTACAGGAACAAATATAAAGGACACATGGGCAAAAACTTAGGGGGTGGAAATAGGAAGGAGGTGGGGAGGGATGGGTGGGTGGGCTGGAATGGGAGTAAAGGACAGAAAAATTAAAAAAATAAGGTGGATTCTGAATCTAAAAAATAATAACTTACTTTCACCTAAATAAAGACCAAAACAACCACTGCCATGTGGTTCTGCTGTGGCAAATCTCTTAGAGTGACTTTGTGTTTTGGATGCTGGAAGATCATCCATAATGATGGAGGGAGTCCAAAGGTTCTCCATTTTCTCTGAACTAATTTACAGCACAGTTAAACAAAGGGTAAGCAAAATGCTTTCTGGACAAATTTAAATAGAAACTACTATAGAATCTGTATTGTACAATATCATGAAAAAGGATATTTCATATCCAGTTACCCTTATAACAGGGGATTGTTAGTATAAGGAGTATTCTGTGAAAGCTTTTTCTTCTTTTCATATAGAATTTATTTTGCTTCAATCCATGAAATAATGTTGAGCCCCCAGGACAGAGTATTTAGGGTGAGAAGAGTTGTCAAAGATATAACTACAGGAACCATATACTGCAGTGGGTTCTGATAAGGAACAAGTAAATATACCTAGTAGGATTAGTCAGGGACAGAAAAGAATCAGAAATTAATTGTGCCATGTAAATCAGAAGACATTTTTCAGAAAAGTAAACATATAAATAGCCTCAAATTCTGCATTTTCAAAATATCAATCCTTGAAATTACCTATTAAAATTCACTACTTGGAATTCAAGAATTGTCTATGTATAAATGATTCTGAAAGATTTAAAAATCTTAGGGAGCTTAGTCTCTTATTTATGAAGTTGTCTCAGTTAAACAGAAATAAAGGAAATGGTGAGGCCAATTAACCTAATCAATGTACCCTTGCAACTGTGTGTAGAATTTATGCCCGTCTTTCCTCCATTGCTTTACCTTAGATCACTAGATATCCTGTTCTCACATTTCTTTGAATCTCCTCCAAAGAAAGGTGCTTCTCAGGGCCTCAAGCCTTGTGTCTAGAAAACAGGCCAGACAGGAAAGCCACATTAGGCAAGAAGAACCAATAGCACCTTACCTTTCCCTTTTTGATCTGTTCCCTTTTCTTCATCCCAATCACTTGAGATTTTTAGGCTCTCTAATGGTTTGTTCCATACTACTTATATTAAGAAGCAGTAATTTTCCAACACTTTTTTTTATCCCACTGCACACATAAACTAATTACTAAAATTCTGCAACATACCAAAAAATACACTTCTTGCTAATCTAGCAAAAAAATAGGTGCAATTTTGATTTATTCACACTGGATGACTATTATTGTGTTGGATGTTGTTATTGGACAGCTATTGTTGTATTGGCTATTATAATTTTTTAAATTTGACAATCCAAGGGAAAAGAGGTCACTGCCCCTGACTAAATAATCTGGTGTTGAATGTTTTAAAAGTTCTCGTGGCACACCAGTGAACCTGATGTGGCACATTGGTTGAAAATTGCTGTTAATAGATTGTTTTTTTAAGCTTTTAAAAAAAATCTCTCAGGCTTTTTCTTTGTGAGTGACTAATTCAATCACTTTCATACTGCCTGACTCAAATCAATTCTAAAAAAAGTCCATTAACACAAGCTGGTTGGTTGGATATAAAAGAAAACAAATGAAAAAAAAAGGAAAGAAAATGAAGAGAAAGGACAGTGGCCACTTTTGTTACTAAATTTATTCTCATCATTCTATTGATAATACAGGCAAAATAGACATACTGATTATAAAAGACAATGTGGGTGTGTCTGCACCCCACCCCCTTCATGTCACCCAGCCTTACTTGATAAATTGATCTTGTTCGATTTTTGACCCCAAGGTTTTTTATGGTGATCATCAATCCTTCTGCTGCTAAGGCATTTCTTGAGCTTTTTCCTCAATGAAGCTCAGGTATTAGATTAATAGGAAACGACTTTATCTTAATGGCTTATTATCTTTGCAGGCAACATTCTCCTTGACAAAGCACTTAACCTGAACAAAATTCTGCTAGCTATATAACATTGCTCAATCACTGAGTCCACTTGTCTACACATATTGATGTAAGTAAATCTCTGTTCATATTTAGTTTCCATCATCACCACTAAGGATATGAGTTACAGCTTTCATTGCAACACGTGCTGACCAATGTTCAAGCTACTTGTGATATTGGACTATATTTTTTACCTCTTAGAAATGTAAGCCATTAACTTTTGAACTTTCTCATCAGATTTACTCTACCATATATCATTAGTCAATGAACACACAAAGTCTATATTTTGTCTCATGGGAACCTCAGAAGCCATGCGCCTATTTGCATGTTATAGCAATTATTAAAACCAAATATTATTCAAAATCCTCATGGAAGTTTTTATAAGTAGCTAAATTTTCAAGTTAGATGAAGCTTTATTATTTTAAATAAAGAAATTTATCCTAACAATATTAGTTGGAAATTTTGGAAAATAAGATTTATATTTTCTATCTTCCTAATTCTGTTTCTCTGGAGAACCCAGACTAATACAAGCTCCTTGAGGGCAGACTGTATTTAATCATCTTTTGCTATAAACTAAATCCCTAATGTAATGGTACGTGGAGCAGGACCTTAGGAAAAACCCACGTAGGTGGGTTTGTGTACTTTATAGGATCCTG